>NC_134354.1:566941684-567541684 GCF_048569485.1 Anomaloglossus baeobatrachus | reverse complement strand
ACCACGCATATAGTCACAGTTGGTTGCTTGTGGTCATACCAATGGTTACCTAAGGTCCTGCAATGCCCTCAACATGAAGTGACCTAGTGAATCAGAAGAACTATACTACATTTCTAATTGGAGGAATTTTCTAATATTCTTCTTATTACACCTAATACATATTAGGATAGGATCTTGGATAGGATCTTGGATATGGGAATAACCATTTAATATAATAAATAAATTACAGATAGTGATGAGTGAGCACTACCTTGCCTGGGTGCTCAGGTACTCGTAACGATCAGTTTGATGCTCAGACGAGTGTGACTCGTATGCCGAGTATAATGGAAGGCAACGGAGAACTTGAGCATTTTTCTGAAATATCTTCCGAAGAAATGCTCGAGTTCCCCATTGACTTCCATTATACTTGGTAAACAAGTGAAGCCCGTCCGAGAGTCAAAATGCTTGTGACTAGTATCAAGCAGGGTTGTGCTTGCTCAACCTGAATGGGCTTCTATACTTTGCAGTGTTAAATATGTAGAGCACACGGATGGACACTGAAGTTATCTGTGGACTAGATGTGTTTTTTCACAGACGCATACACTTGTCTTGGCCGTTTTCATCCGTGTTGTCTGAAAAAATAAATATGTCTCCGTGTGTTTTTCATGGACACATAGTCTGTGGAAAAACACATGTGAGTAAAAACTATAAATTATAATGGGTTTATGTTGTACTTATAAAAAAAACAGACACAAATCATATGTGCAACACAGAGATCTGAATGAGGCTTTACCAGCACAAACTAACACGTTGATTTACATGGGTCAACAATCGGTGAGCGATGGGTCATAAGAAAGCTCTTTCCCTTTAATCGGCCCATGTAAGGCTGCTTTCACACTTGCGTTATTTTGCATCAGTCACAATTCATCACCTTGAGGAATTACGGTATTCTGCAAAATATTCACTTAGTTTCATAGTTTTTTTTTCACGTTGAAGGTAGCCTTAAGTCCATAGAGTTCAACCTTACGTTGCATCCAGATCAGTCGTGGAATGACTGACCGTCAGTCGGTATGGACGCACAATATAACGTTTTTTGGAGCGGCAAAAAAACGCACTGCGCAGGATTCCGTCGCCGTCCATCAAGAGCTATAATGGCTGTCTATGGTCACACGACGGAATCCAGTGCTGGATTCCGTTATGCTCTACTGAGCATGCCCAGCATGTTTGGCACACCCATTGGGCTGTCCCAAACACAAACGGATCACGACGGATCCATAAACAAAATGGACGCACAGCGGATGTAACGGATGCGACGGATCAGTTTTTTCACAGGATTCCTATGAACAGAATTCTGTGAAATAACACATCCGTTGCGTCAGTTGACATCTAAAAGACGTTGCATCGCAACGACGGACCTGACGGATTTAGAACAACCAAAGTGTGAAAGCAGCCTAAATATGCTAACTGTCGAAAAACTAGCAAAACGGTTGTTTATCGGATGATTGGATGGTTTATACCATCATAAAAAATAATCTTTATTGCCACATCACGGCAACATCATGATGGTGATAGCAGGATCGTATTAAAGAAGTTTGTGTAAGTCCAATAAAGAAGCACCGATCGACTTGTATAGTTGATCGGTGCTTGTTTATTATTGGAAATCATCCCTTATTAATAGGCCTTTTCTCACCTGAATAGCTGTATGTCTTGATACATTTTCTAATTAAAAAAGAAAATTGTTGCAATAACTCACCACCGTCCAGCATGGGCTTCGCTGTTCATCACCTCACTTCTGGTCCAAGTGTGTTTAAACTGGTAACAAAAAAATAGGTCTGACAGTTGGGGCTAAAAACTTGCAATATTTATTGTCGTTTATTAAAATTGCCATTGCAGGGAAAACAAGCAGCCAGACATGGCTTCACTTTACATCTGACTGCTGGGAGTTAATGCCCCATCACACACAGAGAAAAATCATTGGCAGATCTGTGGTTGCAGTGAAATCATGGACATATTGCTCCATTTGTACACAGCCACAAACCTGGCCCTGATTGTCCACAATTTCACTGCAACCACAGATCTGCCAAAGATTTATCTCTGTGTGTGACAGGGTCTTTAGACAAAGTCAGTGTGGCCTGGCTATCGTCATAGTTTCATAGGTTTTTTTTTCACGTTGAAGGTAGACTTAAGTCCATAGAGTTCAACCTATATCCTAGCATGTTGGTAGGGGAAGGCAAAAACCCCTTTGGATAGAGAGTAAAGCTGGTGTCACACACAGCGACAACGACAACGACGTCACTGCTACGTCACCATTTTCTGTGACGTTGCAGCGACGTCCCGTCGCTGTCGCTGTGTGTGACATCCAGCAACGACCTGGCCCCTGCTGTGAGGTCGCCGGTCGTTGCTGAATGTCCAGCTTCATTTTTTGGTCGTCACTCTCCCACTGTGACACACACATCGCTGTGTGTGACAGCGAGAGAGCGACGAAATGAAGCGAGCAGGAGCGCGGCTCCCTGCTCTCTGCACATGTAGCACAGCGACGTTATGATCGCTGCTGCGTCACTGTGTTTGACAGCTAAGCAGCGATCATAACAGCGACTTACAAGGTCGCTGTTACGTCACAGAAAATGGTGACGTAACAGCGACGTCGTTGTCGCTGTCGCTTAGTGTGAACCCAGCTTAAGTTCCATATTAGGGAAGAAATTCCTTCCCGGCTCCACAAACAGGATTTGTTCAGAGGATCTAGTGCACATAACCAGTAATATTATGTTTTTCAAGAAAGGCGTTCAGGCCTCTCAAATTTTAGTTGTTAGGCCAGGGCCACACGGCGACTACTGCGATCCTCGCATGACACTCGGCTCACACTGGCAGCACAGTGTCATGTGACTGTCATTGCGACTGAGGTCCGATCGGACCACCGCTGTGGGCGGCGGGCCGGCACTGAGGAGGGGCGGGCCAACGCTGAGGAGGGGAGGACCGGCGCTGCGGAGGGGAGGGAGGGATTTATCTCCCTCTCTCCTCCGTTGCCAGCTATTGCCATTTTTGCTCTGCACTCGCATTACACCGGTGTCCGCGAGTGCAGTGCAATGTTTCTCTCGCCCCATAGACTTGAATGGGTGTGAGAGAAATGGGATCGCATTGCACACGCAGCATGCGGCTACTGTTTTCTCGTTCTGATTAGGGCTGAGAAAATAATTGCTCATGGGTGCTGGCACATAGGTTAATATTGGTCCGAGAAGAATGCGGTGTTTTATCGCATTCCACTCGCTCCGATTTTCATGCCTTGTGTCTTAGGCCTTAATCAACCATTACAAGATTATGTGGCAGAGAGTTTCATAGTCTCACTGTTCTTACAGTAAAGAATCTGGGTTTGTGATTATGATTAAACCTTCACTCTAGATCTAGTGGATGCAACGGGGATGCAAGGGGGTCCCCGTTGCAGGCCTAGTTGTAAAAAGATCATTAGAACGGTCTCTGTACTGTCCCCTCATATATTTGTACACTGTAATAAGATCGACCCTAAAGGCCCCGTTACACGCAACGACGAACGATATATCGCCGGGGTCACAGATTCCGTGATGCACATCTGGCATTGTTAGCGACGTCGTTGTGTGTAACAGCTCCGAGCGAGTGTTAGTGATCAAAAATACTCACCTTATCGTTGATCGTTGACATGTCGTTCATTTCATAAAATCGTTGCTGTTGCAGGACGCTGGTTGTTCGTCGTCCCTGTGGCAGCACACATCGCTACGTGTGACACCGCAGGAACGAGGAACAACCTCGTACCTGCGGCCGCCCGCAATGAGGAAGGAAAGATGTGGGCGGGATGTTACGCTCGCTCATTTCTGCCTCTCCGCTTCTATTGGGCAGCCGCTTAGTGACGCCAAACGAACCGCCCCCTTAGAAAGGAGGCGGTTCGCCAGCCACAGCGACGTCGCTAGGCAGGTAAGTCCCGTGTGACGTGTGTAAGCGATGTTGTGCGCCACGGGCAGCGATTTGCCCGTGACGCACAACCGACGAGGGCGGGTGCTTTCACCAGCGACATTGCTAGCCATGTCGCTGCATGTAAAGCCCCCTTTAGCCTTTATATTTCTAAAATGAATAACCTCAAATCTATAATCTCTTTTAGTATTGCAGTCCACCCATTCCCTTATCCTTGGTTGCTCTTCTTTGTACCCACTCTAGTTCAGGTATGTCCTTCTTATACACCGGAGACTAAAATTGTACACAGTATTCTGAGTTTGGTCCCTTTAAGGGACTTGTACAGGGGTAAAACTATGTTCTTCTCATGGGCATCTAGAACTCTTCTAATGCATCCCATTATTTTTGTTAGCCTTGGCAGCAGCTGCCCGACACTGGTCAGTAAAGTTAGGTTTGTCCACCCATATACCAAAGTCTTTTTCAGTGACAGATTTACCCAGTTTTACCCAGTGTTTTACAATTAAGTACATAACTATAAATTTAATTTCCTCTGCCCAAGTGCATGACTTTACATTTATCCACATTAAACTTCAATTGCCAATTCTCAGCCCAAGTCTCCAGCTTACAGAAATCTGTAATATTAAATTATCCTCATCTGTATTGCCTTGCAGTGCTTAGTATCATCTGCAAATATTGAAATTTTACTCTATATCCCCTTACAAGGTCATTAATAAATATGTTAAAAGAAGAGGGCCCACTACTGACCCCTTTGTACCCCACTGTGACCTAGTCTGAGTGTGTTCCATCAATAGCCACCCTCCTTTGTTTCCTATCATGGAGCCAGTTCTTAACCCAGTTACACATATTTTCCACTACTCCCATTATTCTCATTTTATATACCAACCTTTTGTGTGGCACTGTACTCTGTATCAAATCTTATAGGTTGTACATATTTACAACATCTGCTGCATTTCCCTGGTCCAGTCTGGAACTTACCTCATCATAGAAGCTCATATTAGTTTGACAGGACCAATCTCTCATAAACCCAGATTGATACTGGGTCATGAAGTTATTCTTCTTAAGATACTCCAAGATAGAAAAACCTCAAAGATTTTACCCTTGGTAGAGGTTAATCTTACTGGCCTATACTTTTTAACGGCTAGCCATGAGACAGAAGAGTCAAGAAGTCTGGGGTCAAATACAGAGAGTGTAGGTCAAAGGCAGAGGGGCAAGACAAAAGATTAAACAAGTTACAGTACAAGATCAGATTCAAACTCTATGTATAGAGCCAAAGAGACTAGTCAAACAAGTAGTCAAAAGGCAAGGTCAGGCAGTAAAAGATCAGAACAACAAACACAAGGCACATACTCCACAGAGGAAAGCTAAAGGCCCAGTCACACACAACGACTTACCAGCGATCCCGAAAACGATGCGACCTGATAGGGATCGCAGGTAAGTCACTGGGAGGTCGCAGGTGAGATGTCACACAGTCAGACCTTACCAGCATTGCAGGAACAATACAGGTCGCAGTAGTGACCTGTATAACGATCTCAGCAGTCACTGTGACCCTGTCACACAGTGTCAAACACAGCGATGTGTCCTGCCCAGCAGAACATCGCCTTTGAAGAAAATGGCCTGGACCATTCTGCAACAACTAGAGATCTCACAGCAGGGGCCTGATCGCTGGTACAAGATCGCTAACTGGATGAAACCGTGACTCAGCTGCGATCTCGCTAGCGTGACGGTACCTTAAGATGCACAATGGCCTGTATATTGCCAGCAATGTAAATAGCCAGGCAATTACCCTGCATGGTGACACCTGGAGGAAGCCCAGCCTGTGATTGGGCTGCTGAACAATACTGACAGCAATCTATTGGGTGGCTGAGCTGTCACTCATGAGATATTATGACAGTCAGACAGAGGCGATGAGCCAATCAGTGGGACGGCTTATTTTTTAAAGAAAACAATGCTTTTGTGGCCACCTTTGTGGCGGGGTGGAGATTGGGACATGACTCGCGAGCTTCCATGGTGCGGCTTAAAACAGTTGTGTAATAAAAGTCACATTAGCTTTCCTCTGTATTATTATAAATTCTATGCAAAATGTTTCCTTATTGTTAATTTTCCCCATATGAATGAATGAATTTCTAATAACACAGCTGAAGGCTGCTGTGCTAGCCACATGCCGGCCGCAGCGTGGGGCTTCCTGTAGATTTGTCATTTCCATTTCGCATGCGAGAAGGTTAAACAGAGCAGATTACTACAATACTAGTAAATGGCAGCACTAGAGCGCCACAATACTGAGGCTTAAGGGTGCTTTACACGCTGTGACATCGCTAGCGATCTAGTTAGATCGCAGATGCGGTCATTTTTATAGCGCCGGTCACATGTGCCATATCGGCAGATCGCATCTGCGATCTGGCTTGTCACATCGCTAACGAGATCGCTAGCGATGTCGCAGCGTGTAAAGCACCCTTTATTCTGAGCGGATTTATTAGCGATCGTTCACACTACAGCGATTTTTAGTCCAGGTGTCTGTTAGAAAAGGACAAATTGACAATGTCAGTCTCACCAGGCAATGATACAGGGCAGGGTGTAACCGAATCCTATTATTTTGGCGAGGGAAGACATGATATGGCGGCCCTGACTCTCTGTATGTATACACAGTATGCTGTGTCTATATATAGCAGCTAAAACCTCAGCCCTTAACTGTCATCGCGGTGACCAGACCCAGCTGATAGATTCTGTGTTGTCAAGAAGCAGAACCCGAGCATTTTATACCGCAGACCCCAGCTGTTTTCCATTATGGAAGACTAAAAGACACTTAACATGCTCCAAATAAGATGAATATTGCTTTCAAGGCCATTATGCAGAGCATTTGTGCCAACCTGTGCTTATCTTGCTGGGAGGATCGGCAGTGATTGGGGTTGTCATAGTAACCGCTAACATGATGCATGCGAGGTCTGAGCTAAATCTGATGTTAATACAGCTATAAATTAGTTAAATACCGCTAGGTAAATGCCATGGATAATGCTATCTCCACCTAATATAAGTGTATTTGTGTAATTCTACTGATAAGATGTCACTGACGTTGTCATCATTCTGGATATCATGACGGAAAGGGTTAATTATTTCTTATATAGTTGTGCTGCCATTCCCATCATAATACGCCATTTGTGATGATTGCACGTGCCAGTGAGTTCAGATTAAAGTGAATGCCATCCTGGAAGCTATAGGAAATAACATACTGCAGGTGTCTTCCACCACTAGACCCCGGCACCCCCCATGATCAGCCATTATCACTTCTGGCAAATACCGGATGTAAACAGAGCATATAAAGGGACAGCGCAGCCCCATCACAGTTTAGTGGCGGCTGCTGAGTACTGCAGATGACCCTTCATGTGAACAGTACCTGATCCGCAGTACCTCACAGATGCCACTATGCGCTGCTGTGCTCCCCCCATACACTGCTTACATCTGGCCTCGGCCAGCGATACAGACAGCTGTTCTGTGGGGAGCCTGGCGTACAGTATTAGCAGCGTTTTCGATGGAGCGTGTTTTCGCTTTGTCCAAAATGCTGCGTTGTATTGTACAAGCACAGTGGATACATTTATAGAAATCCCATGCCCTCTGTGGTTCTTTTTTACGCAGCATAAACTGACGTGGTGTGGCTTTCAGAGCTGCAGCATGTCAATTTATGCTCTGGAGACGTATGTTCTCAGAGGAAGAACACAGCAAAAATCTGCTTCAGCCCCAAACCCTGATTGTGGGCACAGATTGCTGCGTTCTCCTGCGTTGTGACTGGAGAAAAAATGCAGCAAAAAGGCAAAGTGTGAATATAGTCTAAAGGCCGCTTTACACGCTGCAACATTGCTCAAGCGATGTCGTTGGGGTCACGGAATTTGTGATGCACATCCGGTCGCTTTAGCGATGTCGTTGCGTGTGACACCTATAAGCGATTTTGAATCGTCGCAAAACCGTTCAGAATCGCTCATCGGTGACATGCCCCCCTATTCTCGATTATCGCTGCTGCTGCAGATAGCGATGTAGTTCCTCGTTGCTGTGGCAGCACACATCGCTATGTGTGACACCGCAGTAACGAGGAACCTCACCTTACCTGCGCCCACCGTCAATGAGGAAGGAAGCAGATGTTACGTCCCGCTCATCTCCGCTTCTATTGGGCAGCGGTTCAGTGACGCTGCTGTGACGTCGCTGTGACACTGAACGAAACGCCCCCTTAGAAAGTAGGCGGTTTGCCGGTCACAGTGACGTCGCTAGGCAGGTAAGTAGTGTGACGGGTCCTCACGATGTTGTGCGCCACAGGCAGCGATTTGCCTGTGTCGCACAACCGATGGGGGCACGTACGCACACTAGCGATATCGGTCACGATATCGCAGCGTGTAAAGCGGCCTTAAGAGGGAAAGGTTTCTGTCAGTCTAAGGCTTTCACACGTCTGTGTTTCCAGTATGTGTGTCGTCTGTTTTCACACATACTGGAAAGACAGACACACATAGACCCATTAAAATCAATGGGTCTGCACACATGTCTATGTTTTCACATGGACCATGTGTTTATGTGGAGCACACGCATGTCCGTGTGCTCCACACTGCGACATGTCCCTTTTTCTCCGGCAACACGGGTGTCACAAGGACCGCACACTGATGTGATCCGTGTGACATTAGTGTGACCCATACCGGAGAAAACGTGTCTTTGAAATAAAATTATTTTCTATACTCATCTGTCTTCAGCGCTGATGTCACTTGCTTTCTGGCCCCCTCATTATGCTCATGCATATTCACTGCACCCCAGACCTGGAAACAGCAGCAGCACCGGGAACAGGTGAGTATAGAAATTCCTGCTGTCCACGTGCTGTGCGGCTGTCACATGGATAATACAGTGACAGCACATACACACAGATACGCACCTTGACAGACCTTGCAAAATGTGTGCAAAATTTTGCCTAAGGGACCACAAATTGCTGAAGTGATAGTATGTGAGGAATATAGGGGGTATCCCATACTCAGTCCTGGGACAGCGCACTCACTCACTGCAGACATTCCTGATAATGGAAAAGCCCAATAAGCCTTGGACCATCACTCCTGGTAATGCCCCTCCACTACCCCAGAACATGCACTTTTGGGTGGGATTTGTATGAATCCTGCCCCCTCTTTGCCCTGTAGTCCTGGGAATTCCGGTAAAGTTGGCGAATATGTAAGAGTGAGATTGGTTGGACAGTGGAGTAGAACATGAAATTTACTGTGGCTATTGCTTTAATAGAATCCACAGGTCTCAAGCCCAAATATGCATTATGTTTAGAATTGAGGCCATAGTAGGATTACGTGGCCCGTATACGCTGTATTTACAATTTGTGGTACTCATCCCACTTCAGATTACAGTCCAGACAGGAAGATAAAGATACCCTGTAGAGAATGGTCTGTGTGACAGTCCAGGAATGGGCCGTCTGTTGTCCTTGGCTACATACCCACTTCAGGTCCCAGAATAATCCTGCTGAATCAACTCCTGGGCGAGTAGATGAAACCTTATATACATTGTGGTCACACAGCTCGAGTGACTGCAGTGTAAATCCCTGATTCACCCAGCTGCCCCCATAGGATTAGACACCCTGACATCCACAATAAGTCCCATACAAAGCTTGCTCATATATTTTGGCTGAAGAGGCAATATGTTTACAGATGAAAAAAAGACTAAATAAATAATATTTTATAAGAATCTGAAGTCCCTCCAATAGGAACACATGTTTCTGTAGGACCCAGAATGTTATCACATTGCCATTTATTAGCACAAAGCATTAAAGCGGACCGCCAGCAGGATTTTGCTATAGGAGGTACAGGCAGTGCCATACAGGCAGTAAGTTGCTGATTCTAGGCATACCTGTTATAGAAAGATGGGATGCTTGGTTGATTAAATATCTTTAATCAAAGTTGCAGAAATGCATTGCACTTTGATTGATGTGTGCAACATGGACGGGTCTTTGTGGGTCGGGTCCTTGCGTTTATTCCTCCTCCTCCAACGTCCTCTGATGTGCCCCCTTTTCTTTATTAGAATATCGCTCCGCCATTGCTATTGTTGGCGGCGCATGCGTATTGCCACAGTATGCAAATCTTCATTAAAATAGCACCAGAGTCCACGCATGTGCGTACCGCAATCTCCGGTGACATTTTATTAAACACACTGCGGTGAAGAATCGGCACGTCCAGAGATGGAGAAAGTAAATCTGTGCACGCACCGATGCTTCTCGTATTGTGTTTAATAAGATGGCGTTGAAGATTGCAGTACGCGCATGTGCCATTTCCTGTTTTTGCCTCCTATTTATCCTGACCTCTCCTGGCTTGCCTCCTATTTATCCTGACATCTCCTGGCTTGCCTCCTGTTTATCCTGACCTCTCCTGGCTTGCCTCCTGTTTATCCTGACCTCTCCTGGCTTGCCACCTGTTTATCCTGACCTCCCCTGGCTTGCCTATCGTTTATCCTAACCTCTCCTGGCTTGCTTCTCATTTATCCTAACCTCTCCTGGTTTTCCGCACCTTTATCCTGACCTCCCCTGGCTTGCCTCTTGTTTATCCTGACCTCCCCTGGCTTGCCTATCTTTTATCCTAACCTCTCCTGGTTTGCCTCACATTTATCCTGACCCCCCCTGGCTTGCCTCTCGCTTATCCTGACCTCTCCTGGCTTGCCTCTCATTTATCCTAACCTCTCCTGGTTTGCCGCACGTTTATCCTGACCTCCCGTGGCTTGCCTCCTGTTTATCCTGACCTCCCCTGGCTTGCCTCTTGTTTATCCTGACCTCTCCTGGTTTGCCTCTCATTTATCCTAACCTCTCCTGGTTTGTGGCACGTTTATCCTGACCTCCCCTGGCTTGCCTCCTGTTTATCCTGACCTCCCCTGGCTTGCCTCTTGTTTATCCTGACCTCTCCTGGCTTGCCTCTTGTTTATCCTGACCTCTCCTGGCTTGCCTCCTGTTTATCCTGACCTCCCCTGGCTTGCCTCTTGTTTATCCTGACCTCTCCTGGCTTGCCTCTCGTTTATCGTGATCTCCCCTGGCTTGCCTCTCATTTATCCTAACCTCTCCTGGCTTGCGTCCTGTTTGTTCTGATCTCTCCTCTCATGTCCTTGCCTATGTTTCCTATACCTGTGCTCTTTGTCCCGTTCTGCCCATTGTGACCATATTTCTGGGTTTTGCCTTGTTGTCTCCTGCACCCTGATCCTCCGTTCAACTGCTGAAGGCCAAGGGACTGCCCTGGAGTAACAACTGGCGACTACCTGAGGCTCAAGCCTTTTCTCACCATCAAAGGCTATAGCAAAAACCAGGTAGCCACGTAGTCACGCCCCTCCAGTGTAAGCCTGGCCCTTGGTGCAGTGGGTCCACATCTACCAGCCATCATTTTTTTTACTTACAAGAAAAATGGACCAAACGTCTTCAGAGATGTTCATCAGAGTTTCATTCATTTTTTTCACTGATGAGAAAATAATTTTTTTTCTACCTTCTACTTACTATGTAATACTGTAGTGAAAAACAGATGGCATCTGAGTGCTGTTCGATTTTTTTTGTCACTGGACCATAGACTTTCATTGCCGACACTCGGATCAATATTGGGACTTTCATAGGTACAAGTGCTGTCCGGAAAAACTATGTATGTGAACAACTGAGGTGTCAAAGAGGCTTACAGGTCTATATGAGGTTGCTGATTTTGGGTCAAGAAGTCCACAGTGGTTTTTTGCATTGTAGTCCATGCTCGGAGTGTGCCATGTAGATGTATGGATCCAGCCCTATGTGTATACAGGTTCAGAACAGTTTCTAGTGCTGCAGTCTTTATATGTGACAAGTCTGGCAGTATTTTGTATTTGATGTGTTTTACCCTTTTTTTGCTATTTTATGATAGGCTCCACTTATGACAGACTGTGACTCTGGCTCTTATTACGGTATCACTTTTAGACTATTGGTTTTGGAATATTCATTCTGGAAGAGGTATACAGGACATGTTGTTTCTGTTGGAGCACGTTCTATATAGTGCACATATATTTATATACTGATAACTATCTGTAAGCCATAATTGTTCTGAACTTGCTCTGAAATGACATGTATATTGTGTATATAGGAATAAGAAGAATATGGCCAGCAGAAAGGTTGCATGTGTGGCCTTTGATGGCAGCGTCTTAAAATAGAGAGCTGCATGATCGAGTGAGAGGTCTCCTAGGGTAATTGGCAGGGATGTTTGTTGTGAGGAGCCTTGTGTGTCTTGTTTATAGATTTATGTGTTTAGCATTTTACAGTTCTTGTTGTGTAGGTGTTTTTATGCTAAACATGTCACAGGGCAAAAATGCCTATTTAATCGTATCAATATCATAATGAATCATAATCAAATGAGTTTCCTCATATTGGTAGGATGTGGCTCTACGAACCCCACGAACCCGAGAAAAAAAGGCACTCTGCATGGAGAAACAGTGAATGGTACATAGAACTAAATTGGGGTGAACTGCCGCCAGCTTAAAGGGGAATTCCCACCTCCAAGATCCTATCCCGAAATGTAGTAGGTATAATAATATCAGCACATACCTCCAATTAGAAACGTAGTATAGTTCTCCTGATTCACTATGTCGCTTAGGCTAGTTTCACACTTGCGTTCAGCGCATTCCGTCACTATGGAGAATAGCACAGTCCGTTAATGGACTGCGCTATTCTCCATAGAGTTGTGGACGACGCACTGTAACGCAAGTGTCAGCGTTGCATCCGCTGGACGACGCAGCGTCGTTATTTTGACGCTGCGTCGGGCAGATGGAACGCTGCATGTAGCGTTTTTCTGCGCTTGGAGGAGTGTCAAAAAACGCAACCTGCAGGAATCCGTTTGGCGTCCGTTGTTTTTATAATGGACGCCTATGGTGGCGGATTCCGTTAGAATGCGTCATTTGACGGATTCCGTTAATGCAGCTGTCTTTACACAACTGCGCATGCCCAGATGTGTAAAGTGAAGGAAAAAAAACTACAACGGATTGCGTTATTTTGTACGATCTGTAGCATGCGTTGTGCCACTATATGCAACGCATCCGTTGCATGCGTCACATAACGCAATGCTACGGATCCCGTCCAACGCAAGTGTGAAACTAGCCTTACCTCATGTGCAGGGCATTGCAGGACCTTAGGTATCCATGGTTATGACCACGCATATAATCACAGTTAGTTTCTCAAGGTCGTAACCATGGATATTCAAGGTCCTGTAATGCCCTGAACATGAGGTAAGTGACATAGTGAATCAGAAGAACTATACTACATTTCTAATTGGAGGTATTTGCTGATATTATTATAACATCTGCTACATACTGGGATAGGATCTTGGAGATTAGAAAACTCCTATAAGGCCTCATCCAGAAGTACTGTACATTTGTCACATACGTGTTCTATTCTTGTTTTCTACGGGTAGACAACCTATCCATTCTAATCTATTGGGGTGTTCACCTGTTGTTGGTTTTTTGTGGATTGTGTATCTGCCAAAAAATCATGAAGACGCCCATTTTTGATCCGCGTCACAAACCAAAATTACTCTTATAAATCCATGATCTATGAAAATCCCGGCTAGTACACAGATAACGTCAGCATACAAACCGTGAGCTGTCGGTGATTAACAATGTATTAGGAAACACTGTCACACTGACCAAACACTGATGAACAACAAATCTGTGTTTTTATGTATGAGAGAAATGACAGACTTCTAAATGAGGCCTTCATTAAATCAATGGGACCAACTGCAGTTCCCTGCAGGGCCAGGTGAGCAGAGCGCTGCGTTACAAGAGGGACGCAGCACTAATGAGCCCTGCATCCTCTTCATTGTGCAATTGCAATATGACATCATGGAAATACACTTAAAATTCCTTAATGCACAGTCACTTGATGTACGTCATTGTGAGGCTTCCATCATGTTGAGCTCTCTGCACACACGGTACATGCCGGGTAGGTTACATAGCTGGCATCTATATCTAGAAGCAGCAGATGGAATCGAGCTCCGGCTACGGCTGTTAACCACCTAAACTTTACTATCAATCTCTAACAGCAATATTTAAAGGGAACCTGTCAGGTGCAATATACACCCAGAGGCATGAGCAGTTCTGGGTGCATAGTGCTAATTCCTGCCTAACCGTCCCTGTATACACTAACATAGATAAAGAGATCTTTAGAAAAAGTACTTCTGAAGATCTTTTATGATATTCTAATGAGCACAGGGACTAGTCACAAGGGCGTTTATTTCCTGTGCTCATTCCGCCCTCTTAGGGTACTTTCACACATCCGGATTTTTGCTCTGCGGCACAATACGGCGTTCTGCAGAAAAACCGCAACCGGCTTTTGTAACGCCGATTGCGGGTTTTTTTGCATTGACTTACATTAGTGCCGCATTGTGCCGTAGGGGCTTGCGTTCGGTCCGGTTTTTGCCGCATGCGGCAGATTTAGCCGATGCGGCGGCCGGATCGAACGTACCCTGCAACGTTTTTTGCTCCGGCAAAAAACACCGCATCGCGCCGCATCCGGCCGCTGCGGCGCATTTTTCAATGCATCCCTATGGAGGCCGGATGCGGCGCGATGCGGAAAAAACCGCATCCGGTCGCCGCATGCGGTATTTTCCACTGCGCATGCTCAGTAGCATGCCGCAACCGGAAAAAAACGGACCGGCCGCATGTAAAAACTTATGCAAAGGATGCGGTGTTTTCACCGCATCCGTTGCATAGTTTTCACAGCCGGATTGAGCCGCAGGGCTCAAACCGGATGTGTGAAAGTAGCCTTAGCATCCCCAAGAGTATTAATAAAACCATCAGCTCGCAACACAAACAGCAAGCTCTCCCAGAAACCCTGGTGCTGTCTTCAGCAGTGAGCATTGCATTATTGAGCACCTAGCCTAATATTTATGGAGGTGTCTTTACTTTGCCATTGTGCGGGAAAAGAAGAATGGGGCCTACCAAGCTGAGTATGCCTGTGTGTACGGCAGGAGGAACAGCTGTTCTTGTGGCTTTGTTTTTACTAGAGTAGATCCTAAACAAAACTGCATCAGAAACTTCATGTGTAAATCAAACCGAAGGACTCTATTTCTACTAGGATATTGTCCTGCTCTTTGACTTCCATGTCTATTGAATCGGAAGTGAGCGCCTGATGAAAGAGTAAAGGGTGCTTGACACACTGTGACATCGCTAGCGATCTCGTTAGCGATGTGACACGCCAGATCGCAGATGTGACCGGCGCTACAAAAACCCAACCTATGTGCAATCTCGGCAAATCGCATCTACGATCTAGCGTGTCACATCGCTAATGAGATCGCTAGCGATGTCGCAGCGTGTAAAGCACCCTTAAACCTTATGGCCAGACAGTATCGAAGGAGTCCTATGATATTGGTTTTATTACAGGAAGTGATGTTTTTATATACAACTATGGTTATGGTCACACAGTCACAAAATAGGAAATCTGACCTGTTCCCACTGGGATCAGAAACCGGTTTACACCGTCTGGACAATATCACCACCATCTTTACAGATGGCGATGCTGCTATGTACCAATGTGAGCTCTACTACACTGAGGGGCAGAGGAATACAGCATAGGGGGACCGCAGTGTATGGACCCCTCTCTAATAATTGAGTATTGTTATAGAATATCCCTCTTATATGTCCCTAATAATCCAAATCCAATACAATTAATCTAATAAACACTTTAGATGCTACCCACTTTACTTGATTGGCCTGTGGAGATCGGACATATTAAATGTTGCGCCTGCTGACAACCATTACAAATCAATGCATGCAGTGGGATTCATCAAGGTGGTAGCAGTACATAGAATTCAGAGCGGTGACAGCCAGGCCGGCCACATGATGAAAGTGATTGCTGACCGTGCTGGTTTCCCGTCAGCTGCAGTAGAGCAGCTGAATGGGGCGGGCGGGGGCACATGCTTTGGTATGGAGGAAAATAGTCTAAACCTGACAGCAGTAACTGTAGTATATGCTATATGACCTTTTTAAAACATGTAGACCCCTCAGATGCCCTTTTGGCCTCTCTATAAAGTAGTTTAAGTCATTTTTTTAAAGATAATATGTCAGCCGATTGATGCTGCCAAACTTCGGGCATGAATCAGACACTGGCTCCATTATTGCACCTGAGTATAGCCCATTCTGAAATGTTGCAGCGTTTCATAGGAGACATACTTTGTGACAGCACCCGTAGACGACTGGTCAGAGATGTCCACACTGGCTTGTCCCCGCCCCCTTCACCTAGATTGACAGGTCTCTCTATGTACAGTATTTGTATACGTTTGTATAAGGAGAGACCAGTTGACCTGCCTTATGTCTCTTATGAAACGGTGCAACATGTCAGAGTGAAATATATCCCTCTGCAGTAACGGAGTTGGTATCTGATTCATTGTCCATAGTTCGGCAGCATGAATCAGCTGACCCATTCCTTTTAAAGATGTAAAGATGTATGCTAAATAAATCCACAGTAAAATAAAGATTATTAAAAATAGCAGTGAGAACAGTCATGTGTATTGGGTTCTTCACAATTAATAAGAATCAGGCTGCCTCTAAGGGTGGCTTTACACGCTACGAGATCGCTACAGCGATCTTGTTGGGGTCATGGATTTTGTGACGCACATCCGGCCGCTGTAGCGATCTCGTTGTGTGTGACTCCTAGGAGCGATTTTGGATCGTTGCAAAAACGTCCAAAATCGCTCCTCGTTGACATGGGGGTCCTCTCCCAATTATCGCTGCTGTCGCTTGGGCGAAGTTGATCCTCGTCCCTGCGGCGGCACACATCGCTACGTGTGACGCCGCATGAACCTCTCCTTACCTGCCACACGCCAGCAATGAGGAAGGAAGGAGGTGGGCGGGATGTTCGTCCCGCTCATCTTCGCCCCTCCGCTTTGATTGGGCGGCCGCTTAGTGAACTCGCTGTGACGCCGAGCGAACCGCCCCCTTAGAAAGGAGGCGGTTCGCCGGTCACAGCGACGTCGCCGAGCAGGTAAGTACATGTGACGCTGCCGTAGCGATAATGTTCGCTACGGCAGCGATCTTCACATATCCACATAACGATAGGGGCGGGTGCTATCATGCTCGCCATCGCTAGCATCGGCTAGCGATGTTGCAGCGTGTAAAGCCCGCTTAATGCTATGTTCCCACGATAAGCTTTTGGTGAGTTTTTGAAGCTGCGTATTTTGCTTCATAATAACACAGCTTCTTACAGTTCCAGGAAAGTGGATGGGATTTATAGAAATCTCAGCCCATTGTTCTTCTTTGTTAAGCAGGGTAAACTGACCGGCGGTGTGTGTTTCAAATCCACAATAGGTCAATTTCTCTTCAGGTACACTGAGTTTTATTGCAGATTTTCCCCCCTAAACCTGCATTGGATACGGGAAAACCTGCAGGTAAAAAACATACACGTGTTATTACTGCATTTCCGCTGCGGACACACATCAAAGCCGCATGTAATCCGCATCTGAGAATGTCAATAAAGTTTCAACAAAGCCAAATACTAGGAAGTTTCAAAAACAAAGCAGCTTTAGTTAAAGCATGACACGCCAACAAGAGACAAAAACCGCAGCATCAAAAACTAAATAAAAAGCACGTTATAAAAACACCATAAAAAAAACGCAAGTAACCCAATTTACATAATATATGCAGAAACGGTGCAGAAATTCTGCAACAGCAAAACTCACCAAAGCTCATTGTGGGGTGTAGGTAGCCAAGAGCAGTTCTTCTGTTTTTCACAATGATACCAGTATATACCGTACTGAAAAGTTCTGCTATGGGTAAAAATCTATAAACTACAGGTGCAGTCATTGTGTCTAGTCCAGACAATCATCTGTGAGCCAAGTGCATGGGATACCAGGCAGGTGAGTTTTATCTGCACTGATACAGCATAGCATACTATTCAGACAAGAGTGAGACTTGTGGTGATGATATATATGTGTAGCTTACAGGATTGTCTAGACTGGATACAAGTCTTCGACTATGTGCACACGTTGCGTAGTGTCCATGCTGAAAAATCTGCAACGATTTGGCAGTGCATGTGCACTTCAAATCGCTGCAGAAACACTGCGTAATGGATGCAGTGTGTCTGCAGAATAGATGCTGATTTCATGCGCTCTGGATGCAGCCTCTCCCATAGACAGAGCGGGACCTGCATCCAAAGCGCACCAAATAAGTGACATGTTGCTTTTTTGAGCGCATTGATTTGGATCAAAATTTCAGCATGCAAATCACTGCGCTCTCAAACGCAACGTGCAGATGGATTATGCACAATCTTCATAGATTGTGCTGGGGACGCAGGACGCATGCAGTTACGTTGCAGTGCAATATGCAGCGTAAACACATGAAATTACGCAACGTGCGCAAATAGCCTTAGGCCTCATTCACATGTATATGCATATGGGAAAAAATGGCATCAGTGTCATCAATGTACAGTCTGTGTCTGTTTTTACCATCAATCATCACTGTACGGTTCATTTCTCTGTGTATACACTGTGTGCAGAATTATTAGGCAAGTTGTATTTTAGAGGATTTTTTTTATTTCTGATCAACAACTATGTTCTCAATCAACCCAAAAGACTCATAAATATCAAAGCTTAATATTTTTGGACGTTTGAATGGGTGTTTTTTAGATTTGGTTATCTTAGGAGGATATCTGTTTGTGCAGGTAACTAATACTGTGCAGAATTATTAGGCAACTTAATAAAAAACAAATATATTCCCATCTCACTTGTTTATTTTCACAAGGTAAACCAATATAACCGCACAAAATTTAGAAATAAACATTTCTGACATGTAAAAACAAAACCCAAAAAAATTAGTAACCAATATAGCCACCTTTCTTTATGATGACACTCAACAGCCTACCATCCATAGATTCTGTCAGTTGCTTGATCTGTTTATGATCAACATTGCGTGCAGCAGCCACCACAGCCTCCCAGACACTGTTCCGAGAGGTGTACTGCTTTCCCTCCCTGTAGATCTCACATTTTATGAGGGACCACGGGTTCTCTATGGGGTTCAGATCAGGTGAACAAGGGTGCCATGTTATTATTTTTTAATCTTTTAGATCTTTACTGGCCAGCCACACTGTGGAGTAGTTGGATGCATGTGATGGAGCATTGTCCTGCATGAAAATCATGTTTTTCTTGAACGATACTGACTTCTTCTTGTACCACTGCTTGAAGAAGTTGTCTTCCAGAAACTGGCAGTAGGTCTGGGAGGTAAGCTTCACTTCATCCTCAACCCGAAAAGGTCCCACAAGTTCATCTTTGATGATACCAGCCCATACCAATACCCTACCTCCACCTTGCTGGCGTCTGAGTCGGAGTGGAGCTCTCTGGCCTTTACTGATCCAGCCTCTGGCCCATCCATCTGGCCCATCAAGAGTCACTCTCATTTCATCAGTCCATAAAACCTTTGAAAAATCAGTCTTAAGATATTTCTTGGCCTAGTTTTGACGTTTTCTCTTATGTTTCTTGTTCAAAGGTGGTCGTTTTTCAGCCTTCCTTACCTTGGCCATGTCCCTGAGTATGGCCCACCTTGAGCTTTATGATACACCAGTAACGTTGCAGCTCTGAAATATGGCCAAACTGGTGGCAAATGGCATCTTGGCAGCTTCACGCTTGATTTTCCTCAATTCATGGGCAGTTATTTTGCGCCTTTTTTGCCCAAGACACTTCTTGCCACCCTGTTGGCTATTTGCTATGAAACGCTTGATTGTTCGGTGATCACGCTTCAAAAGTTTCACAATTTCAAGAGTGCTGCATCCCTCTGCAAGACATCTCACAATCTTGGACTTTTCAGAGCCCGTCAAATCTCTCTTCTGACCCATTTTGCCAAAGGAAAGGAAGTTGCCTAATAATTAAGCACACCTTATATAGGGTGTTGATGTCATTACAGAGATGCACATCACCTGATTTACTTTATTGGTAGTTGTCTCTCAAGCCAATACAGCTGTATGGAGGACATGTATAAAAAGTATCATGTGATCAAAATACTCATTTGCCTAATAATTCTGCACACAGTGTATCATGAGTCATCATTGTATGATCCATGTGTCTGTTTATACTATCAGTCATCAGTGTACGGTCCTTGTCTGTTTATACTATCAGTCATCAGTGTACGGTCCGTGTCTGTTTATACTATCAGTCATCAGTGTACGGTCCGTGTCTGTTTATACTATCAGTCATCAGTGTACGGTCCGTGTCTGTTTATACTATCAGTCATCAGTGTACGGTCCGTGTCTGTTTATACTATCAGTCATCAGTGTACGGTCCGTGTCTGTTTATACTATCAGTCATCAGTGTACGGTCCGTGTCTGTTTATACTATCAGTCATCAGTGTACGGTCCGTGTCTGTTTATACTATCAGTCATCAGTGTACGGTCCGTGTCTGTTTATACTATCAGTCATCAGTGTACGGTCCGTGTCTGTTTATACTATCAGACATCAGTGTACGGTCCGTGTCTGTTTTTACTATCAGTCATCAGTGTACGGTCCGTGTCTGTTTATAATATCAGTCATCAGTGTACGGTCCGTGTCTATTTATACTATCAGTCATCAGTATACGGTCCGTGTCTGTTTTTATCATCAGTCATCAGTGTTTATCATGGATAAATAAAGAAATGATAAAGCGTCTCATATTCTTTGCAGTGTTAAATACGGACAGCACATGTACGGCACACCATACACACGGACAGCACATGTATGGGACACCATACACACGGCAGCACACATACGGCATACTATACACATGGACAGTACATGTACGGGACACCATACACATGGACAGCACATGTACGGGACACCATACACACGGACAGCACACATACGGCATACTATACACATGGACAGTACATGTACGGGACACCATACACATGGACAGCACATGTACGGGACACCATACACATGGACAGCACACGTACGGCATACTATACACATGGACAGTACATGTACGGGACACCATACACATGGACAGCTCATGTACGGGACACCATACACATGGACAGCACATGTATGGGACACCATACACACGGACAGCACACATACGGCATACTATACACATGGACAGTACATGTACGGGACACCATACACATGGACAGCACATGTACGGGACACCATACACACGGACAGCACACATACGGCATACTATACACATGGACAGTACATGTACGGGACACCATACACATGGACAGCACATGTACGGGACACCATACACACGGACAGCAGCACACTTATGCCATCCATGTGCTGTACGTTTTTTTCCAGACCTTGGAAAGAATGGACATGTCTCTGTTAATTGTGCACAAACACACCGTCTATGACATGAATATCACCATAGATTATAATGGGTACATGTATCTGTGAAAAAAAATAATGCAGCAAAGACATGAGAAAGAGACCTTAGCTGTGAGAAATTATATATTAGGCCAGAATCACACTTGCTAGTGCATCGCGTGTAACTTGCGTGACTCTCTCATGGTAGAACCCGGCATGGCCGCACACTATGCATACAGGAGCGTCTGAGCTGCATAGAGATACATGCAACCGACCCGCTCCTGTCAGGAGAGTGTGCGGCCATGCCGGGTTCTACCATGAGAGACTCACGCGAGTTACACGCGAGGCACTAGCAAGTGTGATTCTGGCCTTATACAGGTTTTTTAACCTGTCGATGAAACTGTCACACGCTCCGCAGCGGGACAGCCTGTCACAACACCCCCATAATAATGAAATTCCCCCAAAGAGTTTGTTATAAATTGGAAAATGAATCCCAGGACATCTATGCAGGTATGTTGTAGTCACCATGATATCTCCTGTGTCTGGAGAAGCCACAAATCATCTCTACAGGCTTCGCCGCTTCTGCTGATCCATCATGTACATTGTTTTACTTTGCTTGATCCTTTTCATGATGTTTTCATGACTGTATGATTTTCACAGCAGTGATACATGTCCCTTATTAATCAGACATGTCATCTCCTTGTGAGCACGACATTAATCTGCAGTCTTCTCTTATTTACGTTGCCAGATATTGTCATTTTCGCTAAGATATTTGGCCTCGTCATCCCCTAAATCAACCCCCTCTTCCCTTGTCTGATGTACCTCCTGAGTGAGGAGGGATAATTATTTATGAGGGCACTTTACTGAGCATTTTCTGCCTGAGAGGTAATGTGCTTATGGATCCAATCACTATGCCTATTTACACCTACACTTAGATATTCCAAGCCGCATTGTGGCAATTTTATACACTCCATTCCACTTTCTTTGTCAGAAACACTGAACCAGTGTAAATGGAGGCAATCTTGCATAAATATAGTTCTCCAACCAAACGGCAAATTGTAATGCAGCAACAGCGGTCGTCGAGATTAGTAACCTAGTTGTCCAGGTATAGAGAAGGGTCTACTTTTTCCAGGAAAAATACGTGCACACACTATCATTCAGATGCCAGCGCAGCCGCCAAGATTGCCAGGCGAAGCCTCTTCAGGAAAACTCCGGTGGTCTTTCTCCTGAGGGGGCTTCGCCGGCGGTATTGCCACCGTTCTTTCTGTGGCTTTAATGGTGGCGGCTTTCACTCTATACTGTTAAGTATAGAGTGTAGGGTAAAAATGTTGGAGAGACACTAATTGCAAATAGGGTTTAAAGCGCGCTTTACACACAGTGACATCGCTAGCAATGTCGCTCGTGAAAGCACCCGCCCCCGTCGTTTGTGCGTCACGGGCAAATCGATGCCCGTGGCGCACAATATCGCTAGGACCCGTTACACACACTTACCTTCCGAGCGACATCGCTGTGGGCGGCGAACAGCCTCTTTTCTAAGGGGGTGGTTCGTGCAGCGTCACAGCGACGTCACACGGCAGGCGTCCAATCAAAACGGAGGGGCGGAGAGCAGCCGAAGGAAAGACACGCCCACCTCATTGCCGGATTACGCAAGTACGGTGTTGTTTGTCGTTCCTGGGGTGTCACACGTAGCGATGTGTGCTGCCTCAGGAACGATGAACAACCTGCGTCCAAAAGCAGCAACAATATTTTGGAAATTGACAACGTGTCAACAATCAACGATTTGGTAAGTATTTTGCATCGTTAGCGGTCGGTCGTAAGTGTCACATGCAACGACGTCGCTAACGAGGTCGGATGTGCGTCATGAATTCCGTGACCCCAACGACATCTCATTAGCGATGTTGTTGCGTGTAACGGGGCCTTTATTTGATTTGAGATGCACTGGTGATGGATAATGAAGACAGAAAATAAATTGATCCTGGAGTATGATTTAATATCATCGCGTTTCAGAGTATTAACAGCCCTTCATCAGGACCATCACAGTGGCAGACACAATCAAAATGATGTTTGAATGAAGGCGCATAACAGACGGTCACTGTAGCGTCATAGGACTGGCTGGGGCACGGCACACAATTCAAATACACGCTGATGTCACAAAGCATATAACGTCTAATTCCTGTACATATAAATTGCAAAACAATAGTATGCAATGAAAAAAATTATAATTGGTTAAAAAAAGATGTTAGAATTATTTTTAAAAGGATCATTACATCAGATGGATTCCATGTGGAAACTGTTTGAGAAAGACCCCATGCACCCAAACACGGCCACTCCTATCCTTAATATCTGCTGCTGAGCTGCAGAACCAAACACAAACCATGGAGACTTGGTGCCGTTAGCGGAGAAAAAGTAGACCCCTTTTTCTAATCTTGGGAGTAGGAACAACCCCTTTAAATTCCTTCAAGGACATAGCTTTCATAACATTTACCAGTTAAAGGGACTCTTGTCACCAGGTTTTTGCTCCTCCATTTGATAGCAGCATAAGGTGGAGACAGAGACCCTGATTCCAGTGACGTGTCACTTACTGAGCTGTTTTCTGTCATTTTGAGAAAATCAATGTTTTCTCTGCTGTAGATCTAGCAGGTAGGGCTCTTTTCCACCTGCGATTTTCATGTGTGAGTGCGATCTGATAAAAAATAGGATTGCACTTGCACCAATGTTAATCAAAGAGGCAGTTTCCTCTTTCCTGTTATTTCTCAACACGAATCGTGCTCTCGGTGAAATCGCAGCATGCTGCGTTTTGCAGCGAGTCTCAGTTCATGCACCCCCATACAAGCCTATATAAATAGCCACTGGGTTAAATTCACAAGTTATCGAATCAGAACAGCACAAGCTTGTTAGAGCGATAAGCACGGCCGCTCCTGCCACGTGCATGTCATTAGGAGTGAGGTCCATGGCTTATGGGACCTGAATTGGAATTACCGCATACATGACTCCCTATTGAGTCTATGCTTATTGCATATGATGGATATTTTGGACTCATTTTTAATGAGACCTGAGATGCAATTGCCACAATTATAAGCTCCCCTGATGAGTTTGCTTTTCTAACGAAACGCGTTGGGAGGTACATTTTCATAATCATGAGGTTCCGCCAGGAGGATGCCTGAACCCATTTGAATCTAATATGTGGTATATAAGAATTTGGTGAGATAAATCCATTTCTTTATTTATCAGTGGACTTTTCTGAAACTGGCACCTGGTTTATGGGTGAGATAAGTTCCACCTTGTATAGCGGTACTAGCTTATTTATGGTTTGCATTGAACCCTTGAAAAAGTAGGAGGGGCCAAACCTTATTTGTATTGTTTGTCCTTTTATTAGTGAGGATTATCCTCATTTTTATGAATGAATTAATTAAAAGTTAAATTTTAAAAAAATGTTTTCGCATATGGTGACCCTGATGCATAATATTGCTGTTCTGACCCCCATACAAGCCTATAGCAGCGTGTGAAACATCACACTGCACTTGCATGGTATGTGACTGCAGTGTGGTATACGCAGATAGAGACAGCGGAGAAGATGGGAGAAAGTGCTCCCTGCCTCCTCTCCGCTCCTGTGAAGCGATCGTAAGATCGCATCACAGTCGCATGACCCACGGCTGACACCCGCAGCAGAGGGTGATTAGCATATCGCTTCCGATGCTCTCGCATCAGAAGCGGTACACAAGTGGAAAAGAGCCCTTATACAGACCTCATGAATATGCTGGAGTACCTGGTAGCCAAGTAGTCCTCTAATACTAATCCCCTACTGATTAATCAGTGATTTTATAAAAGCTACACTAAGCAGCACAGTAAGTGACACACCGCAGGAATCAGGGTCTTTTTTCGTTCATCATGCTGCTCTCAGATTAGGCGGCAAAAACCTGGTGACAGATTTCCTTTACAAGTGATTGCATGAAATAAAGTGAAAAATGATAGTGGGAACCTTTTAAGCCCGCTTTACACGCTACAATGTATCTTACAGTGTGTCGGCGGGGCCATGTCGTAAGTGACGCACATCCGGCATCGTAAGGTACATTGCAGTGTGTGACAGGTACGTGCGATTGCGATTGAACGGTAAAACGTTCATCTCACGCACGTCGTTCATTCCTCATGAATTGAACGTCAGGTTGTTCATCGTACCCGGAGTAGCACACATCACAGTGTGACACCCCGGGAACGATGAACAGATCTTACCTGCGTCCTGCGGCTCCCGGCCAGCAATGCGGAAGGAAGGAGGTGGCCGTGATGTTTACGTCCCGCTCAGCTCCGCCCCTCCGCTTCTATTGGCCGGCTGCCACGTGACGTCGATGTGACGCCAAACGTCCCTTCCACTCCAGGAAGTGGACGTTCGCCGCCCACATCGAGGTCGTATGGACGGGTTAGTACATGTGACGGAAAATAATCGTTTGTGCGGCACATTCAACAAAATTGAACGTGCCGCACATACGATGGGGGCGGTTACGATCGCATACGATATCGTATGCAGAATCATAGCATGTAAAGCAGGCTTTACATACCACTACATTAAGAAAACTTATTTTTTTTCCCTAAACCACAGACCTTCTTTTTCTACTAAATGATGTGAAAGAAGAATAATAAAATTAAAGCCTTTCTACTTGTTTTCCAGTAGATAAATTATCCGTACATAGGCCATTATTCTCAGTGACATGCCCTAAATGCTGAGACTTCTTTTGTACAATTTTGGCATTGAAACTTGGCAATGAATACACTAGGATTCTCGGTGCCACTCTCAAGTACCGTATTCCAAGTGAAATATCACCCGTGGCTATTTACAAATTTTCTTACTCGCATTTACATTTACACATGCAAAAGAATGGGGTGTCTGATGAAAAAGTTGGCTAGAGGATGTTAAAAAGCCTAAAAGGTAAATTAGGGTTTGCATTCTATTGTAAGAGAGGTAAAATATGAGCTAAAAACTATTACCGTAATTTGTCTACTTATTAGATATTGATCATGTATCCTTAAGGCGGGCTTTACACGTTGCGACATCGCTACCGATATATCGTCGGGGTCACGTCGTTAGTGACGCACATCCAGCACCGGTAGCGACATCGCAACGTGTAAATCCTAGGTAAACGAGCGCAAAAGCGTAAAAAATCGCTGATCTGTGACACGTCGTTCATTTCCATAATGTCGTTACTGCTGCAGATACGATGTTGTTTGTCGTTCCTGCAGCACCACACATCGCTGTGTATGACACCTCGGAGGAGGGATTGTTTAGCGGTCACAGCGACGTCGCTGAACAGGTATGTGCATGTGAAGCTGCTGTAGCGATAATGTTCGCTATCGCAGCAAGCACCAGATATCGCATGTACGACGGGGGCGGGTGCTATCGCGCTCGACATCGCTAGCAATTGCTAGCAATGTCGCAGCGTGTAAAGCCTGCCTAAGATAGTTCATCAATATCAAATCAGTGGGGGTCTGACACCCAGCCGTCCTACTGTTCGATTGCTGTCAAAACATTAGGATTCTTATTGACTTTGCTGGCATAATGATTTGCATGCAGTTTTGTGGCAAATCCGAGAGCCTTTAGTGTTTGTTGCTGATAGTCCTTTTGGATTTTATCTGTATATTTGTACTTTATAAGTAGGTCATTAATTAAAGGTTAAGTTTTACTCATCCCACAGGAGTGACAAACCCCTTTAAGGGCACTGTCTACTTCAGTAACCCCCTTTATTAATTCTCTTTTTGTAAATTCTGATTAAAGGGAACCAATCACCAGGAGTTTCACGGCTTTAGCCAACAGAGCTGATACCAGGAAGCAACATTTTTCTGTTGGCTGAGGCCCCGCCCCTTCTGGTCACATGGGTAGGACCTCGCACAGGTCCTGCTGCTAGTGAAAAAGTAAATCAATTGCATAATACTTATGCTAATTCTAACAGGGGAAGGGAATAACTATGAATACCCCCAGCTATTATCTGCTCCCCAGCTGCTGTCACTCAAGAAGCTGATGAGTTTATAAACTTTACTTTCTTAGATTTCAAAACCTATACATCCGAGCTGACCATTACAGGTATGTAGAGAATCAGGCTGATAGTGCCAGTATAGCACTGGCTTTTGGTTAAATATAGGGCTGAGCGGACCCAGACTGTTGATGTGATGCATCAGGGGCAGAAATTCATTGCTGGACCCTGGAAGCATGAGACCTCAACTGTTTGTTTTTCATTAAAAAAAACTGTAGATGGGGTCAAAGATTTTCTAAAAGGGGAAAACAGAGGGTGCCCCCTTCAGAATCCTTATCTCTTAGGCATTGTAGATAGCAGCAACAAGGAACATCTTTCTGTCTCTCTGGGACCTGCCACGTCTGTACATTACTCTGTCAGTCTAGTGATCTTAATGGTAAGTGTGATGCTTCATGGCGGGGCTGCAGGGCAATTGAACAGGCAATGACAGATGTCCCCAGAGATTTTATCTGATTGCTTGGGTCACAATAGTGGAACATTCTGAGATCAGCTTATATTTAAGTGATCCTTCTCACTAAAAGGACTTTTTCTTCAAGACAAGGTACATACATAGAATTACTTGACTGGCATTCCAGGAAATGCTGTACATATCTTTGTACCATGTTAGCCAATAGATAGATGTCTAGAAAGCTTGCTATTTATCACCATCTTTTCAGTTAACCATTAAAAGGTATCAACCACTGAGAATTCTCAATTTTTAAAGGGAATCTGTAAGAAGGTTTTTGCTATGTAATCTGAACACAGCATGATGTACCAGTTAAAACACAAAATTCAGCCATGCCTCTCTTATCAAGCTGCCTACTGTTGTTTACTTGCAATGATTGTTTTAACACCAGCACCTGTTAAGCCCCCGTCACATTTAGCGACTTACCAGCGATCCCGAAAACAATGCGACCTGATAAGTAGTGGACTACGTTCGGGTGTCCGTCTGCAGAAAACGTATATGTGCAAAAATGGCACAAAACAGAGCCATGCTAACGCAGTGCGCTCAATTACAGTGAATGGCCTTGCCGGGTGCATGCGTCCGGAACATGCTTTGCAGAGTGGGGGAGGGGCGGTTCGGACAGATCCTCCGACAGGACCTGTGGACGTAGGGAAAAACGCAATGTGAAAGGAGCCTAAGAGTGACGCTGATCTGTGTGCGAGAGGAGCCCTTTCACTTGCCAACTCTACATGTCTGGGGTCTGGTAAGGTGTAATTCTCCTGGGTGGTGTTTGCCTTCTTTTGGGAGTAAACGTAGCTGTTTTCCCAAAAACAAGACGTACCCCTCAAATAATCCCTAGCGCATTTTTCGGGGCAGAAAATAATATAAGACACAGTCTTATTTTCGGGGAAACACGGGTAGTGTCTCCATACATTATATGAAACTGTAGCCAATGGTAGATAGCTGGTATAAGTAGTCACCACTGAGACCAGAAACTGCCTGCAAGTCACATAGTGGAGAGACTAGGGGCCCAGTTTCCTCTCATAAAATACCTTGCAATATCGCAAATTTGTTTGGGCAACTCAAAGTTTTGCATGAATTTTGCAACTTCGGTCATTTATGTCAGTGCATGCCAGCTTTATTAAAGTGGGTGGTGCAGGGGAGGAATGGGGCAAGACCCTCCCATCTACAGTCAGGGCCAGAAATATTTGGACAGTGACACAAGTTTTGTTATTTTAGCTGTTTACAAAAACATGTTCAGAAATACAATTATATATATAATATGGGCTGAAAGTGCACACTCCCAGCTGCAATATGAGAGTTTTCACATCCAAATCGGAGAAAGGGTTTAGGAATCATAGCTCTGTAATGCATAGCCTCCTCTTTTTCAAGGGACCAAAAGTAATTGGACAAGGGACTCTAAGGGCTGCAATTAACTCTGAAGGCATCTCCCTCGTTAACCTGTAATCAATGAAGTAGTTAAAAGGTCTGGGGTTGATTACAGGTGTGTGGTTTTGCATTTGGAAGCGGTTGCTGTGACCAGACAACATGCGGTCTAAGGAACTCTCAATTGAGGTGAAGCAGAACATCCTGAGGCTGAAAAAAAAGAAAAAATCCATCAGAGAGATAGCAGACATGCTTGGAGTAGCAAAATCAACAGTCGGGTACATTCTGAGAAAAAAGGAATTGACTGGTGAGCTTGGGAACTCAAAAAGGCCTGGGCGTCCACGGATGACAACAGTGGTGGATGATCGCCGCATACTTTCTTTGGTGAAGAAGAACCCGTTCACAACATCAACTGAAGTCCAGAACACTCTCAGTGAAGTAGGTGTATCTGTCTCTAAGTCAACAGTAAAGAGAAGACTCCATGAAAGTAAATACAAAGGGTTCACATCTAGATGCAAACCATTCATCAATTCCAAAAATAGACAGGCCAGAGTTAAATTTGCTGAAAAACACCTCATGAAGCCAGCTCAGTTCTGGAAAATTATTCTATGGACAGATGAGACAAAGATCAACCTGTACCAGAATGATGGCAAGAAAAAAGTTTGGAGAAGAAAGGGAACGGCACATGATCCAAGGCACACCACATCCTCTGTAAAACATGGTGGAGGCAACGTGATGGCATGGGCATGCGTGGCTTTCAATGGCACTGGGTCACTTGTGTTTATTGATGACATAACAGCAGACAAGAGTAGCCGGATGAATTCTGAAGTGTACCGGGATATACTTTCAGCCCAGATTCAGCCAAATGCCGCAAAGTTGATCGGACGGCGCTTCATAGTACAGATGGACAATGACCCCAAACATACAGCCAAAGCTACCCAGGAGTTCATGAGTGCAAAAAAGTGGAACATTCTGCAATGGCCAAGTCAATCACCAGATCTTAACCCAAATGAGCATGCATTTCACTTGCTCAAATCCAGACTTAAGACGGAAAGACCCACAAACAAGCAAGACCTGAAGGCTGCGGCTGTAAAGGCCTGGCAAAGCATTAAGAAGGAGGAAACCCAGCATTTGGTGATGTCCATGGGTTCCAGACTTAAGGCAGTGATTGCCTCCAAAGGATTCGCAACAAAATATTGAAAATAAAAATATTTTGTTTGGGTTTGGTTTATTTGTCCAATTACTTTTGACCTCCTAAAATGTGGAGTGTTTGTAAAGAAATGTGTACAATTCCTACAATTTCTATCAGATATTTTTGTTCAAACCTTCAAATTAAACGTTACAATCTGCACTTGAATTCTGTTGTAGAGGTTTCATTTCAAATCCAATGTGGTGGCATGCAGAGCCCAACTCGCGAAAATTGTGTCACTGTCCAAATATTTCTGGACCTAACTGTAATTCATCAAAATATAACTCCACTTTTGTAAAGTAAATTTCACCATAAATGTCTTCCAGTCATCACTGCGGAAGCCTTGGCAGCTGAACATTTCTTCTGTACCAGCCGCTGTGGGGGTCATTTACTTTTACATCTTCTGTGTCAGCACCAATTTGGGGATGTTGCCATCTAACATGTCAATCTTTGTTTTAATCCAAAGCAATGAAGCTTACATTCTTATTCAGGTATGCAATGTGTATGGCAACATCAAGTCCTTTCCTTATAGTAGAATGGAAAACCTTAATATTTTAGGGCCATATTGACACTTTACGCATGGCACCCTCAAATGACTTCTATCTCAGCTCACACACAAAATGGCAGTGTGTAATCAAGAAAACGATCAAGGAAATAGCTCAATATAATTCTTGCACATTGAAGGTTAAGGGCTACATTCCCATCATGAGTAAAGTGTTGATTTTTTTCATATTGCAGATTGTCTGAGGCATTTCTGAATTTGTTAGGTAGATTAGGTCACTTGTGTTCTTTTCATTACATTTTTTAGTCTATTGTTGGTATGTCATATTTTTAATAAAACTACTTCATTTTTTAATACTTCCTGGTATTTGGCTTTCATAAAATTTTATTGATTCAGCCATGTGTGAATTACATGTATATTTTACCTTCAGATTTTCTACATGTAATGCAATTCTATGGGAAAAATCTGCACATAAAACTCAGCGTACCCACAAGAATTATTTTGTGGATTTTAAACACGTATTGCAGGTTAGTTTACGCCGCGCAAAAGAAAAAAAGGAATGCCTATGAGATCCACTTTGCTGGAACTGTAAGACGCTACGTGTTTTGCACAGTGAAAATACGCAGCATAAAAAAACTCATTGTGGGAACTTAATTTTATGGCCCCGTGCACATGTTCAGTATTTGGTGAGTTGTTTACCTCAGTATTTGTAGCCAAAACCAGGAGTGGAGCATTCAGAGGAAACATATAATAGAAACACGGGGACCACTTCTGTATTTTTTACCCACTCCTTATTTTGGCTATAAATACTGAGGTAAAAAATTCACCAAATACTCAGCGTGTCCACGTGACCTAACAGTAAAGGCCGCTAGCGATCACGTTAGCGCTGTGACACGCCTAGATCGTTGCTACGATTTGCTGAGATCGCTCATAGGTCATTTTGTAGCGGTCACACGTACCCATCTCACAAACGACGCAACATCGTTCAGTGATATTTTGTTTGACAAAGGTGGTCGTGTGGACACCGTCACACAGCATTCCTCCCAACGATTCCGGCAACGACAGAGGCGTATAATTGTCCATAGCATACACCCTGGCGTGTGATTGCCTCGCCCTCTACACGCCCCAACTTCCAATACTGTCAGAATCTCCTACAATTTGTGTCTGCCTTATCAACCATGCCTGCCAAATCAGAACTCAGTTGGTGCCACCAATCAGAGTGGAGGAGGCTGGAGCATTGCTCGTAACGACACGCCCGCGTCACTGATGACGGACGCACTAATGATGTTGTTCGTGTCAAATGTAGCAATATGTCTGCTGCGTTCGAAACGACAAATAATATTTTGAAACTGAACGATGTGTCAACGATCAACGATTTTTGCTATTTTTAAGATCGTTCGGAGTCGCTCGTAGGTGTCACACGCAACGGCGTCGCTAACGACGACAGAAGTGCGTCACGAAAACCGTGACCCCGACAACATATTGTCAGATAAATCGTAGCGTGTAACGGGGCCTTAAGACTGAGGCCACATGCACACATTAAGTATTTGATGTGTTTTTTACTTCAGGATTTGTAGCCAAAACCAGGAGTGAAATATTCAGAGGAAACATATAATAGAAACACGGGCACCACTTCTGTAGTTATCAGTCACTTCTGTTTTTGGCTACAAATACTGAGGTAAAAAGTTCACCAAATACTCAGCGTGTGCATAGGGCCTTGAAGAAGTTTTACCACCAACAAAGTTAATATTAAAGTTGATTTTAACCAATAGATCTTATAATAATAATTTCCACAATTGGATGTGTTTAAAAAAAATGTTCCTATGTTGAGATAATCTTATGTGTCCCTGGTGTGTACTGTGTAGTGGCCGTGTCTGACCGTACAGGGACATGGTCTGATCATACCACAGCTCCTGGGAAGGAGACAAACAGAGTATACAGACAGGATAGCACAAGATCACAAATGATTCTTTAAGGTCAAATATTTTTTAAAAACAAGCATGGAAATACTTTACCTAGCACTCAGGAGCTGTGCTATGATCAGACCATGTCCCTGTACGGTCAGACATGGCCATTACACAGTACACAGCAGGGGCACATATATAAGATTATCTCAGCACAGGAACATTTTTTTTTAAACACAACCAATTGTGGAAATTATTATTATTCAAAGATCTATTGATTAAAATCAACTTTAAAATTAACTTTGTTCATGGGAAAACCCCTTTAAGAGTTTGTTCCTTGCAGAAACAGTGCCAAACCAGTCTTCAGTTGTATGTAAAGTTGCATCTCCAGTGGAGCTGAGCAGCAGTATTAAGGCCGCTTTACACGCTGCGATATCAGTACCGATATCGCCAGCGTGGGTACCCGCCCCCATCTTTTGTGTGACACGGGCAAATCGCTGCCCGGGCCGCACAACATCGCCCAGACCCGTCATACTACTTACCTGTCCGGCAACGTCACTGTGACCAGCAAGCCGCCTCCTTTCTAAGGGGGCGGTTCATTCAGGGTCACAGCTGCGTCACCGAACCGCCGCCCAATAGAAGCGGAGGGGCGGAGATGAGCGGGACGTAACATCCCGCCCACCTCCTTTCTTCCGCATAGCGACCGGGAGGCAGGTAAGGAGAGCTTCCTCATTCCTGCGGTGTCACATGGAGCGATGTGTGCTGCCGCAGGAACGAGGAACAATCTCGTTACTGCTGCAGTAACGATTTTTGAGAATGGACCTCCATGTCACCTATGAGCGATTTTGCACGTTTTTCCGACGATGCAAAATCGCTCATAGGTGTCACACGCAACGGCATCGCTAATGCGGCCGGATGTGCGTCACCAATTCTGTGACCCCAACGAGTTCGCATTGCGATGTCGTAGCGTGTAAAGCCCGCTTTACACACAATTATTAGACAGGAGTGGCGCTGTTTTATTGGTAGAAATCAGACACATTTTTCTAATACTGGGCGACCCGTATAATCCCTGGAGTGGACTGTGTTCCCTCTGATGTGTGACTAACTGTAACATGTTCTATTACATAGAAATCTGAGGTAAGTGACTGCTATCCTTCAGTCAGATACACAATATTAACTATTATGTGGTTATTACATACATTCAGGAGAACCTATTTCCAGTATATTGAATCTGCTGGTAGTTTCTGTATCTGACCCATTACTTGTAATGTGCCTCAACCATTTGCCTCTACAGCTACCCAAGATGTAATATTATTCATGTCAAACCCCGTCTTGTTATTATTGTAGTGTTTATACCTCATGGTTTTTTTTTTCCTTCTTGAGCTGCAGAAAGCAAATAGTTCCCCAAGTCTCATGTAACAATATAAAACAAGTAACAGATGATGATAATGCTATAAAAAGCATAAAAGGAATAGTTAATTCTCCAGTGTGACTGTTTTCCTTTTACTATAAAGTATACGAAGTATATGTCATTGCATTACATTTCACTGTGGTGCAAAACATAAGAAAAGCGAAAAATGGTGTCATGTATAGATGGATATGGAACCAACGAGTCACTTGGTGGCCCTCATGCTTATGATGCAGCCCTCATAAGCCTGCTGCACATCCCAGACCCCAGGACTAGGCAGGATGATAACATACATTACCACCCCACCCCTTACTCCGACTCATTTGTCCGGTAAGCGAAGAGAAAGGCACCGTCATCATATTTTTTTCGCTATGAGAGTACTGGGGCATCTTTTACCTCACACACTTAGGCCTGTTTCACACGTCAGTGATTCTGGGACGTTTGTGCTTTTTTTCTACGTACCAGAATCACTGACATACACAGACACATTATAATCAATGGGTCTGCTCACACATCAGTGATTTTTCACTGACCGTGTCTCTGTGCGGCGTACCCGCATGTCCGTGATTGCCGCACAGAGACATGTCCATTTTTTTCTGGCATCACTGATGTCCCACGGACCACGCAGTGGTGTGATCCGTGAAACACATGCTAGAAAAAAACGTGCATATAAAATAAAAATAATTTTTACTCACCCGGCATCAGCGGCGCTCTCTGCAGCCTGTTCTGCCTGCTGCTTCTGAGCCGGCTCATTACTGTTGTGCATATTCATGAATGCACAACACAGCCGACCCGGAAGCAGCTGCTGCGGGGGTCAGCGCCGGCCAGATGCTGCACCATGGGAGCGTTCAGCACCAAGGAGAACGGGAGCGGGCACAGGTGAGTTAGGCGGGCTTTGCACGTTGCGACATCGCAAGCCGATGCTGCGATGTCGCACGCGATAGTCCCCGCCCCCGTCGCAGGTACAGTACTGTGTGATAGCTGGCGTAGCGAAAATTATCGCTACGCCAGCTTCACATGCACTCACCTGCCCTGCGACCGTCGCTCTGGCCGGCGACCCGCCTCCTTCCTAAGGGGGCGGGTCGTGCAGCGTCATAGCGACGTCACACGGTAGGCGGCCAATAGCGGCGGAGGGGCGGAGATGAGCAGGATGTAAACATCCCGCCCACCTCCGTCCTTCTGCATAGCCGCCGGCGGCAGGTAAGGAGATGTTCCTCGCTCCTATGGCTTCATACACAGCGATGTGTGCTGCCTCAGGAACGAGGAACAACATCGTCCCTGTCGCGGCACCGGCATTATGGAAATGTCGGTGAATGCAACGATGATACGATAACGACGTTTTTGCGATCGTTCATCGTATCATCTAGCATTTACACAGTACGATGTCGAAAGTGACGCCGGTTGTGCGTCACTTTCGATTTGACCCCACCGACATCGCACGTGCGATGTCGCAACGTGCAAAGCTGCCCTTAATCTCTATGTGCAATCACGGACCACGGAGAACGGAGCCCGGATTGCACTTAGACAACCCACGTGTGCCGTGAATCATGGCACACTTAGGGACATGTGCGTTTTACACGTCAGTGAAGAACGTCTGTGTTTTTCACTGACGTGTGAAACGGGCCTTATGTGTATGTATTGGTACATGTGAGTATGTATACAGTGACGTGCAAATGTTTGGACACCCCTGGTCAAAATTACTGTTATTGTGAACAGTTAAATAAGCTGAAAATTAAATGATCTTTAAAAGGCATAAAGTTAAAGATGACACATTTCTTTTGTATTTTAGGGGAACATTTTTTTTTTCATTTTTGATTTTTAAATTAACAAAAAAGGAATATGGACCGATGCAAATGTTTTGGCACCCTCCATGGTTAGTACTTAGAAGCATCTCCCTTGGTAAGTATCACAGTTTGTAAATGTTTTTTTAGCCAGCCAAGAGTCTTTCAATTCTTGTTTGAGGGATTTTCATCCATTCTTCTTTGGAAAAGTCTTCCAGTTCTGGATCATCTAGCCACAGATTTTCAGTGATGTTCAGATCAGGGGACTGTGAGGGCCATTGGAAAACCTTCAGCTTGCGGCTTTTGAGTCTATTGTGGATTTTGACGTGTGTTTAGGATCATTATCCATGTATAGAAGCCATCCTCTTTTCAACTTCAGCATGTTTTATATTGACTTCAAAATGTAATTCATGGAAACCTGGAGAACACAGTTAAAGGTGGGAGCCTTTTTGTAGAAAGGCTGCATTGGAGACCTCCATAATGGTTTGACAGCCACCGATGTGAAGTCTGTAAATGGTATTTTACAGAATATTGTAGAGGTGCTCATACACCTAAGGCCTAAAACACACTTCCGTAAAAAAAACGTACGTGTCTTACGGTCCGTTTTTCGGGTCCGTGTTCCGTTTTTTAGGGGCGTTTCTCCGGTACGTATGGCATCCGTGTGATGGCGTATGCGAGCCGTGTGTGCGTGTGGAATGTCCGTATTGACATAAAATACGTACGTGTGCTGTCCGTGTGCTGTCTGTTTTTAAAGGCCCGCATTCTTACCCAATTAACGATTTAACTCATTCATCATGAGATCCTGGTGTTGTTATTTGCTTTCAATTGACCTGATAGATTGGAAACTAGTGTTGCAGATTTTGTGATGAAAAACGGACACGGACGATACGTGCTGAACCCGGACATACTGCAGGCACGGACCCATAGACTAACGCGGGTCCGTGCCTGCGTGCTGCCGGCCAAAAACGGACATTTCGTCCGTGTAGAAAAGCGCACACACGTACTTACCACACGGACACACGTTCCGTGTGATTTTACGTGTGTGTGCCATCTACCATTGAATAACATGGGTCTCCGTGTCTCCGGTACGTGCAAATACGTACCGCACACGTACAAAAAAAAAAGAATGTGTGTTGCGGGTCTAAAGTAGTAGTCGGCCAACAACTATCTCACATTACCCCTCCATTACATGTGCATACTTAGTTTGGCTGAGTTGGGAAAACATTACTAGGGTTTATCTCCCGCTGGAACAAAAAGATCAGATGCCATAATTTCACATGCCTGATTTTTCTTATTCTCACTCTCAATATCATCCTTTTGGGGTAGAGTCAGGAGACCCCCACACACTAGGTATACTGAAATATGTGTTTAATTGACATTAAACTAATGTGTTTGGTGTCTTAAAGGGGTTGTCCTGTCTAAATCCATATGTCTGTAGTCACTCTATATGACGGCAGATGTATGACTTCTCATATCACATACACTGTGCGCTGTGAGGACTAGTTTCTGAGTGGGGAACGGCGGTCACGTGGTCACGAGTATGTGATATGTATACTCCCAGACACATTCTGACTAGAGGACCACAGCCTCACTCAATACACTTGCATTGAATAAGGTGTGTGTGAGCAATGCCACAAGCCTCTAGTCAGAATGTGGCCAGGAGTATGTATATCGCATACTCGTGACCACTGTTCCCGGCTTTGACAATGGCTAATCCTCACAGAATCAAGTGCATGACCGCAAACTTATGTGACTGCAAGACTTAAAGGGGCTTTACATGATAGCGATATCGGTACCGATATTGCTAGCGTGCGTACCCGCCCCCATCGTTTGTGCGACACGGGCATATCGCTGCCCGTCGCGCACAAAATCGCGCACCCCGTCACATGGCTTACCTGCCCTGCGACGTCGTTCTGGCCGGCGATCCGCCTCCTTTATAAGGGGGCTGGTCATGCGGCGTCACAGCGACGTCACACGGCAGGCGTCCAATAGAAGCGGAGGGGCGGAGATGAGCGGGACGTAACATCCTGCCCACCTCCTTCCTTCTGCTTAGCCGGAGGAGGCAGATAAGTAGATGTTCCTCGCTCCTGCGGTGTCACACACAGTGATGTGTGCTGCCGCAGGAACGAGGAACAACATCGCTAATGAGAGGTAAACGATTTTTTGTTTTAGGACGACCTCTCCGCGGCAAACGATTTTGGCCGCTTTTGCGATCGTTTTAGATCGCACATAAGTGTCACACACTGCGATATCTTTAATGACGCCGGATGTGCGTCACTAACGGCGTAACCCCAACGAAAAAACATTAACGAAATCGTAGCGTGTAAAGCCCCCTTTACAGTTTTAAACAGGACAACCGCTTTAAAACAAGGCCTTAAAATTGGTTCCCTATGCTAACAGACTTAATAATATGCCTTTACATTAAGACACGTTTTTAAAAATGATATTTTTAATATATCTTTTCAGGGCATTTTTTTTCTAATGTTTTCTTACCTGTGCATTTTTGCTAAACTGTTTAATGCGCTTTCACATTGAAATGATATGATTCATAGATTATGGAAGTCTATGAGAGGAAGAAATCCGCCCCATGCCACGCCACTGACCCAGAAATGAGAGGGAATAATAACGACATAGGAAAATATGCGGACAATTTGTACCATAGTTCATATTTTCCTTAGATCAAACATTTGGCAAAAAACGTAAAAAAAAATGATGCATTTTTTTGCATTCAAAACTGTGTGTGAAGGCTCCCAGAGGAAGACTTCTGTATCTATCCTTGTGTTTGGAGAAAAAAAGCAGCAATTTTCATCTACACATCTGTTCATCCCTTCAGTTCAGTCTCTGCTTTCTTCCTGAAGTGCATTATTTGTCTTAGTGCATTAAGGGCAGCATCATTAAATAAGGGCGATGTGGAGCCACTTGGGAGCCGCTACTAGGTGCTGTGGGCTAATGTAAGAGAAATGTCAACAGTACACCTTAAAAAGGGCAGACGTAGGATATATTTCTTGCTAGGATTGTTAGGGCCATCTGTAATGCTTTTACGCGGTAACTATCTTCTCTGTGAGATATTTTCCGGATGAGACACTTGGGCAATTCAGCTCCTTTCAGAGGCAGACATTAGCACCTCTCAGAGTTCCTGCCAGAGGTTAGGGCCAACTAGTGTAGAGTTATCTGATATAACTAGAATGACATCTGACTGTGATGTCATGTTCTCCTGGACTCTGTGCTGACCGCTTGTATATTTAATAGATGTTCAGCAGGTGTTCTTTTATTGAAAGAATGACACTTCTGAAGTGACATACCGTACACACAGCAAAGCTCGATATTTACATTCATACATTGATAGTAACAAGCATAGATGGAATGAAGGTCTTAGTACGGAGTGTCAAGATGGAAAGCTCAAACATGGGTCTCCTACTCAATAGAAAGACAAATATATTGACTACTGCCAGGTGCGACCTGGACACATTTGAGATTGACGACGATGAACTAGAAGTTATAAAGGACCTCAACTTACTCTGATCAATGATCACTCAAAATGCAGCGACGACACCGGAAGTCAGTAGGAAAATAGCTATGGGCAAATCCACAATGAAGTCACTGGACAAAGTCCATAAATCGAGTAACGTTTCACTGGTGATGGAAGACACAATTTCTATAGTCTGAACTTTTGTGTGGTAACTAGAGATGAGCGAACCTGAGGTTTGGTTTTCAAACCGAACACCAACTTATAAAAATAGGGCTCAGGTTCGGAGTTCGAAAGCTTTATGTGCGAAATTAACTTGTGCGAGCAACGCTGTGCTCGAGTACGCTTGGTGCTCAGCCCTGTGCAAGCCACTTGCAGTGTTTGAATGGTGCACACTGGGGGTAACAACTCCATGATCGAATGTAGTGTGAAACAAAAAAAATGTTTTAAAAACCCGCCTACCCTCCCCCAGAAGTGATCTGCTTATGGCTGTCTGTATGTGGGGGAAGGCTCAAACTGCCAATCAGCGATTCCAAACCTCCTCAGGCAAGGTTAGGACAAGTGGAGGTTTGGTTTGTTTGCTGCCAGCGAACCGAACCTCCAAAGGTTCGTTCATCTCTAGTGGTAACATATGGATGCAAAACCTGGCTGATAAAGGAACAAGACAGAAGAAGCATCAACGTCTTCAAAATGCAATGCTGAAGAAGCATGTTCTCAGTACCATGGATGGCAAGAAGATCAAACAAATTAATTTTGGAACAAATCAAGCCAGACATGTGACTCGAAGCAAGGATCACCAAGCTACAACTTGCCTAATTTGGACAGATCATATGGAGGGAGCAATCACTTGAGAAGGACGTGATGGTTGGAAGAATAGAAGGAACAAGACGAAGCGGAAGACTAGCAACCTGATGCCTTCATACAATTAAGAAAACGGTTAAGACCCTGTGAACCTATCTAGGCTGCACAAGATTGATCTTCCTACAGAGTGTTCATCCATCAAGTCGCCATGCCTCGAGATCAAGCTGAAGGCCGTTAAATAATAAATAACTACTTGCTGCTTGTCCAGGAGCCAACTGTTTACATAAAAAGCAATACCGATGTAGAAAGGGGATGATTTCTGATTATGGTCTGCAGCATGCACTGACATATTTTCTGCACCTTTCCTAAACTAGCCATGAGCTGCAAAATAGTAGAAATGGTGCGTAGGGTTTAGCGCATGGACCATATGGAGGAAAAACATCATTGGTTACATCTCAGTAAGCTAACAACTACTTAAAGGGGAATTCTTAACTTTGGAAGTTATTCCATATCCATGGGACCCCTACCAATCTCAACAACTGGGTCTATGAAGATTCCTGTGTGAGTAAAGCAGTGGTCGGTCATGTGTACTGCTTAATGGGACTGTGGGCTATACCCCAGCGCTATGTGCTGGTGTTCATCACTCCTATAAGAATGAATGGAGTTGCACTGCTCCATTTACACTGGACTTTTCAGAGGACTGGTTCTTTGGGTAGGTGGTGTACCCAGAGTTTGGACCCCCACTGATCAGAAAGTTATCACCTATCCTTTAGATAGGGAAAAACTTCTAAACTTGAGAATACTCTTTTAATTAAGTTATTAATATTAATAATAATTTGATAAAACTTACTTTTCTACAAGAAAAAACCTTTTTTGTTTATCTAGGTATCCAGAAGTTGTCACTTCCATTGCCTTCACTGCACAGCTTTGAAGGCCTCATCTATACAGTTGTATTACTACTTGTTCCTTAAATGTGCAGCTGCAGGCTAGGTTCACATTCATACAATGCATTCCACTGGATGGAAAAAAACCTGAACTCACACTAAAAAGGAAAGGGCAAAATAGTGATCAGGTATGCTCTTCTGTATATTCTGTACATAGGAGATGGCAATTGGTGCATTTAAGAGCTCACTCACACTGGCGTATAACACAGCAGAGTGCTATCCGACGTTTTATTGGATAGTACTTGCTCCAATATTACACTATGGAGTGGTGCTAATCAGAGGTTTTTTCTCATGTCAATTCAGCATGAGAAAAAAATTGCTTCATGCTACAGTTAGCAGCATATATTGGACAGCGCAATAGGTGCACACTATACATCAGACTGTACTTGGGAGTCATCCGAGTGCAGTCGGATATACGCAAAGCCAGACAATCGAGAAGATGGTGAGATTAAGTTCTCTGTCTCCTCCGCACCTGTGCTCTGATTCTCACATGTCAGAGAATTGGACCACAGTAATATGACACACTGCTTACGCTCGTAGCAGAGATTGAGCAAAGTGTAATTTGCATAATCTGGCTGATTGTTTTGTATGAGAGAATATATGCTAGTGTGAGTGTACCCTCAAGGCAATCTGTCAGCAAGTTTTTGCTATGTAATCTGAGGTCAGCATGAGGTAGGGGCTGTGACACTGAGTTCAGGGATATGTCAGTTATTAGGCTGCATGCAGTTGTTTCAATACAATAAGTGTTTTATCAGCTGCAGATTATCACTGTTGACTAGCGGCCCATGCGCAGCATCCTGGTCCAACTCCACTCCAGCACTGATTAGCAGCTTACTGTCAACATACAATGAACATAGAGAGCTTTGGTGTGGGTGTGGTTAACTATCTGTGCTCTGCTTCATCCAAGATCTCTGATTGTGTCACGACTGCTGCTCCATGTAAACTAAGTGATACATGGTTGGAATCAGGATCTTTTCCTACATTATGCTGCTCTCAGATGAAGTAACAAAAACTTGGTGACAGATTTCCGTTAAAATTCTAGTGGGTGGAGGAAGGGGCAGACACAGACATTCTGCTGCAAGTGCTCCTGAAATAACACAGTTGTCCATACAACCTTATAGGCACCAAATGCACTACTATGTAAATAATATGCATTCTTTAAATACAGATTTTTCCTGTGAATAGAGAATTTGGAGAATAAGTGATCAGATCAGGAGAAGAAATTAGAAGGCGCACCAGAGCATGGTATCGCTCACTCATCACTAATCCTATGAGAAATATCATTCAAATTTAACAGTTACAAATAGCAAACTACGTGGACGTTGTGGGGGAGGTTTGGACAGTTTTACTCTGTCTCTAGGCTATGTTTTTTCTGTGTTTTGGAAGAAGTGGTTCAGTGACTTGGCATTAGAGTGCCCTTAATCGAAGTGTACAGAAGGAACAGCCAGGGACATTCTGCACATCGTCCAAAGTGGTTCATTTCTGCGTTCCAGACGATTTAATGAGCTGTCAGTGTTGTAGGGCAGCACTGTTACTGGTGCTCAGGAAAGGCTTGTACAGTAATGCGCTATTGCATAGGGCGTACTTCTTCATGTCCCTGGTACTTCCACTAAGGTATTACAATTCTGTTATCACTATTTGCGGTCTTGTTTTATGATTTCTATGAATCAGTTTCCTTCTCACTTAAGAAGAGCTCTAATTTTTCAAGAATGTAAAAATGATAAATCTAAGCTCAAGAAATAAAAATACTTTTCAATATATATGTAACAGAGCGACGTCCAGTCTCAGAGGTCCTGCTCCTACGAATACTCCTGATGTATTCTTCTCAATGAGAAATTAGGCCTAATTCATCACGGTGGTTTCACCAGTTTTCACCTTGAAATGTAGCAAAAATTCAACTTGAGGTTGTGCAAACATTTTGAGACTTTTGGCGCCCTTACGCTAGTCCTGATTAACTCCGCCAAAGAGGATGAAACCTGGATGGGGCGTAGCGAGAAATCATCAAAATTTACACCACATACTTTAGATTACAACACAAATGTACCCCAGTCACTTCATGAATTAGGTGCATAATAAATTGAGCCCAATATTTTTATATACTATTTGACTTATTAATTTGCTGGGTTTGGAGGAAATTTCCCGGTTAAGACACATCGGACCGGCTGCAGATGACATAAGAGAATCCAAGATGCCAGACAACCTCTTTCAGAAAGGAGATGGGTTGATTTTGCAGGGAGAAGCTGAAACTAGTCCAACATTTTCCTGCAGTGGCTGGTGCATGTAAAATGTATTATTAGTGTCCACTTAGGCTACTTTCACACCTTCGGTTTTTGCTATGCGGCACAATCCGGCACTTTGCAGGAAAATCGCAACCGTTTTTTTTTGCTGCCGGTTGCGATTTTCCTGCATAGACTTTAATTAGTGCCGCATTGTGCCGCATGGCCTTGCGTTCCGTCCGTTTTTTGCCGCATGAGGCAGATTTAGCCGATGTGGCGGCCGGATGGAACGTTGCCTGGCACGTTTTTTCGTGCGGCAAAAAAAAACCGCATCGCGCCGCATTCGGCCGATGCGGCGCATTTTTCAATGCATGCCTATGGCGGCCGGATGCGGCGCGATGCGGCAATAACCGCATCCGGCCGCCGCATGCGGTTTTTGCCACTGCGCATGCTTAGTAGCATGCCGCAAGCGGCAAAAACCGGACTGGCCGCACAGGAAAAACTTATGCAAAGGATGCGGTGTTTTCACCGCATCCGTTGCATAGCTTGCACAGCCGGATTGAGCCGCAGAGCTCAAGCCGGATGTGTGAAAGTAGCCTTAGATAAATCAGCTTCCATGTAATACATGGAGAGCACAGAGGTAGAGGCTAATTATGTCTGGCTCAAAGAGGGGGTCCCAAAAGGTACATGATCAAAAGTGCACAGTGGGCCTTTTATACTTTGTGATCATTTTTATGGTCTTTACCAAGGGAACAGGGCTCACAGGGTAATAATGCAGAGCAGCTTAAAGACACAACCCCAGAAAGTCGTGTGTACAATGCCCCCTTATAAAGACCCCAAAAAAGCATTAAAAAAACTATAGCTGCAAAATAAGGGGAGCAGCGGGATTAACATAAGAGCCAAAGCTGGCCACTTTTCACCTGGCAACAGGTCCTCTTTAAAGGGAAATGCAACGAAGAAAAAAAGAGCCGCTCACCAGGTGTTGGAGCAATGAGGTGCGGGCATGGAAGCTCTGGGCGGCTACCAGGCAGGAAATGCTTCAGGAAAATCCAGCATCCGCAAACGATGATTAAATTATCACCTGACTGTCATGATGGTCATGAGTATCTCGCTTAGACCTGTGTCTACATATGTGTCTCTCTGTCTGATCTTATGGAATACCAATAAAGTCAAGTTTTATTTTATGCATTGATTTTGGATGCTGGCGTTTTCCTCGTTCCTCTTTAAAGGGCCCCTGTCACGTTGTGTGTGGTGTCTGATCTGTGGACAGCTTGCTATAGAGAAGGAGAAGCTGAGCAGAATGATGTATAGATTTGTGGGAAAAGATTCAGTAGAACTTGTATTTTATTCACTGGTGTTTATATGTATGTGAGTCCAGTGGGCGGTCCTACTCAGTGATTGGCAGCTATCTATATGCACAGTCATACAGGGAGGACTGTCAATCACTAGTAGGACCGCCCACTGGTGTTTATATGTATATGAGTCCAGTGGGCGGTCCTACTCAGTGATTGGCCACTATCTATATGCACAGTCATACAGGGAGGACTGTCAATCACTAGTAGGACCGCCCACTGGTGTTTATATGGATGAGTCCAGTGGGCGGTCCTACTCGGTGATTGGCCGCTATCTATATGCAGTCATACAGGGAGGACTGTCAATCACTAGTTGGACCGCCCACTGGACTCCTGTACATACATACACCAGGGATTTCAATGAATAAAATACAAGCTTTACTGAAACTTTTCCCATACAATGTCTATCAGCCTGATCAGCATGTCCTGCATTATTACATCCTCTCTGCGGATCTTTTACCATTTTCAACATGACAGGTTTGTTAGAAGCATTAGAGGATATTACTTCTGCAAGCAACCTTGGTGGTGGGATGCATTCTCAGTAAATAGGGCTCTCTTCTCACCTTGCATGTAAGAAGCTGCTGTCTTTCTAGACCTGGATATTAAGCAGCGCAGGAGCTTCCAGTCACCTTTACAGAAGCCATTTATAGGCAGCTGATTGCTAAATGTATCTGTAGTGTTGCTGCCTGGAATCTATGAATCCCTGCACTTGTGATGGTCAGCATTACCAGGTTGCCATAGTGGTGATGTGCAGCTCTGCACAGGGTTAATGCAGCACAGACTGCGGTGTGACTGCAGCAGAGGCAGTGTGGCTGCTGTCTGCCTCCTCTGCAGCTGTTGCTGCCTCCAGTCCCTCTCACCTTCAGGCGCAGAGCTTGCTGGGAGTTGTATTTCAGCCTTATGCTGAGCCCTGCAGTAGAATGATGCAGATGCCCTGCTCACATTCTGGGGAGGAAAGGAAATTCCATTTTCATCAGTATGGATGTGGGTGCACTGTTGTTTTTGCACACTAGTTCTGCTGTATTGCAGTGTCAATCAGGATCCTGGAGCCAGTGCAGAGAAGCCAGGGATGAGGAACTGGTCCCTTATTGGTTCCTGTAGACTGGGAGGGATAGAAAGGAAGGGCTGCAGATTGTCAGTGACACTGTACAAGCCATCTCTCTCTGCTTCATCATCTGATGGGAAACCCCTGGAAGGGCAAAGCATCTGTGAGGGTGCCAACCAGGCAGGGGCAAGACACAGTGCTGCAGAGCATTGCTGCTGGACTGAGGAGGAGGATGCTGGCCAGGGAGGGCTGCACTGGCAGAGCAGAGGAATAACAAGTGCTGGGGAAGGTAAGAGATGTCTCACAGCCCCTCAGTGTAACAAGAGTTTGCTGCAGTCTGCTGCAGACTAGTCAGGAGCATGGCTAGCTCGCCATAGGATGGGGCATCCTGCAGATAGAGCTGTGCCCATGTCACACAGCATCACCCCTGCGTCTGATCACTGGAAATGGTTGCATAATCCGGCTGCATTGATTTGGAGTATTTTGCACTCTATATGTTGTAAGTGTATATTGGATTTGCTATGATAATAACGCCTACTTCAATTATGCCATGTTCATGCAATATTAATGAGAACACACAGCCAGCAGAATAAATTAACGCCATCAGATTTTTTTTCCTTTCCCAGAGCAATGCTATTTATTGCTTTTTAGCTCCGCGTCAACTTTCTAGCTTCCTCTCCGGCTTTAGGATGAGACAAGAAATATATTTGTTTTAAATTGGCGTGTCTGTAGCAAAGGGCATAGTGAGAGCAGTCAGCAAGTGGTAGCCCTGCCAGGCGGGCTAGGCCTCAATTACTGCCGGAGCCTACCCTGGAAAAAAATGAAGGCAAGACATTGGGGCAGCAAGGCTGAAAAAAGCGGAAACCTTGCCTTTTATGAAAATAAATCATCATGCTTACATTTTATATATATAAATATGTATATATATATATATATTTATAAATGTATACATGGAAAAAATAAATAAATATATATATATATATATATATATATATATATATATATACTGCTCAAAAAATGAAGGGAACACTTAAACAACACAATGGTATATATATATATATACATATACACATATACACTATGTATACTACTATGTATGTATGTGGGTATATATATATATATATATATATATTTATATATATATATATATATATACATATATATATATATATACACTATGTACCATATACTACTATGTATGTATGTGTGTGTGTATATATATATATATATATATATATAGTATGTATGTGTGTATATATATATATATATATATATATATCTCCTTATCTGCAGTATGAGGGGCCACTTTTTAGCAGTGGGGCAGGTGACTGCAGCACCTCTGCAGTGTATGTTCTAGCTGGTGTGCCTGAAGTTTAGGCAAAAAGTATGCCATGCCATACAATGCACCATAGTCCAAAATATTCATACAACTGGTAGATAAATGGTTTTTTAAACATTACATCATACTGTTCCTTTTCTTGTGGCACCTACATTGTGTTTTCCATTGACTAAGTTCACAGGACTGGTGGTCCACACATATATACCATATCTGTGCCAGGTATATACTCGGGGTGCTGCTTTATGCCCTGTGCAGATTTTCAGGTCCTCTACTAAAGCCTGGTCCAAGTAGCTGAGATGCGTGGCGCTGTATACCGTGGTTTATCATGACTCTGTTCTTGCTGTGGTAAAGACTGGATTCACTAAAAAAATACTGTTCTTCAAGGACTATTATTTTTTCTTTGCTTTTATCCATTTTCGGAGAAAAGCTGGGGATAGCGTCTTATTTCCTCATTGCTATGATTGTAGATAAATGTATCAATCCGGAATCAGTTGTCCCTTGAGGATAATCACTGTCCATATACCCTATTCTAGTATCCCCTCTATTGGGCTACGTTGACATGGTCGTATTTTCGGTCCGAGTGCTGTCTGTGAAAAAAATAAATCTATGTACAGCATTACAACCAATGTTCTCCAGTTGGGCAGTTCATATTACAGTATTTTCCCATGGGCTGAATGTCTGTGAATAAAATCGCAGAACAAACTATTCTCTTTTCTAGTTCGGATGAGACTCGGCCATTCAAGTCCATAGTTGCATAAAGAAAATTGTATCCAAATTGTATCCCATATAGATGATTATCCTTATTGCATCGTATGTCTTGTAAATTTTATTAACTGCTGATGTATAAAAACAGATGACATACAGATGACAATTGAGATGAGAAATCATCCATTATTTTCTGCAGACAAGGTTTTTACACTCTCATATGAGCTCCATCAGACCAGGTAGGTGTTGCTTCCACTGTGGAGGACTTAAAGGGATGGTGTGAAATCCAACTTAATTTTTATCCTTAATACCTATGTATTTAATGCCATCTTCTAACCTGTTTTCTAATATACTTGAATTAAAAATCCCCCATCCTTCCTTAACTACACTATCCATCTGCTTTTCTTTTTTACAACCTCCTTTTTGAAGAAGCTTTGTTTGAGAATCCCAGTGCATGCTGCGATACTCAAAAAAATCGTCATCAGGGGGAGAGCACAGTCACTGTCGCAGCCTCTCCCCCTTTCCTGAAACGAAGCGTCATCAGTGATTCTTGTTTCAGAGGAGTGGCTAGTCCCTACATACTCTGCAATGTGCACAATGACAGTGCAATCTCTCAACGGCTCAGGTCAGCAGTAATGAACCGGCGAGAGTGGGCATTGTTAGTGTGTGATGTCAGAATACCCAGCGTGCAGAGACCAGCACCACCCCCACAAGTGCAGTAAATTCTGGTCTCTGCATACCAGGTATTCTGTTGCCGGCTCATTACTGCTGATCTGAGATTTTGATAGAGAGCGCTGTCATTGTGCACATTGCACAGGGCTCAGGGACTAGCCCAGCCCCTGAAATCAACATCACCGATGACACTTTGTTTCAGGGAGGGGGCAGAGGCTGCAACAGTGACCACAGCTTCTGCATCCTGATGACGCTTCATTTGAATATCCCAGCATGCACTGAGATTTTTAAACAAAGCGTCATCAAAAAGGAAGTTATTAAAAGAAAAACTGTTAGTGTAATTAGGGAAAAATAAGGCATTTTAGCAAATAGTTTATATTTTAGCATTAAATAGATAGGCATTTAGGATGAAAATGAAAATGTCATCTAAAAACGTCTGGAAGAAATCATGCAGTCATTGTCTGATATGTGCTGGTTGTGGATTGGGAAGCACATATCAGCTGTCAGGTTCTCTTTAACTAAGCATGATGATAAAGAGTTTGGAATGAAAGATGAATATGTGATGCTTGTAATGATAGAAAGAGCAATTTTCCCTATTTTTGATAAAGGCCCAATAAACACTGTGGACCCAAAATTCCAACTTTATGGTTTTAGACACTGTTTAATTTAGGTTTGCAATATTTTATCTTTCCCCCTAAATCCACCTCTCAGATTACTGCTGTCACAGGACTTAAAGAAAATCCGTCACCAGGTTTTTGAAAGCAGTAGGATGTAGAGACAGAGACCATGATTCTAGTTATGTATCACTTACTGGACTGATTGCTGTTCTTTTATCTGTTACAGCTCTATCAGTTTTCTGAATGCTAAGCTCAGTGTAATCCCGCCCATACCACCGATTGGCAGCTTTCTGTATAAACTGTGTATAGGCAGAGAGCTGTCAATCAGTGGTGGGGTGTGATTATATTGAGCTTGTTAATATGGAGGACTACTTAGCAAAAGGTTTACTTTAATGCTGATAAAACTGTAATTTTATCAAAGCTACAAGAAGCCCACTAAGTGACATATTGCTAGACTCAGAGTCTCTGCCCCTACATTATGTTGCTCTCAGATTAGGGGGCAAAACGTAGTGACCTATTCCCTTTAACCACAGCTGCCATTTCATCCATTTTTTCCCTTTCAGTACAGACCCATCTGTCATAACATGTAACATGGGGGAACGCAATATTTTATTTCCAATTATAGACAAAGTCATTGAAGACAAGAAATTGGAGATTTCGGCTTGAGAAAGGCCCATGCAGGTGACATGTCTTCACTTTGACTTCTGTCATCGTATAATAGGAGTGGCACTCATCTCCACAGTGACCATAAGGGTACACTCACATGAGCATATGATTCGGACGAGTGCAAAGTGAGAAAATCTCGCCTTGCACTCAGACCAATGTTAGTCAATAAGGGAGAGCAGATGGTCAGCTCTTTCTCATCCAGATTCTGGATGAGCGAAATGTCGTATCATGCTGCGATGGTCAGCGAAAGCCATGTCACTCACACCCATACAAGTCTTTGAGTGCGAGTGAAACATCAGACTGCACTCGGATGACACCCAAGTGCAGTGCGATAATCGCATCAGTTGACAATTGAGGAGATGGGGAGATTAATTTCTCCTCCGCAGCTTCTGCCCTCTCCTCCACAGCTGTGATACAATCGCAGTATCAGATCACAGTGGCATGACACTCGGCTCACGCTGAGAGCACAGTGGAAGCTGAGGGCCATTAGCATATTGCATCCGGTGCACTCGCATTGGATGCCATACGATCTTGTGAATCCAGTCTAACCCATGATTGCTTAGCGTGCCCAGACACATTTGAAAATAATCGGTCAACCTGTTGATTTCAACTGGATTGACTAACCATCTATTGTGTGGGGGCCCTACAGATTCTCCCATGATAGGTGATGTGATTCCTATCAGGGAAGAATAGAATTTCAGCAGTTGTTCCTTTTGTTCAGTATGGTGATAATCTGCCACCAGAGGAGCCTGGCTGTGGTTCTCTTATAGAATTCGGGTAGTCAGGAGAGGTAGCTGTCAGCTGACCGTTATAAAATGTGTAAGGCCAGCTCTAGTATACTAGCACCTTTTGCTGGTCTACTTCACAACACTAACCAACCAAGGCTATGGTCCTGGGCTTTGTTTGCTTCTAATCCTATTTCTGTAATATTTGGATTGAGGTGTTTTATTCAAGGTCTAATAATCCACCAGAACAAGGGTCCCCAACCTGTGGCTTGGCAGCTACATGTGGCTCTCAAGTTAGTAATGTTTTCTCGCGCTATCTGCCAGATTGGTGCATTAGCATCATGACTAGTAAACGGCTATGAAGAGCGGGTCTGCAGATGGTGACTTTTGTGCGTAGCCGTGAACAGAACAGCAGATATGGATGTCATTACTCAGGGGGCTTTGGATGTGGCTTTCGATCCTCTCTCAGAACTGAGTGTGGCTCTCAGGCCAGGGTCACACAAGCGTTGATTTTCTCATGCGAGAGATTCAAATCAATTATGATAATGACACTCCAAACAGGCTACCTCTTCTCCATTCTGTGAGTCTGGAAATCGGACTGCACTCGGAGATCATCGTTGAATTTCACCGTTGATTTCTACGCACCCATAGACTTGAATGGGTGCTCTCTACTCGATTTGCGTTGCATATTGCCGCATGATGCACTTTTCTTCACATGCCAAATTGGCATGAAAAAACCCTTTATTAAGTGCTGCCCTATAGTATAACATTGGTCCTATTGCTATCCAATAAAATATCAAGTAGCACTTGTTTGAGTTATACATTGGTGGTAGTGAGCCCTCAGAGTAAGAAAGGTTGAAGACCACTGCAACAAAAAAAGGGGACGTCAAACTGGAATATAAACTCTTTATACCAGGACCCATGGCATCTGCATGTGCTATCTCTCTGGTACCACCTTGGTTTTTCATACTAAAAATATGATTGTTAATGGATGATTACTCTGAGAGAGGAGATAACAACAAGAAAGGGTGAATAACTGTCCAAACTATTCCTCTCAGCCCAGAGTTTTGTGCTTTTTTAACACACTGCATTACTGTTTCCATGTTAGCAGTAGATTTCCAACCCCAAGCCCATTATTCATTGTATAGATGTGGTGACGTACAGCCAATATCCAATGAGTCACAAATATGGGTTGAGGAAAACTCCTAAAATAGATTTTAGTTCCAAATTACAATCTTAAATCTGGAAAAGAAGGAAATATAGTGTGAAGCTCTCAATTATAGGAAAGAATGTATAAAACTATTAGGAAGGCCAACCGTGATCTGGGTTGTCGTTTTGGAAGGATGCCTTATTGTGAGGCTGATCATTAGTATTAAGTAAGTGATTAACCTTTATCGCTTTACCTCTCCAGATTCCTTGGATTTAATAAGCTCAGTCTAGTGCTGTATAAATGTAGTCATTACAAAATTTCTAAAAAGAGCAAATGTCAAAAGCTTTATTATAAGTAAAGGCTAAGGTTTTCCAGTCTCCTTGAGGCACGTGCAGACAAGTGGCAGAAGTGTGCAGCTTGGTTTCGAAACATGCATGTAGCCATATGCGTGGCCTCTACTTGCCACAGTAAGCTCAGTGTGAATTTGCGCCATACCTGGCACACTACCTCCTTGCTGATCTCTGAGGTTTAAACATGAAGTAACAAAATGGCTTAAAAAATATATGCCATGGTCGCAACGTGCTAACCCAGTGGGGGCAGAGGTATCAAATGTTGATAAATCAATACTTACCCCTTGGTATTCCTACTGACGGTAACATGAAATAACCACTTGAGAAGAATCTGTGTGATGGAACCTTAAGGCCACGTGTACACGTTGAGTATTTGGTGAGGTTTTTTCTACGACTCTCTCGAGCATCGCTTTGTTTGGGCACGTTCGTTGCTCAGCCCAATACGAGCCTCTCCCAGTGTTTGAATGGCGCACACTGGGGGTAGCAAGAATGTTATCTGAGGAAGTATGCACCAAAAAAAAAGAAAACTCCCACGGAAGTCTATTGTTTATGGCTGGCTGTGTGTGGGCGGCTCAATCAGTGACTTCCATTGGAGTTCAGGTCAAGCCCGGGTCCAGAACTGAACTTTATCTAATGTCCGGATGAATCCGCCAAACCGAATTTCAGCAGGTCCGCTCATCTTTACTCACCATCGATCGAGCTTCGTGTGCTCGGGTACACTCGGTGCTCGGCCCTGTGCGAGCCACTTGCTGTGTTTGAATGCCTCTCACTTTAGGTAAAAACAGCATTATCGGATGTAATGTGTACAAAAAAAAAGAAAGAAAATAATCCTGCCCTCTCTCCCCCGGCTCGCTGCATGTGTGGAGAGCCGAACTGCCAAATCAGTGACTTCCATTGCAGTTCAGGTCAAGTCCGGTCACAAACTGAAATTTACCTAAAGTCCGGCTGAACTTGCCAAACCTGATCTAGAACAAGTGTGCTCATCTCTATCAGTGGGTTGTTCTGGAGTATACACTGTTATCACTGTATTTAAACATCGAGATAACTGGACATTTGAACAAGCAGAGAGCTCTAGACAGCAGTGATAGAGAGCTGAGATTAAGAGACTTGCTGTAAATGCTGCCTGCTAGTGATTTTGCAAGATTTATAACAGCAGCTCTTTAGAAGATTAGAGGATGGGGGAGGGAGGTGAGCAGCTAACTTCTGTATAAAAATCAATGGACGAAAGAGAACTGAGTGGAATGTTAAGAGTTAACTCCTCTCCTGTAACCAAGCGCCATGGAAGCGAGCTGTACACTGTTAGGCTACTTTCACACATCAGTTTTCTGTATTCAGGCACAGTCCTTTTTTTTCCTGATCCAACGGATCCTGAAAAAAAAGTGAAAACCGTATCCACCGGATCCGTTTTTTTAACGGATCCGTTATGCCGGATCCGTTAAAAAACGGATCCGGTGGATACGGTTTGCATCCGTTTTTGCATCCTTTTCGTCCGGTTTTTGGCTGGATCCGTTTTGTTAATTACATTGGTGCATGCGCAGTTAACAAAAACGGATCCGGCGGCCGCATCCGTTTTTTACCGCATTACGCCGGATCCGGCGTCCATAGGCTTCTATTGTAAAACACGCCGTATCGCGCCGGATCCGGCGCGATGCGTTTTTTTTGCCGGACAAAAAAACGTTGCAAGCTACGTTGCCTCCGGCCGCCGCATTTATTTATTTTGCCGCATCCGGAAAAAAACGGATGCACCGCAAAGCCATCCGGTACAATCCGGTAACAATGCAAGTCTATGGGGAAAAAACGGATGCGGTACTGGATCCGTTTTACCCGTTTTTTTCCGGATTGAACCTGATGGCAAAAAACTGATGTGTGAAAGTAGCCTAAAAGTAAAAACTGTCATTGCAGGAGAATGATAGAAGATAGAAAAAGCAAGTCAATTGCAAACTTGCTTATTTTCATTCTGTCTAACTAATTACAATGTGCAATACAGGATAATATTGTGGTACCGTGTTAGCCAGAAAAATCAATTGAAATACGATGTCCCAAGAATGACAAAAGTATTTTAGGAGTGATTTGCCTGAAGAAGGAGCCTTTGTGCTCTGAAAGCTTGCTAATATGATTTTTCTGGTTAGCCTATAAAGGTATCACTCCTAAAATACTTTTGTCATTCTTGGGACATCGTATTTCAATTGTCTAACTAATTAAAACATTTTAAGAACACCATTTAAGTATGGTTCAGAGACCTATGTCCAGTCTGGATATTGAAGTCTTCTTTTCCAAGGCATATATCAGGCATTTCATTTCAGGTCAAGAGAGCCCTGGATGGTTCGGATATCGCATTCCTTTTTCTAAAGGCATGTATGAGGCTATTAAGTTTGGTCAGGATGGTCCAGACATAACACTCCCCTTATGAAAGACATGTAAGAGGCTGTTATTTTCGGGTCAGGAGTCCTTTGGCCGGTCTGGACATTGCAGTCGGTAATCACTACCTAAATACATGTTAGAATATGTGGTAGGTTTACTTTCACTGTATTATTATTATTATTATTATTATTATTATTGTGGTATGTCTTACCTTGCATTCAAGAATTGTTTGATGTAGGTTGGCGGACAGCTAGGATGATTGCTCTATCATTTTATTAAAGATATTGCCCAGGATTTTCTTTATTGATGGCCAATCCTATAAAAATAAATAAATCTTTATTTTTATATAGCGCTAACATATTCCGCAGCGCTTTACATACATCAGTAACACTGTCCCCATTGGGGCTCACAATCTAAATTCCCGATCAGTATGTCTTTGGAGTGTGGGAGGAAACCGGAGAACCCGGAGGAAACCCACGCAAACACGGGGAGAACATACAAACTCCTTGCAGATTGTGTCCTTGGTGGGATTCGAACCCAGGACCCCAGCGCTGCAAGTCCTCAATATCTAATCAGTGGGGTGTGACAGTGGCCAAGTACTGAACGAGGATGCCGGGTGTCACACCCCCACCAATCAGATATTGATGACCTATCCTAAGGATGGGCCTTCAATGTAAAAGTCCCACACAGCCCTTTTAAGTGTTTAACTCGATTTTTATCAAGTCCTGCCACATTGTAATTTCTAAAATGTATTTGTTGCTTTGCCTACAACATATATTTTCTGATAGATGTATTCAGCATAAACAGTCAGTAACTGGATCTCCATGTAGACAATGACAGATCATACATCCTGTATATAATATGGGAGACACCCGCTGGCAGGGTACACAGACTTATGCACTAGGTAGCATTTAACACCATGCCAGATCTGCTTCTTTAGCAGTGAAGTAATCGTCTTATTTCAATCTGCTGAACTCGTGTCCCAAGCTATTCCATGTTAATGCTAGGATACGTTAATAGGGAAGGGTTTTTTATGGATATACTTCAAAATACAAATGACAAATCTCTTCACATACTGTTTGATGTAACAAAAAAAGAAGGAAAAAAGCAGCAACTCACCTGGGGATGAGATCAAGTCTTCTTTATTGTGCGAACACGGGTAACATGTAGTGTAGGGAGGGGGAGCCGAAGCCTTGGACAATGGTGACCGTTTTGCACTAGTGTGGCACTTCTACAGGTCCCACTAGCACGAAACGGTCAGCGTTGTCCGAGGCTTCGGCTCCCCCTCCCTACACTACATGTTACCCGTGTTTGCACAATAAAGAAGACTTGATTTCATCCCCCGGTGCGTTGCTGCTTTTTTCCTTCTTTTTCGTTGGATCTGGATTTTTGCACTATGGTCTGATTCTGAGTGTGCAGCTCCGGGGCAGGTGTCCCATGTGGGCAATAGCGGTCTGGTTCCTTAGTCTTTTCCTTCCATACTTAATACTGTTTGATGTGGATTTCAGAGTGGATCCTCTTCAAAATCGATATAAAAACCTTTTGTCTGAACATACCCTTGGACTACATAGCTGAGTCATATGAAAGGATAAGTACTCTGTGAATAAGGATCACAACCGTAATAATGGGCATATGCATGGTGTTGAAACCTTCATAAACTAGAGGTCTGACTATAGGTTTGTGGGATTGGAACTCACTTTTCTTATTCTGTTTTGTAGTGTTCATTGACTTTTTTTGCGTCACATTCTTCAAAATGTTTTTTATTTTGTCCTTTAACCTGGTATGCGCCATTTTTGTAGCTAAAAAGTCACTTGTTCCATTAAAGTGCAGCTCTATCGGTTGTACAGAAATATCTGGCATACAAACTCGATAAATCAGCCACAAACTTTTAAAGAAAATGAAACCTTCCCATAACAATATAAAAATAAAACAAGCGAGTACATATAAAATAGATTTAAAAAAGGTGTAACTTACAAGAATAAGGTGAAAAAATAAAAATATGCTTCCAACACCAATAACTAGACAAAAGCCACGAGCAAACGTAATTATAAATTAGGACCTAGATGATCTTTCGTCCCTTTTCTTGCCATTTTACAGCATATTGAATGATAATCTTTTGTAATTGGGTGCTATGTGGACAAGCTCCACATGCCCCTATGAGCCAAATAACAGGGCTCTATTGATAGGTCCATATGTATACGCAATTTCATTATGTGAATTTTGCAGCCGCACAGAGCTCATTGGGGCGATCACTGAGGGTCACAAATGGTGGATTGTGCAGTTTCATGCTAGCTAGGGCTTATCCACATGGACAAACTTTAATCAATATATTTATATTGCTTATCTATTAATATAACCCTTCTCCATTGTCTCTCTGACCCTCAGCTTTAAAGGGGCTGTACAGGACTTTAACATCGATGATCTCTTTAAGATAGGTAATCAAAGTCTGTTCAGTAGGAGTGCGACACATTATTAGCTGTTCCCGGAGCCGACGGCTGCAGTGCTCACATGCAGCGCTGCACAGCTCCATCAATTGTATAGTGACTGCAGCTGGGCACTGCATGCCTGCCCCCTATTCAGATCTATAGATGGCGGATGTAAACTACCCGGCTGTGGCAACGATTCCATTGATGGAGCTGTGCTGCTCTGCATCTGAGGTTTTCCAGCCGCTGCCTGCATCGGGAACAGTTGATGGGCACGTGTGGCGGTGTCACACACCCATTGATGTGGGGACATCCTTGTTAAAGTCCCTTAAAACTCCTTTCATTTTGGTGGCATTTACAGTAGTATTTACATTTTTTCCCACGTGATTTGGTTGAAAGCTTTCATAATTGTATGATGAAACATATTACCCTTTTCGGCTATGTGCGTTTTTATCTGTTTTTTGTATGCGTTTTTTTAAGTGCAGTTTTGTCACAAGACTGCAAGAGAATCCTGATGCCGGCAAAGTCAGTGAGAAAGTGTAGTGTACACGATGAGTTTTTTCTCCTTGCAGATTTGGTGCAGAAAATAATCTGCAGCTTGTCAATTCTTTCAGTGTTTTTGCCCATGTTTTTCACCATTGAAAGCAATGAAAAAAATGTGCATTTATGTGCTGCATTTTTATTAACAAGAGATGCAGAAATGGTGCAGAAATATCTGCAACCAAATACTGTGTGCACATAGCCTTAGGCCTAGGACGCACAACGAGTAAAATCGGACGAGTGTAATGCGATAAAAAATCAGTTTTACTCTGTGGGGCCATTCAGATCTTTTTTTTTTTTTTCTCAGCTCTAATCAGACTAAGAAACTTTCGCAGCATGCTGTGTCAGCGAGAGATGTGTCACTCGCACCCATACAAGTCTATAAGTGCGAGTGAAACATCGGACTTCACTTGGATGACATCCGAATGCAGTGCGATTTACGCATCAGCCGACAGTGGAGGAGATGGGGAGGGTAATCCCTCCCTCTACTCCACAGCTGTGATCTGATTGCAAGATCGGATCACAGTTGCATGACACTTGGCTCACGTTTGCAGCGGATCAGGAGCCAAGCGTCCTTAGCATATCGCATCCGATGCTCTCGCATCAGATAATACACTCGTGTGGCCCTAACTGTAAACTGAGCATTAGCCCTTACTCTGAAACATTGTAACAGGTTACAGCTTTATAGGAATAAGAAGAGGTAAGGATGAATATCCGGTTTATATATTTAAAGCACTACTCCTGCATTTTTTCTTATTGCACCGCTGTAGTGGAGCTTTAAATCCCCTGACCCCTGTCATAAACCTCCCTTCCAGCGGCTTCATCTTCTACCCATGTCTCTTCAGTTGATCTTGGCGACTTGTGACTTTCCAGCGCTCTCTAGTGTTTTATGGAGCTTGAGGTCACAAATTAATGTAACTCTATGAGAGCCTCATTCTGGCTCTCGTAGACTTGTATTTGTGACGTAACCCCTGATTTCTGGTCGTCAGACGTTATTGTCACAAGATGGAGCCACAGCACCAAGTGGTGTCGATTAAAAGGTGAAGACGCCGAAAGGGGCTTACATTTAAAGCACCACTCCAGCACTGAAAAAAAAACCCTCTATAGTGGTGCTTTAAACAAGAATGTTCCTTTTTAAGTCAAGCAGAGATCTAAAATAGCTATACATTTTGCTTCGTAGCCCTAGCTTAAAAGTTATATTCAGTAATTGCGGCCATAGTGGGGGGGGGGTTCTTCCGATACACCATTTTGAGCGGTTTGATAAAATCTCAGTTATAAGGAGGTTATAACATGTTCGCCTCAATTAAACTGCTAAAACCTAATCCTGGTTTCATTTTTCAGAAAATGTCATTTTTTTCATGGCATTGAATTACCTTTTCTTTCTGCTGCTAGTTGTTATATGAAAGTATATAGCACAATTGAAATGGGCACTCCAACCAAACTCCCCTGACAAATAAAGTGACAATGCTTAATATTCTTAGGATTCATGATGTTTTAACATGAAGAAAGAGCTAGTGTGTCAGTCAGTTACTGCTCTGAATGTTGTCATTTTGATAAAATCAGTTTTCTCTGCTGCAGATCTAGTAGTACTCTAAATGCTAAGCTCTGTGTAACCCCGCCCACACACGGATTAGCAGCTTTCTGTGTACACTGTGCCTAGATATAAAGCTGCTAATCAGTGTTAGGAGTGGGGTTATACAAAGCAGGTGGACTGCATGGCATGAGATAACTAGTCCCCTAGTGATAATCTGCTTCTGATACAATGCAGATTTTGTTGAAACCACAGCCCAGTAAATGATATATCATTGGAATCAGGGTCTCAGTCCTTACATCGTGCTGCTCTCAGAATACATAGCAAAAAGCTGCTGACAGATTCCCTTTGGCTGTGCCCGCACTTTGCGTTTCAGGTGCTTTTCTGCAGCGTTTTCATGCCAAAAGGCATGCATTTTGATTTTACTGCAAAGTCTATGAGAAATAGGGATTTCTTGTGCGCACTTTGCCGTTCAAAACGCTGCGTTTAATTTGCATAATTCTGGGCAAAAACTCTGCGTTCAAAGAAGCAGCATGTAATTGTTTTTGCCATTTGGGCTGCGTTTTGCGAACATTGAAGTCAATGAGAAGTTGTAAAAAGCAAGAAACATCAAAATTCCAGCGTTTTACCTGCTTTTTAGCTGCAGAAAGAATGCGTTTTGGACTATATAAACCCATGCTTTTCTGACATCAAAATAATGGAATGATATGTCCCTTTATACACACACATAGTCCGACAATTAAATTATTGAAAAATATTAATTTATTGCTATTTTAGCGATAAATAGTATAAAAGCGCTATAATTATATGAAATATAACTATTTTCGTTATGATTTCAATAATTAGATGTGTTCCTTTTTTTCCCTTTTTCATTGTGTTTGACTGTTTAAATTTTTTTAGCAGTGTCTTTATGTTCAAAACGCATCTGTCTAAACGCAATGGAAAAGCATGCAAAAAGCGCTAAAAACATGGCTAAAATGCGGTAAAAAGTGTTGCGTATTTACCGAGATTTTTTGCTCAAAAGCAACTTTGGCAAAAGCACTTTCTGCCAGAGGATGCGTTTAGAACTGCTACTAGGACGATGCAAAGTGCGGACATAGCCTTTAAAAGCCTTGCGTGAATCCAGCCTAAAACCTAGTTTAGAGTTGGTCCGGTTGGGCAAGTGTACAGCTTTATTACACATCCCTGCTGTATGGATCCATAATAAACTACTATGTGCATACACTGTACCAATTTCAGTTTGTGCATCCATTTTCATAGAGGTATTCATATATATATATACAGTTAGGTCCAGAAATATTTGGACAGTGACACAAGTTTTGTTATTTTAGCTGTTTACAAAAACATGTTCAGAAATACAATTATATATATAATATGGGCTGAAAGTGCACACTCCCAGCTGCAATATGAGAGTATTCACATCCAAATCGGAGAAAGGGTTTAGGAATCATAGCTCTGTAATGCATAGCCTCCTCTTTTTCAAGGGACCAAAAGTAATTGGACAAGGGACTCTAAGGGCTGCAATTAACTCTGAAGGCGTCTCCCTCGTTAACCTGTAATCAATGAAGTAGTTAAAAGGTCTGGGGTTGATTACAGGTGTGTGGTTTTGCATTTGGAAGCTGTTGCTGTGACCAGACAACATGCGGTCTAAGGAACTCTCAATTGAGGTGAAGCAGAACATCCTGAGGCTGAAAAAAAAGAAAAAATCCATCAGAGAGATAGCAGACATGCTTGGAGTAGCAAAATCAACAGTCGGGTACATTCTGAGAAAAAAGGAATTGACTGGTGAGCTTGGGAACTCAAAAAGGCCTCGGCGTCCACGGATGACAACAGTGGTGGATGATCGCCGCATACTTTCTTTGGTGAAGAAGAACCCGTTCACAACATCAACTGAAGTCCAGAACACTCTCAGTGAAGTAGGTGTATCTGTCTCTAAGTCAACAGTAAAGAGAAGACTCCATGAAAGTAAATACAAAGGGTTCACATCTAGATGCAAACCATTCATCAATTCCAAAAATAGACAGGCCAGAGTTAAATTTGCTGAAAAACACCTCAAGAAGCCAGCTCAGTTCTGGAAAAGTATTCTATGGACAGATGAGACAAAGATCAACCTGTACCAGAATGATGGGAAGAAAAAAGTTTGGAGAAGAAAGGGAACGGCACATGATCCAAGGCACACCACATCCTCTGTAAAACATGGTGGAGGCAACGTGATGGCATGGGCATGCATGGCTTTCAATGGCACTGGGTCACTTGTGTTTATTGATGACATAACAGCAGACAAGAGTAGCCGGATGAATTCTGAAGTGTACCGGGATATACTTTCAGCCCAGATTCAGCCAAATGCCGCAAAGTTGATCGGACGGCGCTTCATAGTACAGATGGACAATGACCCCAAGCATACAGCCAAAGCTACCCAGGAGTTCATGAGTGCAAAAAAGTGGAACATTCTGCAATGGCCAAGTCAATCACCAGATCTTAACCCAATTGAGCATGCATTTCACTTGCTCAAATCCAGACTTAAGACGGAAAGACCCACAAACAAGCAAGACCTGAAGGCTGCGGCTGTAAAGGCCTGGCAAAGCATTAAGAAGGAGGAAACCCAGCGTTTGGTGATGTCCATGGGTTCCAGACTTAAGGCAGTGATTGCCTCCAAAGGATTCGCAACAAAATATTGAAAATAAAAATATTTTGTTTGGGTTTGGTTTATTTGTCCAATTACTTTTGACCTCCTAAAATGTAGAGTGTTTGTAAAGAAATATGTACAATTCCTACAATTTCTATCAGATATTTTTGTTCAAACCTTCAAATTAAACGTTACAATCTGCACTTGAATTCTGTTGTAGAGGTTTCATTTCAAATCCAATGTGGTGGCATGCAGAGCCCAACTCGCGAAAATTGTGTCACTGTCCAAATATTTCTGGACCTAACTGTATATATATATATATATATATATATATATATATATATATATACACATACCCACATACCGTACATTTATTTATATGCTAGAAAGATTTCTTCCAAGGGAGAGTAGGGTGCAATAAAGAGCTCATGGAGTGCCCATCACGTCATAAATAGTGATGAGCGAGTACTAAAAAGCTCGGGTGCTCGAGGCTCGGGCCGAGCATCCCAAGATACTCGTGTACTCGGCCCGAGCACCGAGCCCAATGTTATCCTATGGGAGACCCGAGTATTTTTCTGAAATGACCCCCGGCAGCATGTAGAAACCCTAAAAATGTCACAAAAGTCTCAGAAGAGTGCTCAAATGACATGGCAACAGCATGGGGAAGACCCCTTGAAGCATTTATCACTCAAAAGTCACAGCTGTGAACAATTTTGTCCGCGTTTTACGCCATTTTTACGGACTCACCAGAAAACCTTCAAAAATGACACCAAAATGAATTTTCATGGCGGAAATGTTAAGGGCACATACCCAATAGTGAGATAGAGCTGGTGTATGTTACTTTTGGAGATTACATGAAAGATTTTACGTGAAAACATTGTGTGGCACTCCGATGTCCCTAAGAAGAGACGTACATGAAGGCCTCTTGAGTCTAATGTGCCCATTTTGAGGAAGTGAATCTTTGTAGTATTTTCCTTTGCCAGGGCAGTCCAAAATTGTGAGGTTCACCAATGCTCCTGCATACAGACGTGCATGAGGGCCTGTAAACCTGAAGTGCCCATTGTAAGGAAGTGGGTCTATTGTAGTATAGCCCTTAAACAGGGCAGCCAAAAATTGAGAGGCTCTACATTGTCCCTGGATAGGGACGTGCATGAGGGCCTGTAAACCTGAAGTGCACATTGTAAGGAAGTGGGTCTTTTGTAGTATAGCCCTTTGGCAGGGCAGCCAAAAATTGGGAGGCTCCACATTGTCCCTGGATAGAGACGTGCATGAGGGCCTGTAAACCTGAAGTGCCCATTGTAAGAAAGTGGGTCTATTGTAGTATAGCCCTTTGGCAGGGCAGCCAAAAATTGGGAGGCTCCACATTGTCCCTGGATAGAGACGTGCATGAGGGCCTGTAAACCTGAAGTGCCCATTGTAAGAAAGTGGGTCTATTGTAGTATAGCCCTTAGGCAGGGCAGCCAAAAATTGGGAGGCTCCACATTGTCCCTGGATAGAGACGTGCATGAGGGCCTGTAAACCTGAAGTGCCCATTGTAAGGAAGTGGGTCTATTGTAGTATAGCCCTTAGACAGGGCAGCCAAAAATTGAGAGGCTCCACATTGTCCCTGGATAGGGACGTGCATGAGGGCCTGTAAACCTGAAGTGCACATTGTAAGGAAGTGGGTCTTTTGTAGTATAGCCCTTTAGCAGGGCAGCCAAAAATTGGGAGGCTCCACATTGTCCCTGGATAGAGACGTGCATGAGGGCCTGTAAACCTGAAGTGCCCATTGTAAGAAAGTGGGTCTATTGTAGTATAGCCCTTAGGCAGGGCAGCCAAAAATTGGGAGGCTCCACATTGTCCCTGGATAGAGACGTGCATGAGGGCCTCAAAACATTGTTCCCATTGCAAAGGAGCGGGTCTCCTGTCGTTGTAATGTCCATTCTGAAAAAATTTACCACTGGGGGTATACCTGAAACAACGGCCTAACTATTGTAACGGTCATCATGGTGGCGCATGAGGAGAAGGAGGAGCAGTCCAGCGATTTATCCAAAGTCTAGAAGTGTGTACCCATGGGTGAGTGTAGGTACATGGCAAATTCCCGTTACAAACGTTAAATTCCGCTCTCATTTGCTGGTGGTGTGTTGAAGTCTGGCCCAATCCAACCCTTGTTCATCTTGATCAGAGTCAGCCTGTCAGCATTTTCAGTTGACAGGCGGGTTCGTTTATCTGTAATGATTCCACCTGCGGCACTAAAAACACGCTCTGACAAAACGCTAGCGGCAGGGCAGGCCAGGACTTCTAAGGCGTAGAGAGCCAATTCATGCCACGTGTCCAGCTTGGATACCCAATAATTGTAAGGCACAGAGGAATGTCGGAGTACAGTTGTTCGATCTGAAAGGTACTCCTTGAGCATCTGGGCAAACTTAGGATTTCTTGTGGCACTACCCCGCACCTCAGGGGCTGTGGTACATGAGGGGCTGAGAAAACTCCCACATCTTAAAGACTGTTCCCCTACCTCTGGCGGATTGGACTTGTGCCCCTCTCGGCTGTACGCCTTGGTTGTCCACTGATTCCTGACCCATGCCGCTAGCTTTTTGTGAGGGGAATGCTTTGCCTACTTCCGTGACTATGGCCTTCCGGAACTGCTGCATTTTGGCTGACCTCTCCGCCTCGGGAATAAGAGACATAAAGTTCTCCTTGTAGCGTGGGTCTAACAGTGTTACCAACCAGTAATGATTGTCGGCCAAGATGTTCTTAACGCGAGGGTCACGAGACAGGCAGCTTACCATAAAGTCAGCCATGTGCGCCAGACTCTTAACAGCCAGTACTTCAGTATCCTGACCAACACGATGACTGAACATGCTGTCCTCCTCCTCCTCCTCCTCCTCCTCATCTACCCTGTCCTCTGGCCAACCACGCTGAACCGAGGATATGACTGGTGTGCATGTCATATCCTCAATTTGGCCGGAGAGTTGCTCCATGTCTTCATCCTCCTCCTCGTCATAGTCCTCCACTGCACGTTGTGATGAGACGAGGCTCGGCTGTGTGTTATCACCCACACCCACTACTGTTTCTTGCTCCAACTCATCGCGCTCCGCCTGCAATGCATCATGTTTGTTTTTGAGCAGAGACCGTTTTAGAAGGCAGAGAAGCGGTATGGTGACGCTAATAATGGCGTCATCCCCACTCACCATCTTGGTGGAGTCCTCAAAGTTTTGGAGAATGGTACATAGGTCGGACATCCATCTCCACTCCTCAGGTGTTATGTGTGGAGTTTGACCCATTTCCCGACGGCTTAGGTGATGCAGGTACTCAACAACTGCCCTCTTCTGCTCACATATCCTGACCAACATGTGCAGAGTTGAATTACAACGCGTGGGGACATCACACACCAGTCTGTGAGCCGGAAGATGCAAACGGCGCTGAAAGCCGGCAAGGCCGGCTGAAGGAGTAGGTGACTTTCGAAAATGTGCAGTCAGGCGGCGAACTTTTACCAGCAGATAAGACATCCCTGGGTATGACTTTAGAAACTGCTGAACCACGAGGTTGAGCACATGGGCCACGCATGGAACATGTGTCAGCTGGCCTCGCCTCAAAGCCGCCACCAGGTTCCGGCCATTGTCACACACGACCTTTCCTGGCTTTAGGTTCAGAGGTGTGAGCCAGTGATCTGCCTGCTGTTTCAGAGCTGTCCACACCTCTTCTGCATTGTGGGGTTTGTCACCTATGCAGATTAGCTTCAGCACAGCCTGTTGCCGCTTCGCCGAGGCAGTGCTGCAGTGCTTCCAGCTTGGGATTGGTGTGGAGGGTAAAGTGGATGAGGATGCGCAGGAGGAGGATGAGGCTGAGGAGCATGACATTCCGGAGCTGTAGAGTGTGGGTGAAACCCTGACTGAGGTAGGGCCTGCAAACCTTGGTGTGGGAAGAACGTGTTCCGTCCCTCGCTCAGACTGGGTCCCAGCTTCCACAATATTAACCCAGTGTGCCGTCAACGAGATGTAGCGGCCTTGCCCACAAGCACTTGTCCACATGTCTGTGGTTAGGTGGACTTTGGCTGAAACAGCGTTGTTCAGGGCACGTGTGATGTTTTGTGACACGTGGTTATGCAATGCGGTGACGGCACACCGGGAGAAATAGTGGCGGCTGGGGACCGAGTAACGTGGGACAGCTGCCGCCATCAGGTCGCGGAATGCTTCTGTCTCCACCAGCCTAAAAGGCAACATTTCCAGCGCAAGCAGTCGCGAAATGTTAGCATTTAGAACTGTGGCATGTGGGGCGTTGGCAGTGTATTTGCGCCTGCGTTCAAAGGTTTGCTGAATGGATAACTGAACCCTACGCTGGGACAAGGACGTGCTTGATGATGGTGTTATTTCTGCGTAGGCAACTGCAGGTGCAGGGCCGGAGGAGGCTTGTTCGCAGGCAGCATGGACAGGGGATTGGCTCGCATGCACAACAAGCGAAGACATAGCAGTGACATCAGCAAGCACTTCTCCTCGACTCTGTTGTACCTCCCACAAAGTCGGGTGCTTGGCTGACATGTGCCTGATCATGCTGGTGGTGGTCAGGCTGCTAGTTTTGGTACCCCTGCTGATGCTGGCACGGCAGGTGTTGCAAATGGCCTTTTTAGAATCATCTGGAGCCAACTTAAAAAACTGCCAGACTCGGGAAGACCTAACATTTGTACAGGCACCTTGTGTCGTGTTGTTGTTCCGGGGAACGGTTGCCTAACTTCTGCCTGGGGCCACCACCCTGCTTCTTACTGCCTGTTGGGATGCTACGCCTCCCTACCCCTGTGCACTGCTGTCCTCGCTCTGCATATCCTCCTGCCAGGTTGGGTCAGTTACTCGATCATCCACCACGCCGTCTTCCTCTTCCGCACCCTGCTCCTCCTCCTGACTTCCTGACAATTGTGTCTCATCATCGTCCACCCCTTGTTGAGACACATTGCCAACTTCGTGAGAACGTGGCTGCTCAAATATTTGGGCATCTGTACATACGATCTTCTCATGACCCACTTCAACAGGAGCTGGCGAGAGGCCAGAATGTGCGAATGGAAACGTGAACAGCTCTTCCGAGTGTCCAAGTGTGGGATCAGTAATGTCCATGGACGTGTACTCAGCCTTGTGGTAGGAAGGAGGATCAGGTTCTGAAATGTGCGGTGCAGTATCACGGCTACTGACACTTGACCGTGTGGAAGACAGAGTGTTTGTGGTGGTGCCAATCTAACTGGAAGCATTATCCGCTATCCAACTAACAACCTGTTGACACTGGTCTTGGTTCAAGAGCGGTGTACTGCTGCGGTCCCCAAGAATTTGGGACAGGACGTGCGAGCGAGTAGATGTGGCCCCTTGTTGTGGCGAAATTAGAGCTTGCCCACGACCTCGGCCTCTGCCTGCACCACCATCACGTCCACTTCCTTGTTCGTTGCCAACGCCCTTGCGCATTTTGCAATGCTGTGCTGACGTGTATTCACTAGACTTGTGCGTTATATCCAAGTTTGTGCAAAACGTACACAAGTGCACCTGTACGCTGCCACCGACAGGCACACACGTGCGGTTTTTAAATGCAAGCACGGACGCACTAAGAACCTAACAGGTTTTTAGGAGCGACAATTACTGAGAAGTTTGACACTATCAGACACTGCTGACTGACGTGTATTATTCACTAGACTTGTGCGTTATATCCTAGTTTGTGCAAAACGCACACAAGTGCACCTGTACGCTGCCACCGACAGGCACACACGTGCGGTTTTTAAATGCAAGCACGGACGCACTAAGAACCTAACAGGTTTTTAGGAGCGACAATTACTGAGAAGTCTGACACTATCAGGACTGTTTTAGACTGTGTACACCAGCCCCAGATATGGTGATGAAGGCTGGTATACGGTCACCACTAGGAATGGCCATATACCCTGCCTGCCTGCCTGTATACAGCTACAATAGTCCTGAGAAGGACTCTTCTGGTCACTAGCCTGTATTCCGACCTGGCTATACCCTGCCTGCCCTGCCTGTATACCGCAACAATAGTCCTGAGAAGAACTCTGTTCCTGTACTCCGACCTGGCTATACCCTGCCTGCCTGTATACAACTACAATAGTCCTGAGAAGGACTTCTGGTCACACTGTTTGCAGCCCTGCTACAGAAATAACTATAAAGGGCTGCAAACCTTTCCCTGAAGCAGCAACCCTCTCCCTGCACTGACTGTCTAGATGGCTGTGTGCAGAGCACAGCGCGCCCGCCGGTATAAAGGCTCGGTCACGCTGTGCAGGCCGGCCAATCACTACAATTCCACAACTAACAGGGCTGTGGCATTGCAGTGATCTGCCAGCCAATCCCTGCATGAGGGCTGGCTCTCAAAAGAGCGCCAACATGCAGGGATGAAGACCACGAGTACAGCACGAGTATCGCGAGATTACTCGGTCCCCGCCGAGTAGACCGAGTACAGTGATACTCGTGCGAGTACCGAGTAGTGACAAGCATACTCGCTCAACACTAGTCATAAAATGATTGGCCTCCGTCTGCCGCCATACAGGCTCCATGCACACGGATTTGCAATGTGAATGAAATCTAAATGAGTTGCTTTGTGGGAAACAGTTCTAGGTGTGTATTGCTGGAGGCATATAATGCTTCTGTAATATTTCACGTTCGTGCCAAGTATGTATTAATTAAAGGGATCCACCCATTCATCATTTGGATTTTAGGGAACATGATCAAGATCTACAAAAAAAAGTTGACGTTCCCCCTTCCCTTCCATTTTTATGGATTCTTTGCAGGTTTAGCATACTATTTTAGACTGAGGTTATTGCTTTGTGGTTCTTCAGTTGGGCTGTGGTTGACTTTTATATGGTTTCTAAAATAATAATAATAAGGAGAAGAACATTTATTCTTTGTGATTGCGAGTCTGAAATGTGGCCACAAAAACTGCAGAAAACAATAAGTAGAATCATATGACCCGAGTTGGTATTTTTCCTAGTTGGATTCTTTCTTAGGAAGTGCATGTTTATGGCGAATGCTCAGCTAAATGATAACAGGAGTCACACCCTACGTCTACATGTTAATCATTTTCTCCTTAAAACACTGTGCCAGTTTTTTTTCCTTCAATGGTTTACAACTTTTTTTCTTCATTTTAAGAGTACTTTCCTATGGCACATAGTTATTGTGAGGAAGGTGCGAGTGACGCACTCACATTTCCCTCCTTTGCTCTGCACTGACATTGTCTTGTCAGTTTGCGCTTCTATTTTGTATTGTATTGTGTATGGGATTTCTTATTATCTCATGTACTTTGTTGGCACTGTACAACACAGTGGATTCTCAGCAGGCGAAGATGTACTGGAAAATCCTCCAATGTTCAAAGGAACATACAGCCACCCTGATAAATAGTGAAGAGCTGTAAACACTGCGAGTTTCTGTTACATCAGCTTGTTTTTATGAGGGCCAGTGTATAGATACCATCTGAAGCACCAATAATATCAATGTGCATGCTGGTACATAACTGACAAAATGTGGGCCATTTAATATATACCGTAATGTCTAAAAATATATATATATATATATATATATATATACATACAACCCTGGCAAAAATTATGGAATCACCTGGCTCTGAGGATGTTCATTCAGTTGTTTACTTTAGTTAAAAAAAGTAGATCACCGACATGGCACAGAACTAAAGTAATTTCAAATGGCAACTTTCTGGCTTTAAAGGCCCCGTCACACTAAGCAACATCGCTAGCAACATCGCTGGTAACGAACAACTTTTGTGACGTTGCTAGCGATGTTGCTGTGTGTGACATCCAGCAACAACCTGGCCCCTGCTGTGAGGTCGTTGGTTGTTGCTGAATGTCCTGGGCCATTTTTTAGTTGTTGCTGTCCTGCTGTGAAGCACAGATCGCTGTGTGTGACAGCGAGACAGCAACAACTAATGTGCAGTGAGCAGGGAGCCAGCTTCTGCTGAGGCTGGTAACTAATGTAAACATCGGGTAACCAAGAAGCCCTGTCCTTGGTTACCCGATATTTACCTTTGATACCAGCCTCCTCCGCTCTCACTGCCTGTGCTGCCGGCTCCAGCTCTGTGCACATGTAGCTGCAGCACACATCAGGTAATTAACCCGATGTGTGCTGTAACTAGGAGAGCAAGGAGCCAGCGCTAAGCATTGTGCGCTGCTCCCTGCTCTGTGCACATTTAGCTGCAGCACACATCGGGTTAATTAACCTGATGTGTGCTGTAACTAGGAGACTGGGGGCTGGTCACTGGTTGCTGGTGAGCTCACCAGCAACTCGTGTAGCCACGCTCCAGCGATCCCTGCCAGGTCAGGTTGCTGGTGGGATCGCTGGAGCGTCGCAGTGTGACAGCTCACCAGCAACCTCCTAGCAACTTACCAGCGATCCCTATCGTTGTTGGGATCGCTGGTAAGTTGCTTAGTGTGACTGGACCTTAAGAAACGAGGGGTGCAGAAACATCAGAACAACATCATCTTCAGGAGAAATGGATGAGACAGACTGAATCAAGGGATGTGGAAACATCAGAACAATGTCATCTTCAGGAGAAACGGATGAGACAGACTGAATCAAGGGATGTGGAAACATCAGAACAATGTCATCTTCAGGAGAAACGGATGAGACAGACTGAATCAAGGGATGTGGAAACATCAGAACAATGTCATCTTCAGGAGAAACGGATGAGACAGACTGAATCAAGGGATGTGGAAACATCAGAACAACGTCATCTTCAGGAGAAACGGATGAGACAGACTGAATCAAGGGATGTGGAAACATCAGAACAACGTCATCTTCAGAAGAAACGGATGAGACAGACTGAATCAAGGGATGTGGAAACATCAGAACAACGTCATCTTCAGGAGAAACGGATAAGACAGACTGAATCAAGAGATGTGGAAACTTCTGAACTAAAGAATGATCATCATCAAAATGACCACATACGACATATGCAGCTTATGCAAAGACGTAGGCTGGTTGAGTTGAGTTAAACTACTACCCATTTCAGGACATAATGGACATAATATGCGAACATTGTCAAGCAAAAAATGTTTAACTTGGAATTGCCTGATATGTGCTGCTCAGATGGCAGTCAGTTTGCAGTAAGTGCACCTCCCGAACCACTTATTTCATACATGTTAGAAACAGCTCCTGAGTCCAAACATGTTCTGCAAATTATTAGGAGATACAATTCATCTTTCCAGATGACATCCTTTGGTAGGAAAGATTTGTTTACCAAAAAACACTACAATAGACAGCCGTGTATCTGTAACTCAATCTTACTCCTTTGTCCATTAACCACTCATAGGTTACACTGGGGAATGCTGGGTGAAGAGTTGCACTATGCTGTCCCCTTCTTAAGTTTTTATTTGTGTTTGTGAAAGGACAGTCAATCTTAATATTTAAAATAAAATGTGAAAAAGTAGTTGTTCAACTCAGTGTTATGACAAATTTGTAAAAAAAAAAAAAACTTAACTGTTAATGCACATTTTTTTTCTTTTTTTAAAAATACCAGTGAAAGGGAACATGGCACCACATTTTTCGGCCTATAAGCTGCGGCCACCACCACCACCTGCGGCTCTTATATACAGCATTCAGCATTCTAACATGCTGTATATAAGAGCCCAGGCCGCTGTGTAGAACATAAAAAACCCTTTATAATACTCACCTAGAAGGTCTCTCCGGTGCACATCGGTCGGATGGGTGGCGTCGTCTCTGGGATCGGCACCTCCCCTTTCGGCTATCTTGGTCTTCTTTATTCTGAAGCCGCGGTGCATGACGCGTCTACGTCATACACACTTGCCGGTCCTGCGCAGGTGCACTACAATACTCTGATCTGCCCTGAGCAGGGCAGATCAAAGTGCGCCTGCGCAGGACCTCAATGCCGGCGCATGTGTATGACGTAGACGCCAAAAGGGAAGGCGCCCACCCATCCGACTGGTGTGCAACGGAGCGACCTTCTAGGTGAGTATTATAAAGGGATTTTTATGTTCTACACAGCGGCCTGGGCTCTTATATACAGAATGTTAGAATGCTGTATATAAGAGCCCGCTGGTGGTGGCCGCAGCTTATAGCGCAAAAAACTGATGACAGGTTCCCTTTAAGTTGAAACTGAAAATGTAACCTTCGCAAGCGTAACCAACAATGATCCAATTTTAGGACTTCACTTGTGCTATTTTTGTCCCATTTATAAGCAGAAGAATTATGAATTTTTGGTAGTTTATTATGCATTTACATGAGGAAAATTAGTATATGGAGATTTGGTCATAGTTATGGGCTGATTACAGTTTTGATAACTCGATACATGATAGATTAAAGTTGGCCAAACCTGGTAATAGCAGTGGGATGAACTGACAGTCTACCGCTCTACCCTGGCAGAAGGCACTCATGTTGGGGAGATAAGGGTCAGGTTATTTGAATTTTAACATCTGACCCTCTTTCCCAGGAGATAAGTCTATGCCAGATCCAATAATAGCAACTGTCTTCACTTCCCCCTCTGAAAAAACAAGAACGTCCAGCCATGCTGAGTCAGGAGAGATAGCCGTTGGCAAATGAATGATCATCCATCAAGTATCAGATGTGTATAGTCAGCTTTAGTGTATGTTCACACAGTCAAAAACGACTGTTTTTAAAGCAGACAACACTTCAGGATTCTCTCCTTTTCTCTTAAGTTTTGTAAACCTGAAGGATGTTTTATTGTTTCATGATTTCCTGAGCGCATTTTTAGGCTGTGTGCACACGTTGCGTTTTTTACCGCGGAAACGCTGCGTTTTGAACCGCAGCGTTTCAGTGGCAAATTGCATGCGTTCAGCTTTCCCAGCAAAGTGTATGGGAAAGCTGAAAAATCAGTGCACACGCTGCGTTTCTTTCCGCAGCGTTTTGGATGCCAAAAATCGGTGCGGAAAGAAAAGCAGCATGTCACTTCTTTTGTGCGTTGTGGCTGCGTTCTCTCCCCCATTGAAATCAATGATGTGGGGTCGGAACGCAGCTACAACGCATGGACCTGCTTTTTTGTTGCGGTCCGCGGCCTTTGTCGGCACGCCAGAACGCAGGCATTTACCTGGAAGTGAGGTCAAGAGGTTTCCTGTTGACCTCACTTCCTGGCAAAGCCCCCGGTGTCACCAAAGTGCCCGCCCCGACCCCCGACCCCCCTCCCGAAAATCCAACATGGCCGCGCGCACAGTAGCGCACCGGCCGCCCTGCTCCTATGATTTCTGTCGCATGTGCAATAACACATGCGACAGAAAACTGTTCCCCAGGCCCTGCCCGTTCACCCCAATTCCCCCCGGTGTCATACATACCTGTCCGGTCGCAGCGCTGATCCCCCGCGGCCCCCTCCTCCTTCACAGTGCACACTGGCCGGTCACATGTGCAGAGCAGCTGACAGCCAGCACAGTGTTCAGTGTGAGCTGTGCTGGCTGCTCGGCAGTCTGCAGCTGTGACCCGGGGAGAGTGGGTGCAGATTTTTGCACCCACTCTCCTCAAATGGAGGATCTGCCCTCCTAGAAAATGGGGGGTACGTTCCCTGAACGTGCCCCCATGTTCTAGAAGGTCCAGAGGCGACGTGGGACGTCCAAATGGATTTCTGCGGACCCATTTTTTTTATTAAATTGGAGAACAAGGGAATGTTTTGGGGAGTGTTTTTTCTAATAAAAAATTTTTTGTTGTCTTTTTTTGCTTTTGTTTACTGTCAATTAGTTATGTCGGGTGTCTGATAGACGCCGTGACATCACTAATTGCTGGGCTTGATGCCAGGTGACATTACACATCTGGTATCAACCCCATTTATTACCCCGTTAGCCAACGCACCAGGGCGCGGGATGAGTTGGGGCGAAGCGCCAGGATTGGCGCATCTAATGGATGCGCCACTTCTGGGGCGGCTGCGGCCTGCTATTTTTAGGCTGGGAAGAGTCCAATAACCATGGCTCTTCCCACCCTGAGAATACCAGACCTCAGCTGTCAGCTTCACCTTGGCTGGTGATCTAATTTGGGGGGACCCCATGTTGTTTTTTTTTTATTATTTTTATTTATAAATAAAAAAAAAAACCTGGGGAGCCCTCCAAATAGATCACCAGACAAGATGAAGCTGCCAGCTGTGGTTTGCAGGCTATAGCTGTCTGCTTTACCCTGACTGGCTATCAAAAATAGGGGGGACCCCATGCCATTTTTTTTTTTTTTTTTGTGATAAAAACTAGGCTAGGCACCCTTTAGTGCCACATGAAAGGTACTAAAGGTGCCAGCTTAGAATATGCAGGGGGGGGTGGGACGTTGTATATATATTTGACCTCCATTGACGCTTTTTAGGCTGGATGCCCACAATCGGGGTTTGCAGCGTTTTGAGCGCAGAGTGTTTTCCCTGCGTCCATGACGCTGCGTTGTGCAGTAGAAGCACAGTGGAAGGATTTTTAGAAATCTCATGCCCACTGTGCTTCTCTTCTCCGCAGCATAAACCGACCGGTGGCGCAGCTTCCCGAGCCTCAGCATGTCAATTTATGCTGCGTAGATGTGTGTTCTCTGCAGGTAGCATAGAGCTCCACAGCAGCCTGAACCCAAATCGTGGGCATGGGCAGCTGCAGGAAGGCTGACACTGTGTACTAGACGCCGTGTCGCTGAATCATGGCCACATAGCCTTAGACCCCTTTCACACGTCAGTGATTCTGGTACGTTTGTGCTTTTTTTTAAACGTACCAGGATCACTGACATACGCAGACCCATTCTAATGAATGGGTCTGCTCACACATCAGTGATTTTTCACTGCACGTGTCTCTGTGCGGCGTACCCGCGTGTGCGTGATTGCCGCACGGAGACATGTCCATTTTTTTCTGGCATCACTGATGTTCCACGGACCACGCAGTGGTGTGGTCCATGAAACACGTGCCAGAAAAAAACGTGCTTTTAAAATAAAAATCATTTTAACTCACCCGGCGTCCAGCGATGTCCTCTGCAGCCCGTGCAGCTTGCTGCTTCTGAGCCGGCTCATTATTGTCGCGCATATTCATGATGTGCGACACAGCCGACCTGGAAGCAGCTGCTGCGGGGGTCAAGGCCGGCCGGATGCTGCACCGCGGGAGCGATCAGCACCATGGAGAGCGGGAGCGGGCACAGGTGAGTTAATCTCTAAGTGCAATCACGGGCCACGGAGAACGGAGCCCGTATTGCACTTAGACAACCCATGTGTGCCGTGATTCACGGCACACGGAGGTACATGTGCGTGTTTTTCACGCCAGTGAAAAACGTCAGTGTTTTTCACTGACGTGTGAAACGGGCCTAAAAGTGAGAATATTGTTGCTACAGCAACATTTTGGGTGAAGTAGCTGTGGATTCAAAATGCTTAATATACTCCTGAATAAAATCCTTGATGGGTGCAGATTCCAAAATGGGGTCACTTGTGGGGGTTTTCTGACGTATAGGTACCTAAGGGGCTTGGTGCGCGAAGTTTATTTCAACTTTTCCAAAATTCAAATGGTGCTCCTTCCATTCCAAGCCCTCCCATTTATCCAAACAGAATGTGGGGAAGGAAATGACATCACAGGTTTTTTTTTCCAAAGGTCTGTGTTCAACCAACTTTATTAACACTGACAAGTCTTAAAAAACGCACCTAAAAAAATGCATGAAAAACGCATGAAAAACGCATGAAAAACGCATGCGTTTTCGATGCGTTGTTTCTCAAAAAGCATTGTTTACTATTCTCCCCTCTGCCAGAGGGTGCGTTTTTTTCCGCGCGGAAAAAAAAGCAACGTGTGCACATACCCTTAATGCTTTTTTTCTGCTGACTTTTCTTATTTGTTTTTTTTTTTGCGGGGAGGGTTGTTTTTTTTTCTTTTGTTTTGCACATTTTTTTAAAATCAATTAAACAATCAGTACTCGTAACATGCAAAAATACTCAAACAGATGCACAGGATGTTTTTTAGCCTTCCCATTGCCTTTAATTGGAAAGTATTCAGTGTCTTCCTAGTGGAAAATGTACAAAACATTTATATTATTTCTTATAAAACCTTAGCGTTTTTCGAAACGTCAGACATATGAACAAAGCAAGTTTCCTAGTTCTAGATCCCTTCTTAGCATTTTGTCAGCGCTTTTTCCTACATTTTACACACACAAAAAACATTGTAGAAAAACAGTCCTTAAGGCGGCATTACACGCTACGATATGACGTCGGGGTCACGGAATTCGTAGCGTAGATGTCGTAGCGTGTGACACGTCCGAACGAGTGTTAACGAGCAAAAATACTCACCTTATCGTTGCTCATTGATACGTCGTTCATTTTCATAATGTCGTTCCTCCTTTTGCGCGCTGGTTGTTTGTCGTTCCCGAGGCAGCACACATCGCTACGTGTGACACCCCCGGGAACGACGAACATCACCTTACCTGCGTCCACCGGCAATGAGGAAGGAAAGAGGTGGGCAGGATGTTCTGGCCGCTCATTTCTGCCCCTCCGCTTCTATTGGGCGACCACTGTGTGACGTCGCTGTGACGCCGAACGTCCCTCCCTCTTCAGGAAGAGGATGTTCGCCGCCCACAGCGACATCGTTAGGGAGGTAAGTACGTGTGACGGGGGTTCACGACATTGTGCGACACGGGCAATGAATTGCCAGTGACGCACAAACGTTGGGGGCGAGTGCGATCGCTCATGTGATCGCACTATATATCGTAGCGTGTAACGCTGCCTTTAGGGTGTGTTCACACTGGTCGATTTCTGTACAGATTTTCAGTCTAGGTTTTCAGGATGCATAATCCACAGTGTATAACACTACCAGTGAAGTAGATGAGATTTTATCAGTTATCCATGCGCTGTCTTAAAATAGTTTTGCAAAATCCATGTGGAAATTTGAAATTTACAAAAAAAAACTATGAATTAGATGAAAGCCGCGAAATTCCAAGCAAAAGCTACAAATATGGATGTATCTAATGCAGATTTGTTGCAGACTTTTCCACTGATGTGTGGCAGAGTATTTTGTCGGACTTCCCTTGTGAACGTACTCGAGTGGCTAGATTTTACTCTTATTCCCGCTGCTCCACTATGCCGTTTGTTTGCTTTTTTTTTTTTTAATCTGTGATATGGCTCCAGAGAGATGATATTTATTTAGTGTTAGTTTGTATGGTCTTTACCAGGGGGTGTGGCTTACAGAGTAATAATGCAGAACTGCCTAAAGACACGCCCACAGAATCCCGTGAGCCACACCCGTCTTGTAAGGAAACTAAAAGTAATCACTAAATAAAAAGGCCCATATCTATGGAACCATAGGACGGGTTTTAATAAAAAGTAAATAAAAATAGTCAGGGAAGCAGGGTGAATAAAGTAAGAGCAAAATCGGGCCATTTTTGGTTTGGTGACAAGTCCCCCTTAAAATGATGTCTTAAAAAGAGAATAATGAATGTGCTACATTGTTAGTAAAAGTACGGATTAACAAAGTGGCAGTCATTGTTGCTAAGCAACAAAAGAGCCATCTTTTCCTGGCATGCTAGAGAGATATAGAGGCCAGAAGTGTTGTCATGAGGATGTAGGAGTACAACCACTATAAGTCTCTAAAATAAAGCTCAGAAAGTCAGTAAAATTATTATTATTATTATTATTATTATTATTATTATTATTTATTTATAGAGCACCATTAGTTCCATGGTGCTGTACATGAGAAGGGGGTTACATACAGAATACATATACAAGTTACAGTAGACAGACTAGTACAGAGGGAAGAGGGCCCTGCCCTTGCGGGCTTACATTCTATAGGATTATGGGGAGGAGACAGTAGGTGGGGTGTAGATGGGGCGGCAGCTCCGCACGGTGGTGGGGCGGCAGCTCCACACGGTGGTGGGGCGGCAGCTCCGCACGGTGGTGGGGCGGCAGTAAGTTATTAGGCAAACTTTCTACATGTGCACTGAATGGCCTTACATCAGATGGCTGGCAGGTGTCCCTGGGGTATATTTTTCTACTACAGTATATGGCTATAGAACTAGTGCCTGTTTTAGGCTTTTACTTGTTTACTTGGACTCTGCTAAATAGTTCTCCATGTATGGCGAGGTGCCTCCGCTGCAGGGCGGCAATAAGTCATCGTAGTCATAGAAAGCTGGCATAAACCATTCTCACACTCCATGAACACAAATCACAACTAATACCCACCGCTTCCTCCCCGCTTTCATCTATTACTGTATACTCCACGTCTCGTTGCAATGTTTCTAGGCTGCAAAGTATGGTACTTCTTTGAATTAAAAGAGGTAGCGTGTCTATTTATGTGCACTATGAAGTGTACGATCATTTTCTCATCCAGCTAATATTATAACAAACCCTAAACCCACAGTTTATATCAAACACTTTACTATGGTTAGTGTAAACATTTTCAATGACTATGCGTTATCCAGGTCCGCCTGTGTGTAATGCCGTGGACTAGCCACATCACATAACCACAATGGGGGGGGGGAAGTATAGATGGGTTGTAAAAGCAAATGTGAATATGGCCAGCCGTTTCACTGTTTTATGGCTTTTTTTACATTACTTTTTCAAGCTTTTTTTTTAAAGAGTGTTATGTTAGCCAAGCGTTTTAAGCGGTTTTTGAAGTTCTGTTGAAAGGTCTACAAGAAAAATGTCTGAATAAAACTCCATACCTTCAGCATCTTGCAGTTTGGAAGAAAATACTACTAAGAGCCCAGTCACACACAACGACTTACCAGCGATCCCGAAAACGATGCGACCTGATAGGGATCGCCGTTAAGTCGCTCGGAGGTCGCTGGTGAGATGTCACACAGTCAGATCTTACCAGCGATGCAGGAACAATACAGGTCGCAGTAGCGACCTGTATAACGATCTCAGCAGTCACTGTGACCCTGTCACACAGTGTCATACACAGCGATGTGTCCTGTCCAGCAGGACATCACCTTTGAAGAAAATGACCTGGACCATTCTGCAACGACTAGAGACCTCACAGCAGGGGCCTGATCGCTGGTAGGTGTCACACATAACGAGATCGCTAACGGGATCGCTACTGCGTCACAGAAACCGTGATTCAGCTGCGATGTCGCTAGCGATCTCGTTATGTGTGATGGTACCTTAACCCCAAAATGTATACTGAAATATCAGACTATAGATGCCATGATTAGGAAACTAGTGTATTTTAGTGTCTATGACATAGCTTCGGTAGCTCAGAATCCACTGGTACTGTACAGCCCCTCTGGGTATGTAAAAGTAAAAATTATTCCCAAAATGGTAAGCCATCCCTTTCCACAGAATAGTGAATAACGTACTGATTGCTGGGTGCCCGACTCCTGAGGCCCCTAGTGATTCCAAGAGCTCTGGATCCCCGCCTCTGGGCTCTGTAGAGCTATCCTAAATGGGGTGGAGGTGTATGTCCCCGATCTTCATATTGTCCGCCAGAAATTGCCGATATACAGCCATAGACAATGAAAGGAGCAAAGGCCAAGCACGCACACCTCAGCCCTTTTCAACATGTGGCTCTGCATAGCCCAGTCTTTGGCTTGTAAAGCCCTTCTGTCTGATTACTAGGGATAAAGGATAAGGGGAATAACCCTTTTAATATCTGACCAAGGGAAATAGGGAACTTAAGTCTATCATAGCGATATGCATTCACATCTAGGTCTCGGCCATCAGAGGAAGGGCTGTGAAAACAGCCTAGCCTAGGAACATTCATTTCTATGTGAGTTATGCAAACAGCCAGGGCTGCCAACTTGAATTTTTGTTTTTTTTTGGATGGCTTATCAAAGAATCACTGACAGACTTCTTTATTTACTGAGACTTTGGAAAACCTTAATAAACCAGTATGAATATAAGTGATACATATCTACAGCCTATATTTCTGATGAGAAGACATTAGCTACAATCACTATAAACAGTAAAGTCAAAGTAATCTGCATACGTTTTTTCAGCTTCAAAAAAATCAGGCGCCTTACATTTTTTTTGTGGACAGGGGAAAAAAGTGCCATATTATTGCGGACTGTTGGGGGATTTCTGGACGGCTGGCACACCTGCAAACAGCACAGTGGCATGGCCTCTCCTCTGGTGACCAGGACCTGGAAATAAGTATTCCCATTTCTCTCAAGAAAGGCAGAAATGGGAATAACGCTAAACATTGATGCACATACAGCAGGGCAAAAGAAGCTATAATTCTATATATATAAATATATGTAAATTTTCTTGACTATTCAAAGGTCAGAAAGTGTCTCCCCGCAGAGATCCTCAGCCATCATCTGTAATCTGCGAGGAGACCCGGCAGTAAGTGCAGTTTCCCTGCAGTGCCCCAGCAGGAGAAAAGGAGCATTACACAGTCACCTTTTACATAAATGCATTAGGACAGGAAGGGAATGAAATCCTCATTAGGATCTTGATCCTTTGACCATAGTGGAGAGAGAATATTTATTTATATATTTTACTTATATATCACTATTACTTCCCTAACACTTTAAAGACTTCATCATCTCTGCCCCCATTGGGACTCACAATCTAAAATCCCTACCAATATGTATATGGAATGTGGTGGGAAACCAGAGACAAGCAATGGGAGAGCATACAAACTGATCCCAACGTCTGCAAGGAGTTTGTATGTTCTCCACATATTTGTCTCTGGTTTTCTCCAACATTCTAAATACTCACTGGTTGGGAATTTAGATTGGGAGCCCCAATGGGGACAGGGATGATGATGACTGTAACATGCTGGGCAAGTAATAGTTTTATATATATATATATATATATATATATATATATATATATATATACGGTATATATATTTATATATTATGTATATTTAAAAAAAAAATATATACATATATTATATAATAAATATTCTCTCTCCAATTTGTCAAAAAGAATTAGGATCCTAGTGAGGATATATCAACTCCAAAAGCCCTAACATGGTGTATAATGCTGGTTTCCTAAACAAAGATGACCTCTAAATGTTTCTATATCGTTGCCTGTCTCTATTTCTTTATTTGCCAGTTGTTTATCATTCTGTTACATATGTGGTTGGAGGAGGCTGTCCCCTTCCATAGGGGTATCATATAGGAAGTCTGTGGTGTGCTGACAGGTAACGTCTTCCACAAAGAGTTTTCTTAAACATTTCTTTATCTGCTTATGAATGTTCTTAGTGTGCTTTCAGTAATAGTTAAATGTTGGGAAATATAGTTTTATCATCCATTTCTAGTCCTCAGGCTTCGTACTCGCTAATAATCTTGACAATGTTATGGTGGTTAATGTAAATCAAGGAATATTGGCAAGCAGAGTGGTTCTTATGTACAGAGAATATAATCCTTCGGACTAAAATCTGCTATTAATTGGAAATGAGAGTTGTAATAAATTGGTTAGGAGGCTAAAGCACATTGGAGTGAATTGTTTGGAAGTGGCTTGTCTAATTATTGTGTCTGCAGCATTCATCCATTCCTGAGTCACTCCCATGTGCTGGATAGATGCCTAGAATATTACAGCAATGTGTGCTCCAATTGGTTCTTCTGCTGTGGTGCAGATCTTCTCCGGGAAGGCTGACGGTTTGTCATTATCAGAACACAGGCTTGTATTATGCTCTTGGGTTATGTGACACTTCCTTCTCGGATAGGTGGGGTTCGTCTTTGATCTGTCTTGGTATTAACCCATCTTTTTGTCAATACTAACCTTCTATATGCTCTGTTTTTTTCTTTTAGGTTTGCTGCTTATTTGGAAAGTGCCTTTTTCCAAAGCCACTTCTGCCAGTAAGTGCAACAGCGGATTTACATTAAATGCCAAACACCCAAAAGCCTGCCCTGAAGTCTGTCTGAAGGTACCTTGTATTACTTCTGTGTTATTGCCAATGACTTATCGAGAAGTAGACTGAATATCTGCAACCTAGAAGGACATAGGCTCTGACCAGAGAAAACTGTGGATACCATAAGAAGGCCATTATCATACTGAAGAGTGACCACGAGAAGTCCATATTCCATACCGGACCACCATTAGTACTTTATGGAAAGCAGCTAATATTTCATCTGTAGAGGTCTCAGAGTATGTTGTCTTCTCAGCCAAATTTTCTTAAGTAGTGCAATCTGATTGATGACGGACTCAATGCTGATTTATTCACTTTTCTCATGCAGCTTTGTGCGTTTTGGACTCCATTCTGCAGTCCAGTCCATCTAAAGCAATTACATTTTTATTTTACCGCCGCTTGCTGAGGAAAGTTACAGGGTCCAGCTGACTTAAGCTTGAAAGTCACTCGGCAGACTTCAGCTTCCTTTCCACTTCTCCAGCATGGCTTTGAATGTAGCTCCGGTGAGAGACACTAAATGGCTGACCCTCGAAGTGTGCAGGCAGTTCCAGAGGGGGACATGTTCAAGATCCGATGAGGAATGCAAATTTGCACACCCGCCTAAAAGTTGTCAGGTCGAAAATGGACGTGTTATTGCCTGCTTTGATTCCCTAAAGGTAAGGGTGTGTTCCAGTCTGTTAATTATACTGTGTATAAAGTGGTAGTATTGCCATGATAATAATCTCTTGGGACTGGGAGGAAGTTCCTTCTACAGATTTCTTAAAATGTAAATTGTATTGAACATTGAAAGCCTGATATTGATCATACATGTGAGATCAGATAATCTACTGCACTGGCGTACACTGATACAATGATATATACTGTATATGTTACGTAAAAGAGTGCAGTACGCCTGCTGAAAACAGAAAACTCGACTACAAAAAAGTTGAGTACCCTTACAGACACTAGACTCTCACTGTCTTCTACTGGTCATTAGAGCTCCAGTCACAATTCTCACGATTTTTGACATTTTCCAGAGTCCCTTGCTAGATTGAAAGGGTTTAGCCACCAACATTTATCTATACCATTCTACAGTGAAAATAAATGGAGCAAAATTGTTCATTCTTGATCATACCATCACTCCATTCATTGTCAGATGAAGCGGGAAAGAACAGTTGATTGAAATCCACACAATAGTGATCGTTGGGGGTCCTAACGGTGGGAACCCCAGCAATCAGATACTTCTATTAGCTATCAATAAAAATGTCTAATTGCTTGGGGGGGTGCCGCCTCTGGGATCCCTAACGGTCATAAAAACAGGTTTCCCAATCACCAATTATTTATTTTTTATACCTCCTGAGAATCAGGGCTCCCCTAGTTTTCTCTGGAGTTTATTCTGGGAATGTACATTTGTAAACTAGGCATTGCCACCTATTCCAAGCTTGCCTAATAACCTATTAACATATTTTTTGGTTATGTTTAGCGTGCATGCCGGGAAAGCTCCATACATGCACACAAGTGCCTGATAATTGTCAGATGGAGGCCTAAAGTGCATCCTTTGGGCCTCTGTCTGGTGGGTATATGCCATAGTGCAAAAAGATGAATGATATGGTATAGTATACAGTACACTATTCCACGCCGCAGTATCCAGTGAAAACATATCTAACATATACTTTTTTTATCCAATGAATGATGGATAGGTTGAATGGTATCCGCTATTGGCATCTCTGAAACAGATATGTCATGAGCCCTTTATGGTATATCTGTTAAACGGATGCCATTATAGCCTATAAGTGATATGTATACAGTCATGGCCAAAAGTGTTGTCACCATTGAAATTGTTCCAGAAAATGAAGTATTTCTCTCAGAAAGCTTTTGAAATTACACATTTTGTTATACACGTTTATTTCTTTTGTGTGTATTGGAACTACACAAAAAAACAATTGGACTAAATTTCCTAACTAAACTCAAAAAATCAAGCGGACAGAATTGTTGGCCCCCTCAACCCATTATTTGGTTGCTTACCCTTTGGCGTAAATAGCCAATAATGGCATCTTTTTAATATATTTGTCATGAAAAACCCATGATACAGTGGATAAATGCCATTATAGACTATGACACCAAGCATGCAGAAATAAGATGCGCCAAATTCACTGAGAGGCGAATACCACTTAAGGAATTTGGTGCAACTTATCAGTGGCATCCGCGAAATGCCGACGCTTTAAGGTGAACCTGTCAGGTATAATATGCACCCAGAACCACGAGCAGTTCTGGGTGCATATTGCTAATCCCTCCCCAACCATCCCTGTATACACTAACATAGATAAAGAGATCTTTAGAAACAGTATTTCTAAAGATCTTTTATCGTATGCTAATGAGCACAGGGACTAGTCGCACAGACTTTCGGTCATGCTCACTATGAAGCCGGGCGTACAAGTCCTGGCTTCAAACCCGTGTAGTGCGCATAACCGATAGTCCAGGATAATGCGCACTGAGACGAAATCCAGGACTCGAACACAATGACAGCAGAGGTGAGCGCGACCATCATCTGAGCGCTGCACATTCATTAGCATGTTATCAGACCCACATGGGCATACTAACATGCTAAGAGGTCGAGTAGCCAGGGAAATCACGCCCTTGCAACTAGTGGCTGCCCTCATTAGCATATATATAGGTTCTTTAGAAATACTTTTTCTAAAGATCCCTGTATGTATTCTACTATAGGCTAGGACTGCTAGGCAGGGATTAGCAATATGCATCCAGAACTGCTCGCGGTTGGGCCATATAACGAACCTTATACACCGTGTTACTGATTGTGCAGCTCCCAATGTACTTCAGATAACTTTTCTGTAGCTTATTAGTATGCTTGGCCTCATACGTCTAGCATAACCATATCTATGCTGAACATATTATTAATCCGTACCACTCCCTAATGTGCCTAGACAAGCCCTTATTTTTACAGAACCATGCCCGTCTATTTGCTGCCAGTGAAGACAAGTAACTTATCTGATCTATTCATCTGTGTCTATGCAGAATCCTTTAAGCATCTAGAAGTAATGAAATTGACCTAGAAATACCTTCTATATGTGATATATCCAGGGACTGTTTGATTTTTCTCTTTACGTTGTTAGGCAGGGGTCATTGGGATTTCCTTATATAGTACATGTTATCGAAGGAGGAGAGAAACAACTGTTACAGGAAGTGAATGTCTCTGACTGTTACTGGTAACATAAGATGGGTGATCATGTATATGGACTTGTTTCCTTGTATATTTATATGCCATGACATAGCTGTAAAATGGTGTGATCATGTATATAAACTTGTTTCTCTCTATGTTTACATGTCATGACATTGCCATAAGATGGTGTGATCATGTATAAGGACTTGTTTCCGTGTATATTTACATGCTAGGACATTGCCATAAAACAGTGTGATCATGCAGACAGACATTCTCCGTGTATATTTACATGCCATGACATTGCCAGCTATTAAAATAAGGGAAGTTGGGTGAATGAGGGATGTTGTTTGATAGCTGTTCTTACTCATGTATTGAATGCTACAGTATGTCCTGGTGTCTATGGTAGATTACATGATATGTATATTGTGTACATACATCACTGACCCACCTCACATTTGGGAAGCAAACACAGCATTTATTGGATACACTGGCTGCTTACACCAGGTGACATCACTCAATCAGATTTAGGCAAATGGCACCATATCAGCTTGTAGCCCATTCTGGCACAACGCCCGATGGATTTATTTGACAGACATGTAGCTATAGGAAATGTAATCTGTGGCTTAGTAGACAAGATGGAATGTGATTGAAACTGCACCCACAGCGAAATAATAATGTGCTACACGATCACTGATGTGCATTATCCTTACTGGAATTGCTTATCAGAGGTAATGGTAAAATGAAAACGTGGTTATTACAGGATTTAAACTATTCTGTTTGCGTTTTGCCTTTTGTATATTGAAGGGTTTATACCGAGATATAAAGTTACCACCTGTCTGTGATGACTTGCTGATTGCAGGCGGTGCCACCGATGCTAAGAGCAGGGCTTTGCAGTGCCTCCTATGATTGCAGTGGCGATCGGTCATACACTGCTCACAAAACATTAGGGATGTTGGGCTTTTGGGTGAAATTTAAGTAAACATGAAAAGTAGAAGGGCATTAAGTAGAAGCAGTGGTGATTTCCTTATCTCAAACAATTTATAGACACAAAAGCCAACAACAATAGTGGGTATACCCCCCCCCAAAAAAAAAAATGTTAATGTCGCAATAACTTGTCGTGTGGCCTTGATCATCAATTACAGCTTGACAACGAAGTCTCATGCTGTTCACAAGTCTAGTTATTGTCTGCTGAGGCATAGCATCCCACTCTTCTTAAAGGTCTGGCCTCAGGTCATTGAGGTTCTGGGGTACAGAATTACGAGCTTCTACATGGCGACACAGCTAATCCCATAGGTTTTCTAAGGGATTCGGGTCTGGAGAAAGTGTAGGCCACTTCATTTGAGGTCCACTGGTCTCCTGCAGTCGTTCCGTAATGATGCAACCTTGATGAGCATCTGTTGTCCATGAAGATGAAATTAGGCTTGTGTTTTTCATGCAGAGGCACAATGTCTGGATTAATGATGTTATTCAAGTAGTAGGAGCTTGTCACTATACCATTCACAAAGTGTAGGGCAGTTCTGTATTGACTAGATACCTGCCTACACTGTAACAACACCACCACCACCACCAAAGGCTCGTCTGGTGACAAGAGTGGCTGATGCAAAGCGCTATCCTTGTCATCTCCAACATCGTTGGCGGCCATCATTTCTGCTCAGCGAGAATCAACTTTCATCAGTGAACAGCACTGAGGCCCACTGCTCGCTCATCCAGCATAGATTCTCCCTGGTCTATGCAAGACGATGACAGTTGTGCCTGCGGGTCATCTAGCAAGCAGATCACACTGATGTAAATGGTCTGATGTACCTCTCACCTCCCTTAAATATGTCTGGAGTTGTGTGCCCTTTATCATCTGCAGTCATCAGTGTGGGATATGGCCAAATTATATGCACTTCTATCTCTTTCTGTGACTTTTCCAGTCTTTCTTCATCTATTTTGCAACCTGCTGATGACACTCTGTGATACTCTGAGCTCAGTGGCCACTTCTGTCTGAGAACATTCTGCTTGAAGCCTCACAATGGCGAGGTACTGCTGATCAATTGTTAGGTGTCCTCTTGGTCTCATGATGTGAAAATGTAAACAGCCTATGAGGAGGACTATTTAAATACCAAGTCTAATTGAATACCAAAATGTATTGGATCAAACATCTGTTGTGAATTTTTCCATTACAGGAAATGTGACAGGTCCCCCATGCCCTATCACCCACTAGTATTTACCGTATTTTTTGTTTTATAAGACGCACCCCAAGTATAGAGAAAAATAAGGTAAAAATAAAATACTTACTGTAGGGAGGCGACAGCAGTGGTGGAGCGGGGTCACAGGAGGCGGGAGCGGTGCTGGAGAAGGGCAATGCTGGCTGCTGTGTGGCCGGCCGTGCTTTCTGCTGTGTGGCCTGCCATGCTGGCTGCTGTGTGGCCGGCCGTGCTGGCTGCTGTGTGGCCGGCCGTGCTGGCTGCTGTGTGGCCGGCCGTGCTGGCTGCTGTGTGGCCGGCCGTGCTGGCTGCTGTGTGGCCGGCCGTGCTGGCTGCTGTGTGGCCGGCAGGCTGGCTGCTGTGTGGCTTGCCATGCTGGCTTTGGCGGAGGCCTTGATGGCTGTGTGGAGCAGGGTAGTTCGGGATTGAGATGCTCTGTCGGTGGTGCGATCTTCAAATAATGCCGCTTGGAATCGGCGCTTGCGCAGATTGAGCTCTCGGCTCAAAGACAATCTGAGAGCTCCATCTCCGCACGCGTTGACACCTGGTGGCATTATTTGAAGATCGCACTGCCAACAGAGCATCTCACCTGCCGCACCATATGGCTCCACATAGCGCCCACCACAGCCAGCACAGCCCTGCACTGCCGACAGAGCATTTTACCCGCCGCAGCCAACACAGCCCTGCACCGCCGACAGAGCACCTCACCCGCCGCCGCCAGCACAGCCCGCACCGCCGACAGAGCATCTCACTTGCCGCAGCCAGCACAGCCCTGCACCGCTGACAGAGCATCGCAGCCAGCACATCCCCGCACCACCGACAGGGCATTTCACCCGCCACACTGCCCTACTCCACACAGCACCCACCACAGCCAGTACATTACCCATTCTCCACCTCCCAGTAAACTACATTCGGATTTTAAGGCGCATCCCTCATTTTCCTCCCAATTTTTTTTGAGGAAAAGTGTTTCTTATAATCCGAAAAATACGGTATATATTTATTACTAAAAAGAACCTGCCAAAACACATTGAAAAAAAAAAGTCTTTATAAAGTCCTTTTTTCATATGTAATTTAGCCCTTTGACTTTTAAATGGGGTGTTAGTTCCCTAGACTAGTTGTCGCTCTCATTGTCGCATATTATCACACTCCTTATCACCAGCTCTTTGCAAATCCCCCACATGCGCGCGGCCTTTTTCATTAATACCATTGCACCTCTAAAGCGGGGTGTACCCTTCCGGGGTTCAGAGAAACAATGCGCATGTCCAAAAATGAAGAAGACAGCGGTTTACCTTCTGTACATGTGCAGTGAGCCTTTCTGAAGCAGAGACACATGAATATATAAATGATGGTGGGTGGGAGGGCATGGGGGACCTGTCACGCATCCGTTAACCTTCTTGTTAGAGAGCTAAGTTGTGCAAAAGTACTGAAACATTGAACAGGTGGACATGTGTGTTCAAAAGTTTGGACAAGATCACATTAAGTTCACCTGAAAAGGTTAGAGGGCATTTTAGGATCATCATCAAATTTCACCCGAAAGACAAATATCCTTCTTTTTGTAAGTTGTGTATGGATTACGATAGTACTGCTCTATTCCTTGTTCTGGGAATGCCGTAGATAGCTGAGCTCTGTACTATGGGGATGTCTAGCAGTCCCATAGACAATAATGATATTAGACTTCCACATCATTCATTAGTGGTAGTCCAGAAGAAAGAGAATCCTAGTAATGTCACCCATACACGTTATTATACAATAGTTTTCCAAAAACTTGCTGCAAAAGAAAATTGTAAAAATGTTGTGTCACAGTCCAGTGACATTGACCTCGGATGATGATTTCTTTTGCTGTCATATTGAATTCTAGGGGAAAACAATCCACTTGTTCGATGTAAGATGCATCCCGAGCGATAACATTCACTCATCCATTAATCTTAGAAATGTAATTATTAGTAATTATGTTATAATTTATAATTTTTCAAGACTTAAAAAAATCAACTTTTAGCTTTCATAACTCCTTATAATCAGTTAAAGTCAACTATACAATACTCTCATTTCCAAAAGACTGCCGCTTAACCGCCTCTGGTCACATGATTTCGGTTCTGAAGCTCTGTTCTACTTTCAATGGTGTTTTGTACTTTACAACCACGTTTCTTTGTAGCTGAATGTTATTTTCAACAACACGTACATGAAAGCAGATTTACTGTTTCATATACTGAGCATTGGCTGGTCGGCTTTTGAACGCTATAGATGCTTCTTCACTGATTGTCTACTCGCCTAAATGCACCCTAACCAGTTTTCGAAATTTATAAGATTAGTGTGATTTTTCAGAAATCTGTGTGTGTAAAAGCAGCTTTAAAAAGGTATTCCCATCTCCAAGATATCTTTATATCTAGTAGGTGTAATATTAATATTAGCTAATAACTCCAATTAGAAATGTAGTATAGTTCTCCTGATTTGGCATGTCTCTTACCTCATGTGCAGGGCATTGCAGCTTAGGCATCCATGGTTACAACCACTAGCAAGTAAAGCGGGCTTTACACACAGCGACATCACTAGCGATATCGCCGGTGAAAGTACCCGCCCCCATCGGTTGTGCGTCACGGGCAAATCACTGCCCGTGGCGCACAACATCGCTCGAACCCGTCAAACATACTTACCTGCCTAGCGACGTCGCTGTGGCCAGCAAACCGCCTCTTTTCTAAGGGGGCGGTTCGTTCGGCGTCACAGCGGCGTCACTAAGCGGCCGCCCAATAGAAGCGGAGGGGCGTAGATGAGTGGGCCAAACATCCCGCCCACCTCCTTCCTTCCTCATTGCGAGCGGCCGCAGGGACGGTGATGTTCCTCGTTTCTGCGGTGTCACACATAGAGATGGTGCTGCTGCAGGAACGATGAACACCCAGCGTCCTGCAACAGCAACTATAATCGGGATTAGAACGACCGGTCAATGATTAGGTGAGTAATTTTGATCATTTAACGATCGTTCTTGCGTTTCACACGCCACAAAGTCGCTAACGAGGACGGATGCGCGTCACGAATTTTGTGACCCCAACGACATCTCGTTAGCGATGTCGTTGCGTGTAAAGCCTGCTTAACTGTCACAATTTGAGTGGTCGTAACCATAAATACAGTGCCTTGCGAAAGTATTCGACCTCCTTGAATTTTTCAACCTTTTTCCCACATTTCAGGCTTCAAACATAATGATACAAATTTTAATGTTATGGTGAAGAATCAACAACAAGTGGGACACAATTGTGAAGTTGAACGAAATGTATTGCTTATTTTAAACTTTTAAAAAAAATAAATAACTATAAAATAGGGCGTGCGATATTATTTGGCTCCTTTACTTTCAGTGCAGCAAACTCACTCAAGAAGTTCATTGAGGATCTCTGAATGATCCAATGTTGTCCTAAATGACTGATGATGATAAATATAATCCAACTGTGTGTAATGAAGTCTCCGTATAAATGCACCAGGTTTGTGATAGTCTCAGTGTTTTCTTTAAAGCATAGAGAGCATCATGAAGACCAAGGAACACAACAGGCAGGTCCATGATACTGTTGTGGAGAAGTTTAAAGCCGGATTTGGTTACAAAAAGATTTCCAAAACTTTAAGCATCCCAAGAAGCACTGTGCAAGCGATCGTATTGAAATGGAAGGAGTATCATACCACTGCAAATCCACCAAGACCCGGCTGTCCCTCAAAAATTTCATGCCAAACAAGGAAAAGACTGATCAGAGATGCAGCCAAGAGGACCATGATCACTCTGGATGAACTGCAGAGATCAACAGCTGAGGTGGGAGAGTCTGTCCATATGACAACTATCAGTGATACACTGCACAAGTCTGGCCTTTATGGAAGAGTGGCAAGGAGAAAGCCATTTCTCAAACATATCCATAAAAAGTGTTGTTTAACCCTAGAACGCATACCAGGGGCCTCGCAGGCCTGCTAGGTCATTTGTTTTCTATGGTAGATTGAATTGCTTGCGCGTTCTAGGGTTAAAGTTTGCCACAAGCCACCTGGGAGACACACCAACATGTGGAAGAAGGTGCTCTGGTCAGATGAAACCAAAATCGAACTATTTGGGCACAATACCAAACGATATGTGTGGCTTAAAAGCAACACAGCTCATCACCCTGAACACACCATCCCCACTGTCAAACATGGTGGTGGCAGCATCATGGTTTGGGCCTGCTTTTCTTCAGCAGGGACAGGGAAGATGGTTAAAATTGATGGGAAGATGGATGTAGCTAAATACAAGACCATTCTTAAAGAAAACTTGTTAGAGTCTGCAAAAGACCTGAGACTGGGACAGAGATTTGATTCCAACAAAACAATGATCCAAAACATAAAGCAAAATCTACAATGGAATGGTTCACAGATAAACGTATCCAGGTGTTACAATGGCCAAGTCAAATTCCAGACCTAAATCCAATCGAGAATCTGTGGAAAGAGCTGAAAACTGCTGTTCACAAACGCTCTCCATCCAACCTCACTCAGCTCGAGCTGTTTGCAAAGGAAGAATGGGCAAGAATTTCAGTCTCTCGATGTGCAAAACTGATAGAGACATACCCCAAGCGACTTGCAGCTGTAATCACAGCAAAAGGTGGCGCTACAGAGTATTAACTTAAAGGGGCCGAATAATATTGCACTCCCCAATTTTCAGTTTTTTATTTTTTACAAAAATTTAAAATAAGCAATAAATATCGTTCACCTCCACAATTGTGTCCCACTTGTTGTTGATTCTTCACCATAACATTAACATTTTTATATTTATATTTGAATCCTGAAATGTGGGAAAAAGTTGAAAAATTCAAGGGGGCCGAATACTTTCGCAAGTCACTGTACCTTAGTTGCAATGCCCTGCATATGAGGTCAGAGACATAACTATATCCGGTGAACTATACTACATTTCTAGCAGGAAGTATGTGCTAATATTATCATTATACCTATTACATTTTCAGATAGGATCTTGGAGATGGAATATTCCTATAAGGACAGGGGTCTCAGGATCAAAGGATTTTTGACTCCCTGCCACTTGGAGTCAAAATGTTATATCATCATTGCAGTTATATAATTTAATTCTTTATATTCCATTAAAGACCTATATAAAAAAAAAAAAACTCACAAAATACCACCAGTTGTTGGCCCATTAGATAACGTATCGTTTGCATCTCCTGTGCGCCAGATTATCAGATATTCTGTATAATTGGTAAGCCGTAGAAGAATATTTGAAATCGCTTTGTGATGGAGGCGCCTTAAGAAAGTCACCCCACTATTGGATTTTAAGCTTTGACCACAATGGTGATTCTTGTTGCCTATAGAACAGATTCTTTGGGAATTGCTACCTCATTTGTAGGGGTTATAGACGTGATGATCCAGCTTTTCTGATAAACCATTCTTTTGGGTGGAATCTTTTGGTCTCTAGAGCCAGCTTTCTTCTCCCTCGTAGCGTTAGCCACATTTCCCCATACCTCTGTAACGCCTTTCCATCACTGGCATTGTGTGCATCGTTTTGACATGTTAGTTCAGTAATAATATAGCACATGCAAGTAAGGACTGTGTCGTTCTGGCACATTATCAATGCTAAATTGGACACAGGCGCAGTTCTGTACCATTTCATTATTGAAACATCTAAATGACAATTTTCTTTTACATGATAATAATAGCTTTCACTTGTTCCAACAAAGACATTTCCTGGGTCATTGCATTCAGCGAAGACACGAAAATGTAAAAAAAAGACGACGTGAGGCTGTTGGGTTCATCAAATTCCATTTCTCTGAATTAACTGTTCTATGAATAAAGGCCCAATTTCACGTCAGATTAAATTACACCGGCAATAACAATAATTCTTCAAGGTTCATAAATCCTCACCTTGGCTAGGTGTGGAGTCTGGGTCGGTAGCGTCTAGTACAGTATTCTGGATGCTTTTGTCAGTTTTATCCTATTTTTAAGAGAAGACGGGCACTCTTAATGCCAGTGTGTACTGCAGCTTAGATGGGATAAATACAGTCATTAGCTAATGTCTATGTATTGTGACGAAGAGCGCTCTGACCAATTACATGTTTTAGCCCAGACCCCTTTTCTGCTTTTTCCAAACATACACTTTATATAGTATCCAATAGTTTGTGCAGGTGTGAGACCATTTAGGGCACAGTGGGAATTATAGGGGGTGTCTCTATAAAAAAAAAATAATAATAATCATAAAAAAAATGTATTGTGACTAGGACATGGTGTTAAGATAACACTTCAATGTTCAAGTCCCTTCGATAATTTTTGGATGCTGAACCCATACTAGTGAAAATCATATCAATAGCTTGGACAAAAAGGTGGTGGTGTTGTGAAGAACTCCATGGCTTTTCTGCTCCTTGTGGCTTCAGGGAAGCTAAGTGAATCTTTCCAGAATGAAGACCAGAGTAGCTAGGATTTTATGGCCGTCAGCAGAACCCAACTCTAGGTTTGGTGGCTGCCCTGTGGTTTGCACTGTAGTGGGGTCCAGGCTTTAAATACCAACCGAGGAGTTTGTATGTTCTCCCCATGCTTGCCTGGATATCCTCCCACATTCCAAAAACATACTGATGGGAAATTGGGATTGTGAGCCCTAAGGGGGACAGTGATGTCAGTAAAGGGCTGTGGAATTAATAAAATAGATTCTGTCCACCATAGATGTCCATGCACTGTAAGAACCTCTGGCATGTCTTCATGACATAGGGCCGTATACTTTAAACGCCCACAGAATTTTATGTCACAGAGATGCACGTGAATAAGAATAACGCTGTGATCTATATTCAGTCTCCCGAGACTTCAGTGGTGAGAACACAGAACGCCACGCCAAAAATAGGGTATCTAATTGACACATATTTGTAAGTTAGCTGACATTAACCCTGTGTTCAGGAGTTAACATAGAATGCTCTAGTGAGAACGAGATGTATGTAACCAACAGGAGCTCTCTAATAATTTATTTTAATAATAAAATTAATTCACTGACGGAGCCTGTCAATCCATCACTAGCGCTCATTAAGACCGAACTTCATTTTTATTAGACTTACATAGGTTGTCTCGTTCATTTTCTGTAAATATCTCCCTCAGTTTGTCTTTTTTCTTACTGCAGAATGATTGACTAAGTGGTAATATTCCACATAATCATATGTGCCAGTACCAAAGAAAATGATATGGAAACCAAAGTCCATACTACTTATTCGATGAGACTTTTTGACTTACATAGCACATCATAGAGTACCTATGATTTTAGGGATATTATTACATCTGGAGGTAAACCTTACTGTATCATCAAAATCCTGTGAAGAAGCTAAGGACAATATCAAGATCACAAGCACAACTTGGACGAAAATTATGCTTCCGGATTTTAATTAGGAGCATGTAATTTCTCTTAAGTGCAAAATGAAATAATTAATACAATGACATACTTACAACCGACTAAAATAGATGCAGTTCATAGAATAATTAACCGATAAATGACAGGTCTGCAGTTTACACCTTGAAAATGTTCTCCACTTCACTTAAAGAGATTATCAACTTTCAAATCCTTCATTCTTAAGGAATCTCACAGCGGAGCGATTAATTTATTAGTGGAGTGGACACCATGGTAGGTAACAACGATTTATTACGTAGTAGGGGGAAAAAGTACAGAGAAACATGTTCCCAACCACTGTAGGACGTGGGGTATCCTGGTGCGACATAACGTAGTAGTGTCCGATGACCGAAAGGAGCTGCATTACTCTTTTATGATGTGAGTCTCGGCACTAGTGATCCAAGATCCCTTCTCTTTCCTTGCCTAAAAAAGTAAAACTACTTATGTTTCTTATGGCATTATTATATATGTACTGTATGACAATATATGGAAGTTTTGATCCTGACACTGCCGGATCCCACAAGACGTCACTTCCGGCTGCAGTGATAATATCTCAACTCTCAGACATTTGACCACTGCAGCCAATCAATGGTGCCCAATTCTTGGTTCTTGAGTCTGTAAGGTTTGATTCCACTGGACCCATAACTGCTCAGACTTTTATGGCGCACCCATTGCAACCCAAAAATATAGCTGTTGAGAAAATGTTTGGACATCAACCACAAATTCCCCTTCGGTTTGCATGTTTCAGCATCGTTAGAAGCGTGATAGTTTGTTTTCGAACAGGTAGCCTTTGGGCAACCATATTACAACTTCAGGCCAGTTTGATTTTTCTTACGACAATCAATTAACGTGTAGGTAAATGTTTTTAAATGTAGGTTTGCAACAATATTTGTTTCCAGGTTTTCCATGAAAAAAAGATAAGGTCCTGCACCCATGTGATGGAGGTCATGTTTGATAGGAAAAAAAATGGATATTTTCCAAGTGAAAACGATGGATACCTTAGCAGAGCTGAATAGACTCGGGACTGTCAGATGTTGGTCGAGATTGTCTGGCACATGCATGTAAAGCCTAATAGGGTACATTAAATTTCAGCCCATCGGTGCACCCTAACAAGTGATCAACTATATAATAAGACCAAGGAACTAATGATGCAGACAGAACGATCACCAGTACATTCTCTGCCCATAAAGTATCATGTTATCCACCTTACACAGGACGATGTGCTGCCAATAACATTTATTTTTGATCACCAACTTGCTTACATTGGCGGATAATCAGGAACAAGAGTTTTTACAAAGTTCGCTGATTACACATCTACATTCACCTTTCTTCTACCAGTGCATAAATGTAAATTTACTGTAATATTGTCCAGTCTGTTTTATGGGTTTTGTCTTGTACAGATTCAATTCATGTTATCATTTTATTGGGGAGAAAGTGAAGTTTTTCAATTGAAGCTAAGTCATTCGTGCTGCTCCCTCATGCTGGTAATCCGGGGACTCTGTGTGGTACAATTTCCTCATTTCCTCTTCAGCAGATGGAGAGGTCAGAGTCACGGGATTATCACCTCAGGTACAACCAGAGTAGATGAAAATTACATTTTAATTGAAAGACAAATTAGACGGCACAAATCTGGCCATCTACACTGGACCGAGCATCAGAAAATACTCTAAAATTTATCGGGTTAAGGGGTGCTTCACACACAGCGAGCTCACTGCCGAGATCGCTGCTGAGTCACGCTTTTTGTGACGCAGCAGTGACCTCATTAGCGATCTCGCTGTGTGTGACACTGAGCAGCGATCTGGCCCCTGCTGCGAGATCGCTGCTCGTTACACACAGCCCTGGTTCGTTTTCTTCAAAGCCGCTCTCCTGCTGTGACACACAGATCGCTGTGTGTGACAGCAAGAGAGCGACAAATGAAGCGAGCAGGGGAGCAGGAGCCGGCATCTGACAGCTGAGGTAAGCTTGTAACCAAGATAAACATCGGGTAACCAAGGTGGTTACCCGATATTTACCTTAGTTACCAGCCTCTGCAGCTCTCACGCTGCCTGTGCTGCCGGCTCCGGCTCTCTGCACATGTAGCTGCTGTACACATCGGGTTAATTAACCCGATGTGTACAGCAGCTAGGAGAGCAAGGAGCCAGCGCTAAGCAGTGTGCGCGGCTCCCTGCTCTCTGCACATGTAGCTGCATTACACATCGGGTTAATTAACCCGATGTGTACTGTAGCTAGGAGAGCAAGGAGCCAGCGCTCAGTGTGCGCGGCTCCCTGCTCCCTGCTCACACTGGTAACTAATGTAAACATCGGGTAACCATACCCGATGTTTACCTTAGTTACCAGTCTCCGCAGCTTCCAGACGGCGGCTCCGTGCAAGCGCAGCGTCGCTTGCACGTCGCTGCTGGCTGGGGGCTGTTCACTGGTCGCTGGTGAGATCTGCCTGTTTGACAGCTCACCAGCGACCATGTAGCGATGCAGCAGCGATCCTGACCAGGTCAGATCGCTGGTCGGATCGCTGCTGCATCGCTAAGTGTGAAGGTACCCTTAGTCCCAAGACAAACTCGGTCATATCTGGCACATTCTGAATATTTTGTAGCCCTAAATTACTCAGGTTATTTTTTAAGACTTTTAGGTGAGAAAGACAATTAGCCAACAGCAACAAATGTGTGTTATTGAACCTTGATTGGATTATCCAGCATCTCAAAGAAAAAAAAAGAAAAAAAACACTATGAGGCTCTTTTCCCCAACGATTCAGTGCTGACCCTTTAACAGGTCTCCTGGACGTTGTTTACATGCTGCCAACTATTTGTGACCGCAGAAGTCATGGACCGTACTACTGGCATCACCCCTACTTATCCGAAATAGGAGCTATGATGCCAATAGTACAGAATATGACTGATCAACAGCACTGATATTGTGCCACATGTTAATAAAAATGTATTTTATAAATTAGTAGCACAACATGAGACATACCAATAATCCACAACAGATTTTGGTGCAGATTTCACCCACTGCATTGCGAGGGATAAAATCTATAATGAAAACATTCAGCATAAATTGACATGAATTCCTCACTCCTGGAAAATCCAGATATAAAATCCTCAGTGCATCCTCCCTGTGTGAACATACTCTAAATAATATTTTTTTTAAAAAATATATATATATATATATATATATATATAAAAAGTGGGTGTGTATATATATACATATATATATATATATACTTGAAATATTGATCTTTCCTTGTTGGAAAACAATGTCTGGAAACATCATACTAGGTAATTTCCCAAATAAGTATGCTCATGTCATGACACGAACAGTATTAGGACAACAGACAGGGGTTTTATAAAACTAAGATAAACATGGGGTACACCGGGGGCACATTAACCACGTTGGGGCCCTAATGCTAGTGCAAGGGAAGATAGACATCTCCTCAACTTACCTACCTCTGTACCCTGCACTCCTAACCAGTCCCTATACAGGTTCCTCACCTGTCGCTGATCAGGAACCTGATACCCTGAAAGACCCTGCAGTAAGCCCTAGTGAGTTGAAAGGTAAGGATCACTAGTCCCACCACTGCACTACAACAACACATCAAGGGAAGGTAAGACTGCAGCCTACACTGCTACCAATAGCAAGGACTCCATCAGCTCCTTCCACCCCCAGGACCAAAATCCAAATGGCAAAGAGAATAGCCAGCACTCTCCAGGAAGCAGAGGGTATAGGAAGGGAGTGGGAGTGGTCCCAAACCGGAAACACCTGATCAGGAGTCAGAAGCTGCTGGCAAGGAAAAGTGACATTAACCCTTGTCACACCCAAAGAAAGAAAATATGTTTAATATGTAGAGTCTCGGATGGCAATGAGAGACTCTAGTCCTTATCCTGTCACTAGTCTCAAAATAGAGAGAGATGGCCGTGACAGCTTGGGTGTGTACATATATTCCAATGACTGCCCTTGTATGAGCACCATTCCGCCAAGAACTAATGACCCTGCCTGTAAATGACTCTTTGGTTATTTTGTCAGAGGAGCTCTAACCCCTAGAGATATTAGGACATTAATTAGCTCAGAACATTGGACCTGAAAGCCATTTGGCGCACAAACAGGGATATTTAATTTAGGAATGAATTTTAGCAGATCCTTTTTTCGTCTAGTAAATAGATTCGTAATCAGTGGGTGTGTATTTTGGGGTTATTTGGTTTAGGACGTGTTGTTGAGAACTGGTCTTGTACATTTTCATCTTTCAGATCCATTCAATGTGTTTGGATAAATTCTGCATTGGAGTGGAAGGTTTTGAGTCACGGTAATAGCTTCTCTATTGTCTTCTCTGGCAGGATACGTTTCTTAATAAGTTAGTTGGTTTATCCTATTTTTAAGCATGCCAGCCGAGAGTGCATGCAGAATGGGTTTAATAAGCTGAGGAGTTTATTAATAGGTTTGGAGAATGAGACCGTGCTCTCTAATTAGTTATTAACCTTTAAGTCCAGGAAGCACAAAGGGACACAGTTCAGTCTGTGTCATTTTAGCCATTTTAACTTGATAATCCTTTCTATACAGGTGTGCTGCACATGGTAGGCATACTTGGGAAGCTTAGCCATTGATAATCTGCTTGCATTTTATATTTTCTTATTGCGGTATATTATTATTCCATTCACAGATCTGAAAGAATTGGAAAAATAGTAAAATTTTTAGTCAAAACAGACAGAAATTATTTTTTAAGGCAGTATATCAAAATTTTTCCAGCAGATCTACCTTCATTAAATTTTTTAAAAACACTAATTTTATTAAGGATACTTAAAATCACAAATTCATTCCACACCGTGAGTAAATACACACAAACAACAAAACACAAATTTGGACTCAATGAAGCCACACACGGAGTTGTTAAGGATATGTTAGTATCATCTGTCTATGTTGGGGAAAAAAGATCTAAATGCACCCTAAGGCTATGTGCCCATGGGCGCTCGTACCTGCAGATGTATCCGCAGGTACGAGCGCATGTTTCCCAGCTGCCCGCCGGCGTCCGCAGCTATTTTTAGCTGCGAGATTCCAGCGGAATAGCTGCGGGAAACATGCGGACATTCATGCGGCTTACCTGCGGACGTCCCGGCCTCTATCTCCATGGCGGAGGGCCGGGACATCCGCAGGTAATTCCGCATGAATAATTGACATGCAATTATACCTGCGGATGTGGACATCCGCAGCATGTTCGGCAGCCGCACTTTCCGCAGCGTGGACACAGCACTCCCCATGTCCCAAAGGATAACATGGGGAGTGACTGAACACATGCTAAAACCTGCGGATATATCTGGAAAATCCAGAAAAATCCGCAGGTTTTCTGCGGCAAAATCCGCACAAACAAGCTCCCGTGGGCACATAGCCTTAGGGTACTTTCACACTTGCGTTCAGCGCAGTCCGTCACTATGGAGAATAGCACAGTCCGTTAACGCACTGCGCTATTCTCCATAGACTTGTATGGACGACGCACTGTAACGCAAGTGTCAGCGTTGCATCCTCTGGACGACGCAGAGTCGTTATTTTGACGCTGCGTCGGGCGGAAGGAATGCAGCATGTAACTTTTTTGAGCAGCACAATCCGTAGGATTTCACTGTGCACTCTTTTTTTTTTTTTTTTAAATCACATAAACTTTATTTTGTCTCTCGGTGGGCGAACGTTCAGCTGAGAGCCCGGCCGCCGGCATGTGAGAGCGCTCAGCTGTGCCATTATATGCAACGCATCCGTTCAATCCGTCACACAACGCAATGCAACGGATGCCGTTCAACGCAAGTGTGAACTAGCCTAAACCAAATCTGTCCGCTACCTATCAATGAAGATATAACTTACGTTACACGCACCCTAAGGTTCAAATGGTGCCCCCATTCCACGGAAGCTATCTCTTGGAAGCTGCCTCTAATCTCCCTCACTAAATTAGATTCAGGCAGATTAGACTAATAGACAATAATTCATAATAGTCAGTTATCTTAGATATATTCACGGCAGCCTCTCATAATTGTTTTCATTGATAACCTTTCCATAGACATAATCCGCAAAGAGTCCAGACAAAACTCGACGCTGCCGGGGTCTGCCACAAGCACCGTCTTTGAGGGACATATGCTGTCACATGTGCAGCTGGGCATCAGAATGGCAATTGTGCCTTAAACTCCTGATGAACCCCAATATATTAGTAGGGGGAAATGCGTCGAGTTTTGTCTGGACTCTTTGCGGATTATGTCTATGGAAAGTTTGATCACTATCAATGAAAACAATTATGAGAGGCTGCCGTGAATATATCTAAGATAAGTGACTAGTGACTATTATGAATTATTGTCTATTAGTCTAATTTGCCTGAATCTAATTTAGTGAGGGAGATTAGGGGCAGCTTCCAAAGGATAGCCGCCGTGGAATGGGGGCACCATTTAAACCTTAGGGTGCGTGTAACGTAAGTTATATCTCCATTGATAGGTAGCGGACAGATTTGGTTTAGGGTGCATTTAGATCTTTTTGCCCCAACATAGACAGATGATACTAAGATATCCATAACAACTCCGTGTTTGAAGAGGCCCTCTATGTGGCTTCATTGAGTCCAAATTTGTGTTTTGTTGTTTGTGTGTATTTACTCACGGTGTGGGATGAATTTGTGATCTTAAGTATCCTTAATAAAATTAGTGTTTTTAAAAAATGTAATGAAGGTAGATCTGCTGGAAAAATGGTAAAATGGTCAGGTTCTGCTGGAGTCAGCTAGCTTAGTCTTGTGCGGTGCCTTTACCTTTAACTTCGTGTTTGACATTTTTCTCTCAAATTGCCTTATATTTTTAGTGTCCCATGTCAATTTTCTTCAGATTTTTTTTCCTCTGACAAGACAAAATGTTGCATACCAGGTAGTCTGTTGAAGTACAGAGGTTAATTGTAGTATCCTGGTACAGTGCTGTTGGGCCGTAGAAGACATTATTGTAACAAAATGTCTGGATTCCTGGTGGACAGGAGGAGTGAAAGAAATGATGCTAGTTTCTTCGCCTTTTGAAGCCCAGTATCCTATAATGACAAAAAGTTCAAATGTCGTAGCCCCCAAGGAAGTGATTAGTTATAAATGTGAACGTGCCATTGGAAACTCCATCCAGAGCCTACATAAGAAAGCGTGCGAGATTTGACAGGAAGAATAATGTAGCAGTCTGCGCTATTCTAATGGTCAAAGGAACAGATGCAATATATTTCGTACCAAACGTTAGAAAAAGGCTTGACCCAAAATATTTCCTCCATTTACAGATCACAGAACTCCTAGAAAATACTGGCCTCCAATGAGTGTGTGATCCAGATACAGATCGCCATTGGATTTAACGAATACAGTTTAAAATGGCTATAATGACAACCGCCAGTGCAAAAAAGATACTTTAAGCAGCTGGGATGACTTTAAAAGTGTATTCCAATCTCTAAGATATTATCCAATATGTAGTTAGTGTAATAATATTAGCAGATACCTTCAATTAGAAATGTAGTTTTGTTCTCCTGATATAGCCATGTCTCTTACCTCATGTGCAGGGCATTGCAGCTTAGGGATCCATGGTTAGCAACTAACTCTCACTGTATGAGTGGTCGTTACCATGAATACCTAAGCTGCATCACCCTGTACATGAGGTAAGAGACATGGCTATATCAAGAGAACTATACTACATTTCTAAATGTAGATATTTCCTAATATAATATTATTACGATACACAAACAAAAGAATACAGCACCACTCTGTAAGGACTAAGGTAAGCATAGAATATATGAAATTTAATTTGCATTAATGCTATATGGAATATACTTGAAGAAATGAAGGTACTTAGCGCATAAATTGGCCAATTCATGTGAGCCCATCAACCGTGTCAAGGTGACCTTTCTTTGATGGAACCCTATCCTAATTTCATGCCTCTCCTAGACTTTGGGTACTTGCCCACGATCAAGAATCGCTGCGTCCTGAAAGCGGCAGGTCCTAACCTGCAGGGCCGCGAGTCTCCTCCGCAGAAGACCACAGTGACTCGTGCCCTCAATCACGATTCGGAGCACTGCGGTCTCTCGCTTATGTTCCCCTACGGAGGAGGCATGCGACTCCGCAGCAAAGAATTGACATGCTGTTTTTGCTGTGGGCCGTACACGCACAGTGGGCATGGGATTTCTAGCAATCCCATCCACTGTGCTTGTACTGTACATCGCAGTGTTTTAGACGCAGCTGAAGCATGCTACATCCAAAACACTGAGTACACTGATCATGGGTATGTACCCTTAAAGTCTACAAATGTATGGGCAAGTAGGTCATGCACTAATTAAAAACACCCTAGGGCTGATGGGGGGAGAGCACAGTCAGAAAAAGAGTGCTTTCAGAGTGCTGCTGTATTCTTTTGTTTGTATATCGTGTAGCCATAGCAGCTTGCACCTGTTCACACTTGTTCTATTTGGAGGTGCTGGTCAGTTCTATGTTTTTTTGTAATATTATTATGACACCTACTACACATTGAGATAGCATCTTTGAGACGGGGAATATCCCTTTAACTGTAATAGACGACACGGTTTATCAGTCCTGAGAGTGCTATTTTATATATTGACACATTACCAGGAGCAATGACAACGTTACAGATACTAATAAAGATGCTGCAAAATATAAAACAGACATGTCAGAAGAGCTGCCCGTGGCGTTAGGAATGGCATCATTTGTCAACAAATATATGGTTCAGGCCAAATATATGTACGTGTGTATAGTGATATGTTTATCTGCTGGTATCTCTAGAGACCTTCCATGTCTCTTTGTATATCTGGCTTCAGAATTTGTACTAAGCAGCAGATATGACAGCTCTGTATCACTGGAAACACATTTTCTGTACAGATATGGCTCTGAATACTATATTTGACTACAGATGTGACATGTCTTACTTATCTTTGTTGCACTGCGGCTGAACTCTTATGTTAAAGTCATCTCAAGGTCATCAATTCCTCCTAAACCTGAGATTAATCTTGACCCCCTTCTGTATGACAACACAGTCCGTGAGATCATCAAAGTCTTACCCAAGTAAGATGTGAAGTCTAAAAATATCATCCAATGGTGTAACTGGTTATAATTTGGAAATTCTGAGAGCATGGCTCTCCTGTACGTTATATTCATACATAGCTTTATATCCATCGAGCTGAAATAAACTGATTATTTATTGTATGAAGCAACATGTACAGCGAATCTTCACAGACAATAACATTCACGCCTCCAGAAACACCATCTGCCTTTGGAAGTTGTGATAACCTTACACAATTTAAAATGTTATTTCTACAATGGCAATTTTTTTTTTTTTTCAAAAATGCACAATATGTGCATGATTATTGTTAATATATAGTACAAGCCCAACATTTAGGGTTTTTTTCTAAGAACTTTAGCATTTTTTCATCTCTTACCACCCCTGTATGCATCCACTGGTCCTATTCTTATACTGCTAAAACTACATTTCTCAGCAGCACACTGCTCCTCCTTAGTGCTGCTGGTCCCTCTCTCTGCTATCATATCTGTTCCTTGTACAGATCGATATGTCTCTTTATGGGCAATTTATATTTATGAGGTCACCATTGATAGTTCTGAATGTAGTTACCGTTACCTACTATTTGACAAATATTCATTACTATTTACCACATTTACATAACACCACATTTCATTAGTGTTTAATGGGATTTAATGATCATGATCATGCTCTTCCCTGCATATGTGCCGCCCCTGCAGCTGTTGAACTGCTCGGATCCGGGGTTGCTGTGGCTCGAGGGTCTCCGGACCCGGGGGCTTGCAGCTATTTCAAATGTAAAGGGGAGGGGGGGTTATTTACAAGGGATAGTTTGTGACGCCACCCGTGGTTCGCGGTAAGGGGAGTACCCTTGGGAGAGAGAGTGGGGCAGCCAGATGGTGATCCCTCCATGGGTAGGGGAGACTCTGGATGTAAGTGACGGATAGCGTTGTGCAGGCTATGCGGGCAGGCAGGACGCAGGGTGTGCAGTGTACTCACTCAGGTTGTGTGGATGCGGCGCAGTCATTAGGCAGACTCTTGACACAGAAGTAAACCAAGTCTCTGGGTGCTGCTGCCACTCAGGGGAGCTCGTCCGGGTATCCGTCCCCACTGGTACTGCTTAGTGGTCCGGAGCCTGCCTCCATGCACAATTGTAGAAGTTCCTAAGTGACCTTCGGCCTGAAGCTGTCAGGGTCCCGCTCCCTATGTTGAAATAGTGGAGCTGTGCTCTCGATGGCTGCTTGGGATTTCTGTAGACCGCATAAGCTAGAAAGCCCTATCCCCCTCGTTATGTTGGTGCCTTCGATCTCTGAGCTCTTGTGGAAAGTTCATAAAGAGACTATCCTCCACAGGTGAATTATCAGGTTGCGTGAAGCTACTCCCTGATCTAGTGTCCTGTACCCCGCTGTGCTCGGTACCGGTCCGGTTACTGGACTTTCCGGTGCCGACCGTTCTCCAAAACTAAGTCGGTGCACCCTTCTCCAATACCCTATGACCGGGTCTCCAACTACTCTGGTCCCAGACCACCGTCTGCGACCCAACCAAGGTCACACATGGAGCTTCAACTCCCTCAGCTCCTCAATCTGAGGGCCACACATAACTCCAGGGAGCTACTACTGAACTGACTTCCTCCTCCCCACCAGTCTGTCTGACCCGTAGGCGGGTGGCTTTTCCAGCTAGACCACCCACTGATGTGCCTGACAGGGTGTGGTGTGAGGTATGGTTAGGATTTGAGTGCTGATGGGAGCAATACCAGTAGTTAGGATCCCAGAACCATGGAGGATGAGTTCTGCACCATAAGAGAAAGGAGTGCAGTCCCGTGTGACACCCTGATAGAGTCAGGGGCGTCACACATACATTGCTGAGCTGTGCGACAGCTGTCAGTCAGAGAGTCTGGGAGATGTTTTATTAGATGGGATCATAAGTGTATCAGTTTTTCAAGAATTAGACAGCCATTGGGTGCAAATGTAACCAGCATCAGTTGGATATTCAGTATAGCTGAACTATATCCCAATCCTGCTATCAGATGTTTTATTAGTAGGTCATTAGATGTATCTGAGCATGTTCAGCTAACGGCAGTAGAAGCACTGGAATACAGATCCATTTGCAACATAGGGTGAATAAAATCCTTGTTGGTGTCATCATGAGGGTGTGATAGCTAAACATCAGCGCAGATATAAAAATCCTGTTAGGACACTTATTTTATTCTGTTTCTAAATAAAAGTGAGACCATATTGATTTTGCGATGATTTTAAGGAGGTTGTGAACAGCAAAATGCTAAAATGTGATATTAGGATGCAGGGGACTCAAAATGCGGAAGCATCTGTATTGTGGGAAGTGACTACTTGTATATCAGAGGTTCCTCAGCTGCAGGCAGGACTATGGTTACTGTTGTGGTTATAAGTCAGCTACTGATTAGGGCTGAAGATCATACTCATTCCTAAAATTAGCCTATGCCTACAAGGTAAATAGTGTAGCCAGTATCTGTAGGCTCCTTACCACCAGCTCAATAATTGGTTCTTCCTGTTTAATTATAATTTTAACAACTAGATGTGAAAAACAGCTCTGAGTATGAAGGACAGTAGGTGGGGGCATCTTAAATCCCCAAGGTGGTAGAGATTCAGGGACATGTACCCCATGTGAATTGCCCATAATCCAGTCTGGCTTTGGCTGACATTTCAAGGAATTTGTCACCAGGTTTTTGCACCTTAATCTAAGAGCAGCATAATGTTGGGGTACAGATCCTGATTTCATTGATGTATCACTTACTGGACTGTTTAGTGTAGTTTTGATAAAATCACTATATAATCAGCAGTAGATTATCATTAGAGGACTACTTAACCTGCTGCCAGGTAGTCAAGCATATTTAAGAGCTCTATATAACCCCGCCGACACCACTGATATTTATGGACAGTAAGCTGTCAATCAGTCGTGTGGGCGGGGTTCTAGAGCTCCATATTCAAATAACTGCTAGTTTTGCAGCAGAGAAAACAATGATTTTATTAAAATAACAGTAAGTGACACATTGCTGGAATCAAGGTCTCTGTCTCTACAGTGTGCTGCTCTCAGATGGGGGAACAAAAATCTGCTGACAGATTTGGGGATTATATGCCTGCACTCAAAGCAGAGCTGGACAAATCCCAAAAGTTAGGTAGCCAATGGGCCTTAAACAGGATCTATCATGAGAAAATTATAGTAGTTTTTAAATGACAAGTAGTTACGGTATAAATAATAAATAAATAATTATTTAAGCACAACAATAATAAACAATACTAATTATCTAAGTACAGCAATAAATAATTATAAGTACAACATAGAGTAAAAAAAAATGTGCCCATAATTTACAAATGGGCCAACTCACCTGGAAATAGGACTCGCTATTAGTGTTGAGCGGACCCAGACTGGAAAGATCCGGATCCGCGCGGTTTCAACGGTATATCCGGGTCCGACCCGGATGCGGAATTCCGGGTGCACGATCTCTCTCTCTCTCTCTCTCTCTCTCTCTCTTTCTCTCTCTCTTTCTCTCTCTTTCTCTCTTTCTCTCTCTTTTTCTCTCTTTTTCTTTCTCTCTTTCTTTCTCTCTCTTTTTCTCTCTTTCTCTCTCTTTCTCTCTCTCTTTCTCTCTCTTTCTCTTTCTCTCTCTTTCTTTCTCTCTCTTTTTCTCTCTTTCTCTCTCTCCTTCTCTTTCTCTCTTTCTCTCTTTCTCTTTTTCTTTCTCTCTCTTTCTCTCTCTCTTTCTCTCTCTTTCTCTTTCTCTCTCTCTCTTTCTCTCTCTTTCTCTCTCTTTCGCTCTCTCTCTTTCTCTCTCTCTTTCTCTCTCTTTCTCTCTCTCTCTCTCTCTTTCTCTCTCTTTCTCTCTCTCTTTCTCTCTCTCTCTTTCTCTTTCTCTCTTTCTCTTTTTCTCTCTCTCTCTCCAATCCGCTCAACTCTACTCACTATTCCTCTCATGTGCATCATCTCCCATCTCATTTTCCCATAAACCCAAATAGCATAAAATAGAACAAAAACTGCAGCAGTGAATGCCAAATGTAAATTACGGCATAAAATTGAAATATAATATTACTCTTTTATTCTCGGCATTTCGTCCCATGTGACCAGTACAGCTTTTACATTATTTTAAATAAATCATTTTGCTGCTTTCTCTTTTTAATAAATACATAATATACATCAATGAAACATTGTGATTTTTCCCATCATTTTCACAGTTAGTTCTGGGATTCTGCCACATTCTCCCCTTACATTGTGAGCTTTGCGTATATGTGAATCATAGATTTAAATAACCCTGAGGTCAGTCCTTCTGGAATGTAATGATTTCGACGACTGGCTGGCACAGAAATAGATTTCACATATCTAAGGTCATTTCTTAATCACTCGATCATCTGTGTTCTTGATGTCTGTATTAAAAACTGTCTGGAGAATGTGAATTATATTTATAAAACGGGCCAATTATATTTTTTAAGATCTATCGTTAGCACGGTGGCTCAGTAGTTGGCACTGTTGCTTTGCAGCGCCGGGGTCCTGGGTTCAAATTCCACCAAGGATATCGTCTGTAAGGAGTTTGCGTGGGTTTCCTTCGGGTTCTCCGGTTTCCTTCTACACTCCAAAGATGTATTGATAGGGAATTTAGATTGTGAACCCCAGAGGGGACAGCGATGTCAGTTAAGTGCTGTGGATTATGATGGTGCTATATAAGCAATGCAAAATAAATCTGAAGAGTAAAAGTAATATGGGCTGCCCCACTCGTTTTCGAGTCAGCTCCAGTGCACCAAAGCTGCAGGCACTGAAATCCGTGAATGTCCACCCATTGACCTCAGCAGTACTCTTTGCAGTAGTTGACTGATCGAAGGGTTCCTCTCTTGCCACCTCCATATCCTCATAGGACAGACCAGGTTTCCCTCTCTAACTGGTCCAAGTTTTCCCTAGGACACCCACTATCCCTGAAGAGTTGTGAGCACCCTTCCTAAGAGATGCTCCTGGTAGGAGCTCTTACCAACCTTTTTTGGCTTATTCTCTAGCTGAATCCTTAAATCGAGCTGCAAAAAATAAAGTGTGACAAGAGTTTTTCAATCTCAAATTTCAGCGTAGACGATACAGACGAGTGTTTTGGCATTATATCTATTTTAAATTGATTCACAGATTAATTCTCATCCAAAAATTTTTTCTTGAAATCAATATATTTTTCTTTTGGAGAAATATGAGATGTCTTCCTTACAGCCAGATCAGTCACAAAGCTGACTCAGAAGATATTTGCTCAGAAAGATAAAGTAGACCAGACTGGCCATGAGAAGCTTAGCTATCTGATACATGAAGATCTGTTAATATACTGAAATAAAGCCGAGGCTGCCATCTGTCAGGATGTTGTGTTGTTCACCACCTCATTTTGGCATATAGACAGGGCCTTTCATCCAACAGCAATATGGAAAAGTATTGGAGAATCTGCCATGAAAAAGATGCCTGAGATGGCACCGGCATTAACAGTTCTTGTATATACTATTCTTTCCACAAAAGAAGACCAAGAACACCAAAATATTAATTTCACGTGATTCATTCATCCCAGCATGTTAATCCCTAATGATTCCTGTAAATGGTATCATATGCTCCAGTTTGTGTCCAGCAGGAGCAAAATGAAGAAAACGTTATATACAATGCAGAGAACTAGATGTTTATCACTACACAAGCCGGGCACTCCAGACCTCTCATGGTGTCTTCATCCCTAGAGCTCAATGGAAGTGTCTTAAAGAAGTTTTCCAGGGAAGTATTTTGTCAAATACATCATATTTCTCTAAAATAACAAGACGCAGTAGCGTAACTACCGCGGTCGCAGCGGTCGCCATCGCTTTGGGGCCCGCGGGGACCCGGCAGATCAGCAGCCAGCTCCTCTCAGTGAGAGAGAAGCTGCGCTGATCTGTCACAGTGCACGCGCCCACTATATGACCCGCTGCCGCCCCCGACACCGGCCCCTCCTGCCCGATGTCAGCGGCGGCACCGGGGCCCCCCTCCCCCGTCACCGCGCACAGTAATAATGAAGCATAGAGCGTCCGGCGCCGCTCTGCATCATCATTTTCCCCCTGTGCCTGCGCGGTGATGTCACTCCTGTGCGACTGCTGTGCTGAGTGCACAGAGCGCAGGGAGGGAGGACGCCGACCGCAGCATCGGGAGAACGAGGAGAGGGGAGGACGAGCAGCAGTGGAAGGAGGAGAGCAGGGAGTACAGCAGCAGTGGAACAAGGAGACGTCAGGACAGAGCAGCAGTGGAAGGAGGAGAGCGGTGAGTACTTGTTTTTTTTTTTATATATATATAAGTGAGTACACGGTGGTCAGAGGCCTGGAGTGGGGAGGCTGCATTATACTGTACATGGAGGCCTGGGGTGGGGAGGCTGCATGATACTGTACATGGAGGCCTGGGGTGGGGAGGCTGCATGATACTGTACATGGAGGCCTGGGGTGGGGAGGCTGCCTGATACTGTACATGGAGGCCTGGGGTGGGGAGGCTGCATGATACTGTACATGGAGGCCTGGGGTGGGGAGGCTGCCTGATACTGTACATGGAGGCCTGGGGTGGGGAGGCTGCATGATACTGTACATGGAGGCCTGGGGTGGGGAGGCTGCCTGATACTGTACATGGAGGCCTGGGGTGGGGAGGCTGCATGATACTGTACATGGAGGCCTGGGGTGGGGAGGCTGCCTGATACTGTACATGGAGACCTGGGGTGGGGAGGCTGCATGATACTGTACATGGAGGCCTGGGGTGGGGAGGCTGCATGATACTGTACATGGAGGCCTGGGGTGGGGAGGCTGCCTGATACTGTACATGGAGGCCTGGGGTGGGGAGGCTGCATGATACTGTACATGGAGGCCTGGGGTGGGGAGGCTGCATGATACTGTACATGGAGGCCTGGGGAGGCTGGCAGTATTATTATAGATGGAGGCCTGGGGAGGCTGGCAGCATTATTATACATGAGGCCTGGGGAGGCTGGCAGCATTATTATACATGGAGGCCTGGGGAGGCTGGCTGCTATATTATACATAGAGGCCTGGGAGGCTGGCTGCTATATTATACATGGAGGCCTGGAGAGGTTGGCTGCATTATTATATATGGAGGCCTGGTGAGGCTGCATAATAAACATGAAGGACACCTTATACATTGAATATAGAGGTGTAATATACATAGAGGTCTATGAGGCTGCATTATACTGGAGGTCTATAGGGCTGCATTAAAATGGAGGTCGGGGGGGGCTGTATAATACAAAATGAAGGGACACCTTATACATGGAATATAGGGGTGAATTATACATGGAGGAGTATGGGGCTGCATAATACCATCTGAAGTTTTATGGGGTTGTGTTATAATACATATAGGACTATGGGGGCTACATTATAATATATGGAGGACTATGGAGGCTACCTTATACACGGACTATGGAAGTGCATTATAAAACATGGAGGACTATGTGGTGCAGTATAATATATGGAGAACTATGGGGTGAATTTTAATACATGGAGAACTATGGGAAGTGCATTATAATTGAAGGGCTACTTTATACATGGAGGATTATGGGGGTGCATTATAATATATGGAGGGCTATGTATCTGCATTCTAATATATGAAGGGTTATGTGGGACCCTTTATACAATTATTTGGAAGGCTATGTGGGGGCTGTTATAGTATTTTGAGAACTTTATACAGGGGGGACAAAGATACAAGTATGGGATGGAAATGTTTTGTGCTGAGGGAAAAAGTCTCTTTCCCTCAGCACCCAGCTTTCCCATGTTCTGATATACATCTCTCAGCACCCAGCTTTCTCATGCTCTGATATGAGAAAGCTGGGTGCTGAGGACAAGATAAATATCAGAACATAGGAAAGCTGGGTGCTGATAGAGGGATTTCAGGGTGCTGTGGGTGAGAGCCAAGTGTCAGCGTCATTATCCTGTACCCCGAGTGTCAGTGTCATTATTCCCTACCCCAAGTGTCTGTGTATGTGGAGGGGGGGCCCAGGTCTAAACTTTGCACCGGGGCCCATCCAACTCTAGTTACGCCACTGACAAGAAGTCATACTCCTTGATCAACTGCAGGTCTGATTCTGTTCACTTGGTCTCCGCTGGACTTTGCTTCAATAGTCTGAAATGGACCCACCTAGGCCACTGATTGGCTGAGCAACATTTCTAGTTTATTGAGGGTGGATCCAGGAAGCAAAAGCCAGTAGATATTAGAGTTTTCTTCATGGATGCCAGAAGGCATCTCATTGAGCATCATTCCAAAGCAGCAAACCGGTGGACTCTACACTCCGCAAAGTCTAAAGAGCTTCACAATTTACAGAATATTTTGTTTGTCAGATGTGTAACTATAGTGGGGGCAGAAGTAGCCTTTGCACCCATGACTTGGTGTCTGATGGGCCCCAAAACCCCTATATCTGCCATATGCCATTAATAATCGTGATGTCTTCCGATGTGACAGAGACCCTTATTATAGAACTTGCTTTGGGTCCCAGACCTTCTTCTTGGTTTTAGGCCCCTTTCACACGTCAGTGATTCTGGTACGTTTGTGCTTTTTTTTAAACGTACCAGAATCACTGACATACGCAGACCCATTATAATGAATGGGTCTGCTCACACGTCAGTGATTTTTCACTGACCGTGTCTCTGTGCGGCGTACCCGCCTGTTTGTGATTGCCGCACGGAGACATGTCCATTTTTTTCTGGCATCACTGATGTCCCACGGACCACGCAGTGGTGTGATTCGTGAAACACGTGCCAGAAAAAAACGTGCATATAAAATAAAAATCATTTTCACTCACCCGGGGCTCCAGCGATGTTCTCTGCAGCCTGTTCTCCCTGCTGCTTCTGAGCCGGCTCATTACTGTCGTGCATATTCATGAATGCACGACACAGCCGACCCGGAAGCAGTTGCTGTGGAGGTCAGCGCCGGCCGGATGCTGCACCGCGGGAGCGATCAGCACCATGGAGAACGGGAGCGGGCACAGGTGAGTTAATCTCTAAGTGCAATCACGGATCACGGAGAACGGAGCCCGGATTGCACTTAGACAACCCACGTGTGCCGTGAATCACGGCACAAGGAGGGACATAGGTGTGTTTTACACGTCAGTGAAGAACGTCTGTGTTTTTCACTGACGTGTGAAACGGGCCTTAAATGTCTACCATTGGATCAGATGCTTTTTTTGTACCATGGGCCGCAATATCTGATGACTATTCATTATAATTTCCTTTAGAGACATTATAATATGCCTTTAGAGATAAGCTAACACAAACTTTAAAGTTTGACGTTCGTACTGAATACAGGCTTTGCAAAAAAAAAAAAATCATTGTTCAAGTTTGTAGTTTGGGGACTTTACGTATGCAAACCATTCATGCGAGCATCATTGTGCTTGGGTACAGTTGGTGCTCAGCCCAGTGCGAGCCGCTTGCAGTGTTTGATCAGCTCACACTGGGAGTAAAATCAGCATTACCGGAGAGTGTAAGAAAAAAAATGAAAAAACTCCACACACCCCAACCCCCCGGAAGTCTTCTGTTTATGATTGGCTGTATGTGAGTGGAGAGCTGTATGCCAATCAGTGACTTCCAATGGGTTTCAGGTGAAGTTTGGGTTCAGAACAGAACTTTATCTAAAGTCCAGATGAACCCTCAGAACCCGACCTTCATCAGGTCAGCTCATCTCTAGATGCCTTGACTAATATCTGTTCTTTCAGATGCAAAACGCTGTTGGCTCAGTATAGCATGTTAACATGAGCGTAATTGTGTAAGTCTGCACAGACTTCAAATAGTTGACCAACTGTTGCATAAAGCTTAGAAATCATTCTATTTCCATTCCATGCCTTAAAATATCACCAAATTGAATAATTGTATGTTTTTCAGGGACGATGCTCAAGGGAGAACTGCAAATATCTTCATCCGCCAACACATCTAAAAACCCAGCTAGAAATTAATGGCAGGAACAATCTAATCCAACAGAAAACAGCAGCCGCCATGCTTGCCCAGCAAATGCAGTTCATGTTCCCGGGTACACAGCTGCAGCCAATGGTAAGTACATTTCCAATGTGTATGAGAACATCTTTTCTCTATCCAGAGATAGACCATGATGACTGGTCATTTAATGAGAAAATACCAGTATTCAGACATGAAGGGTAATTATACATAAGCAATATACAGTAACTTGTTATCCCCAGTGTGGGGGGTCGCATATAGAGACACTCATTTTGCTGCTCAGTAGGGTCGCAGGGACCCAACCCCAGTGATCACGCATTGATGGCCTAACATAAGGGTATACTATCTGTGTTTATACCTGGGACACACATACGCTGGCCTTTGACATAAAAAATAAACCAGGTGTCAGATGGACTGGCATACTGTATATTGCCATGAACAAATCATTGGATGCAAAAGTGAATTATTATGTCCATATATATGTAGGTCTGTGGGGGGTAAAAAAAAATAAATTGTGTGCGTTGTCAGACAGTTATCCCATTTCTGTAGCATTAGTATCTATATACTGTGAATCTGGATCTACATAAGCACATTGAAAAGTACACAGTAAATACTTATAGGTGTGGAAATGATTTAGCTGAAAATGAAGACATAAAATGATTTATGTATTTATGAGATAGAAGATTCAGTAAAACTGACCTGAGCCTTCAGCCATAAGGTAAGACAGACTGAGCAGACACGTCCCGTCCTTCTTGGCCACGTACATATATCCAACCAGTTTCCCAAGTAACCATCCCTTTTTCTTATTATTATATGTTATATTGCACAGTCCTATGTGTTTATCCTCTCTGTGACTGTAATGTGAATATATATATATATATATATATATATATATATATACATACACACACACAGCGGGTTAAATATGTATTGAAGACTTCACCAATTTTCAAAAAAAATATATTTCTAAAGGTGCTACTGGTATGATGTTCTCACCGGATGTCAGTAACAACCCATCCAATCCACACAGGCAAAGAATTGAAACCATAGATGTCCATAGATTAAGTTATGCGTAATAATGAGAAATAATACAGGAAAAAATTATTGAATGTGTTTAAAGAAATGTATTAATTACTTTGTACAAAAGCAGTTGTTGGTGATACACAGCTTCAACACTGGTAAGAGTGTTCAATACTTATTTCACCTACTGCACATATATATAGCTGTTGATATACATATATATATTCAGTGCCATGAAAAAAGTTTTCGATATTACACCCACAAACTTAAATGTCTTTTATGTGCTGTACAAACACAAAGTAGCAAGTATCGTGCAGGGTAAAGGAAATGATACATGGTTTCATTATTGTGATGAGCATTTGTATTCAACCTTCCTAGTCAATACTTTATAGGACCGCCTTTCGCTTCAATTATTGCTGCAAGACCTTAGGGGTATGTCTGTACCAGCTTTCACATTTAGAGACTGAAATTTTAACCCATTCTTCTTTTCAAAGTAGCTCTAGTTCAGTGTCTTTGGATGGAGAGCTTCTGTGAACAGCAATTTTCAACTCTTGTTACAGATTTTCAGTGGGAATTAGGTCTGGGCTTTGACTCGGCCTTTCACGCACCTGAATATGCTTTGATGTAAACCATTCCATTGTAGCTCTAGCAGTATGCTTAGGGTCATCCTGCTGGAAGGTGAAGCTATGCCCCAAGTCTTTTGCTGCTTCCAACAGGTTTTCTGCCAGGATCGCCCTGTATTTAGCTTCATCCATCGTCTCATCAGCTCTGACCAGTTTCGCTGTTCCTGATGAAGAAAAGCATCCCTAAAGCATTATGCTTCTGCCACCGTGTTTGATGTAGGGGGATTTAAATGCTTTTTCTTGGCACTTTTCCATAAAGGCCAGGTTTGTGAAGTATACTACTGATAGTTGTCCTGTGGATAGATTCTCCCACCTGAGCTGTGGATCTCTGCAGCTTCTCCAGGTTGACCATTGGTTTCTTGGCAGCTTCTCTAATTATTGTATTTGTCGGACTATAAGACGCATCGGACCATAAGAGGTGTCACAAACCACCGGGGGGGTCACTCAGAAATCCCCCGCGCTGGCTACCAGTACGTCACAATCGGGGGGTAACAAGTGGGGGTCACCCCTCCTTTATACCTCCCGACCGTCAGACAGAGCACGTGACGCGCTCTCTAGCGCCCCTCTTATAGTCAGGCCAATTATGGAATTGCCCGACAATAAGCAAGGAGGCCGCTATACTACTTATGCCGATTATTGAAGGGTCCCCGGTGAGAGTAAGGTATATATTCCCCCGACCTCCGCGGGCGGAATATATAAAATCTCCCCGAATCTCACTGGCCTCCCCACAATAATCCTTGGCACAATTCGCTGCCACCAACCGATTTACGGTAACTATTAGCCGAACACACAGACGTGGGATTCAAGATCGAGATAACAGAACAGCCCAAGATTAATTATATAATTTAATCAGCCTAAAGCACACTAGAAACTACAATATATACAATAGGGAATCTACAGAATATACATATGTCAGAGTACAGTCACAATCAAAGCATGGGTTACAAACAGGCATACACAGTTCCAGCAGTTACCTTGTTGCGTCTGGCCACAGGGGGGCGCTGTAGACCAGGTTTCCAGGAACTCCCTCACAGGTCTTTCCCAACCAGGCCCCCGAGCAGAAGAACACTGGAAAATGGCCGAAGTAGGGTTATCAACCTGGGCAGATCCAGGTCTCCTCCTACCTTCGTGACCTCACAGGGAGCACTGCTCCACCCCTGGCTTGAGTTATGGACAATATCCCAACATGGAATATGGGCCATAACTTTGCCTGGGAGCGTCGTAGGCGGACGCCAACGCTCTCATTGTGACAGCTATGAATTTAGCCACAGAACGAGGGGACTCATGACCTGTCTGCCAGTTCCCCATTGGCTGATATCACGCCTGGGGCATTTCCCAATGTCCTGCTCCCATAAAAAGGGTGTGCCGGCATCGTCCGCATGCAGAGACACCATTTTTATGGTTGCCATATTTATCGGAAATATGGCTTGCGAGATATGAACCATTTTTTACTGGAGTCGTTCTGTCTGGCTATTTCCATAGCCTTGCTAACTAGCTAGCAGCCCCCACTACAGGGTCACGGCAGGGAGTCATCCTGTGTCCATTGTCCCTAAGCCACCTAATTTCCATATCACAGGACATGGCCATGGGATTTGTTGCTAAACCAGTTGTGTGAAGGAAAGGGGGGTGACACCAGGAGAGGGCTTCCTGACATACTTGAGTATCATGATTTATCGTCATATCTCCGGATTTACCTCACACCTCCCCCCTTTTGAGGGCGCTAGGGGGCAGCACACTCCGGTGTTCCCCCGTGCGCCCGTCCGCGACCTCTCCTTGTCGGGACAGCCCGTCTGCGTTACCGTGGTCACGGCCCCTTTTGTGGCGAATGGTGAAGTTGTATTGCTGGAGCGCAAGGCTCCATCGCAACAATCGCCCATTCGTCCCAGAGACGGTGTGCAACCAGCTGAGGGGATTGTGGTCCGTCTCCACGATGAAGTGGCGCCCGTATAGATAGGGTTGCAGACGCTGCAGGGCCCACACTATGGCCAGGCACTCCTTCTCCATCGTGGAATAGGCAACTTCCCTTGGTAACAGCTTCCTGCTCAGGTACAAGACTGGGTGCTCTTGGCTCGCAGAGTCCACCTGGCTGAGCACCGCACCGAGGCCGAAGTCACTGGCGTCGGTCTGTACTACAAACGGCCGCGTGAAGTCGGCTGCCTGTAGCACGGGCGGGCTGGACAGGGCGTCCTTTAGGGCCCGGAAGGCTGTCTCGCAGTCCATTGTCCAATCGACTGCAGAGGGCAGCTTCTTCTTGGTGAGGTCCGTCAAGGGCTTTGCCAGGCTACTATAGCATGGAACAAACCTCCTATAGTACCCAGCGGTCCCCAAGAAGGACATCACCTGCTTCTTGGTCCTGGGGGTGGGCCAGGATGCGATGGCTTCCACTTTCTCAGGCTCGGGCTTCAGTGTTCTCCCACCTACCCGGTGACCGAGGTACTGGACCTCGCTCATGGCCAGCTGACACTTTCCCGGCTTGATGGTCAAACCTGCCCGGTGGATCCGCCTGAGCACCTGTGCTAGATGCTCTAGGTGGTCCTCCCAGGTGGGACTGAAGACGGCAATGTCATCCAGGTACGCGGCCGCGTACCCTTCAAGTCCCTTGAGCAGGGTGTTGACCATCCGCTGGAAAGTGGCAGGGGCATTCCTCATCCCGAATGGCATCACCGTGGACTCGTACAGTCCAAATGGGGTAATAAAGGCAGAGCGTTCCCTGGCCTTGCGAGTCAGGGGGATCTGCCAATATCCCCGGCTCAGATCCATGATGGTCAGGTACTGAGCCCCGGCCAACTGATCGAGCAGGTCATCGATGCGTGGCATTGGGTACGCATCGGCGACCGTGACCGCATTGAGCCCCCTGTAGTCCACGCAGAACCGAGTGGTTCGGTCCTTCTTAGGGACGAGGACTACAGGCGAGGCCCAAGCGCTGTTGGATGCCTGGATCACCCCCAGCTTCAGCATCTCGTCAATCTCCTGGCGCATGTGTTGCTGCACCTCCAGGGAGACCCGATATGCTGAACGCCGGATCGGGGGATGATCCCCAGTGTCCACGTGATGGACAGCCAAGTCAGTCCTTCCGGGCTGGTTGGTAAACAACCCCCGGAAGGGGAGGAGGGTGGCCCACAGCTGGGACCGTTGGTCTTCCAAGAGCTGGTGGCCAACCTCCACATCCTCAATGGATCCGCCTGCCCTAACCTGGGCTAGCATATCCAAGAGGGTTTCCGCTTCTCCCTCCTCGGGCAGGTTGCACACGGGGAGCGCACATGCCTCCCGCTCATGATGTGCCTTCATCATGTTCACATGGAAGGGCTTCCGCCTTCCACGGGCAGGGTCCAGGGTGACCAGGTACGTTACAGGGTTGAGCTGCTGGTACACGAGGTATGGGCCTTCCCAGGCTGCCTGAAGCTTGTCCTGTGGTACGGGGACCAGTACCCACACCTTTTGACCCACTTGGTAGGTCCTCTCACAAGCGTTCTGGTCGTACCAACGCTTCTGATCGGCCTGGGCTTGAGCCATATTGTCGTGTACCAGTTGCGTCAAGGCCTGCATTTTGTCCCGGAAGCGCATGACATACTCGATAACCGACACTCCAGGGGTGGCCAAATCCCCTTCCCAAGCCTCTTTCACCAGAGCCAGGGGGCCCCGCACACGTCGCCCGTACAGGAGCTCAAACGGTGAGAATCCTGTTGAGGCCTGTGGAACCTCCCGGTAAGCAAATAACAGGTGTGGGAGATACCGCTCCCAGTCACGCCCATGGGAGTCGACCAACATCTTAAGCATCTGCTTTAAGGTGCCATTGAACCGCTCGCACAGGCCATTAGTCTGTGGATGGTACGGGCTGGCCACCAGATGTCGCACCTGGACTTGCTTACAGAGGGCCTCCATCAGCTGGGACATGAATTGGGTCCCCCGGTCAGTGAGCATTTCCTGGGGAAAACCCACTCGGGAGAAAATCTCCAGCAATGCGGTGGCCACCTTGTCAGCCCGAATGGACGACAAGGCCACTGCTTCTGGGTACCGGGTGGCATAGTCCACTACCGTCAGTATGAAGCGTTTCCCGGAGCTGCTGGGGATGGCCAGCGGGCCGACCAGATCCACAGCCACCCTCCTGAAAGGCTCATCGATGATTGGCAGAGATACTAGTGGGGCTTTGGGGCGTGGCCCCGCCTTCCCCACTCTCTGACAGGTTTCACACGAACGGCAGTAGGCAGCCACATCGGCCCCCATTTTTGGCCAGTAGAAATGCTGGTTTAACCTGGCCTTGGTCTTAGCGATCCCTAGGTGCCCGGCCATCGGAATCTCATGTGCGATCCGCAACAACTCCGTCCGGAACGGATAGGGTACCACCAACTGTCGGTCCCTGGGCCACGCCTCCGGTGAACCCTGCTGGACCGTGGCCCGGTACAGCCGTCCTTGGTCCCAGACCACTCGCTCCGGGTCCGAGTCCGAGGGAGGCTGTGCCGCCTGCTCCTTAAGAGCTTTCAGGCTGTCGTCAGCTTCTAACGCTGCCTGAAACCCCTGACTAGATGTGGCCAGAATCGACGAGACTGTCACATCTTCGGTCAGTACCCCGGGACCTGTGTCCTGGCCTCCACCTGACTCGGCTGCCACTTGGTCAGAAGGGGAAGAGCTATCGGACCTCCGGGAGGCCCCTTGGCTTCCAGCACTCCCACTGCGGGTGACAGCGGCCACAGCCGCTGCGACCGTGGGTCGTGCCTGCTCCTCCTCCGTTCCTGACCAAGTCGCCGGTTCAGGCAGACCTACCTGGCTTCCTGACACCCCGGTTGTGGGGGAACCATGCACCGAGATCTTACCTGGGAGCACTTCCGCTCCTGGACCGGCCCCAATCTCACCTGCCTGTTCCCCTCCTGCAGCAACAGAACCCCGCTGTGAAATCTCTGGGGACCCCACATTTGCTGTGGTAGCCCCCACCCCACACACTGGTCCTCCCCCTGCAGCACCCTGCTCTCTGCTTATCCCTGCAGAGGGCAACAGATCCCAGCTCACAGGCTGATTACTTGTAGAGGCATTGTCACACCTTTCTCTGACCCCCTCCCCTGTCACAGCTGCAGCTGAGTGTGTGTCTATGGTGTCTATGCAAGCAGAAAAATCAGAGTTCACTCCCTCCTCCCTTACATCATTCATAGATAACACATTAACATTGTTAGGAGTCATGTCAGTACGGGCTGAAGGTTCAGCCCTTGGTTGGGGCCCGAACTGGGAGGTTATCTGCCCCAAATCTGTCCCAAGTAGCACGTTTGCAGGGATCCGATCAGTTACCCCCACCTCCCTCACCCCTCGCCCTGCGCCCCAGTCCACATAAATGTCAGCAACAGGCAGCGCCGGGTCAATGCCTCCAATCCCGGAGACAGCGAGGGTTTTTCCAGGGATCAAGTCTTGGGGGGACACCATCTCAGGCCGCACCAGAGTCACCTCCGAGGCGCTGTCTCGCAGTCCTATGGTCACAGACTGGCCGACGGTGACAGGTTGGAAGCTGTCCAGGGACCTACCACCACCCCCACCCACACAATACACCTTGGGCGGCCCTTGGGACGGGGACGGAGCCGGGGCCTTGGGACGCTGAGGGCACATGGCCTTGAAGTGTCCAGGTAGGTTGCACTGGTGGCACCGTCTTGGTTCCGCCACGGGCCTGGAGAGGGGAGTTGAGGGGGACACCCCCTGCAGTCTAGGGGCAGGTGGGGCAGTCGCAGAATTCATCTTACCCCCTCTCCAGGTGCTGCTGGTGGCCGCTCTCCTGGCCTCAGGGGCCCGGTTGTTGGTGTAGTCATCGGCAAGGGCAGCTGTAGCCGTGGACCCCTTTGGCTTCTGGTCTCGGATGAACTGGCGGAGATCCTCAGGGCAGTTCCACAAGAGTTGCTCCGTGATGAACAAGTCCAGGATCTCCGGTCCGGTGGAAAGCTGCAGGCCTTGGGTCCAGTGGTCGGCAGCTCGGGCAAGTGCCCGCCGGTGGTCAGCCCAGGAGTCCTTTGGTCCCTTCTGTAGGCTCCGGAACTTCTTGCGGTAGGACTCTGGAGTGAGGTTGTACTGTTGGATCAGGGCCCGCTTGATGGTGTCGTAGCCCTGATCTGCCTCAGCAGGCAAGTCCCCAAGGATATCCAGGGCCTTACCCCTTAAACGGGGGGTCAGGTATTTGGCCCACTGGTCCTTGTCCAGATGGTGCTGCAAGCAAGTCCGTTCAAAAGCAGTCAAGAAAGAGTCCAAGTCTCCATCCTTCTCCAGCACTGGGAAGTCCTCAACACGGACCTTTGGAAGTTTGGTGTCTCGAAGGTCACATGTGGCTGATGAGGGCCGGAGCTGAGCTAGCTGCAGCTGGTAGTCACGGTCTGCCTGTCGCTCTCGCTCTTCACGCGCTGCCTGCCGCTCTCGCTCCGCAGCCTCACGCTCTGCGTGCCGCTCTGCCCTGCGCTCTGCCAGGAGTTCCTTGTAGCCCTTCTGGTCTCCAGCCTGGAGAAGGGCCATAGCCATTTGAAGAAGGCTATCCGAGCCTCCCAGGCTCGGTGGAATGGCACGTGGTGATCTGCGGCACGCTGCGGAGCCTGGTGATTCACTGTCCCTTTCAGAGCGGAGGGCTGGCATCTGGCTCGTTGAGGAACCTTGGGTGAGCTCCTCCTCATCTTGTCCAGCAGTGCCAGGTTGCGCAATGTCCTCGGCAGAACGGTTTTCTGGCGTCGAGCTCCTGGAGGACTCGTGGGCAACCTCCTCATTGCTGTCCACAGCACCGTCCTCCCTCTCTTCGGCTCCTGCCTTAGCATTGGCCAGTTGCATAGCTCTGCTCCTGGTGCCATCAGCCATTCTTGCAGACTTTTGGTCACTGACACAGAACTGACACCTGATGCCTCCACACACCTTACAGTATCTGCACTCTGACACTCTAGTGTTGAGCTAGTCTGAAGACCCCAGCAGCCACAGCTGCTGCAGGCAGTCTTTAGTGTCTGGGAGTATGGGTCTCACACTCACACACACTATTATCTCGATCCCACCGCTATGCCACCAATATGTCACAAACCACCGGGGGGGTCACTCAGAAATCCCCCGCGCTGGCTACCAGTACGTCACAATCGGGGGGTAACAAGTGGGGGTCACCCCTCCTTTATACCTCCCGACCGTCAGACAGAGCACGTGACGCGCTCTCTAGCGCCCCTCTTATAGTCAGGCCAATTATGGAATTGCCCGACAATAAGCAAGGAGGCCGCTATACTACTTATGCCGATTATTGAAGGGTCCCCGGTGAGAGTAAGGTATATATTCCCCCGACCTCCGCGGGCGGAATATATAAAATCTCCCCGAATCTCACTGGCCTCCCCACAATAATCCTTGGCACAATTCGCTGCCACCAACCGATTTACGGTAACTATTAGCCGAACACACAGACGTGGGATTCAAGATCGAGATAACAGAACAGCCCAAGATTAATTATATAATTTAATCAGCCTAAAGCACACTAGAAACTACAATATATACAATAGGGAATCTACAGAATATACATATGTCAGAGTACAGTCACAATCAAAGCATGGGTTACAAACAGGCATACACAGTTCCAGCAGTTACCTTGTTGCGTCTGGCCACAGGGGGGCGCTGTAGACCAGGTTTCCAGGAACTCCCTCACAGGTCTTTCCCAACCAGGCCCCCGAGCAGAAGAACACTGGAAAATGGCCGAAGTAGGGTTATCAACCTGGGCAGATCCAGGTCTCCTCCTACCTTCGTGACCTCACAGGGAGCACTGCTCCACCCCTGGCTTGAGTTATGGACAATATCCCAACATGGAATATGGGCCATAACTTTGCCTGGGAGCGTCGTAGGCGGACGCCAACGCTCTCATTGTGACAGCTATGAATTTAGCCACAGAACGAGGGGACTCATGACCTGTCTGCCAGTTCCCCATTGGCTGATATCACGCCTGGGGCATTTCCCAATGTCCTGCTCCCATAAAAAGGGTGTGCCGGCATCGTCCGCATGCAGAGACACCATTTTTATGGTTGCCATATTTATCGGAAATATGGCTTGCGAGATATGAACCATTTTTTACTGGAGTCGTTCTGTCTGGCTATTTCCATAGCCTTGCTAACTAGCTAGCAGCCCCCACTACAGGGTCACGGCAGGGAGTCATCCTGTGTCCATTGTCCCTAAGCCACCTAATTTCCATATCACAGGACATGGCCATGGGATTTGTTGCTAAACCAGTTGTGTGAAGGAAAGGGGGGGTGACACCAGGAGAGGGCTTCCTGACATACTTGAGTATCATGATTTATCGTCATATCTCCGGATTTACCTCACAAGAGGCACCCTGGTTTTAGAAGAGGAAAATAGGAATATAAAATTTTCAGCAAAAAATGTGGTCATGACACACTGTTATGGGGGAGGATCTGCTGCTGACACTGTTATAAGGGTAATGTCCCCAAATTCTCTACTAAGGTACCCCATCCTGGTACTGATCCTCCTGCCTTGTATATGATCCCCATCCTTGTATATATGTCCACCATCCTGGTATGTGCCCACATCCAGGTACCGTATATGCCCCCATCCAGGTATATGCCAACATCCTGATATGTGCCCCTATCCTGCTATATACTCCAATCCTGGTATATGGTATGGTATATGGCCCGCTTCCTGTGGCACACAAAATAATAAACATTTATATACACCTTTCCTCACGACACGCAGCATCGCTCGTCTTCCTGTCTGTGCCAGCAGCAGTGCCACTGACCTGTGTGGAGCCGTGCGCACAGCGATGATGTCATCGCTGTGCACACCGCTCTCCACACACATCAGTGGGCCGGCAGACAGGAGGACATCGCGATGCTGCAGGGAATGGTGAGCATACCGTACTTATTCACTGCCCCCCGTGCAGATGATGCACGGGGGGCAATGAATATAGCCACACATGACCACTCCAGGCTGTAGTTGCCAGGGATGTTCACGCGGGCTGGCTCTTAATTATGCGCTCATCCTCCGCCCATCATGCTGCACACCTGTCAGCGCCGGCTTCAGCGCTGAGAGATGATGGGCGAGAGGATGCAGTGCATATGAAAAGAGGCTAATGAGTGGGCCCACGTGGTCACGGCAGGCGCTGCTACAGCCTGTTCATGCCGCCGATGACCCGCTCCACCGCAGCACCCTCATTCCCCGTAGCATACATTCGGACTATAAGATGCACCCCACACTTTCCCCCAACATTTGGGGGGGGGGAATTCGTCTTATAGTCCGAAAAATACGGTAGTTCTCTCCCTGTTTGGGATGTCTATTTAGGTGGCATAGTTGTGCCATGCGCCTTCCATTTTTGGATGATGGATTAAGCAGTGCTACATGAGATGTTCAGATTTTTTAAACTTAACTCTGCTTTAGGCACACTACCCCTGGCTGTTTTACACTTTAAATGCCGTAATCAACAGCAGTTGCAGCATTTATCGTATTTTTCGCTTTATAAGACGCACCTGATTATAAGACGCACCCCCAAATTTGGTGAAGGAAAAGAGTTTTTTTTTTTAATGTTAAATGGGGTCCATCTTATAATGCCAGTGTCCGTCTAACAAATCATATAGGGTATATGTCCCTCATAGCCCTCCATCCTAAAATTAGCCCCCCTTAATCTGGATATGGCCCCCTTAAATTGAATATAACCCCCTTGTGCTGGGACACTTCCCCCTGTGCTGCCCATGGCCCCTATAGATGGGACATCTCCCCTGTCTTTGATATGGCCCCCATGCAGCTGCCCATGGCCCCTATAGATGGGACATCTCCCCTGTCTTTGATATGGCCCCCATGCAGCTGCCCATGGCCCCTATAGATGGCACATCTCCCCTGTTAGATATGGCCCCCATACAGCTGCCCATGGCCCCTATAGATGGCACATCTCCCCTGTTAGATATGGCCCCCCATACAGCTGCCCATGGCCCTTAGAGATGGCACATCTCCCCTGTTAGATATGGCCCCCATACAGCTGCCCATAGCCCCTATAGATGGCACATCTCCCCTGTTAGATATGGCCCCCATACAGCTGCCCATGGCCCCTATAGATGGCACATCTCCCCTGTGTTAGATATGCCCCCATGCTACTGCCCATAATAAAATAAAACACTCTTTTCTTACCTCCTCAGCGCTGTCCCTCCTCGTGTCTCCCTCCTCGCAGTTGAGTTCCGGCTTCCTTCACTTCCTGATTCTCGCTGCCGGTCATGTGATCGGCACGGCAGAGTGATATCATCTCTGCGTGCCTTATCACAGACAACAGCAGCAGGAGACCGGAGACCAGCGCTGGAGGTAAGTAAAGCTTTTTTATTTTACTATGGGCAGCAGCAGCATGGGGGCGATATCTAACACAGGGGGGATCCTGTGCGATCAAAGGGAGCACAGGCAGATATAATATGCCCCGCCGCCCCAGCCCCTCAGCGTGATGCAGTTTCAGCACCACACTGCTGGACAGCGGCTGTGCATATTATATGAGCAGGAGATCTAACGCTGCCGCTCCCAGCTTTCCCTGCCCCCAGCACCGCTCCAGAGCGGACTCTGCAGTGTGTGTATGTATATATATATATATATATATACACACGCACACACCCCCGTATATTCGGTTTATAAGACGCACCCCCTACTTTCCCCCAAAATTTGGGGGAGCAAAAGTGCGTCTTATAAAGCGAAAAATACGGTAAATGGTTGAGAGGGAGTGTGGGCCCCCTCGCTTACACAGTCTGGACCCCCACGACGAAATTGTGCATTTTCAGCTATTCCTCCTTGTAAAAATGTAAAATCTGGGGCTAAAATTAAATTTTCTGTGGTAAAAATGTAATTATGTTTTCTTTAGTGCCCAATGGTATAAAATTCTGTGACGCACGTGTTATCTCAATTTGCTCACTTCCCCCCCTCATTGAAAGCTGTAGTTTGCAAAATGGTGTAAGTTTTGGTAGGTGTGAAAATCTGAAGGTTGTATTAATCACATAGGCAGGTTAACTATGCAATTATTTTTATTATTCCTTCCACAGTCTTACAGTAACTCCAGGTAGATGGCCAAAACGAGATGCCTCCATTCCATGAGATAGAAAACCGGGACCAGTAGTTCCACTGCCACCGTACAAAGCAATAACCCACTGTTTGGGCATATCAGGGCCTCTGCAAACGTGACATGGCATCCACTATCTATTCCAGCCAATTTGTTGTTCCAAAAGTTAAATGGCTCTCATTCTTTTTCAACCTCTGCTGTGCTCCCAAACAGTAGTTTTCCACTACCGTGTTTTTCCAAAAATAGAACACTGTCTTGTACTTTTTTTTGCCCCCCAAAAAGCGCTAGGGCTTATTTTTGGAGTAGGTCTTATTCTTGGAGAAGCATGGTTGGTGGTAAGTTTACGCCCCCCATCCTTCCCAGGAGACTTATAGTTACCAGTGCCCAGACGTCTGCGTGGCTCCCAGGTCTCCCTGCGATCTTTGGTGCGCCCTCCCAGCAGGTATGCTGCACGCCATCCTCCCCTGCTTCTGGCCGACACACTCGCATACATGAAATCACACACTCATACACACCCAATCACCGATCCTATCCCACACACACTCACTAGTCACTCACCACATCCGTCGGTACAGAATGCCTCTGGCCACAGGGAAAAATGGGAGAAAGTTACGCATCACAGGTCCTGTAAGCATTCCGTCCGCAGCCGCAGGTCCTTGCGCTCCACCGCACTGCATTTCAGTATTCTGCCGGCGAGAAGAAATTGGTATCGCTGGATGTGGTGCGCGTGTGTGTGTGTGTGTGTGTGTGTGTGTGCAATCTGATGGGTGATTGTGTGTTATCTGGTGTGTGCGGGTGTGAGATCTGATGTGGGTGGGTGTGTGATCCACAGCAGGTCCAGCCGCTCGGCATCTGGTCAGTGTGATTGTGGGGTGTCTGCTATCTATAATGAAGAGTCCTGCAGTATCCTTTAACTTTTTTATCTGCATGAACACTTCATTATTGAACCGCGACTATGGCTTAAATTTAATAGTTCTTATATTTAAGCCTTGCTCCGAAAAAATACTGAAAATCCCTGCTACGGCTTATTTTTGGAAAAACACGGTACATATGTAGTATCGGCATACTTAGGAGAAATTGCACAAGAAATTTTACAGTACATTTTCACCTGGTAGGCTTGTGAAAATGAAAAATTTAGGGCTAGAGCTTTTTGTGGGAAAAATTAATGTTCATTTTTTTACTTCCACATTTCTTTAATTCCTGTGAAGCACCTCAAGAGTTAATAAGTGGCTTTGAGCACTTTGAGGGGTCCAGTTTTTTAAATGGTTTCACTTTGGGATATGTACTGTCACACAGGCCCCTCAAGGTCACTTAAAAAATTACCACTAACATGAAGTACAACATGTCATGAAACCATGCTGCAAATCACTGGGATATGTTGAACCACAGAACAGCTGCAGTTATGCTGAGAATATATTACACACAGGTGGACTCAAGTTACTAATTAGGTGACTTCTGGAGGAAATTGGTCACTCAGGATTTTATCTAGGGGTGTCAGACCATAGGGGGGGGGGGCTGAATACAAATGCACGTCACGAATTTCAAATTTATATTTTTAAAATATTTAGTAAACCATGTATCATTCCCTTTACCCTTCACACATATTTTCTGCTTTGTGTTGGTGTATAACTCAAAATCCCGATAAAACACATTTAAGTTTGTGGATGTAACGTGACAAAATGTGAAAAAGTTTATGGGGTATTAATACTTTTTGAAGGCACTTTTTATATTTATATATATATATACATGTTTCTCCCTATATGTAGTTTTCAGTTTGGGAAAATAATAGATATACGTATTTTTTCCTATTTCATTTTCTCGGACTTTTGGCTCTCTTACTCAGATTTGTATGTATAAATCTACCTTCTAACCATGCACTTACTAATGTATTTCTTTTTCAGCCCACATTTCCTGTAGCTCCAGCATTAGGAACTAATACAGCTATTAGTTTTGCTCCATATCTTACTCCGATGGCACCAGGTGTTGGATTAGTCCCAACCGAAATACTGCCCTCTACACCTCTCATTGTTCCTGGAAGTCCACCTGTATCTGTCACCGGTTCTACTGCTACTCAGAAACTTCTCAGGACAGATAAATTGGAGGTAAAGTTGTCATCATAACCCTTAAATATTGATGAGCACCTCAGGTTTTGCACAGGTTAGACTGTTTGCGTCAATAGTTGCTAAATCTTTCATTTCCGTCTTTCCCTGTTAGAATTAGAATAGCACTCAGATGAGATAGTTACTGTTACTTCCATAGATCTTCCACCCAAAATAGTGTCGTAAATAGAAACTGCATGTTAGTATAGTTTGTATAGTTTATACTTCTCTAATCCATCTGAATTAGACATCCTCCCTTCTTGGAAGTGCATGCTTTTTTCTAGCTGTTCCTTGCTTGTAGAATAGGGGAGGTCTTGATGATGGCCTTGGGTTACACTTGAGGTCCATAGGCCCATATGATGTATGTATACACCAATAACAAATGCCTGTGTTGCTTTCTTCACCTCTCTTATGAACCATGAATTTCAGTGTTGTACTAGAACTGTATGCATTATTACAGCTGTATAAAATGTGCACTTATTTATCCTTGTATGTCCTATGTAGGTATGCAGGGAGTTTCAGAGAGGAAACTGTGCACGGGGAGAGACTGATTGCCGCTTTGCGCACCCAGCAGACAGCACGATGATTGATACAAATGATAACACTGTAACCGTTTGTATGGATTACATTAAGGGTCGCTGCATGAGGGAGAAATGCAAATATTTTCACCCTCCTGCACATTTGCAGGCCAAAATCAAAGCTGCACAACATCAAGCCAACCAGGCTGCAGTAGCAGCACAAGCCGCTGCTGCAGCTGCAACCGTAATGGTAAGTGCTAGTAAAGTACGCACCTGCCTTCAGAATGGTCATGTATGAAGCAAGCCAGATCAGATTATTTCACAGTTAGGAACTGTAGGTCTTTGTATCATACAACCAAATATGTTATTGTTAGGTGAGAAGTAGAACAATGTGATGTCTCATAAAGTGCTGTACATTGCTCAGCAGAAAAGGTACTGTAAGCTCACTACAGCTTATCTACTTTTAATTCTTCTTTTAAATCTACTTGGTTGCTAAATCTTCTGGTTTCATCGCAATTGGATAGCTAATATGTCATATGTCAAGCGCTCATAGGCGAGTCAGGGGAATAGCTGTCATTTGAGTGTATGGGTGGCTTAGAGGGAATCTGTCAAGTGCAGTATGCTTCTAGAACCACGAGCAGTTCTGGATACATATTTCTAATTGATGCCTAACTGTTCCTGCATCTAGTAACATACATAAAGAGATCTTTAGAAAAAGTATTTCCAAAGATCCTTTATGATATGCTAATGATCGTAGAGACTAGTGCAAGGGCGTTAGTTCCTGCGCTCATTCCGCTCTCTTATTATGTTAGCACGCACACAGGTGCATGCTAACATGCTATTAATTTCCCAGAGTCATTAGTGGTGATGTGACCCACATACCTGCATCCGTTGTCACCGCGTCAGGGGTCATTGCACATGATCAGAAGTCCCAGCACTGCCAGTCATGCGCACTATGAAGCCAGGTGTACGTGTCCCGGCTTCAGAGCGGTCCAAATGACCGGAAGTGCCGGTCATTCTAATCATGCGCACTGACCCTAAGCCCAGCGTTCTGAAGCGGTAACAACGGACAGGTACGCACTTCACCACTGGTGATGCTGCATTGAATAGCATGTTGTCACGCCCCTGTGGGCATGCTAACATGCTAAGAGGGCGGAATGAGCACAGGAACTAATGCCATTGCGACTAGTCCCTGCGCTCATTAGCATATCATAGAGGATCTTTAGAAATACTTTTTCTAAAATTCTCTCTATGTATGCTGCTAGATACAGGGATAGGCAGGGATTAGCAATATGCACCCAGAACTGCTCGTGGTTATACATTACACCTGACAGGTTCACTTTAATAAGGGGAACATTATCTCTAAGAGGTTGTATCATCTTCAGTCTTCAGAAGCACACTGCTCCCTTACCTCCCAGCATCCTGTTTATCCTGAAGTGGTGTTCTCTTGCTTGTGTACCAGCTTGGACAATTAGTGCAATTGCCTATCTCAAATTGTATGCTATCTGATGCTTCAAGCAGAGGCAGCTATGTCTCTGCAGCATTGGAGGTGCGCAGGCTCACTAAAAGCTAGCCAAATCTAGCCAGCTTCAGAGCAGTAACTACAAGCTCTATAGCAAAGAGCTTAAAAGCACTGCACTCCTTGCCTAGGAAACCAACTCTGATAGACTATAATAATTACTGGTAACCTAGGTAACAAGCAGGAAACATTAGAATTAAAAATACATCTGTTTCTTAGATCGAAGAAATAGATTGTATACCGTAGTTGCTTGTTTTTGCAATGTTATCCATTTTTTGTTATGGAGAATATTCCTGTAAAAAGAACTGGACATGTTGAACTAGACACGTGATATAATAGTGGCTGTGATATAATAGTGGCTGCAGAGCAGAATAATATGTTGGTTTTTTGGGGGGCGGTTTTTTGTTGTTTTTTTTTAATTTTGCTTCCCTGTTGTGGAGATATTCATCATCTCAGTATTTGGCAGCTAATGAGCTAATATTCATTAAGTCAAAGTCAGCTTTATCAGATCGTTTTTATTGTAGATGTGTAGTTGCCCCTATATGATGGTGACCAATCATAAGCAGGCAGCAACACATAGGAGAAAAAAACACATCCCTCAATAGCTCAGAACAGGCTATTCCTGTGTGAGATGACAGACAGCTCTTTACACACTGCAGAGTGATTACAGGGAGCTGTAGTGTGATTACTTGCACCTTTGAGCTCACATCTCTAGACAGGCAATGTTGGGGAAGAGTCGGCACAGCAAAGCTGGCAGCGCTATGAGAGGAGAGTTAATAGAAGGGATTGTAATGTAACACTGCTAAACTCAGCTGTGCTGCCCCTGTCCTCACATGTACTGCCAGGAGATAAAAGCTCAAAGTGTCAGTAATAACCTCTGTCTGCTGTATTCACACAAACGTGTAATTATTCTGCTGTGAGAACAGGGGTGTCTTTATGCCTCACACAGGAGAAAGCATTTTCTAATGTAGGGGTGTGTTCTTATTTCCCTCACTATTGCTGCCTGCTTATGATTGGTCATTGTTATAAGGGGGATGAAGTTCACACCTCCAGTGAAAACTATCTGACAAAGTCCATGAAAATTAACTCACTAGTTGCTAAATACTTTAAATGCTAATATCTCTGCAACAAACAGGGAAGCTAAAAAAATTGTTCATTCTGCTATCCAGCCACTACTATTACATTGTGTGTCTGGTTCAACATGAGAAATTTGGTGGAAACCCTCTTTAAATCTGTAGGTTTTGGAACCAAACCAAAGAATACAGATAAGTATACATACCTCACTTCAGAATGAAAGGAACGCTGCCCCATTTACACAGTATTCTAATGGTTTTTTCTATATACAGCAAACATAATCTGTAGCACTTAACAATATGTGCAGGCTATAAGTGCTGTGAGGAGAACTCCATTTAATTGCAATATGTTTCTAAATATTTTTTCTTTTACTTCAGGGGCAGATCAGTAAATACAAACTAAAGGCCGCTTTACACGCTGCAACATCGCTCAAGCGATATCGTTGGGGTTACGGAATTTGTGACGCACATCCGGTCGCTTTAGCGATGTCTTTGCGTGTGAGACCTATGAGCGATTTTAAATCGTCGCAAAAACGGTCAAAATCGCTCATCGGTGACATGGCCCCCTATTCTCGAATATCGCTGCTGCTCGGTGTACGAAGTAGTTCGTCGCTCCTGCGGCAGCACACATCGCTATGTGTGGCACCGCAGGAACGAGGAACCTCACCTTACCGGCGGCCGCCCGCAATGAGGAAGGAAGAAGGTGGGCGGGATGTTACGTCCCGCTCATCTCCGCCCCTCCGCTTCTATTGGGCGGCGGTTCGGTGACGCTGCTGTGACGTCGCTGTGATGCTGAACGAACCGCCCCCTTAGAAAGGAGGCGGTTTGCCGGTCACAGCGACGTCGCTAGGCAGGTAAGTAGTGTGACGGGTCTGCACGATGTTGTGCGCCACGGGCATCGATTTGCCCGTGTCGCACAACTGAGGGGGGGGCGGGTACGCACGCTAGCGATATCGGTCACGATATCGCAGCGTGTAAAGCGGCCTTTAGGCTGCTTTTTGTGGCATTCATTTGCCATACGCCCAGGGAAAGTTCCCGGTTTATATGTTAATAGTTTTCATATTTTGTCCATATGCTTGTTTACATGGTGGAAAGTAAAGAAGTGTGCTTTTGGCCCTCGCCATGCCTGGATATGTCAGTATAGCTCTTCATCCCTCTGTATAGACTAGCACAGTCTGCAGCCCTTTTCCATACAGAGATATTTAGGAGAGGTAAAAGCAGTGAAGCTGTTCTGGAAATAAATGGTGCCGATTGATTTGTAGGACACATTTCAGTGGACATGTGAGTTGCTGTGGCCATTGGATGGGAGCCTTAAGAACCACCTCATTCTTGCTGACATCGGCGGCTCTTCTTTAAATTAGCCAATGTATTAGACTAATAAAAAGGAGCTGAGTATGCCATCAGGTAAAAGTTGTTTTTTGGGGCTCCAGGCTAGTAGCCACAGATTGATGTAGCCACTGGACTGCTGGGCGAATTGCTTTGCACCATCTCTAGTTTTGTAAAGATATCACTGGTATGTAGCAATTCACACTAGCTAAATATCTAGTCCGCACTAATGAGCACTGAACACTCTCGTATAATCTACATAGGGGATATTTTCTTGACATATTCCACAATAAATCCCTCTCTTGGATCGGTTGATTTTCATTCTTTTGTATCATGGCGAATGTCCACCTCTACCGATGGCCACGTCTTTTCGACCAACCTTGTTATCAGGTCCCTTATTTGTCAGTGCACATCATCAGCCAGAGTTCCCATATTTATAACTGTAAGAATAATCTTTACCAAGGTTGGAATAGTGAGTCCAGGCTCTCCCTTCATCCTTGTTGTACACTTGAATGGAGCCATTGTAGTTTATTTTCTGATAGCCTTTTGTTAGTATACAAAGGCTATTGTCTATAGTAGCATTCCAGACAATGGCTAATGATACATTTTACATATAAGTGTGATATAAGTGTGACTTGTCATATGTGGATAATAGCAGCATTCTTCCCAAATAAGCACAAAGCTGCCACTCATACTCACACATTGTAATCAGGCAGATGAATGCAGTCCATTCTCATTGTTAATGCAGAGTTTAACTCTTACATTACTGATAGCAACAAGTTGTACTGCACTGCGTTTACCTGCATTTCTTCTTTCAGCATGCTTTCTTTTCATTTGGAGGTCTTTCTGGATTATTACTGGTCCACATGTAAAGAAGTCTTCATTCAGGTCTTACTATAGTATCACAATCCATTTTACAAATGTTGAGCCAACTTTTTCTTGTTTAGCACTACAAGAGATCTGTTTTATAGCAATGGCATAGTATTATAGATCGTGATGGTCTCAATAGTTATGAGGGATTATTTAATGTGTACCGCACTAAAAGGGATCCATCAGAAGGTGCCTATTTAAACTTTCCATAAGATGTCTCCATTAACAGTGCTCCCACCACCCGTATCAAGGGGGCCACACACGTTAGGCAAACACATGCTCATCCAACTGCTATATCCCACCTTACACATTGCACACTCAACCTAATCGAGCATGCATGTGTCTCAACGGTCGATGGAATAAGATATGCACTGCCTTTTTAAAGGGGTCGTCCACTCCTGGACAACCCCTGCTTAATCACTTAATTGCCCCATATAAAAACAATCAATACTCTCCTCCCACAGCGTTACCATTTCTGCAATGTCTTTACTATTCTGTGAGAGCGGACGTCCACCCATACAGAGTACTGAAGGCCTGTAGTCAATCAGCAACTGCACAACAATGCCACAATACCCGCTGATAAAAGCAGCGCTGATATTGTAGGAACACCACTGTTTCTAGAGGTAGTAATTGTTTATATTTTCTATGTGGCACTGCAATAAGCGGGGCTCTCCAGTAGTAAAGAAGCCCTTTAAGTACGAGCAGTAGAAAGGTTGTCGATATACTTTGAAATATGAGATCCTTATGTCATTACAATTAGCATTGTGTGGAATTAACGATCAATTAATCCTTCATTGTGCCTAAAGTGTTAAGGTACTGTCACACATAGCGACGCTCCAGCGATCCCACCAGCGATCTGACCTGACAGAGATCGCTGGAGCGTCACTACAAGGTCGCTGGTGAGCTGTCACACAGGCAGATCTCCACAGCAATCAGAGATCAGCCTCCAGCCAGCAGCGACCCGTTTAACGATGCTGTGCTTCGTAACCATAGTACACATCGGGTTAATAAGCAAAGCTCTTCGCTTATAGTTACCCGATGTGTACCTTGGCTACGTGTGCAGGAAGGAGGGAGCTGGCTTCAAGAAGCTGCGGACGTTGATAATATGGGTAAATATCGGGTAACCAAGCAAAGCCTTTGCTTGGTTACCCGATATTTACCTTTGTTACCAGCGTCCGCAAAAGCCTGCTCCCTGCACATTCAGTTAGTTGCTCTCTCGCTGTCACACACAGCGATGTGTGCTTCACAGCGGGAGAGCAACAACCAAAAAATGGTCCAGGAAATTCAGTAACGACCGGCGACCTTACAGCAGGGGCCAGGTTGTTGCTGGATGTCACACACAGCGACATCGCTAGCAAGGTCGCTGCTACATCACAGAAAATGGCGACTTAGCACTGTCGTCGTCGTCACTGTTGTTATGTGTGACATGACCATTAGCACAATCCAGTATAATCCTGTACCTGGAAGAACACACCCTGGTGGGACAATTTCTCTCTAGTGAATGCAGTTTTCTGTAGGTGTGCAGTCAGTGGTATATTCTTGTTTTCACGCACATCCATATTATTCTTTTTCTACACTTGAAAAGGATTTGATCTCTAAAGTACACCACATGTCCTTATACCAACGAAGGAGTAAAGCTGTTCCTCTGCTGCAGTTGCCAGTTTCTGAGTCATGCTAAAGAAAACATTTCTTTTATGGATAACATGGAACATTTTAAGCCCACAAGAATTAAAAAAATACAGCAAGAGAACTCCAAATCCTAAAAAGGAACATGCCTTACTGTCAGGAGGATTATTAAAATGGTATTTGGGCACAGTTTATCAAAACAAGTTTCTATGCACATCAGACATATTTTGTTGTAGCTGTATACTAGCTTTATGCCTTCTTATGCATCTGTAAGGATTTTTAATACCTCATCATAAATTCGGTAAGATTTGATGGGAACAATAGTGATGCCTACAGCTCTAATCTTACCATATACATGATGGATCCCAAACAGAACCTGACCAGCATCAAGATCAGAGGGTTAAGCCCGCTACACACGCTTCAATATATCTCACAATCCGTCGTTGGGGTCAAGTTGTAAGTGACGCACATCCGGCATCGTTCGTGACGTATTTGCGTGTGACAGCTACGTGCGATCATGATTGAACGCAAAACCGTTGATCGCAAACACATCGTATCTTTCTCTAGAATTGAGCGTTTTGTTGCAGGAACCTAGTCAATTGTAACGTGTGACATCCCTCATACGATTTTGGTGTCTGATGCTATGTGCGCAGGTGTGCGCTCTGCACCGCAGCTTAAAAAAGGTCCGCTTCAGAGCGCAGCTGAAAAGCTGCGTTCTGAAGCGCCTCACAATGTCTGTCATTCACTAATTTCTGTCAGTCGGTCACTATCTCTGTCCCTCACTCTCTGTCCATGTCAGTCTATCCCCCTCTCTCATATACTCACCGATCCCCGGCGCTGCACGGCGTTCACACTGCTCCGGCGGCTTTTACTGTTTTGAAAAAGCCGCCCGCCCATTAAACAATCTCGTATTCCCTGCTTTCCCCGCCCACCGGCGCCTATGATTGGTTACAGTGAGACACGCCCCCACGCTGAGTGACAGGTGTCACACTGCACCCAATCACAGCAGCCGGTGGGCGTGTCTATACTGTGTAGTGAAATAATTAATTAAATAATTAAAAAAAACGGTGTGCGGTCCCCCCCAATTTTAAAACCAGCCAGATAAAGCCATACGGCTGAAGGCTGGTATTCTCAGGATGGGGAGCTCCACGTTATGGGGAGACCCCCAGCCTAACAATATCAGCCAACAGCCGCCCAGAATTGCCGCATACATTATATGCGACAGTTCTGGGACTGTACCCGGCTCTTCCCGATTTGCCCTGGTGCGTTGGCAAATCGGGGTAATAAGGAGTTATTGGCAGCCCATAGCTGCCAATAAGTCCTAGATTAATCATGTCAGGCGTCTATGAGACACCTTCCATGATTAATCTGTAAATTACAGTAAATAAACACACACACCTGAAAAATCCTTTATTAGAAATAAAAAACACAAACATATACCCTGGTTAACCACTTTAATCAGCCCCAAAAAGCCCTCCATGTCCGGCGTAATCCAGGATGCTCCATCGTCGCTTCCAGTGCTGCTGCATGAAGGTGACCGGAGCTGCAGAAGACACAGCCGCTCCGGTCACCTCCACGCAGCTAATGAAGACAGCCGTGCGATCAGCTGAGCTGTCACTGAGGTTACCCGCGGCCACCGCTGGATCCAGTGACAGCGGGTAACCTCAGTGACAGCTCAGCTGATCGCGCCGCTGTCTTCAGTTGCTGTGTGTAGGTGACCGGAGCGGCGGTGTCTTCTGCAGCTCCGGTCACCTCCATGCAGCAGCGCTGGAAGCGACGCTGGAGCATCCTGGATTACGCCGGACATGGAGGGCTTTTTGGGGCTGATTAAAGTGGTGAACCAGGGTATATGTTTGTGTTTTTTATTTCTAATAAAGGATTTTTCAGGTGTGTGTGTTTATTTACTGTAATTTACAGATTAATCATGGAAGGTGTCTCATAGACGCCTGACATGATTAATCTAGGATTTAGTGGCAGCTATGGGCTGCCAATAACTCCTTATTACCCCGATTTGCCAACGCACCAGGGCAAATCGGGAAGAGCCGGGTACAGTCCCAGAACCTGTCACTCAGCATGGGGGCGTGTCTCACTGTAACCAATCATAGGCGCCGGTGGGCGGGGTAAGCAGGGAATACGAGATTGTTTAATGGGCGGCCGGCTTTTTCAAAACAGTAAAAGCCGCCGGAGCAGTGTGAACGCCGTGCAGTGCCGGGGATCGGGGATTAATGAGTATATGAGAGAGGGCTGCTAACTTCAGTCACTTAGGAGATTAGCGGTCACCGGTGAGTCCTTCACAGGTGACCGCTAATCAGGGCGCGACACAGACAGAGCCGCAGCATGACCGTGAAGTCGGGTGAAGTTCACCCGAGTTCATTCTGACAGTGCGGCTCTGTCTGTGTCTGCTGTCAGCGGCCATTCAGCTCTGCTACATGGCTGTCTGTGTCTGCTGTCAGCGGCCATGTAGCAGAGCTGAATGGCAGATGACATAGTAAAAACGCATCCCTACACATTACACACGCTTGGCAAGTCAATAAATAAAAAAAAAAAAAAGGTGCCCAATGCATACGTCACAGAACACATGATCTAAAGGATCGCACACAAAATTGATCAATTTAACATAGACTACTAACGCACGTGTGACAGCAAATGAACGACCTACGTGCAATCTCATAAGATCCCGTATGCAACCTGGGCGTGTCACATCACAAATGCGATTGTACAACTAATTGCAACGTGTAAAGTGGGCTTTATTCTCATTACATTGAGTTGGAAAATTGCAAATAGCATTTAAAAACAAGTATCTTTGTAATTAATGTGTTAATACAAATCCTGTCCATTCTCACAAATAGAGGGATAATATTGTTTACTGCTAGTTGCTTAGGTTACCAGTCAACTTTACAGTTTAGCAGCGGTTGCTCCACATGCACAGTGCTTACAAGCTATTTTTAATTGTAAGAGCTGCTGTGAAACTGGTCAGATCGCTAGAACACACTGTTAGCTCCTGATCTGGCCAACGTGAGCGCAGTTATGCTCTTCTGATGCCACAAAGCAGCCTCATATAGCAGCATTGGTCAGTGTACAGTTCAGGCCTGCAGTGCTGCTATTCTGCTGGTGAGAACTGTCAATCATTCCACAGCACCCTACCCCTGTAAGCAGGAAGCCGGAGGTAGGGGAGCAGCGCGCTCCTGAGTACAGATCATGGGACAACATTCTGTTATGTTCACGTCATGTTTTGTGACAGGGAATACCCCCACCACAAACACTGAATGGAGTCATAGGCTCCTATTGACTTAAGGGTGCTTTACACGCTGCGACATCACTACCGATATATACCGTCGGGGTCACGTCGTTAGTGACGCACATCCGGCTCCGGTAGCGACATCGCAGCGTGTGACACCAAGGAGCGTCGATCAACTATCGCAAAATCGTTCAAAAACGGTGATTGTTGACACGTCGCTCCTTTCCTTAATATCGCTGCTGCCACAGGTACGATGTTGTTCGTCATTCCTGCGGCACCACACATCGCTATGTGTGACACCGCAGGAGCGAGAAACAGCTCCTTACCTGCGTCCACTGACAATGTGGAAGGAAGGAGGTGGGCGGGATACGTCGGGTTATGTCCCACTCATCTCCGCCCCTCCGCTTCTATTGGCCGGCCGCTTAGTGACGCCACAGTGACGTCGCTATGACGCCGAACACACCTCCCCCTTGAAGGAGGGATTGTTCGGCGGTCACAGCGACGTCGCTGACAAGGTATGTGCGTGTGACGCTGCCGTAGCGATAATGTTCGCTATGGCAACGAGCACCAAATGTCGCACGAATGACAGGGGCGGGTGTTATGGCGAAAGACATCGCTAGCAATCGCTAGCAACGTTGCAGCATGTAAAGCACCCTTTAGTGTATGCCAAATGTGTCCTATTGGCAGTAGTTATTGTGGTATGCACATGTATATATTTTTTTTCTGCTGCATTACTCCACTTTTCATGCTCAGTAACATGCAGTAAAGATGGGGGATATATATAGTTAGTGTATTTATCCAAAGGTATGAACAGTGTGGTGGAGCCTAAAACTATAATAAGGGTTTATTTTCTGCTGTCCAACCATCCCAAATGCATAGTCTTATTAAAAATAATAACTGAAGGAATACTAATATATTAATAAATATGGAAGTGGTAGATTATAAGTACTAAAATGCTTCCTTCTTTACAACTGGGGACATATAAAAGTAGGGCTGTAACTTTGCTGTTTTCTGTACCTGTTCTGCTGAGCAGATGGTCTGTTAGCATTGTAATGATCCTACAGTATATGTTAAGCTAGCTATAACAGAAACACATGCATTACATTAAGAAGGCAGCATATTATCTACACGTATATTTGTTGGTCAAATGTTACAGTACAACATAGTTTAGATTATTTTATTTTTAAGTTTAATGATAGATCCATTCACTCAAAAACATAAGTTCAAGTTGGCCTTTAAAGTATTTAAAGATCACACAATGTACGGCCATTTGTTGTGTAACAAGAAAATTAGAAAATTTAGGGTATGAACTGAGTTTTTCCTTGTTATCTATTCTCTCTATGTATTGGTTAGTTCTGAATCTCATCTCTTTATTGTTTGTGATGAACTTGAATGTAAATGCAAAAGCAACAGTGACGCTTACAGACAGTAAGACCCCGTCCATAACTGTACAGCTAGATAATTCCATCCTAATAGAGAGCATGTGCCGTATCTGTACCTCTGCTAAATCCTATCCGAATAGAGAGGGAGTGCCATAACTGTACAGCTGCTAAATACCATCCTAATAGAGAGGGAGTGCCATAGCGAAACAGCTGCTAGTCCCATCCTAATAGAGAGGGAGTGCCATAGTGGAACAGCTGCTAGTCCCATCCTAATAGAGAGGGAGTGCCATAGTGGAACAGCTGCTAGTCCCATCCTAATAGAGAGGGAGTGCCATAGCGGAACAGCTGCTAGTCCCATCCTAATAGAGGGGGAGTGCCATAGCGGAACAGCTGCTAGTCCCATACTAATAGAGAGGGAGTGCCATAGCGGAACAGCTGCTAGTCCCATCCTAATAGAGGGGGAGTGCCATAGCGGAACAGCTGCTAGTCCCATCCTAATAGAGAGGGAGGGCCATAGCGGAACAGCTGCTAGTCCCATCCTAATAGAGAGGGAGTGAAATAGCGGAACAGCTGCTAGTCCCATCCTAATAGAGAGGGAGTGCCATAGTGGAACAGCTGCTAGTCCCATCCTAATAGAGAGGGAGTGCCATAGTGGAACAGCTGCTAAATACCATACTAATAGAGAGGGAGTGCCATAGCGGAACAGCTGCTAGTCCCATCCTAATAGAGGGGGAGTGCCATAGCGGAACAGCTGCTAGTCCCATCCTAATAGAGAGGGAGGGCCATAGCGGAACAGCTGCTAGTCCCATCCTAATAGAGAGGGAGTGAAATAGCGGAACAGCTGCTAGTCCCATCCTAATAGAGAGGGAGTGCCATAACTGTACCGCTATTTAATTCCATCCTAAGAGAGAGCAAGTGCCATAACTGTACATCTGCTAAATCCCATCCTAATAGAGAAAGTGCCATAACTGTACAGCTATTAAATCCCATCCTAATAGAGATGGAGGGAGTGCTTTAACCATACAGCTGCAAAATTTCATCCTAGAAAAGAGAGCATGCCATGACGACACATCTGCTAAATCCTATTATATTAGAGAGTGAGCAGCATAACTGCACATCTGCTAAATTTCATCCTACTAGAGAGGAAGTGCCATAACTATACAGCTGCTAAATCCCATCCTAATGTAGAGGAAGTGCCATAACTATACAGGTATTAAATCCACCCTAATAAAGAGCAAGTGCCATAACTGTATATCTGCTAAATCCCATCCTAATAGAGAGGGAGGGAGTGCCTTAACCATACAGCTGCTAAACTTCATCCTAATAAGATTATGTGTGCATGTCTCCATTCTGCCGTGACAAATATTCTGCAGCGTTTTGTCACTGCATGTGCGTTTCAAAACGCAGCCAAAAAGCTGCGTTTTGGATGCAGAATGGATGTAGAATTCATGCGTTCTGGATGCTTGCTCTGCCATAGAAAGAGTGGGAAAAACATCCAAAACGCACAAAAGAAGTAACATGTTGCTTTTTAGAACGCATCGATTTTGTCAGAAATTTGGCATGCAAAAGGCTGCGTTTTAAAACGCAACGTGTTCATGGAATTTGCTAAATTCTCATAGACTTTGCCGGGGACGCAGAACGCATGCGTTTACGATGCAGTTTAAAACGCTGCGTAAACGCATGAAAAACGCAACGTGCGCACATAGCCTAAAGAGAGCTAAATCCCATTCTAATAGAGAGTAAGCGCCATAACTGTAAATCTGCTAAATCTCATCCTAATAGAGAGGGAGGGAGTGCCTTAACAATACAGCTGCTAAATTTCATCCTAATAAAGAGAGCATGCCATAACTGCACATCTGCTAAATTTCATCCTAGTAGAGAGGGAGCACCATAACGAAACAGCTACTAAATCCCATCCTAATAGAGAGGGAGCACCATAACGAAACAGCTACTAAATCCCATCCTAATAGAGAGGGAGCACCATAACGAAACAGCTACTAAATCCCATCCTAATAGAGAGGGAGTTACATAACTGTACATCTGCTAAATCCCATCCTAATGAAGAGGCAGAGCCATAAGTGTAAATCTGGTAAAAGCTATTCTAATAGAGAGGGATCACCATAACTCTACATCTACTCTATCCCATCTTAATTAACAGGGAGTACCAAATCTATACAGCTGCTAAATGCCATCCTAATAGAGAGGGAGTACCATACCTGTACATCTACTAAATCAATTATTGCTGTAACGACTGTGTTTACCTTCTGATCTCATAAAGAGGTTAGAATGGTTACATAATGTTACATTGGGATATATTGTAATTCCATACCTTAAGGGGTACTATTCTTAGGCCTAAGCCACATGGCGAGAAAATCGGTGCAAGTGGAGTGCGATAAAACATCGCATTCCACTCGGACCAATTCTAGCCTGTGTGTCAGCGCACATGAGCGATTATTTTCTCAGCCCTAATCGGACCGAGAAAACAATCACAGCATTCTGCGACTTAATGCAAGACTCTTTTCTCTCGCACCCATTCAACTGAATGGGGCGAGAGAAAAATCGCACTGCACTCACGGTACACCGGTGTACCTCGCGTGGAGAGCGAGAATCGCAATAGCCGGCAACGCAGGAGAGAGGGAGATAAATGCCTCTCTCCCCTCCTCCGTGCCGGCCCGACCCTCCTCAGAGCCAGCCCACCCCCCACAGCTGAGGTCCGCTCGCACAGTCGAACCGCAGTCGCAGGAATACTAGCATGACACTCGGCTCCTGCTGTACTGCCAGCGCGAGCTGAGTGCCATGTGAACATCGCAGTAGTGCCCTGTGTGGCCCCGGCCTTATGTACAGTATCTTCACATTACCAGAGCAATGTCTGCTTTGTATATGTACACTTCATTTCCAACAATATTAAAAATGATTTAAGTAAATTAAGTCTTTAAGTAAATGTCCCGTTTTATAATATCACCATTATAGACACTTCTCTTCAGAGGAGAATATAGAGGAATGCCCTATAGCTTAGTATGTAATAAGGAACTGGTGAATTTCGGTAACTTTTTGCTATCCACTAAGAGCAGATCTGCTGTTGTGGGCCTCACTGTTGCTACAATGTTTCTGTATCTTAACTAGCAGTGTTTAGTTGCTACTTATAAAAGTCTCTGGGCTATAATCCTATTGGCAAATCTATGGGGGTAGTGTTCACCCCACAGCACTCCACTATAATGCAATCTCTAAATTAGATGTCCTGCTTGTGTGTTAGACCAAAATACAATATATAAAGCCTGTTTTGGACACATTTCCAATATCTCTAGGCTAATCTGTGGCCAGCATAAAGTAGTGACCCAGATCTTGACATTCTATCACTTATTTGTCAATATGGTGAAGTTAATGACAAATCAGTTTGTCAAACTTCAGCACAAGCTGATTGCTGTAAATTTAAGAGTCCTGTCAATGATTTACTTGACTTCAGGAGTCCTCCATATTCACAAGCTGCAGCCACCCACTGCTGAGTGATCGCTTTCTTTCTATACACAATAATAGCTGTCACTTGGTATCAGTGGGTGATAATAGCCAACAGCTCATGAATACTGAGGACCCCTGAGCTGACAAGGCTTGTCCCATGTGTCAGTAAACCTCACCATTTTGATTAGTTAGTGACACACGGCTGTAATCAGTGTCTCTGTCACTACTTATGATGTCCTCAGATAGGGCAGCATTAAGATGGGGAGTTGAGTAAAAAGATTCATGTTGCCCCGGACCGATGTCCAGTTCTGTCTTCTGTGGCAGCCAGATCAGGGCAGTCGTCAACTCTGTGCTTGGCATCATCATCCTGGCCTCCTTACTGCCTCTGGTACCTACTAGACTCACTGGCATCATGGCTATCAAGAGCATGATGTGCCCAGGATACCAGCCCAATGATGCCCGACACAGAAGTGAAGACTGCCCTGGTCTTACTGCAGTAAAGGACCTGACAGTTTCCCTTTAAATTTGAGCCACCTATGTAGCACACGTTATTCTCACAAAATTACTTTATGAGCTTTTTTATGGCAGTCTCCATTGACTGTAATGGGGTTATCCCATGTGCCATGCTCGGGACCCCTCTCAGTGAGTGAAGTGCCTGGACAACCCGGGCATTTCTTGGCTGGAGATTCCCTAATATGTAAGCTCAGCATTATAATACATTTAGCTTATTTTAATGGGCAGTGGTACTCCATATTATCATTATCACTACTGTGCAGCCTGAAGACTTTGATAAGCGAGCCATTAAAGGTAGCCGATTTATGTGAGCGGATATATTAGCTGTGAAATAGACAATGGTTAACCCCATCTTGCAATACAAGAACTTAAAATGATCACAAAAATAATCTATGATTTCATTTGCTTTAAAGTTACTAGACATCAATATACTTTTAAGAGTAGTAAAATACAATGCCAGCGACTTGTTCAGGTGGCAGCGCATAGAAAAATAAAAAAAGCAACTAACTTCTCATCTGCCATGGTGGAAGCTATTTAATCTTGCTGTGAATTGATCTTTAATTTGCCAATGCCTAATGGAGTTTGAGAGACGCTATATTAATTTGATTGACCTGAAACATCTGTATTTTACTCTCTTATCTGCTTTAACTAAGGTACAGTAGATGCATTTTGCTTTAGTACTAATTCAAGGTGTAATATTCATTTCTTTAAAGAGACATTTTTGTTGTTGTGCATGCCTAGTGTTTTATATGTTGTATATTGCATTCAGAATATTTTTTTCCTTCTCACCTATCCACAATGCAATGCCGTTCCCATGATGCACCTCTGCTTGCTGTTTACCTGTATGTTAATTCGCTTGAATCCCATTGGCCCACTGCCATCATGTGCTCGCTGCCTGTTATTAAAAGACGCAGTCGACTGCCAAAGCAATGAAGCGACCTCTCGAAGCAACTGTAGATCTGGTACTTTGACCTTTCACCTTTTGCTTTGCATGTAGCTTTTTTTTTTTTTTCAATGAAGCGACTAATATTTTTTTATTGCTTTTTTTTTTAACATCATCTGAGACAACCAATGCATATAGCTAATGTATGGAAATGATCCAAGTCGTAATTAGCCATCTTCATTCTATTTATTTGTTATTTATTTTACATAATTTACAAATAAAGATTGCTGTTACACTGCTGACATGGCTTCATTTTGAAGTACTTGTATACAAGATAAAGCTGAACCTATGCTCTATGCCATTTATTACAATAGTGCAGATGTTTGGGCAAATGACAAATTTATACAGAATGTAGCAAATCGTATATTATAGTATATATTCTTCTATCTGAAATCAAGAATAGATTGTGATCAGATGCTATAATGCTCCTGTAAATGACGTCATCTCTGTAGTCTGGTGACTACAGGCCTAATCTTATGGTACCATGCTTTTGCTACCAGTAACCAAATCTCACTCATTCTGCATTGCCTCAGTTTGGGTTAAGGTGCATGGCAAGGCATCTTTATTTTAGTTCAATTTTTTCTTTACTTCAAATTTTATCACAATCCGTAATTTGTTGTTGATGTGTGTTTCCAGGTTTGCGTAGACGTTCTGACTCTACAAGTGTCATCTAATTCTTTATTAACAGGCCTTTCCACCTGGCGTCCTTCACCCTTTACCAAAGAGACCAGCTCTAGAAAAAAGCAATGGTGCCAGCGCACTTTTTAATCCTAGTGTCTTGCACTACCAACAGGCCCTTGCAAGTGCACAGTTGCAGCAGCCTACGGCATTTTTTCCAGCAGGTATGTTTCATAGCCTTTGTAGTACTGAAAATACAATAGAAAATGTGTCATTTTCTTGCTAAATCTACATGGCATATGAATCTCAAGGAAAAGCATAACTTTACACGCTACTCTATAGCTGTGTGTTATAGCCAAAATATATCTGTCCTATAGAAATGCAGGCTGGGAAATCGCTAAGACAGGAGGCTCTTGTACATCTGGCCTAAACACGTTTACTGGTCTCTAGTGAGTGGGAAGTTTGTCCTGCCGAAAAAATGGTACAACAAAGCCCTTCTACATAATCTATCTATCTATCTATCCCTCTATCTATCCATCTTTTTGTATTACTATCTATCTATCCCTTTATCTATCTATCCATCTATCTATATATCTATCTATCCATCTATCTATCCATCTTCTTGTATTACTATCTATCTATCTATCTATCCATTATCCATCTATCTATCTATATATCTATCTATCCATCTATCTATGTACCCATCTTCTTGTATTACGATCTATCTGTCCATCTTCTTGTATTACTATCTATCTATCTATCCATCTTCTTGTATTATGATCTATCTATGTATCCATCTTCTTGTATTACTATCTATCCAAAAAATTTAAAAAAAAAGCAGCAGCACATTAATGGAATAACTAATTGTGCAACTCCTCCTGGACAACATCCAATCGACCCATAAATAGTAATCAAAAAGAAGGCAGGACTCAAATAGATTTAAAAAAGAGGACCTATTTATTAGTCCATCTGGTGTGGCAACATTTCGGCTTCTATTGTTTGTTTGCTTGAGAAATGTTACCATCCCAGATGGAGTAATAAATAGGTCCTCATTTTTGCATCTTCTACTCGAGTGCTGCCTTCTTTTTTTCTATCTATCTATCTATCTATCTATCTATGTATCTATCCTGAACAAAGTCAGTGGGAATGGTTTACAGAAACAGTAGGTCTCAGACATACCACAGCATATTTATGGTATTCCTTAGAATAGAATGAAATATGATTTCCATTTTTAGAAATGTGGTCCACAGATAATCTGATCCTTGTAAAAGAAACAAATACAGATAGTCACAATCTTCCAGAACACCAGTGCTGGCTTTCCAACACTCCCTTACGTCTCTGTTTTTTAGCTGCAGCGATGACGTCACATCAATAGCATACAGCACCACTACAGATAGCACGCTGCTGCTGAGTTCTGTGATTGTCTGTATCGGCAGAGCCACTGAGCGCAATAATTGGCTGCAGCGGTGATATATCTTGTCAGCATGAGATTTTGTTTTGTTTTTTTTTTTTGTTTTGTTTTTCTTTTTATTACTAGGATTAGATTGTTTGGGGACCATTTTTATAAAAGTGGAAGGCACCTTTAAATTAAAATGGCTTTTTAGATCCTAAATCAAAGCGAGCTTGTGTGTTATATTCCCTGGGTATTGTATAAAATGGGCAGATGCTCCCAGGATATCCAGTGGCTACATGCATGGCGTTTTTGCTGGTGTGCTCCCAGTATAATAATATATACCACTATTACTACTCACTGTTTCTGCGTTTTGCTTGGTGTAGCAATTTACTATAGCAGTCACTTATTATGACACTGCTGGTTATACAGTGTGGCTGAAAACATGTATAGATCATGCTGAGGAAAAAACGCCTTGCTTGTAAACTGCATTAAAAAACAGTCACAGTTTTCCATAGAACCAATTACAACAATATTGTTGAAACCTTGTAGTCAGTATTATTTCAGGGACATGGGGCCAAAACAACCAATCAATTTTTAATGTCTTGTAAGGTCCCTTGTACATAAAAAGTCTCTCGGTTTTTCCTAAGAAATTATATTAGGGTAGTAGAGCAGTATTGGGCATTTGGAATTTAAAGTGAATCGTCAGTAGGATCAACCCTCCTAAGCCGTCTATATGTAGCGTATAAGAAGCTGAATAAAATGATACCTTGATACCTACAATCCAATGTCTTACTCCAGAGGAATCCACATTTTTCTTAATATGTAAATGAACTGCTAAGATAAATGGGCCATAAATAGATCTCCCTGAGAATCTTCATCAAGAGCTTATTTTAAATGAGAGGCAACGTTACCAGTGTGAGACATGTAGATTAGAAGAGCAGACTGTCAGTTATTACATGTCTCACACTAATAATACCGTTTTTTATCTAAAATAAGTCCTGGGGGGTAGATTCTCAGGGAGATATATGTCTGGCCCATAGATCTTAACAGCTCATTTACATATAAGAAAAACTTGGATTTCTCTGGAATAAGATATTGGATCGCAGATATCAAGGGCTTATTTTATTTATCTTTCTATAAGATGCAGGCCCATATAGACGACTTAGAAGGGTTGATCATACTGACAGATTGCCTTTAAACACCCGTTCCTTATTGTTTTTAGGGGAGATAAGTTTTCTTTTCTTTCTCCTCTCTCCCCATTGCAAACATATGAACACTCGGGCGAGCACACACAAATGCTTAGCTGACAGTTATTTCACGTCTATGACCCACTGCTGTCATGGCAGATGTTAGATTAAAAACATTGCAAACATTTTTTGTACATAGAGCATAATAGTCTCATTATTATAATGGAAAAGTGCAGTCAGGTACATAACATCTTACACATTAAATAACCGATGATGGATTTTTAATTAGTGAGCAATTATCCTTTTCTGCATTGTATAATGTTATTATACCAGTGAAACATGCTGAAATCTGGCGCTCCAAACGTGGTTTCAGTGGATGAAGCTATGTGGCAGAGTGTTCAGTTGTTTTACATTTTTAGTTTTAGTGGAAGCTACAACATAACAATGCAGTCTATATGAAGTTTTGCATGTCGCATGTAATATATTATTCTTGTTGCATGGACAAAACTAGATGAAGTCTGCTATGTAACTCTACCCATAGGGCTCATGCACATGGATGTATCAGAGGTCTGTGCTGTACAGATACATAATATGATGACCATACACTTCTATGGGCCCATGTGTGCCTCTGTGAAACCTACAGCTCTTATGGATACATACAAAATGTGTGGCATGTTGTATAGACAGCCATATTGTGTAGGTATTGTGTTGTGCTTCACGGAGGCCCCCTATGTGCACACACATTACCCCCGCCATACAGGCCTCATGTATGTGATTTCTCATGTGCTTGAGCCCTATGTTTGAAACTTGCACAGATTAGAACAGATGTCACAATGCAGAGGGGTCACCAAGGAATGATACATTTCACTAATCCTGCCTGTCTTCTGTTTCTTTTATTTGGTTTGGAAAAGCCTTCATCACATAAAAGCTGAACTTTGTCAGCTCTTTGTTGGCAAAATCCATTATTCTTGGCTTCCAAGATGATTATTTCTAGCTTTATCAAATTCGCTGCATCTTTCCAAACCAGTAAAGCAGACACCTCAGTCCTTACCTCCATGGGATATAGAAATGTGCTATCCTTGATCTCTTCAGAATTCGGGTTGCTCAGTTCTGGGACTGATTTGCTCTGCCATGGGGTTTTAGCTAGCTGGAATTTGTTCCCCTCGCAGCTGTTGATATAATGTCTTAGCCGATCCTGTGAACGTGGTGTATATTCTGTGTGCTGCCCTTCACTGTGAGGCCATTCATCAGTTTCCGCAGAAGCTGTAATCCTAACAGTATCCTGAAAGTATATATTTATAGTATATTAGCCATATAAATACCGGCAGAATTGCACTGGTTGACTTGTAGTTCATGGTCTTTCTGCCTCCTTCATACCACAACCCTGATAAATGGAGATAGTGGAGGATTGTGTCTTCAAACACTGTAAAAAATATTCTGCATCGTTAAAAGGGCTTTCCAATTTCTGAAAACCACTGCCCCCAGGCGCTGTGCTTTACTCGCCCTCTTGGATCCAGCACTGAGTTTCCACTGCTATGCCAGGCGTCTGTTATTGTCACGTCAGCAGCGCTGCAGCCAAACAGTGACCACAACAACTTGTGCTGTCTACTCGGGCAAAGCTCACTGATTGCCTGCAGAGCTTTTGACATGATATCAGTGCCGCAGGCAATAACAGATACAAAGTAGCAACAGACTCAGCTCTGGACTCTGGGAGGGTAAGTAAAGCACACACTCCATGACAGGGGCTTTCTGAAACCGGAAACGCTCTTCAAGAATAATTAGAATACACCTCAACAAACCCATATTAATCGCTACTAAAAGTACAAAAAATAAAGGGGACCTCTACAGGAAAATTATGCTATTTCATTGGTGACTACAGGCACACTTAGTTAAGACTCTTTAATAATCGCGGATATCGCAAGCCAAAATATTCTGAAATGTCTTTGTGACATCAGTTGTTGCAATAGCTGTGTGTAAACAATATTTTTTTTTTCTAAGGCTCTGTTCATACTGGTGTCAAGGATTCTATTTTCTAAAGGATCCACTAACCAACCCAATTGATATAATTGGTCCTTTGGGCTCCTGTATTTTTCATGGCTATACTTGACAGAACAGGCCACCATACACGCTAGATAAATGCCAAAGTTGCAATTTTTGGTGGGAATAGCTGCCTATGTAATGACTTTCACCCAATGATTTTGGGTGAAGGATTGATTGAGCAGAGCATGTTGGTTTTCAACATGTCTGATCCTTTATTTCCATAGGAGACACCAAGTAAGCATGTTTAGTGGGAGGCAGAAGAAATAGTTGCCAAGCGACAGCTATCTGAAGTGTATGTCATGCTTAAAATGTAAAAAATGAATAGCCTTTGACTTAGGGGCACTTGGCACACTACGACATCGCAAGCCGATGTTTGCGATGCCGAGCACGATAGGCCCCACCCCCGTTGCAGGTGCGATATCTAGTGATAGCTGCCGTAGCGAACATTATCGCTACGGCAGCTTCATATGCACTCACCTGCCCTGCGACGTCGCTCTGGCTGGCAAACCGCCTCCTTATTAAGGGGGCGGGTCGTGCGGCGTCATAGCGACGTCACACGGCAGGCAGCCAATAGAAGCGGAGGGGCGGAGCTGAGTGGGATGTAAACATCCCGCCCACCTCCGTCCTTCCGCATAGCCGGCGTGAGCCGCAGGACGCAGGTAAGGTGATGTTCCTCGCTCCTGCGGCTTCACACACAGCGATGTGTGCTGCCGCAGGAACGAGGAACAACATCGTAACATCGGTCCTTCCTAAATTATGGAAATGACCGACGCTACACCGATGATACGATTTCGACGCTTTTGCACTCCTTAATCGTATTAAAAAGGATTTACACACTACGATATCGACTGCGACGCCGGATGTGTGTCACTTTCGATTTGACCCCACCGACATCGCAGCTGCGATGTCGTAGTGTGCAAAGTGCCCCTTAGGCCAGAGTCAGGTGCGCGAGTCTCGCATCCCATCACCCGGCACAGCCGCACACTCTCCGGACAGGAACATTTCAGCTGCATAGAAATACATGCTGCCAACCCGCTCCTGTCAGGAGAGCGTGCAGCCGTGCCAGGTGATGGGATGCGAGACTCATGCGAGTCACTCGCAAGTGTGTCTCCGGCATTATAGACAGAATCATTCACATCACGCTTAGACTTAGATATACATTTGCATCTAGTATACTATATAGCAAAGTAATAGCATATAAACCCAGCTTTTAGGATCTGTTGCTTCAATAGACTAGCTACTAAGATGTCTAACTAAATCCCATAGAAATCTATGAGGAGCAAAAGGTTTCTGTAAGTTTTTATGTAAACACTAAATAAAAACAGCAGTCTGAACAAAGCCTTACAGTCGTATGAATATATAGAGTTGATGAATGCATTGTGGGGCTGTATAAAATAAATACAAACATGCATACCATAAAATACAACTTTCATGTAGATGAGGGCTTAGTTGATATACAATAACAACAATACAAGGTAAAGCAATATGTTTAGTGCTGTAGAGGCACAATGGAAACTGTCTGATTGGTTGGCTAATAATTCGTGCATTAAGATTGACATGATGCAAGGTGAAACCATGAATGGCCTCGATCAATGATGTTTGCACTAACTGCTACTGATCTAAAGCTATGCCTGAATTTCACTCCAAATGTTAACTGTGTTCCTAACCTGTTTCTTCCCTTTATTCATTTCTCCACCTCTCGTTGCATGCTGTGCAGGGTCAGTTTTGTGCATGACACCAGCTACCAGTATTGGTAGGTTTCTATCTACTTTTTTTGCTACTCAAGTTTTCCTTCTGTGGTTTTCAATGTTTTTGAACATATCATAGAGTATATCCAATATATATTATGTGTTACTGTATTACTCAATACCTACAGTATTCAGTCTAATAATCACCTGTATTATGTCATATGTTCTCTATTGCTCCGTGGCTTTATATTTTTACCTCTCGCATATTGTGTTGAGAACAAAGAAATGTGCTTTTTTTTATTTTATTTTATGATGTCTGTTTATTGAGAATTGAAGTGTAAGTAGTATCACCTGTGTCTTAACGTGTCATAGTGTTGTGCTTTTTTTCTCCTTTTTGCTATGTGTAGAATATTTCATCAGAGTTTCCCAGAAACCTATGCGCCATAGCTTATACTTATAGCCGGCAGCACAGTCACTATAGGTGGGTGGATGTCATAGGTGACCTATTCAATCTACACTCAAACACAGGAAAAGACAATATTGTGCATTTTTTTCTGTAAAAATCATGACCCCATTGATGCACAACCATTTGACATAGGTTTGTTCTTCTGTATTGTGACTTTTTCTAGCCAGGATGAATGCAGGAGAACTGTAATTATTACTGGAGGTCAGTACATGTACCTAAAGCCTTTATGTAATGGAATCATCCTAGTGAAACAAGAAGGAGACACAAAATATATATTGTGTCTGTCCGCTATTATTTTCTAATCTAGACTTTTAGGCTGCCTACGGCTTTAATCTTCATTTTCTGGGAATCCCTGATAATATATTTTTTACAAACTTCCTTTAATTGTACCTGTAATAAGCTTATTTTCCCTTTTTTATTTCTCTCCCACGCTTCCTTGCTTTGCATTGTGATTGCATGCCATCTGCTGGTTTAACCCATGATGGCTTGCTGCTATGTGATATTCACCATGCCAAACCACTTCTATTACCATAATGCTACACCCTCCTGTTCATTGCTTCCATGGTTCCCCTCCTGAAAGTACCCATGATGCACAGCGCTACGTCCGCCACTGTCTCTGCAGCAACAACTCCTGCAACAAGTGTCCCCTTCGCCGCAACAGCCACAGCCAATCAGGTTTGCTCCTTTTAAAGCTTTCTTTCACAAATCCCAAACTCTAAATGAGTGCTAATATGTTAAAAAAAATTCTCTGAAGAATTTTTTTTATAAGTGTCTTACCCATCAAATTTTTATTTATTTGAATATTTTATTTTTACAGATATGTTCATGAGCAGTTTGCACTTATTCAGAGTTAACATTTTTGCAAGTATTGGTCTCTCTGTTTTATGTTTCCTTGAATGTTTTGCAATTATTGGCTCACTAAAGGGACATTCTAATCCTTCTCTAGATACATTCTCTGTATGTTACCTAAGGACCACTCTACATTACAATAGGTGATCATTTTAGACATGAACATTCCCATAATCCTCAGTATCAGAAAGCTTACCATGACTAGGTGATGAGATAAGGCACAGGGGAGTGACAGGGCCTGCTTTAGGATTCCCTATATTAGTTGTGTATGTTTGACACTTATCGGGCTGGACAAAATACTTACAGCCAAGTGACCAGTGTGTCAAGAAACGTGCTGCCTGGCACACAAGTTGTTTTTTGTTTTTTTGTTATTCTATTCTATGTAAGGGTCACTAAAGCTGTCCATACATTTCTATGGGAAATCTGTCTCCCGACATCCCCATATAGGAAAGCCCTTGGCTAAGCCGTGTTTTCGAAAGGATAATAGGAGAAAGGTGCTGCCTGATACCTCTGTTAGCAGGTTATCTTACCTGAAAACAAAAGGATCAGGCATTAAAGTTCCATCTCCCTTATCCTTCTCCAAATTGATTTCAACTGTTTGGGGAACGTCGGGAGGCCATCGTACACATTGTATGGTTAGACAGCCTTGCCAAAATTGGTGGAGCCCTTAAGAGTATTTTCTGATCTCTGCATCAACATCTCAGATCATATATTATTTTCGTCAAGTATCATTCCTTTACTCTCCAGTCCTCTAGCCACAACAAAATAAATTTGCCACACTACTAATGAGTATCCTACATACACACAGCATGCACGATTTATTGAAATGTCAAATTATTCATATGGTTTTTCTCTAAAGCAGAATGCGTAGGTTATAGACTGCTTTTGAGCGTTGACCTTTATCTATAACTTTCATAGTACTGTAGATCCAATGGAATATTTGTCTAAAAATAACTATTTCCCTTTAACTAGTTACATTTTAGATGTAGATTTAGATAAATATGTGTTGTCCACTGCTTTTAGGTATTATCCTCCTATAAGGCCATGGCAAAAGCAATGGCATAATCATTTTCATAAGTCACATATATTCAGGTTTCTAGCAAGATTATCAATGGATACAGGTAAAAGGGTTGTCTGGTCTAAATCCATAAGTCTGCAGTCTCTCTATGTGAATCCTCATATTGAATGCACTGTGAGGATTTTACGGCGTCACAAGTATGCAATGTGCATGCTCCCGTCACATAGCAGAATTGCAGACTTATGGACTTAGGCGGGCTTTGCACGTTGCGACATCGCAAGCCGATGCTGCGATGTCGCACGCGATAGTCCCCGCCCCCTTCGCAGGTACAATATCTTGTGAAAGCTGGCGTAGCGAAAATTATCGCTACGCCGGCTTCACATGCACTCCCCTGCCGTGCGACCGTCGCTCTGGCCGGCGACCCGCCTCCTTATTAAGGGGGCGGGTCGTGCGGCGTCACTGCGACGTCACACGGCAGGCGGCCAATCGGAGGGGCGGAGATGAGTGGGATGTAAACATCCCGCCCACCTCCTTCCTTCCGCATATTCTACGGAAGCCGCGGTGACGCCGGTAGGAGATGTTCCTCGCTCCTGCGGCTTCACACACAGCGATGTGTGCTGCCGCAGGAGCGAGGAACAACATCGGACCGTCGCGTCAGCGTAATTATGGATTACGTCGACGCTGCACCGATGATACGATTACGACGCTTTTGCGCTCGTTAATCGTATCATCTAGGCTTTACACACTGCGATGTTGCATGCGATGCCGGATGTGCGTCACTTTCAATTTGACCCCACCGACATCGCACCTGCGATGTCGTAGTGTGCAAAGCCCGCCTTAGACCAGACATCCCATTGAAAACAAGTGCTACAGATTTCGTTTCACATCCTCTTAGCAGCAGTCATCTTACATCTGACTATAGCTAAAGACTACACGCTACAGCGTCATGCTTCAGAAACAATCCTCTAGAGTATAAAGGGAAGTTCCAGGGATCCACTTTAAAACCCTCTGAGGATGATCAGCACAATCTAAAAATGGTAGATATGTATGTAAATTCACGAAGATGATTAGGATGACATACCCCACAGACTTTTACGATCTTACTGAAACAGGAAACCACAAGCTGCTTGCAGAGGTAACAAAGTCAAAGATCACAGCATCAACAGTAATGCAAGTAAGCCATCTCTGGAGTGCAAGAGATGAGGGGAAGGAAGTGTAATGTGATCTAGCAGGCAAGTGGACACCGTGTACGAGAATAGCTACAGCTCCATTGACACCGTACAAAGGTAGACAAAGCTGTTTGCAGAGGTAACAAAGTCTGAGAATACAGCAGCACAGAAAGTAACTCAAGCAAGCTGTCTTTGAAGTCCAAAAGGGGAGGGTAGATGCTAGACTGTATGGGCTCCTTCCAGGTATGACATTATTTCTGTGATGTGTTAGGGGATAAAAATATTTTTTTTCAAGTCCACATGGTTATGGAGTTGTTCATAATAGAAGCGGGTAAGACCCCCACCGACCAAACCGGTCACGCCTACTAACCAGGAAGCAGCCCATACATTCTAGGCGCAACCAAAGGGGAGAGGAAAGAAGTTTAGTGTGATCTAGCAGCTAAGGAGATACAGTGGCTGAGACCGGACTACGGCTCCATTGATACTGTACAGTCGTAGACAATTATAACTTCCTTTTAGTGAATTATAAAAATAGAGGTTTCAAGCTTTGCAGCGAAAGGAACATTTAATCAGGATCTACAAGCATGGTGTAGTTTGAAATTTTCTCTTGTAGATATATTAATTATGGCAGTAAGAAAACAGTCTCACTAAGCCAACTAACACCTACTCTGCCATCAGTTTGGTTGCAATTCTGTATTAAGCTGATGACTTTGACATTCATGTGAAAGCTGGATTGAAAGAATTATGGAGGAAAAGCCACATGGCATCAGTCATGTCACGCCATGAAAAAAATAATTTGAATAATGTAGTAATAATAATATTTATTCAAATATATAGCTCTATTAATTCCACAGCGCTTTACATACATCAGCAACACTGTCCCCATTGGGGCTCACAATCTAAATTCCCTATCAGTTTGTCTTTGGAGTGTGGGAGGAAACCGGAGTACCCGGAGGAAACCCACGCAAACACGGGAGAATATACAAACTCTTTAAAGATGTTGTCCTTGGTGAGATTTTAACCCAGGACTGACGCGCTGCAAGACTGTAGTGCTAACTTCTGAGCCACCGTGTCACCCACCAGTATTTTATGATTTATATAGGTGTATTAGTTTATATTAGTTTATTTAGGTCTACCATATTCTGCATTGCTTTGTACAGATTGTACATGTGCAGCTACAACTGCAACCTGAAGTAAGACATTGCTTTGAATGCAGTGTTGGACTGCAACGGGCACTTTTTGTTTTACTCTTTTTACTTTAAAAATAGTGAACGTTCAGTAATTTTCAAGGTTTTTAAACCAGTGTGGAAAAAACACTGCAAAGTAAGAATGCTTTTTAGTAGATAATTAATGCAAAGTGATTGAACTAAAGAAAAATTTAAATAAAAATCAATATTTGGTGCAATCGTCCTTTGCCTTCAAAACAGCATTAAAATAAATCTGTCAGCAGATGTAATTGAGGCAGCATCCTGTAGGGTTTAAAACACAGAATTCAGAGATGTCTCACTTATCAAGGTACATTCAGTGTTGTTTAATTGCAATGATTATTTTTAGCACTAGGACATTATCATTACTCGGGCTTCATCAGCTATAGCAGTGCCTGAGCCACATTCCAACACCTCTTTCTGTGATTAGCAGCTCACTGTCTGTAAACATTGTATATAGAGAGTCTGGTGTGGGTGGGGTTAGCTTTCTCAGCTCACCTGCATACAAAATCTAAAAACTCTGATTGTGTCACAACTGCTTCACTCATGCAAACTAAGTAATGCATCGTTGGATTCAGGGTCTTTTTTCCTACATAGCTAGCTCATCTGAGAGTAGCCTAAAGACCCGCTGAGAGATTACCTTTGAAGCATCAATTCTTCTAGATAATACTTGCACACAATTTTTCAAAGGAACTCAGCAGGGAGGTTGTTCCAAACATCCTGGAGAAATAACAACTGAACTTCTGTGCATGTAGTCTTACGCAAATCTCCAGTCTATTCCAGTAATCCCAGACTAACTCTATGATGTTCAGATCAGGGTTCTCTGGGGACCATATCAATACTTTCAAAATGCCTTGTTCTTCCTTACACTGAAGATAGTTCTTAATTACATTGGTTGTATGTCTGGGGTCATTTTTCTACTGTAAAATACATTTGAAGCCAATCAGATGTGTCCCTGATGGCATTGCATGATTGTGAAGTGTCTGCCTGTATTTTTTAGCAAGGAGGACATCATTCTGAGGACATCCTAACACAATTTACTTTCACGAGGCTTCAAACTTGCAAGATACCTCCACCATGCTTCACTGTTGCCCTCAGACACTCATTATTGTACCGCTCTCCTGCCTTTTAGCACACAAACCGCCTCCTGTTACAGGAACATATGTCACATTTTGACTCATCTGTCCAGGGCACTTGGCCTTGTCATGCTGAAGGGTATGGTTTTTGACCACAACTCTTCCATGAAGACTATTTCTGGCCAGACTTCTCTGAACAGTAGATGAGTGTACCTGGGTGTAATTGGTTGCTGACAGTTCTGAGCTGATGGCACAGCTGGACATCTTCCTATTTTGGAGGGAAGTAAACATGATGTCTCGTTTCTTTCATCCTCAGCATTGCCCATTTTTTTGTGTTAATGCTGAGACATATAGAAATTTACTTATCCGTCATGCAATACTTCAATTGGCTCCAAATGTATTCTGCAGCAGGACAATGACCCCCCAAGCAGATAGTTGATGTAAATGAGAAATATCTTCAGCGTCAAGAAGACCAAGGGATTCCTGGATCCGATGATATTGCCCCGAAAGAGCCTACATCCACAGAAGATCTGTTGTTATTTCTCCAAGATGTTTGGAACAAACTCCCTGCTGAGTTCCTTCAAAGCCTTTGGGCAAGTGGTCTAGAAAAATTGATGCTTGGATGCTGTTTTGAATCCAAAAAGTGATCACACAAAATATTGATGCTATTTAGATTTCTCCTTAGTTCATTCACTTTGCATTTTGTTAATTCATAAAAAAGAAACTATTGACTTTTTTTGTTTTTGAAAGCTTGATTACTTTTCAGTAGTTTTTACACATTTGTCTAAAACCTTTGCAACATACTACCTATTACAAGTCTACCGTGATGCTGCTTTGTACTTTTACGGATTCCTGTAGCACTAGTATAGTCAACTTTCTCCAATAATTTACAGCTATATTCAGATAAGATACCAGTATTCTGTTATTTACTAAATAACATCCTTACAAAGATGAAGATAGCCACTCGTCTATCTTAGGGTTTAATATTCCGAGATTATTTCTTGTTTAGCTTTCTATAAAGGTCTACTTTAGAAATCATTAAATATCTTTTTAGTAACAGTTTGACATTTGAGACTTATATAACTTGAACAGCTACTAATAAAGTTTTCCGCTAAGGATCAACCTTAAGAACTGTAACTGGCTTTGCAGATAACCACTAGTAGGGAGTTAAAATATAAATTCAAGAGGAGCTTACCTACAGAACATGTACCAGTTAGTTGATCCTACTTTAGAAAACCGCTATTCTCTCGTTCCCAACCATACCAGATACAAATCCGCCACATTGCTCCTGGTTGGTGCTCTCCCTCAGGCAAACTTGCTATTAAGGTCAGAGATTTGGTAATTGTGGAATACTCTCACAGAATCTAGAGATAGAGGAGGCGCAGCTTGAGATTTGTGCAACAGAAGTTGCAATAGAAGTAACTTTTCTTTATCTTTGTGAATACACAATAGCTGCTAATATTGCACTTCTGGCTCAATTTCTTTATTATTGCACTCCCAGTCACTGCAGATGCATTTACAGAACAGTTTAGGACAAAATTAAATATGCTGTATGAAAACAGATGGGGGAATACTTAATAATAGAAGATAGTTTGCTTTAGTCTGAGTCTTGGCATGATTGTATTCTCAAAAACACAAAGATTTATACTTGATATTTTTTTTTGCGATTCTGCCAACACGTGCAAGAACTAAAAGGGGTTGCTGGGAATTTAACATTGATGACCTATCCTATCCGACGGAATAGTGGCCGCGGCTAGGTACTGAACATCCGCCCACTATTGATTTGAATAGGGGGCATATATGCAGAACCCAGCCATGGCCACTATACAATTAAATTAACGGAGCTATACTATGCAGCTCTGCAACAAAGTAGTTCCTGCGGTGCACCAGGAACAGCTGATCGGTGGGGGTGACGGGTGTTGGGTCCCCACCATTCAGACATTGATGACCTATGCTAAAGATAGGTCACCACCGTTAAACTCCCAGACAACACATCTAAAGGGAACTTGTGGTGTTGAAAATGGTATCTGATCTGCAAGCAGGAAGTTATAGAGCAGGTGGACCTGATCAGATTCATATATATATATATATATATATATATATATATATATATATATATATATATATATATTTGTGGGAAAAGTTTCACTAAAGCTTATATAATATTTACTGAAATTCATGACGTTTGTGTGTATATGAACCCAGTGGGCGGTCCTACTCAGTGATTGACAGACTTCCCTATATGACTGTCAATCACTAGTAGGACCGCCCACTGGACTCTTACAAACACAAGGAATTTCAATGGAGAACAAATAAGTTATACTGAATCTTTTTCAACAAATTTATATATCTTTCTCCTCAGCTTTTCTTCATTATTCTATGCTGTCTACAGAAAAGACAGCATGTACAATGTGACAGATTCCCTGTAGAATATCAAGGTGTTGTACATTTAAAGGGAATCTGAGGTTTTTGAGTTATTAAATGGGCATACATGTTATATACAGGGGAAATTAGCCATCCCTGCATGCCCCATGGATAATGGCTTGTTCGGTAAAACTCATCTTTTATAGCTTTTACTGTATTTTTCGGACTATAAGACGCACTTTTTTCCCCCAAATGTTGGGGGAAAGTGGGGGTGCATCTTATAGTCTGAATGTAGGGCATGGCTGCGGGATATGAGGGTGCTGCGGTGGAGCGGGTCATCGGCGGCATGCGCAGGCTGTAGCAGTGCCTGCCATGGCCACGTGGGCCCGCTCATTTCATATGCATGCATCCTCCCGCCCATCATCTCTCAGCACTGAAGCCGGCGCTGACGGATGGGCGGGGATGCGCACATAATTAGTAGCCGGCCCGCGTGATCACCCCTGTCAACTACAGCCTGGAGTGATCATGTGCGGCTATATTCACTGCCCCCCCCCACGCATCATCATATTTAGCGCAGGGGGCAGTGAATAAATATGGTATACTCACCGTTCCCTGCAGCAACGCGATGTCCTCCTGTCTGCCGACCCGCTGATCTGTATAGAGAGCAGTGAGCACAACTATGACAGGATGCAGGCAACATACCAGGATGGGGGTATATAGCATGATTGGGGTATTTATCAGGATGGGTGTATATAGCAGGATGGGGGTATTTATCAGGATGCAGGCCATATAGCAGGATGGGGGTATATAGCAGGATGGGGGCTATACCAGGATGAGGGACATATATACAAGGCAGGAGGATCATTACCAGGATGGGATACCTTAGTTAGAGAATTTGGGGACATTACCCCCATAACAGTGTCAGCAGCAGATCCTCGCCCCATAACAGTGTGTCATGAACACACTTTTTGCTTAAAATTTTATTTTCCTATTTTCTTCCTCTAAAACCAGGGTGCGTCTTATGGTCCGGTGAGTCTTATAGTCCGAAAAATACGGTATCTTCCAGGCCCTGGGGTGTATGCTGCCTGAAAGAGAAGACTGCCTACCGTCTTCATTATACAAGATTGACATCCGGTGCATGGTCAGAAATTCTACACTTGGACATTATACCTGCCATCTCTCCTCTGCTCTTTTCCACCCTTCTGTGGGCACTGTCTATATTTTTGATGTGCTCAGGCACCGGAGAATCACTAACTTCCGGCCTCAGTGATCTCACGCGCCAAGTAAAGATAAATTCCTCACTTCCTTCCTCCCTGCCTGCAAACAATATAGTTTGTTAAGCCCTACTTTAATAAAATTTTGCTAGCCAGCTTCCTCTGACTCTCCTGCGCCTGTACACATCAAATTGTAAAATAATGCTCACAGAAGGACGGAACAGAGCAGAGGAGAGACGGCAGGCATAATGCGCAGGCGCAAGATTTCTTGACACGTACCTAACGTCAAAGGGATTCTGAAGAGGAGAAATCTTGTATAATGAATACTGGAGACAGGCTTATCATCTGGGCAACATATGCCCCATCGCCTGGAAGATCGAAGATATAAAAGATGGTTTTACTGCTTAAACCATCATAAAGGTATGACTAATTTCAGCTGTATATTGTACACCCGTATGTCCATAATGCTAACTCAAAAACCTCAAAAGGTGACAGATTCCCTTTCAACTTTAAAAATTCACCCTCTGTTCTTGCAGACATCTCATGTGAAAGCTAAATAAAAAGAAATACTTTGCTTTCCCTTTCTTGGCTGATTTTACATTACACCCTCTTCATCAGTCACATCGAAGCATTCAGAATTTTACCGATTGCCTCTTGGAATCCTTGATTATACTGTCTGAATCTTGCTAACAGTTTGGTTAAAGTGTAACCATTGTTTTCATTTATTTCATAAATCAATAGTAGACATGAAAATCTGAAACCTTGTAATATATCTTATCAGGCAAATCTGCTTCTTTCTCTGCCATGATGATCATTCATTATCAAAAGTCTCAATTCTGAGGTATAATCTGTATTCAGTGAAGACGTTCCCATAACTGAGATAGAAGATGGCAGCTGTTACTAATGAGATTCTAGGTAGATAGAAGAGGGAGGAGCTAGAGGTAGAGCTCCGCCCCCTCCTCCATCTTGTATCTTAACAGAATCTCATCAGTAACAGCTGCCATCATCTATCTAAGTAATGGGAAAGTCTTCACTTAATACAGATTTTACCTCAGAATTGAGAATTTTGATAATAACTCATCAATTCTGGAAGAGAAAGAAGCAGATTTGTTTGATAAGATATATTACAAAGTTGAAGATTTTTATGTGTACTATTGATTTATGGAATAGAAATTTAAATAACGTATATGCTTTAAAATATTATACAATATCAAAAATGTAATGTAGTGTAGAAACTGGTATCTCACACCTCCCATGGTGCACTGAAGCAGAAAATGCTCTATTATTTTTATTTTATTATTATTATAGCGCCATTTATTTCATGATGCATTACAAATTAAAAGGGTATACATAGAAACAAGTACAACAAACATTAACAATACAGGGCACAGACTGGTATAGGAGGGGAGAGGACCCTACCTGCGAGGGCTCACAGTCTACAGGGAATGGGTGAGGGTAACACATACAGCCATGGCTACAGGAAGATGTGAGGTCACTGAGTCTGAGATCTAACGGAATCAGCCGAATTTGGACATACAATTTCCAGGCAAAAACGGCATAAGGTGATATATAAATCAGTGACTCAGATATTAGGGTAATCTGTCAGGTGCCCAGACTGTTCCGAACTGCTAAGATATGCTTGGAGTTTTCTCTAATTTGATAGTGTTTCCTTGGTCTTACTAACCCTGTGATTGAAAAAATTAACTTTGGCCCTGCAGGGTCGCATATGCTAATGAGGCAGGACTAGTCTTCTTGGTTCATCTCTTCCCCCATAATAGCCCTCCATCGGAATTTCTAATCACGCCTACTCCCTAGGTGTGATGGACGCCCTGCATAATGGTCCTACCATAGCAAGTATTGTGTGCAGGCTGTCAGTCATCTCCATGAAAATCCTCATCAGCGTAAAGAAATTTGCTATATTAGTGGTTGTGGACAGTAAGGGACCTGTTAGCCCATACTTAGGTCTATGACAAGCTCAAAAAACTATAGCCTTTCATCATACCTTACGTGAATGTCACACACAACTCAATGAAAACATAATTCATTTTCAATACTTGCTAACAAGCCTCTGCTTTATATGTGCTTTCAACCCCCTTTGTCTTCAAGGCATTCTGCTGTTTAATTTCTGTGCTTGCATTCTCTACTGGGTGAGAAAGATCTCATTAGAGAAGTATCATTGCTGAATAAACCTTATTATGCATTATTTCCTTTGGATCGAGGGAAGATAGGATGTATATATGATTACCATACTCTACTATCTACAGTTGTTTTACATTTTGAGACACTATAGCTTCCCAGCATTGTACTTCATGGGTGTATGAATAATAATAAGCATTGTTATGACTCTCCACTTATTAAACCTGCCATACACCTCACTGCTTCCCCATCTGTATATGAATTACAGCACTTATATACTGAAGGTGCTATCTACAACAGCCAGAGCAATGGCTTTTTAACTGACTGAACATCAGACATTTGTGTCCTAAGCAAAGCTGACCATATACTCAAAATAGTTGCAGATCACTTGTTTAGCCAACAGCTGTTCTCATCATTCCATGCACATTGTTGAGCAAATATCTTTTTTAATGGGAAGACAGATCTACACCACTGCCAGAGGTACCTTATCTCCAATGGGAACAGAAGAACAGGCATTTCTAAATCCAAAATGCCCGATCCTTCTTTCATTTTCCATGAGGTGTTGAGAGAGACACACATTAGACAATTGGACAATCCTGGCAATAGCTGTTGGGTTGCCTGGCTTTTTTCTAATGTCTATGGCCAACGTAATGCATATCTTAGATCTCCTAGTCTTGGGTTCACTTTAGCTCAGTTCATTAGAAATCAGCATTTTAGAGACATTTTTGTAGGCTAATTTTGCTAGGTCTTTGCATTCTGTTCAGCGTTCCTCTTAAGATTTATCTACTGATATTCCTATAAAGAGAGTTACACTGACATTTCTAGAATTTCCCTTGTGTTAGCCTCCATTTAAAAATTGTTTTTGAAGTATGCTGGTAAATTTAGAATCTATACGAGTATGTACATATGTATTATTTTACATTGATGTTATTACTAGTGATGAATGAATACTAAATTATTCGTACGGAATACGTAGTACTGTTGCAGAAGTCATCATAAATATTGAACCTAATGCAAGTCAGTGGGGAACCCGAGCATTTTTCTGGGAAGTCTTCAAGAAAAACACTAATTTTCACCATTGACTTCAATTAGGGTCGTTATTCGTGACGAATACTGAAATAGTACTAGGTATTCAGTATGTACAGTCATATGAAAAAGTTTGGGCACCCCTATTAATGTTAACCTTTTTTTCTTTATAACAATTTGGGTTTTTGCAACAGCTATTTCAGTTTCATATATCTAATAACTGATGGACTGAGTAATATTTCTGGATTGAAATGAGGTTTATTGTACTAACAGAAAATGTGCAATCCGCATTTAAATAAAATTTGACCGGTGCAAAAGTATGGGCACCTCAACATAAAAGGGACATTAATATTCTGTAGATCCTCCTTTTGCAAAAATAACAGCCTCTAGTCGCTTCCTGTAGCTTTTAATGAGTTCCTGGATCCTGGATGAAGGTATATTTGACCATTCCTGTTTACAAAACAATTCCAGTTCAGTTAAGTTTGATGGTCGCCGAGCATGGACAGCACGCTTCAAATCATCCCACAGATGTTCAATGATATTCAGGTCTGGGGACTGGGATGGCCATTCCAGAACATTGTAATTGTTCCTCTGCATGAATGCCTGAGTAGATTTGGAGCGGTGTTTTGGATTATTGTCTTGCTGAAATATCCATCCCCTGCGTAACTTCAACTTTGTCACTGATTCTTGCACATTATTGTCAAGAATCTGCTGATACTGAGTTGAATCCATGTGACCCTCAACTTTAACAAGATTCCCGATGCCGGCATTGGCCACACAGCCCCAAAGCATGATGGAACCTCCACCAAATTTTACTGTGGGTAGCAAGTGCTTTTCTTGGAATGCCGTGTTTTTTTGCCTCCATGCATAACGCCTTTTTGTATGACCAAACAACTCAATCTTTGTTTCATCAGTCCACGGGATCTTCTTCCAAAATGTAACTGGCTTGTCCAAATGTGCATTACATACCTCAGGCGACTCTGTTTGTGACGTGCTTGCAGAAACGGCTTCTTTCACATCACTCTCCCATACAGCTTCTCCTTGTGGAACGTGCTCTGTATTGTTGACCGATGCACATTGACACCATCTGCAGCAAGATGATGCTGCAGGTCTTTGGAGGTGGTCTGTGGATTTTTCTTGACTGTTCTCACCATTCTTCTTCTCTGCCTTTCTGATATTTTTCTTGGTCTGCCACTTCTTGGCTTAACAGGAACTGTACCTGTGTTCTTCCATTTCCTTACTATGTTCCTCACAGTGGAAACTGACAGTTTAGATCTCTGAGACAACTTTTTGTATCCTTCCCCTGAACAACTATGTTGAATAATCTTTGTTTTCAGATCATTTGAGAGTTGTTTTGAGGAGCCCATGATGCCACTCTTCATAGGAGATTCAAATAGGAGAACAACTTGCATGATTGGATACACCTGCCTATGAAGTTCAAAGCTCAATGAGGTTACAAAACCAATTTAGTGCTTTAGTAAGTCAGTAAAAAGTAGTTAGGAGTGTTCAAATCAAGAAATTGATAAGGGTGCCCATACTTTTGCACCGGTCAAATTTTGTTTACATGCGGATTGCTTATTTTCTGTTAGTACAATAAACCTCCTTTCAATCCAGAAATATTACTCAGTCCATCAGTTATTAGATATATGAAACTAAAATAACTGTTGCAAAAACCTAAATTGTTATAAAGAAAAAAGGTTAACATTAATAGGGGTGCCCAAACTTTTTCATATGACTGTATATTCCGAACCCAAATATTTTAGTATTCGCTCATCACTAGTTAGTACATTATACTTAAGTGTATTAGTATGTGTTTATTCTCATGGTAAACTGTCAATCTTGCTTCAATACATCATTGGAAGTTTTCATATGTTTTCCATTTATGGGTTCCATAGTAATTCCTAAAGAACTGGCATTGTACTGATACTCCGCTACCATTTTGTTGGACAAAACTAAATAACAGAAATTCAGGTTATCCATTCATCAGCGATGTATCTGAGGAAGTTTCCCGGGATCCTTCAGTCACTAGTGTCCTCATGACACTATTTTCGCATTGGCAACCATTTGTTGTCACAGTCTTAAAAGCTAGATGAATGTCTCCAAATAAGTTGTAAAGTTACAAACTTAAGGTTTCCATCATCTGTGACCTTGTCTTTTGCTATCTTTAAAGTAAGTGTATCCACAATCAATGAGGAATGATCCTAAGAAAATTATTTTTTCCAAACTAACATGATGTTAAGTCAATATAAATTGTACCATTTCTTTTTTTCCAAAACGTAAGAATTAACTTACAACATACTTTTCTTTTACCAGATCATACTGAAATAATAACCAAGAGCGGGGTAGAGCATCAAGAAGATTCACAGAAGATAGCAAAGCATTCATATTGTACATACTATCCAGTCTCCTCCTCTATAGAGTTGCCACAAACTGCATGCTAAACAAAAGGATCTTGTTCTCTTTATGGACAAACTACAAACTCTTAGAAAGCTAGTGCTGCTATATTCTAAATTGATAATATATATGGTATGCGTAATATATTCCAACATAAAATAGTTAACTACCTGATACCAGCTGTGATGTTAGTGGGTAAAGTTTACTTTTTAATATTTTGTATACCTGGCTCCCACTTGATAATACTGTCTTATCCCGTATCACATCCAAAACCAAGAGATTAGCCCCCTTGTCCTGTTGTATATTGTAAATGTTGAGAAACATTTAAAAGTTACCAATATTTTTTGTGTTCCGATGGCTAATCTAGAATATTAGATTATTAATACGAGTGATCCATTTAGAATATTTTAGCCATTATTATAGGAATTGAGGAACTTCCCCTTTGTAGAGAAGACCAAGAAGATAAAGCACTCTCTCAAATGTGGAAACTAAGGCTTATTTTAAAGCACAAAGTCAAAGCATACAAACCGGCCTCACACCCAGTGTACGATAGAGAAACTAAAACACTCTTGTGTTGGAATAGACATGAAATCTAAAAATAAAAAAGCAAAAAGGACAAACAAGTGATCATTTGCACAGTATGACTGTCATACACAAGAAAGTCTTGAATATCTTTATTTTAATTGTGAGCATATATAACGTTTTTTAACCAAGACTTTGCAGAAGTGCCTAAATTTCACCACCGTACAACAAACGCAAAAAGTATACGACTGCTGCCAACCTCCCAGTTACCAACAAGTGCAAGGTTAAGAATAGCAGGTTGGGTACCAGGTTATTACAGGTTGACAAGGCATCGGAGGAGGAGTTTTCTTAGATAATCGAATGTACAAAAGTATATATATAAATATATATAAATATATATATCAGTCAGTCACAACATAAGAGTGACTCTAATCTATAGAACATATTACATTTTTTTAAATGTAGTAAGAGTTTTATTTTCGACCCTGTTCAGTCTTACGAGAGGCCTGCAAAACACTGCAGAGCAATGCATTTACAGGCCTTCCATGCTGGAAAATCCGACAAGAGCAGGCAGCAGGGGGAAAAATTAGGAAAATGGTTGACTGCAGGGTCTATAGTGTTATACATTTTTCTAATTGGATTTAGAGAGTTGTAACAGGATTACAGCACAAGATTACAAAATATTGTGTTTAAAGCATATTTTATGTCTGAAGAGTTATGAAGAGTTGTTGCATATATGAGAAATATTGAAGACAAAAAAAAAACTATGGAAAAAGAAAAAACAAATTTTTGATGTTTACTTTTACGGTAGGCTGTTGATCTACATGGTAAAGTCTGTAAAATGAATATGTAATTTAGTTAACGTTTATTTCAAGCACTATTGTACCAAATACTTCATGTTTCTGTGTTGCACATTTGTCACACAAAGTATGTTGTTGCTGAATTATGGATATGAAAACAGAACAGCTGTTATACATGAATAGTAAACTTAAGTGTTAGAAATATGTTATTTTTTTCTCTCTCTTGTAAAAAAAGACAATATTAGTGATTGCAGTATTTTAAGAGAATTTCAAGAGTTGAATGTAAGCTATTTTTAATGTGGGCAGCCTTTTCTAAAAGAAGGCGCTGTAATTCTATAATCGGTAATCAGGAAAAGACTCTGCCTTTATTTTTATTTTATTTTTTAATAAATGTACAATGTTTGATTTCTGCTCTTATATTAAAGAAGCAGGTCTGATTACTCAGCAGAACTACATCAAAATCCACTTGAAAGAGAGTATTTTAATATTACTTATATTACCGAGTCTTCGGAGGCAACCTAGACAAATTTATGCTCTAATCTATACTGATATTTTTATTATTAGTTTCTGGATCCATGACCAGCCATCATCTTTATTTTGTCATTTCATCCATTTAACCAAATACAGCCTGCCACATTTCTATAAAATATAGAAATTACTATATACTCTACCACTATATTCCCATTAAAATGCCCCTGCATTGACAAATAGAGCTTGTACCAAATCAGTTCACTGATAATGGAAATTGCTTTAAACGTAACAAGTTCTACCGGAATTATATTAAGAATGTATATTATTCACGCAAAATATTTTCTTCACAAACCACTTGTAGGTTACAGCGCCATATTCATCCTTATACAGCATATCTGTTCTCTCCAAGTGGGGTCTTAAATTGTAAGGATGTAAATGGCTGGCCTGTCATTAAATTTTTACTTATACCTATATTTTATTATTTTTTAATGAAAATTTACTTTTGAATGACATATTTGTGGGGTTTTTTTGTATCTTTTGTTTTTGTAATGTCCTAATTAAAGTAGCCTCTTAAACAAAGCATAAAGTATGTAATGCTTCTGTTAAAGGTACAGCAAGCTCTATGGACGGCAACAAGAGGGCATGTTCACACTAGCATCTTTTGAGAGTATGTATTGTTGTCCAAACCACACTCCATGCACTTCAATTTCGAGGAAAACCCCATGTTTTTGTAGAGAAAGTTTCTATTTGTTTAAGTTTTGTCCAGATTGGCAAAACTGATTCAAAAATACAAAAAATAAAAATGAAACAATTCGAGTGTGAACAGTCCTCATAAATATAAGACAACTAATATGGTTTGCTGGAAATCTACTGTAAAGAAGATCAGCTCATATTACTTTTCTGATCAGATTGTAGTTAGCAGTTATCTGAAGCTTTTTAAAGCCACAGTTCAACAATATTATAGATAACGTTCTTTGCATTAGACTACATATATATATTCCCTTAGAAACTATTTGAGGTGCATAGGAAAATGCATTAAAATTGTACAATACCATATAGAAACCTGATTCTATCTACAATTTTTTTGTAAATATTAGCAAGATGGAGGTAAATTTGTCATGAAAAAAAAGACAACCCACTTCTTGCACAGTGACCATATACTTTCTTCGAGGGGCTGAATGAGATTAGAAAATATGGTTGCTATAAATTCATCCATAAGAAGTGGCACTGTCCACGGGCCATATGTGGCATGACACCATTTCTTGACAAAAGTGGCCATGTGTTTATAATCTTATCCATACTCCAAGTATTTAATTGCATAGAAAACAACTGCCATCTGATTATAATCCAGTTAATAAAGATATACGAATATATTACATTTCTAAGCAATAGTTACCTTTTATTATCTCTGTCGGTTCACCTCAAACTTTATATAGCACGGATGATCTTTAACTTGTTCACACCACTACAGAACCTTTTAAAGACAAAATGCATAAGGAATGTTGAAGACAAAGAATTTCTATTTTATATGACATGAAACCAAGACCAGCACCAAAATCCCCTGTCACAGATGCGTCATTATGATGTGGCTACATGCGCAAGATAAGAAGAAAAGACGACATTTTGCATCTGCACTGTCCTACTTCACGGTCTTCTCTTTGTATGGGGATGTAAAATATTGCAAAGTTTAATAAATTATTTTGGTGCAGGACTTTTTCTTGTTTATATTTTTCCTGTATGGAGAAGACGACCAACATTTGACATTTGCACAGTTCAGCCTTCTAAAATGTGAACATATGATGAGTTCCCTTAACTTAGACCTCTATAGTTTAGGATGCCTCATCATTTACTATGAGGGGCTGCTGATAAGTCTTTGGCTTTACCCAGTAAGAAACGAGATAGGATGATAAAACTTTACATTTATTTCACATACTCTCCACTGATGTCAACACAGTTCTTATATCGATATTCCAAGTTCTGTAAGCCTAGCAAAAGAAGGATTTTGGTTGTGCCTCAAACCAGGCATCCATAGCAGTCATGGCATCAGAAATGGTGTGAAGTTTGGTACCCTTGAGGTGTTTCTTCAGGTTTGGAAACAGATGATAGTCGGAGGGAGCTGGATCTGGTGAATAAGGTGGGTGGTCAACCAGCTGGAAGCCCAGCTCTGCCAGTTTTGCCGTGGTTGCTTGTCCAGTGTGAGCGAAGGCGTCTTGCGGGAACAAGATTCCTTCGGACAGCTTGCTGAACCTTTTGGCCTTTAGAGCTGCCTTAAATTGGTCCAAAGGTTCAATGTAATACCTTGCATTGATGGTGGAACCCTTTTGAAGGTAGTCCAATAGCAAAATGCCCTCCTTATCCCAGAACACAGACACCATCACCTTAGTGGCTGATTTTTGCACCCTGAACTTCCTTGGACGAGGAGAACCAATGTGCCTCCACTCTTTTGACTGCTCCTTGTTTCCAGGGTCATACAAATAAATCCAGGTCTCATCCATAGTGACCAGTCGATCCAGGAAGTTCTTATCAGTCCGGAAACACTGACACATGGACCGGGAAGTTTTCACTCGCATGCTTCTCTGATCTGTTGTCAAATATTTGGGGACCCACTTTGCAGATAGCTTTCTCATGTCCAAATGTTAATGGATAATGACACAAACATGTTCACGGGAAATCCCCATGATGTCTGCTATTGCTTTAGCTGAAATTTGTCGATTCTCCAATATGAGGTTGTGCACAGCATTGCCGTTATCCAGAACAACAACCACTCTTGTTTGTCCAGGATGTTCCTCACCATTGGTGCTGACGTGGCCTGTTTTAAATTTGGCAACCCAGTTTTTAACTGTGGAATATGACGGGCGTTGATTCCCCAATGTCTGCGAATACAGTATCACCATGCATATCCTTCTCGGACTTTCCTTGCAGAAATAAGAATTTTATCACTCCTCTGCTCTCAGTTGCTGTGAATATTGTATTAGACTCCGCCATTTTGTTTTCCCGTATGCGTAGAACATTGTTGCCATTAGCAACAAACACAAAATTTTGAAAACATATATTAGACACATAAGGCTTTCATGTGATGTAAGATTCATTGCCATGGAAGCAAAATAGGTCACAAAGACTTATTAGCAGCCCCTCGTATTTCTGCAAATTCCAAGACCTCTATTTGAAATATGCCCTTAAAATATGCTTGAAGGGAAGTGGACATCCGATTCACCATAGGCAACATGAATCAGACACTGGCAGTGTTACGGCAGTTGTGTATGTTTTACGCTTACTGGTCCTCAAAAAATTACAGTAAAAAGGTGGTCTGCCACTTTGATTACTGTCGTCTTTTTATAAGGACTAGGAAGGAATTAAAATAATAAAATTCATTATACTCACCTCTCCTAGGCCCTCATAAGGCCTTCCGATGTACATTCCTCCAGATAGATTTTCCAGTGCTGAGGCCATAGATTGTCCTCACATTGTCTTGTGTGGGTTACCATGTCATTGACATCAATGACGAGTATCTCCCAACCCAAGTGAGACCAATTAAAGACACATAGGGAGAGACCTGTCAGTCATGGGGAGCATGGAGAAGCCACCAGTAACCTGTCACGGAAAAGTCATTGGTGAGGCATACTCCCTGGCTCGCTTTTCACAGCATGTTCTCTCTGATATATTATCCAAAATAACAGTTGCACTCAAGTAAAGGGAAGGGGGAAAAAACTGAAGGATGTAAATAGTGAACATTGAAATGTGAATATGCATTACTGCCAAAAAAACATGAAAAAAAATTGAGGAAAAAATGAGTTACTTTGCAAATAAAAATGACCACATTTACTTGAGCCCAGTTACCACAGCAAGGTGTAACTCTCAACTGGGTCCTAATTTAATGTATGCCTCTCTTCATGTGAATCCTGACCTTTTATATGGGCTAGAAAAGAACCTGCAAAAGAAAAATTAAAACACCTAAAGTAACAGGGAGGAATGTGCTGACAAAGGACATGACTCCATAATACAAAATAGAAGAATTGCTGAGACTTCCTAAACTTATGATATGAACTGATGCAAACTGAACATAACATATATTATCTAAAATAACAGTTGCACTCAAGGGAAGGGAAAAAAAACCTGAAGGATGTAAATAGTGAATATTGAAATGTGAATATGCATTACTACCCAGAAAACATGAAAACAACATTTTTTTGTTCTCTCTGATACACCACAGCTTTTGAAATAATGAAAGAATACATGGCTGCAACATAACTAGTGTCTGATTCATGTTGCCTGTGGAAAGGGCAGCATGAATCAGCTGAAATATTCTATTTAAATGGTCACTCTTTCAACTGTACAAACACCCAGCTCTGCCACTGCCTTTTTTATTCACACCTTTTTGTATTAATAAATCCTTTTCACGGATCTTGGAGTGGAGCCACTTTTTCTTCTTCTGTGGATTATTCTTTAGGTATGTTATCCCCATACATGTTAACACGGTGTATAGTGTGACATGTAGCTAAACCCCCTATCGTCTTAAGAAAACTATTGTGAGGTTGTAACCTTTTCATTGATAGTAGATTGCGACAGGGAAGGTGAAACTATACCAAGCAATATCAGCAGTATTTCAGAATATATAACAGTGCATAGGGTGCAGATAGTCTCCAATAAATATTAAAGTTATCTATCTAATACAACAAACACACTATGAAACACAGCATTGTAACGCACATATAGTGCTCTATGCTTGGAGCAGGCTTTTTGCACAAAGCACAAGGTACAAAATGAGTGACAAGGTGACTTCTCGATCAGAAGTGAAAAGGAAGATGGCCACTGGTCAAACTATGACAAGTCAGGACCACAATGCAACAGGAAGTGTCCCACAATGCATAGCAAGCTGAAACTAAAGCAAATCCATTAAATCACCAGTTAGCAGACTGTTACCAAACAATATAAAATAGACTCAATGCAGGCAACATAATGTCAGAGCTGATAGACACATAATGTGACTTTATTCCCAGGATAGCTGAAATTCACAGTTAAGGCCAGAAACTGTTGCCTAAAGCAACCAATATACTGACTTTAGCAATTGCATTGATAGTCTTGCATTAATATCGTTCTCCTTTATTTACTATATTCATATACAGTGGAACTTCGGTTTACGACTGACCTGGTGTGCGAGCATTTCGCTATACGAACAAAGCTTGCTGTAAATTTGTAACTCGGTTTATGAGCAATGCTTTGCTTTACGAGCAAATACCGCACACATTTCCAGTTCCGTACTTTCACCGCGCTCTGACCTGCTCTTGCAGTCCGCACAAACACACACATATTATACTTAGCTATCCTCCGTTCCCTCAGAAGCCTCTTCCCTGGTTCTTGCAGTCCGAAGGTATGTGGATCCGGTAACAATCGCAGCTGATGCAGGGGCTTTCACTGTCAGTGCTTTCCAAACGCAGCGCGCTGACCAATCAAAGGCAAGCAGCTCATGCCTTTGACATTAGCATGCTGGCCAATCAGAGGCAAGCTGCTCATGCCAATGACGTCAGCTGCTGAAGCACTTACAGCGGCAGCCACTGCATGAGTCACAATGGTTACCAGATCCACATGCCTGCGGACTGCAAGAACCAGGAAAGAGGCCACCAAGGGAACGGAGGATAGGTGAGCATACTATGTGTGTGTGTGTGTTGGCACAATAGGGGACCAGGATGGGACATTGCTACAGGTTGTGAAACGAATTGTCTGAGTTTCAATGATTTCCTATGGGAAATTTTGCTTTGCTATACAAGTAACTTGGTTTACAAGCACATTCACAGAGCGAATTGTTCTCGTAAACCAAGGTTCCACTGTATATCAATAAGTATTGCACATTTGGACAATGTGGTAAACACCATGGCAACCAAATTCTTAACAATATACCTGCCAATCTTTGGGTATATTTAGACCTTTTGTAAAATAATAACTTTTTCATTAACTACATTTCACAACATTGAAATTTCAACACCAAGAAGAAACAGTCATGGAATAATGGAAATCACAGGATTGATAAACATGTTAATGATTTGCAAATGATAAAAAATGGTAATAAAATTGTTTGAACATCTCGATTTATTCTGTATTGAGTATGAACAACACATGCAGAAATACATGCTGTTAAACACATTGGCATGCTGTCATTGAGGTTAATAATGGTGGCCTGAGGAATGTTCTGTCACGTTGAATGCACTGGGTCAAACAAATCATCAAGATCCGCAACTGGCAGCACTCTTTGTAATTGCCAGCCAATGACATCCCAGATGTACTCGATGGGAGACAAGTCCGTATCCGCAGCAGGCCATATTAGCACATTGTGGCCACATGATGAACACATTAGTACAAACAACATATAGCCTGTCTTTGCCAAATTGAAATTAAATGGATCCTGAGACACTAAAGAAATGGCTGTACCACTGGCTCCACAACCAAATTAATGTAACGCTCAGCTGTGTACCAGGAATGAAGACTAAAGGGCTCCGCTCCTATGCATTATGCCAACCCACATAAAATTGGGAGTATGATCAGAGGAACATTCCCATGTGAAGGCCTCATTCTTGTGTTGCCCATGTCTCTAGGCCAATCACTGGCTATCATTGCATCCAAGATAAAATCAGGACTCATTGTTGATGAGGATAGACCTCTATTCAAACCTGTATTGCCATCTTGCTCTGCACCATGATAGCATATGAGAATGGTGGCATGATGCCATGGAGAGGACTGCATGATGGAATGTCACACTGTTCCTAATCTTGGGATTATGGTGTGAGATGGCATAACAGTAGCTCGACCCCTCTAGTTTAAATTCCAGGTACACTAATGTGGTGCACAGTAGAGTCTAATTGTGATAGTTGTTGTTGTTAATCTTTAAACATAAATCAACTCCACTTTGGTAATGAACAGTCTCTTTACTGGTTATAACAATATAGATAACTATTTACAGGTGATAGCTGCTCAGTGTTTTCCACACTTACAGTTGTAGATTGACCCACTCCAGACAGACCTTTGAGGGGAAAATGTAATATTTGATCAAGTCACTGTCTCTCTGGTAACGCTCACTCAGTTCTTATTTTGGACTAAGTTGTGCTTCACCTCTAAGGACACTTTTCTTCTAGTGATGTGTTAGAAATCCTCTCAAAATGGAGGAGGTCAACTCCCTCTTTTTCCTCTCAACTGCTGTCTCCCAACCCACTCTATCCTGTACCGTGTAGCCGGAGTTAGCTCCTTCCCCTCGCATGTGACTCATACCACTGCAGTCATTGGATTGACTGCACAGGGGAAGCTTAACCCTCTGAGTGCTGCTGTTAGCAGGTTTTCATAATATGCTACAGTACATAATATACATAGAAAATTACAACATTTGTGTGAAATAGTCTATATTTCTAGTATCTCATGGAGATGGCCACTTTGTGGGATACCAGCTCATAGTTGCATTGATTTGATGATGGACCTGCTCCTGCGATGTTTACTTCTGTTGTGCCAGGAACCACTTTATTCTTTCTGTGGTTGGCATTGGTTATGGAAATGTCAAGAGTGGATCAGACGCTTTGGGTCACCCAGGCTCTGTCCAACCACAGGGGCTAATGTGACTGGACCTGTACTGTCATGCAGTATGGGAGTTTGTGTCTGCTCTCCAGCGGGAGCTATCAATTCCATAATCTGGCCAAAAGGACAGCATCACACCCTACTAAAACTTCCTGCATACTGGTGGGAGTTGCCAGTTATAGTCTATACTTTCTCATCTTCAATCGAATTTTTTTTAGCTTTTGTTCAACTTGTTTGATTTCTATTGTTTGACCCCAGCCCGTATTTTGGTTATCCTTAAGCCTTACAATTTTGTTCCTGTCCATGATATCCATGGCTTCCCAACCATCCTTTTTAGGATCTTTCCTCTGACCATTAGCCTGTCCATGAAGGCCCTATCAAGACCTGCTAGGCTACCATACACATACACATAGCTTCTATGACACCTATATATCAAAAAAGTATCCTTTTGACACTTACAATAAATATAAAATTGTACTTTTTTGTTTTTTACATGGGTGCATGTATGCCACCATATTAATCAAACAAGAAGACACCAGAATACACCAAAAGTACACGAGGGATCATTTTTGGCAAATAGGGCTTTTTAATATTACTTTATGATGCAGTTAAAACAATACAATTTAGGGTTAGATGGACCCCTTTTTAAACCACATATGAAATATTTCCATTTAATCTTAGTACAAGGTTAAACACATTTTACAAGAGATGCTTATCTTTCAACTATTATTGTTATACTTCTAAGTTCACTATATACTGTAGGTGGAAAGAGAGTAACAACAGTAATTTCAACAATTCTTGTCTAAGACATGACACTTAGACACATTATTATTTCATGTACATAACAGTGTACGTTTATTAGATGATGCAAGCTCAAGTTTAAAACAATTAGATCTAAAGAGTGCTATTTTACTACAGAAGGCATGACGTTAAAAGGCACTCTTCAAGCTTCCTCTCATTTAGCTCTGATCTTTAGAATAGTTAGACATTGAAACTCTTTTTCCGCACATCTAACAGCAAAAGCTAAGCTTCACTTCTTATAATTAATAACTTAATGGTTTCAGAGATGGGTTTCAATAGCTAAATGGAACAGACTCAGTTGCACAAGAGCGCTTGAAGTGCTTGCTGTAATGGGTGGATTGTTCAACCTCTGACATACAACCTTACATGATGGTAAATTTCCCATGCACATACTAAAGTGTTATCATCTGTCAGAAACTAAAAGTAAGTCAAATATAAGAGATTAAGTACAAAAACACCTATGTATGTCAGGAAGATAGTCAAAGAATCTAAAGCAGGTATCTCAGAACATACTGAGGATGCAACATACTATGGAAATAAAATCAAACAGACCTTTGGCAAATTGTAAATGTAAAATGCCATAAAAGTTTTTATATTTACTACAAACAATCCTCAGATTTTGTAGTTGAAAATATATTTAACTGTATTTCTAAAAAAAATTCAAACATTGGTAAAATACCGAATAATAAACAATCACAAGGTTTTATATTTTTTGCAGCCAAAACTAACTACTTTATCATAAGATAGATATTTAATGATCAGATATTTAAAGCAGTTGTTAAAATGTGAAACTATGATGTCAACAACATAGTGAAAAATAAATTCACAGTATGAATATAACTGTTATAAGTACCAAAGTAATATTAAAATATAAAACATATTTGTATGAAATGTAAAAATATATATATATTTCAATATTGAAACGCTTGCAGTTTTTTTTTCATACAAAAACTATATTTCTATAGTAAAATACCTGGTACAGTTCTAGGGATAACATTTGCCCCACAATTGCCAAATATCTTGGGTTTTGGGAATATACTGCTGGCTACTTACCATCAGTTTAATAATTAGCAGAGCCAATATTCATTTATTGTTTTTTTTCTATTATTTCAATAATATACTCTATAAACTAACATTAACCCCTTAACGACCGCGGGCCGTAAAATTACGTCCTAGCGGTCATAATGTTACTGCCCGCGGTCTGCCGGCGGCAGCATGCCGAGATCGGCGCACATCTCAGCTGATTTTCACAGCTGAGATGTGTGCCTGCTAGGCACGAGCAGAATCATCTGCTCGTGCCGTTTAACCCCTTAAATGGCGCTGTCAATATGTCACAGCGCCATTATAAGCGCGATCGCGGTAAACTTTTACTTACCGCCCGATACCGGAAGTCACGTGACGCGATCACGTGACTTCCGATAGTTGTCATGGTAGCACAGGGTCATGTGATGATTCCTGTACTACACATGAATTGCTTTCACTTTCGAAAGAGAAAGAGAGCGTATCTGCTGTTTACAGCTGTATAGCTGTGATCAGCATATAGTGCAGAGCGATCGGAATGCTGATCGCAATAGCCCCCTAGAGGGACTAGTAAAATAAAAAAAAAGTTTTAAATTAAAAAAAAACCTAAAAGGTCAAATCACCCCCCCCCCATTCGCCCCATTGAAAATTAAAGGGTTAAAAAAATATACACACATTTGGTATCACCGCATGCAGAAACGCCCGATCTATCAAAATATAAAATCAATTAATCTGATCAGTATACGGCGTAGCGGCAAAAAAATTCCAAACGCCAAAACGACGTTTTTTTGTCGCCACAACTTTTGCGCAAAATGTTATAAGAGGCGATCAAAACGTAGCATCTGCGCAAAAATGGTACCGTAAAAACGTCAGCTCGAGACGCAAAAAATAAGCCATCACTGAGCCATAGATCCCGAAAAATGAGAACGCTACGGGTCATGGAATATGGCGTAAAACGTGCGCCACTTTTTTCGGTCAAACTTCCGATTTTTTTTAACCCCTTATATAAAAGTAAACCTATACATGTTTGGTGTCTACGAACTCGCACTGACCTGAGGCATCACACCCATACATCAGTTTTACCATATAGTGAACACAGTGAATAAAATATCTCAAAAACAATAGTGCTATCGCACTTTTTTTGCAATTTTTCTGCATTTGGAATTTTTTTGCCGTTTTCCAGTACACTATATGGTAAAACTTATGGTTTCATTTAAAAGTACAGCTCGTTCTGCATAAAATGAGCCCTCACATGACCATATTGACTGAAAAATAAAAAAGTTACGTCTCAGAAAAAGAATGGCGAAAAAAAAAACGGAAAGCGAAAAATCGGCCGGTCGTGAAGGGGTTAAACTTGACATACACTATCAACTACCATAATAAAATATAATGAATTTTGTGAGCTGTACTAATGTCCTCTGAAATGGCCCAACTTTATAGCAAAGTTGGTACCAAACGTCCAGTTTGTGGCATGGTGGTATGCACAATTGGATGGCACAAATCTCACAAGATCTGTCTTTCCTCTAATACAGTGCTGCTGCTCTATTAATATTTAATTTAAGTAACAGCTTTAAAAACTACACTGCAGCTCTGGATTAGTGGAAAGAGCAAAATTTCATGAAATCTAGCTCTCACTACTAGAGCAGCCACAGGGAGCAGGGGGATTTTGCTCTGCATGCTGGGTTCCTACAACCTGAACGCTCAAGAATCAAAAAGTAGGGCCTTTTGAGGGGACATTGAGAATACTTCTGTGAGGTTTGGGTTCTAGATTATATGTTTAAAAAAAATCACCAATCTGAGGCTGGAGTTCCACTTATGATAATATATATGACATATGACAAGCGCGAGTCTCGCATCGCATCACCCGGCACGGCTACACACTCCAGACTTGAGCATCTCAGCTGCATAGAAATACATGAGGCCAACCCGCTCCTGCCAGGACAGTGTGCGGCCATCCGGGCAATGCGATGCAAGACTCGCGCATGTCATACGCAAGTGGAAGTCCGACATAAGGCTGAGAAATGTTTTACCAAAGCACGATTCTAGCATTTGTTTTATTCTGAGATGGATTGGCACTTTAAATCTAAGGGTGCTTTACACGCTGCGACATCGCTAGCGATAGCTAGCGATGTCGTGCGCGATAGCACCTGTCCCCGTCGTTCGTGCGACATTTGGTGATTGCTGCCGTAGCGAACATTATCACTACGACAGCGTCACACGCACATACCTTTTCAGCGACGTCGCTGTGACCGCCGAGCAATCCCTCCTTCTAGGGGGAGGTGCGTTCGGCGTCATAGCGACGTCACTGCGGCGTCACTAAGCGGCCGCCCAATAGCAGAGGAGGGGCGGAGATGAGCGGCCGGACCATGCCATCCACCTCCTTTCTTCCTCATTGCCGGTGGACGCAGGTAAGGAGATGTTCGTCGTTCCTGTGGTGTCACACATAGTGATGTGTGATGCCACAGGAACAACAAACAACATCGTACCTGCAGCAGCAACGATACTATGAAAAGGAGCGACATGTCGATGATCAGCGATTTTTGATGCTTTTGCGATCGTTGATCGTCGCTCCTTGGTGTCACATGCTGCGATGTCGCTAACGGCGCCAGATGTGCGTCACTAACGATGTGACCCCGACGATATATCGTTTGCGATGTCGCAGCGTGTAAAGCACCCTTAAGTCTCCTCTCCCTTGTCTTATACTCACCTTTTACCAATGCCACTCCGGTCCCACAGAACCATCTTGCGACAGTAACTTCTGACTGTAGGAAGTCAGATGTTACGTTACAATTGCTCAATAAATCTCTATGAGAACCAGAACAAGGTTCTAATAGACTTTTATTGAGTTGCAACCTCTGGTGCACTGCATGAAACAATGGAGCTGCTGGCAGGTTGCAAATTGCTGATTCCGAGTGGACCGGCAGCCATAGAAGGTGAAGCTGCCAAAACATGAGTATAATATAAGGGGGCAGGGGACTTTCATTTAAAGCACCAGTCCAGTGGTGCAATTAAAAAAAATGCTGGAGTGGTGCTTTAATAAAAAGAGCAGCCCAAGACTGGTGATAGGTGCTCTTTAAGTTTAGAAGTTGTTACATCACCACCAGAGTCCGCTCCATCGACTTCTACTCCGATACGTCTTCATCAGGGGTGAAGCCACACATGCTGGCGTAACGCGTGGGGCAGGTGCACCCACACTATCTCCCTCACTATTTACTTATCTGGTATTGTATTGGCTCTCTTTGAACTGTACCATATTTATGTTAGTCCTACATTTGGTGACTATGTATTGCTGTATACTGTTCTCTGGTACTGTTATTTTTGAGCCTATGTGATTTGTTCCATCTGCATTATTTCATGAGGTTTTACTGGTGATGTGGCAATCTGCTTATGGGTGGATCACCCCTTTGATCTTTCCCATTTTTAAGTGTTCTTAATAATATTTCTCTGTTATTAATAAACTTTTTCACACCTTTTTCATGCAACAAGGGACTCCTCTTGCTTCATTCCATTATTCTGGATTTTCCAGTACATGTTTGGTGTAGTTGTGCCCACTCTTTCCCATGTGTTGTGTTCTAAGTTTTATTTATGGGTTGGAGCACACTTCCATATCCTATTTATTCAAGGTTGTGCCGTCCCCATTTGTTTCTTGGCCCCAGGATACTCACTCAGGTGCCCAGGTACTCCCTGCAGACCCTATGAGGTTAATGTTACCTGTCCAATTGTCTCACCAGGGAAAATCTTTGCGGCTGCAGGCCTTTATTGATTGTGGCTCTGTAGTAATTTCATAGACACTATTGTAGCAAAAGAGCTGGGTTTGCCTTTGCTAAGATTAAATGCTCCTATTAGAATTTCTGCTATTGATAGTACTCCTCTCACCCAGGGTGTGGTTAATTTTGTAACTCAGCAGGTTTCCATGCTTGTTGGAGCTTTGCATGTAGAAACTGTGTCATCTGTTTCCTTAGATTTGATAGAAGAGGTCCAGAATACCCAAGACCAAGCTCCTGAAACCTCTCCTGACCGTAAACTGTCACCCCCTCACTTTGCCTACGGGTACTCCAGGAATCCCACAATTCTGTGCTGGCAGGTCACCATGGTATCGGCAATACCCTCCGACTAGTAACCAGGTATTTTTCGTGGCCAACCATAGAGAAGGATTGTAAGAAATATGTACTGGCTTGTGAAACTTGTGCTCGAGCCAAGGCACCCCGTACCCGCCCTGCCGGATTTCTCCAGTCCTTACCTACTCCAGCAAGCCCTTGGACACACCTCTCCATGGACTTCATCACTGACCTTCCACCCTCAGAAGGGAAGACTTGTATCTGTGTAGTAGTGGATAGATTCAGCAAACAGTGTCATTTTGTTCCTCTGTCCTGATTACTCAATTCTAAAACTCTTAGCAGGTTGTTAATTAGACATATTGTGCGGTTACACGGGGTTCTGGAAAATATTGTTTCTGACCGAGGAACAAAGTTCATCTCGAAATTCTGGAGACCGTTCTGTAAAAAGATCAATGTAGAGTTATCTTTTTCATCTGCCTACCACCCAGAGACCAATGGTCAGACTGAACGTTCCAATCAAACCCTTGAATAATATCTCCGGTGTTATGTGTCTGACCGTCAGTCTGACTGGGTGGAATATCTGCCGCTAGCTGAGTTCGCCATCAATAATCAGTATCAGGAATCCATCCAGACTACCCCCTTTTTCGGCAATTTAGGGTTGCATTCACGTTTTGGTTCTTTTTCTTCCACTGCGGTGGATACTCCTGAGGCTGAAAAAACTGTGGACAAGCTGAAGGCTATCTAGTCTGAGGTGAAAGAGACCTTGAAGAAGGCATAGGTTGGTCAAGCCACCTCTGCTAATAAGAGACGTTCCATGGACCCAAACTTTGGCGTTGGGGACAAGGTATGGTTATCCACACGGAATATTAAACTCAAGGTCCCTTCTGCTAAGCTGGGTCCCAGATTTATTGGACCTTACGAAATAATTGAGGTCATTAATCCCACAGATTTCCACCTGCAACTCCCCCCATTCTTTAAGATATCAAATGTGTTCCACAAGTCCCTCCTCAAGTTATATCGTTTCCCCATTCACCCAGTCAGGGTCCCCCCTCCTCCTGTTTTGGTTGAAGGTAACTTGGAGTATGAGGTACAGAGAATACTTGATTCCCGTATTGTCCGAGGAGCGGTACAGTAATTGGTGCATTGGAGGGGTTACGGCCCTGAGGAGAGGTCATGGGTCCCTGCGAGCGATATTCATGCTAAGGGTCTGGTCCGAAAGTTTCACCTCCAATTTCCTGGCATGCCAGGTTTTGAGGGTCCGGAGGCCCCTCGTGGAGGGGGGGTACTGTTACGTCACCACCGGAGTTCGCTCCATAGACTTCTACTCCGATCGCCAGGCGACATCATGTTCCTGCTGTGGATAGTGCTGGTGATGGGAGAGGAGTCGATGCCAGCGGTGTCTGTGGGCGCAGGCTCCGCTCATCCACTGGTCTGGCTTTCCTGGGGATCTGTAGTGCCACTGGCTGACTGTAGATAGCGGGTGTCTCCCAGCTGAAGTACCATCATTCAGCTACAGCCTATGGGAAGACACCACACCCTTTTTAATGCCCCTCCTGTCTGCTGACCTCAGCCAGAGATAGTTCTGAAAATTCTGGTTCCTGTTCCGTCTTGTTCTGTGATTTCGTGTGCTGATTACCGCTTGTTTCCTGACTACGTCTCCTGACTTCTGTTTTTGTACCTCGCTGCCCAATCCGGTTTTGACCTCTGCTTGTTTCTGATTACGTCCTTGCCTGCCGATTCTGTCCCTGTTCCGCAATTCCTGGTTTGACCCTGCCTGACTACTACTCTCTTGCACTGCAACCTGCCACAGGTAGTGATCACCTTGGACCCTGTGTAATTCCAAATCCCTGTATAGGGGTAAAGGGTTTCAGGGTTCTAGGGGTCCTGCTTGGTGAGTGGCTGCCCTCTAGCCTGTCCATTACAGTCCGTCTGAGTCTGTGGATCCAGGCAGGCGTTACAAAAGTTAGAAACAAGGAAAAAATAGATGTCCGCTCACCTATAGCCGAAGGGGGAACCACCGCATCCAGGACTTGTGCACGGAAAGGGAAACCGGCAATCCATTTCCAGAAGGATCCCCAACCCTTCCTTCTACCCTATGCAATCCCGTTGTGAACAAATGTTTGATTTTCAAATGGTGGTAGAGAAGGAGCTAACTAAACTGCAGCAGCAGCCGAAAAGTTATTCTACTAATCTTTCTAAGCAGGAGAAAATTGCTATACAGTCATTAAAGAGCAATCCTAACATTATTATTAGAAATGCGGATAAGGGGGGCGCTGTGGTAGTGTTAGATGTTGGTCTATATGAGTCGGAATTGTGCCAAATGCTCAATGATGAGAATGTATATAAAAGGCTTCATAAGGATCCTGTACAGGATATCAGGAATTCCTTGGAGCAATTGATACAGGAAAGTTTATATATGGGATTTTTCAATGAAAAACAGCAAGAGTATTTTCTTCCATCTTGTCCACTGACTCCGCTACTACATGTGCTCCCCAAGTCCCACAATAATTCTTTTCCCCCAAAATTTCGTCCTATTGTTTCTGGTATTGGGTCGATCACAGAACATCTATCAGAATGGCTGGATGATCACCTGCAGGAACTGGCCAAGGCTTCTCCTAGCCATGTAATTGACAGCAAACATGTTTTGAATATCATTTCTGGTATTAGATGGTGTAATGAGTATAGCTGGATTTCCTGCGATGTGCAGACCTTATATACCAGTATTCCACATCATCTGGCTCTTTTGGCCCTCAGGAGTCTACTTGAGAAATATACTGGTTACTCATCGGATTTACAGCTGTTTATCCTTGAGGTGACAGGGTTCCTTTTGAAAAATAATTATTTTTCATTTTTAGGGGTTTTTTATCTCCAGTTGCAAGGATGCTCGATGGGTGCAAAATTTTCACCCTCATTAGCATGTATATTTATGCATTGGTGGGAAGAACAATATATATTCTGTTCTTCCAACCCCTTTTTGTCTGACACTGCCATATATCTGAGATATCTGGATGATATCTTGGTTATATGGCAGGGAACCCAGGAGACAGCTGTGGATTTCGTTGACTATATTAGCAACAATGCACATAACCTTTCATTTACATACCAGTATCATATTGCGGAGATCAGTTTCCTTGACATGTCCCTATACGGCAATCCCATTACGGGTGTTATTGAGAGTAAATTATATCGCAAATCTTGTTCTGGCAACTCAATATTACACGCTAAAAGCTGCCATCCCCGTCATGTAATACGTAACATACCGTCGGGTGAATATGTCAGGGCTATTAGATGCTGTAATACTGCTGTTGATTTGGCTAACGAATTCACCACTATTGATGAGAGATTCAGGGCAAGGGGTTACTCCCAAGCCCATTTGGATCAATCTAAGGATAAGGTTATCCTCAAAGATAGAGAACAATATCTCAAAATGCCAGCAAAAGGGAGTAAAAATCCTTCTGCCTTTGACAAAAAATCCGCAGTGGTTTTTTCTACCAAATACAGCAGAAATTACCATCAGGTGATAGGTGTGATTAAAAGATTTCTCCCTATCCTTTTTTCAGATGAGACATTGCATAAAATTCTTGACCAGGGTGTAAAGTTTGTGCCAAAGAAAAATGCATCCTTAGGCAATCAATTGTCCCCTAGCGATCATACCATCCCAATTCGGAAAAACATTACTCTTAGTGGGGGTTTAAATTGGCTCCCTACATGTGGTTCATATAAATGTGGTAGTAAATCCTGCGGTCTCTGTAAATTCATGATCGGTGCGCAAGAATTTTCTTCTTGTGTTAATGGAAAGGTTTTTAAAATCAATGATATGATTAATTGTGGCACCGACCATGTAATTTACTGTATCTCTTGCAGGGAATGTTGTCTCCAATATATCGGTAGCACGACCCGCCCTTTAAGACGGAGGATATCAGAACATGTGTATGATTCTAATCATACTACAACCACTAGGAACTTATCTGGGGCATCCCAACACTTCTTTTCTAAACATGCCGGTAATACGGATACACTGCAGGTTGTTGCACTAGAAAAAGTCAGATTCCCTAAAAGAGGGGGCAATTTGAAAGAACTATTGTTACATAGAGAGACTTTTTGGATTTTTACTATGAGTACCAGATTTCCATTAGGTATGAATCGTAAGAGTGATTTGTATTTTATCTATTGAATATATATGTATGAAATCCGGTGTTTCTTTCTCTCTTTTTTCCTACCCCTCCTTTTCCTCCCGGTGCTTACTCTCTGCCCACCTTGTCCTCACTGGGTTCTCAGCTTATTTGAATTAGCCCATGTTTCATTCATTCCCCAGAGACTGACTAAGAACCATCCGGTTCGAAACGCGTCCTCTGTTTGCATAGGACCCTGTCTGGATAATTTTATGTATATTTTAAAATGAATCAATAAAGAATATTTGGTTTTATTATCCGTTACAAAAGTTAGGTGGTACAATATTTAGAGGCTGAACTTAGAGTAGCAAACATACCAAATAAAAATAAAAAATTATGGCAGGTAACGGTTCTTCTTTAATTTCGGATTGGAAACACTAATGCATTAATACTATACTTTAACAGCATTACAACTTTTGCTATACCGATAAGTTTAGTAAATGGAGAAACAACACCAGCACTTGAGGATTTCTCAGTGCTACTTGTGTGAGAAACACCCATTTAAAATAATGATTAGTCTTAGATGTTCATTGATTATAAGTACTTGCTAAATACTGCAAACAGTTAAATGCTAGATGTAGAGATGTAACTTGGTAGATAGTATGGCATACCTGAACATAAGCTTAAAAGTAAATTAGCCAAAGTCAAAAGATTAAGCAAGTCAAAAGATTTTATAATCAGTAGCAGAAGCACAGGTCACCGATAATAAGCTAGAAAAGAACCAGTATACAACTATGTCTTCAGCCACAAATATAGAGTGAAAGCTTGATATTCTTATATTCAATAAAATATACTTTTTTACATGGTAACTGATGAGTAACAAGTGTATAGACTGAATAAAATATTAGAACAGCGGTTTTATTAACCAATTTGAACTTTGTATATGCTGTTTCAGCTACATATTATTTCTCAATGTATAACAGCTACTTACAAATGCAATAAATGTTAATGACAAATGCATTTTTTTCTGTTTTCTTTTATTATTGTTTGTTTATGTTTGGTTTACATTAAAAAAACAATAACATCACCAGAACAAGGTAATGAGGACATGAGACCTGCCACCAGTTTTCACAATACAAAATGCATACATTTTTAAATACTGTATTTTTGGACTATGAGACGCACCAAACCATAAGGCGCACCTAGGTTTTAGAGGCAGAAAATAGAAAAACATTTTTGAAGCAAACAATGTAGTCATGATGCACTGTTATGAGGGGATCTGCTGTTGACACTGTTATGGGGGTAATGTCCCTCAATCCCATCCTGGGATCCTTCCAGGAATATATGTCCCCCATCCTGGTATCTATGATCCCCATCATGGGCACATCCTAGTATATATGTCCCCCATACTGGTATATATGTCCCCATCATGGTATATATGCCCCCCATACTGGTATATATGTCGCCTATCTTGGTATATATGACTCCCATCCTGGGCCCATCTTGGTATATGATCCATATCATGGGCCTATCCTGGAATATATGTCCCCCATACTGGTATATATGTCCCCCATCCTGGTAAATATGCCCTCATCATGAAATATATGCTCCCTATCCTGGTATATATAACTCCCATCCTGGGCCCATGTTGGTATATGATCCTGTTATATATGTCCCTAATCCTGGTATATATGTCCCCCATCCTGGTATATATGTTGCCTATCCTGGTATATATGTTCCTCATCATGGGCCAATGCTGGTATATATGCCTCCCATTATGCTGCACACATAAAAAATAAATTATTCTATTCTCCACTCTCCCTGTGCTCAGTGTCCTCTTCTGATGCCGACAGCTGACTTCGGTATGTAAGCAGGACAGCACATGATGTCACTGCCATGTGCCACTAGCTACACGCTAACAATAGCTGCCAGCAAATACAAAATTAATATTCTCTGCTTCCCATTCCCAGGATTACGTGGGGAGCAGTGAATATTAATTTTATTTAATAGTTGACACGTGATCGCCTCAGTCGCTGCAGTAAGCCAGCATCTAGGGCAATCAGTGTGTCTGCTATTAAAGAAAATGAATATTCACTCCTCCCCATGCCCATAATCCTCCCCACCTCTTGGAACTGGCTTCAGAGGTCAGCTAACAGGTGGATGAGATTATAGGCATAGGGAGCAGTGAATATTCATTGTCTTTAAAAGAGGACACACGTTTTCCCCAGCCACCAACCCTGCAGCAATGACCCTGCTCCTACCTCCTGTGACCCGCTCAACCACTGAAGCCGCCCCTCAACAGCGATCCACGCACATCCGGAGTATAAGATGTACCCCACACATTCCTCCCAAATTTTGGTGGTAAAATGTGTGTTTTATAGTAGAAAAATATGATACATCTTGTAGACCTTATGAGGATGATAGGCATAAATTATCAAAGCAAGTACATCAGCCTCACTAGGTCTGTGCAATGTATTTAATAGTTCATGCTTTTTAACCCCTTCCTGACAGACATTTGTCAGTATTTGCACATTTGTTTTTTTTCCTCCCCTTTTTCCAAGAGCTGTAATTTTTTTTTTATTTTTCTGTTCACATATACATGTCAAGGTTTGTTTTTTGTGAGATGAGTTGTGCTTTTGAATAACACCATTAATTTTATCATGTCATGTACTGGAAAAAAATTCCAAGTGCTGCAAAATAGTGAAAAAAAGCAATATTGCTTTTTCGAGGGAGATGGGAGGTTTTCTTAACATGTTTACTACATGGTAATACTGATTTGGTAATATGATAGGTCAGTACGATTACGCAGATACTGAACATACCTTATTTTTTTTTTACTTAAGTGATGAAAAAAATAGGAAAAAAAATATATATCCAGTATATATATGTGACACCCCTGGACTATCAGGTCGTCACAGGGTATTGCACAATCTGCCCTCCAGTGCAGTATCCACCTCCCTCTTGGTTATGGGTCCCTAACCACATGGTGTTGCCTACATCAGCTAATCAAATCCTAGATACACCCTGCACCACACCCACCAGACACACCAGTGGACGGCTTGAGTGGACAGAGTCGCCCACCTGGGGGGTCAGGGAGGGGAGGTGAAGAGTGTAGTCAGTAGTCAGTAGAGAGTTGGAGAGTAGCCCTCGAGCTGCTCACAGCTCTGAGGAGGTCGGGAGCAGGGACTCCCATAAGGAGACTGTCTAGGTGGCAGACGGTGGTCTGGGCCTAGGGGAGTTGACCCCCGTTCGCAGGGGATCGTGGCAAGGGGCTCAGATCTGTCAAACAGGACAGCCTGCGGGCTTGCACCATCACCAAGCTGGGACCAAGGCACGACGGGGTACGTGGACCCTAGGTTGGGGAGTAGTTGCATGCAACCCGATAATTTACCCGTGGAGAACGGAGCCTTCATGATTCGTTCCCAACCGCTCCAAAATTAGGGCACTAGCACAACAAGGGGGATAGGACTTCCCATTCAAAACGGTCCAAAAAATCCCAAGCATGAGCCCTGAGAGCAAGCTCCCACACTTAGCCACAGTGGAGAGCGGGACCCGGCAAGTTTCACACTACCGGGACCTCCAGAGAAGTAAACTTAGTGCCAGGAGGCAGGTCACGGATCACCAGGCAGCACCATTTGGAGACAGGACCCGAACTAACTCCCCTCAGCGGCAGTAGTGTCCAGAGATTTTGTTTACTCGGTTGTCGGTGTCTGCTTAATGGACTGAGTGAGTACAAGAGTGACCCCTGCATCCCACGGCATATTCCTCACACCGAGTCCCGGGGCATCCCCCTACCCGTGGAGGGTTTTAACACCTTGCTGCCCCGTTCCATCTTCCCCGAGTACTCTCAACTGCAGCGGTGGTACTTCTAATTACCCCACACCACAGATGGAGTCACGAACTCTATAATCCCTTGTAAATACCCCCTTCATTTTAGTGGACGCACGACCCCCGGGACCGGAGACCCTCGAGCCACTGAGAACCCGGATCCAAGCAGCTCGGCTGCTGCTACGGGGGCGGCATATATATATATATATATATATATATATATATATATATCTCACTTGTGCCCCGATTTTCCGAGAACATTAACATCTTCAATATCTGGTTTATGGGGCTGTGTGAGGGCTTGTTTTTTTGCAACCTAAGCAAACATTTTTATTGATACTATTTTGCAGTAGATTTTGATCGCCTCTTATTGCAGTGTTGTGGTGGGGGAAAAACTGCAATTCTACTAATTAGATTTTTTCCCTATTATGCCATTTACTGATTGGGTTGATTTATTTTATATTTTAATAGCTCAAACTTTTTCAAACACAGAGATATGTAGCACCCACGGGGCAGGGGTTACATACTCGTCGCCGGGCCGATGATGTCAGGTCTAGGATGTCACGGGTGGCCCTGCCTGGCTTAGTGGCCCCGAGGTGTACAATAAAAGGGCGGATGGTGATGATGGAATGAAAGTTTGTCTCGTGACGCCACCTGCGGTATGCAGCTAGGGATTAGCCGCCGCTGCTGTCGCTGTCCTCCGGGGCGGATTGTAGTAGCAGCAAAGATGGCTCTGCTCCCCACAGGTGGAGCGGGCCCCGGGGAGGTGATGGGAAAGACGGCGGCTATTAGCACCAAAGCGCGGGGTGACGGCAATAAAGGAGTGACATGGCAATTGTGGTTCAAGGTCTTTTACTCACAGTTCGAAGATTGCCCAGAGGCACCAGTTTTCGCTGCGATTAAGCTCCAGCCGATCCCGGGTAAGTCAAAGGTCCGAACCAGTGTGGTAGTCTGTTGGCCCTTCCTCCTTGCGCCTTTTAGTGTGGATCCCAGTGACCTGAAGTGCTCGGGGACCCCAGTGTAGTGTTAAAGTTACTGTCCCGTCTGCAGATGCCGCGGGTCCGTGATGGGGCCGGACTCCGCTCATGGCTCCGAACCCTATGTAGCACTGTGCTCCGGGAACTGTGGTGGCCAGAGGGTAATGCAATCCCATTGTCCTGCAGATTCTGGTGATCCAAAGTGAAGTCTGTTCCACCCTAGGGCTCTGCACCCTGATCGGCACCAGTTCTAAGGGAGCAATGAAGCTCTCCCCTCGGCAATCATATTTCTCCTCGTCCCACAGGAGCTACCGGTCAGCCAGCTTCTCTACTGTCGTCACCTGCTTTTTCCAGTCTGCCGGGTCCTAACTATAGAAGCTCTTAAGCACTCTCTATAGCAACTGTGTTGTTCTGAGTCTCAAACTATTCTGATCTAAAAACCTGCGTGTCCTCTCACTTCCCTCCAGCTGCCCCCACCTTCCTGATGACTCACTAGTGCTGGGAAAAACCTGTTGTTATGGTGACCAGCTCTAGCCCAGTTCCAGTGGCTGGCTGCTGTGTGTTGTGTAACTCCTGACTCATTTCCTGGTTGTGAGAGTTGTGTAAGTGAAAACCAGTGGTTAACGTCTTCCTTACCCAGGATGAGTATTACACCTTAAGTCAGATGCAATACCCTGTGGTGACTGATCCTCAGGGGCGCCAGAGATACCAAATGTGTATTTTTGGTATTTTTTTTCTTTATTTATTTTTAATGGAAAAAAAGGGGGTGATGTGAATGTTTATATTTCTTTCACGTTATTTTATTTTTTTTTCACTCTCTACTGTTTTTCTTTGTCTCATTAGGGGACCTGAACCTGCGATCATCCTATCATTTGTACTATAGATAGCATAGCATAGCAAAAAGCACAGTCTCTTATGGATACTAGCTACATACTACTTTTAAACAGTAGTATCATCTTGACTGGTGTGGGGTCTTTAGCAGACTATCAGCCATCATGGCAACCCATCAGCGCATCACGACTACATGATGATTCTGATGGCCACATAAAATGATTCACCTCCCCCCTCACCTACTGGCAAGCATTAAATGCATCTGTCACAGAATATGAGCCCTCATCTTTCCCCGCACATGTCGGCTGATTTGCTCAGTTGCCGTGCAGCTAACAGGCGCAGAGGATCTCAGATCCACCTGGTCCTTTTAAATAGCTAAAGGCAACCTGTCATCTACTCACGAGGCAAGGCAGTCCGATGATCGTCACTGTATTTGACCCAACGCCACCTATCTTCTTAATATCGTTGTTTTCTTTCCCTGTTTCATGTGTACGACGCATATTACACAGTATTGTGCTCCTGCGCACGCGCACTTCTCCCTGCCCTGCTGATGGAGGAGCAAAGTATTGTAGTGTGCATGTGCAGGAGTTGTTTGGCCTTTCTCCATGCCTGCGCATTACAGTGCTTAGCTGTGCCCGCAACATGGCAAAGAGAAGTGAGGTGGAGGACAATGGAGGACATTCTGTGGACGACAGAGTACTAGTGATGTGTGCGTGTGCTCGACACTGCTTGTTATTCGATCGAGCAAGGAGGAGAAAACGAAAATGAAAAATAAAAAATCACCGGGTGGTGAAGGGCTTAAAGAGGTTTCCCTGCTTAAAATGTAATCCCATGTCCAGTCTCTGATTTTATTGGGCACAACATATTTGTAAATATTTTATTATATTGCCTCTGCGCAATCATATAATTTGCTAGTAGCGTAACTAGAGTTTGATGGGCCCCAGTGCAAAGTTTGGATCTGGCCCCCCCCAACCATACACCGACACTCGGGGTACAGGATAATGACACTGACACTCGGGGTACAGGATAGTGTCACTGACACTTGGCTCCTTCCCTCAGCACTCATATTTCCCATTATCTGAAATTCCTCTTTCTATCTGTATGCAGCTTTTCTATGTTCTGATATCCATCTTGTCCTGAGCATGCACCTTCCCCGCAGGTTTTCCATGTTCTGATACACATCTTACCCTCAGCACCCAGCTTTCCCATGATATCAGAGCATGGGAAAGCTGGGTGCTGAGGGAAAGATGTATAGCAGAGCATGGAAAAGAGTCGCTTTACCTCATCACGAAACTTTCCCATCCCATACTTATATCTTTGTCCCCCCTCGTATATAGCTCTGCAAATACTATAATAGCCCCCACATAGCCTTCCATATAGTATAATGGGTCCCACATAACCCTTCATATATTATAATGCAGCCCCCATAGTTCTTCATATTGTATTATGCAGCCCATATACTGTTTTATGCACACCTCTAAGTCTCCATATATTATAATGCAGACCCATAGTCCTCCATTGTTTTATAATGCAGACCCATAGTCATTCATATTATATTATGCAGCCCCCATACGATTTAATGCAACCCATAGGCCTCTATGTATTATAATGTTCCCCCATAGTCCATGTATAAGGTGTCCTTCATATTGTGTTATGCAGCCCCCATACCATTTAATGCAACCCATAGGCCTCCATGTATTATAATGCACCCCCATAGTTCATGTATAAGGTGTCTTTCATATTGTGTTATGCAGCCCCCATATCATTTAATGCACTCCATAAACCTCCATGTACTATAATGCACCCCCATAGTCCATGTATGAGGTGTCCTTCATATTATATTATGCAGTCCCTATAAAATTGAATGCACCTCCATAGTGCTCCATGTTTTAAAATGCACCCCTATAGTCCTCCATGTTTTGTATTACAGCCCCATCATCCTTCATATTATATTATGCAGTGCTCATACCATTTAATGCACCCCCATAGGCCTCCATGTATTATAATGCACCCCCATATTCCATGTATAAGGTGTCCTTAATATTATATTATGCAGCCCCCTTACCATTTAATTCACCCTCGTAGACCTACGTTTTATAATGAACCCCATAGTCCTCCATGTTTTATGATGTAGCCCCATCGTCCTTCATATTGCATTATGCAGCCCCCATACCTTTTAATGCACCCCCATAATAATAATAATAATAATAATTTATTCATTTATATAGCGCTATTAATTCCATAGCACTTTATATACATTGGCAACACTGTCCCCATTGGGGCTCACAATCTAAGGTCCCTAACTGTATGTTTTTGGAGCCTCCATGTACTCTAATGCACCCCCATAGTCCATATATAAGGTGTCCTTCATATTGTGTTATGCAGCCCTCATACCATTTTATGCACCCCCATAGACCTTCATGCACTATAATGCACCCCCATAGTCCATGTATAAGATGTCCTTCATATTGTGTTATGCAGCCCCCATATAATTTACTGCACCCCTTAGGCCTCCATGTACTATAATGTACCCCCATAGTCTATGTATAAGGTGTCCTTAATATTATATTATGCAGCCCCCTTACCATTTAATTCACCCTCATAGAGCTACATGTTTTATAATGAACCCCATAGTCCTCCATGTTTTATGATGCAGCCCCATCGTCCTTCATATTGCATTATGCAGCTCCCATACCTTTTAGTACACCCCCATAGGCCTCTGGCCATCGTGTACTCACTGATTAAAAAAAAAGAACAAGTCTTCACCTCTCCTTGTTCCCTCGCTGCTCTGGTCAGTGTCCTGCGCTCAGCAGTAGCAGCACAGCAGTTGCGCAGTAGTGACATCACTGCGCTCTGTTGCACTGAAATGTCTATCGCAGGCACAAGGGGGTAATGATGGAGGATGGAGCGTAGCACGCCGCTCCATTCTTCATCCTTTGTGCGATGACGGGCCAGGGTCTGCGGGTGAGGAGGGCTCAGTGCCAATGCTGGCACTGGGCACCCCTTACTCACAGGCCCCATAGCGGCCGCGTGGTCTGCCACTGAGCAGTGCAGCTCCTCTCTCACAGAGAGGAGCTGGCTGCTTCTCTGCAGGGCGGGTAACCAGGCCCCTAACTCTGCCAGGCCCGGTTGCTCTCGTGATCTCTGCGACTGCTATCATTACGCCCATGGTTTGACACTATTTTTATATTTCCATTTCTTGTGTCTCTTCTTTATAGTTGTCTGCTGAAAGTAATGCAGAATTAATATTACCTATGAAAATTTACGTTTTAAAATGGTAGCAAACAATCCATCCAGAGGAACGTATTTGCTAAGTTTTGGCTAGGAGTATAATGTTTAATGCTTGGTCTCTAGTCAAAAAAAAATCAGAATATAATAAATCTTGGAGTAAATCTGTCAAGCTAAATGTCCCAGTGCTGCAATACCAAAAATAGAGCAAGTGCACTGCAGAATGGAAATTTTCACAGCTTCATTATGAGACTCTACACATTCAGCATTGCAGCGATATCATTTATATTAAAGGCAAGTAGTCAGAGCTGCATAACTGTTCATAATAGGATTTTATCTGCAGTGCTCCGATGTATTAAATATATTTCAATATACCGCATTTTCCGGTGTATAAGACGACTGGACGTATAAGACGACCCCCAATTTTTCCAGTTAAAATATAGCGTTTGGGATATATTGTATATACTCGAGTGTAAGCCGACCTGAGTAATGTGTGCATTGTTTAGTGAAATCCCCTGCTGTAATGTTCCATGCAGTAATTAACCCATTGTTTAATAATGCCCTCCTGCTGTAATGTCCCCATTGTATAGTAATGTGCCCTGCTGTAATGTCCCGTGTAGTAATTTTTCCATTGTTTAATAATGTCCTCCTGTTGGTTCCCTTCTGTCCCCTATCATGAAGTTGTTTACACACAATAAAAGATATTCTCACCTGTCCTCCATGCCCGGGCTGCCTCCAGATGTTTCTTGCAGTCCGCACACAGAGCCCTCCGTGATAGCGTGAATGGAGCGGCCACTCCAGGAGGTCGTCATGGCTTTACTACAGTTGAATACTTTACGGCGCCACAAAGCATTCAACTGCAGTAAAGCGCATCCAATACACAGGGCCGCCACTACTGTCAGCGCTTTAACTGCAGTTGCATGCTTTGTGGCGCCGTAAAGCATTCAAAGAAAATGCTAAAAAAAAAACAACTATATAACATACAGTATATCACAAAAGTGAGTACACCTCTCTCATTTTTGTAAATATTTTATTATATCTTTTCATGGGACAACACTGAAGATATGACACATATGATACAATGTAAAGTAGTCAGTGTACAGCTTGTATAACAGTATAAATTTGGTGTGCCCTCTAAATAACAACACACAGCCATTAATGTCCAAACCGCTGGCAAAAAATGTGATAAACTGGCCAAATTGGGTTCAATGTGTCAACCTTTTTTGTGGACACCATTATTTTCAAGCACTGTCTATACTCTCTTGGTCCTGGACTTTACTAGAGCGTAACAGTAGCCACTGGAATCCTCTTTCACTCCTCCATGACGATATCACAGAACTGGTGGATGTTAGAGATTTTGTGCTCCTCCACCTTCAGTTTGAGGATGCCTTTTTTTGGTCGACCATGGCAAGGCTTTTTCTTGGAACCTGTCTTCTTATACCACTGTATGGTCTTGGCCACTGTACTGCAGCTCACTTTCAGGATGCTGACAATCTCCTTTGAGCCTAGGCCATCTTTATGTAGAGCAACAATTCTTTTTTCAGATCCTCAGAGAATTCTTTGCCATGTTGAAAATCCAGTGACCAGTGTGAGAGAGTGTGTGAGCGATAACACCAAATGTAACACACCGGCTCCCCATTCACACCTGAGACTTTGTAACACTAATGAGTCACATGACAATGGGAGGGAAAATGGCTTTTTGGGCACAATACCGCATTAGGACCTAAGGAAGCGCAGCTGTGTGCAAATCAGCCGTCGTTTCTAATGTTGGCCACATCCTCTTGCATCCATGTTTCAATTTCATCAAATAATAAAAGTGTTTTTGTTTTTATGGATGGTGAGTGCCACCTTTTTTATTTTAACTCTACTACTCTATTCTGTTTTTCTCTTTGCTTAAAGAAACAACATTTATAGTACTGTACATGGTCATAGAACTTATGTGGAAAACCATAAGGCTAAGTTCACACACTGCATCTTTTGCTGCATTTTTGGTGCGTTTTTGAGGTCACAAAGATGCACCAAAATGCGTGCATTTCATTCTCCCAGCAAAGTCTGTGAGATTTCTATTTTGCTGGCCACACTGGGCATCTTTTGTTGGCTGCAACTTGGCTGCATTTTTTCAGATGCAGCATATCAATTCTTTTTGTGTTTTTACATCGTTTTTGAGCCCTTCCAGTCAATAGATTTGACTTAAAAAATGCATTGGGCAAAACGTGCTAAAAACGTGTAAAAAAAAAAGCATTGCGTTTTTAATGCGTTTTTACAGGATGCATCTTTGGTGCGTTTTTTGGGACAAAAACGCTGCATCTTTGTGGTAAAAAACAAAGATGCCGCATGTGAACATACCCTTAATGTATTCATCGATAGTGAAGAAGATATCGGGTATGTCCTCATGGAATGTAAGTACAGCAGAAATTATTGGCACTGAGTGTACTACAAAATGGTTCCCTGAAAAATGCCCACAGGAAAATTGCCCACAGGAAAAATGCCCACAAGAAAATTGCCCACAGGAAAAATGCCCACAGGAAAATTGCCCACATGGAAAATTGCCACATGGAAAATTGCCCACACGGAAAATTGCCCACATGGAAAATTGCCCACACTGAAAATTGCCCACACTGAAAATTGCCCACACTGAAAATTGCCCACACGGAAAATTGCCCACATGGAAAATTGCCCACACAGAAAATCGCCAATTGCAGCATCACAAAGTTTCAGATCTATGATATTTGAGGTGCAAGGTGAGGATGTTCACATAATAGGTGATCAACTTGTGATTTACAGTTGACCTAGTGTAAAACTGCAAAAATGCTGAAGATCTGTGGTTTGTAGCAACAGTCTGTCATTATCAGCGATAGATAGATACAGTCTGCTCTAATCTCACTGATTCTGCCTAAGGGTACCTTCACACTTAGCGATGCAGCAGCGATCCGACCAGCGATCTGACCTGGTCAGGATCGCTGCTGCATCGCTACATGGTCGCTGGTGAGCTGTCAAACAGGCAGATCTCACCAGCGACCAGTGACCAGCCCCCAGCCAGCAGCGACGTGCAAGCGACGTTGCGCTTGCACGGAGCCGCCGTCTGGAAGCTGCGGAGACTGGTAACTAAGGTAAACATCGGGTATGGTTACCCGATGTTTACATTAGTTACCAGTGTGAGCAGGGAGCAGGGAGCCGCGCACACTAAGCGCTGGCTCCTTGCTCTCCTAGCTACAGTACACATCGGGTTAATTAACCCGATGTGTAATGCAGCTACATGTGCAGAGAGCAGGGAGCCGCGCACACTGAGCGCTGGCTCCTTGCTCTCCTAGCTGCTGTACACATCGGGTTAATTAACCCGATGTGTACAGCAGCTACATGTGCAGAGAGCCGGAGCCGGCAGCACAGGCAGCGTGAGAGCTGCGGAGGCTGGTAACTAAGGTAAATATCGGGTAACCACCTTGGTTACCCGATGTTTATCTTGGATACAGCTTACCTCAGCTGTCAGACGCCGGCTCCTGCTCCCTGCTCGCTTCATTTGTCGCTCTCTTGCTGTCACACACAGCGATCTGTGTGTCACAGCAGGAGAGCGGCTTTGAAGAAAACGAACCAGGGCTGTGTGTAACGAGCAGCGATCTCGCAGCAGGGGCCAGATCGCTGCTCAGTGTCACACACAGCGAGATCGCTAATGAGGTCACTGCTGCGTCACAAAAAGCGTGACTCAGCAGCGATCTCGGCAGCGAGCTCGCTGTGTGTGAAGCACCCCTTACTCCTTCCACCAGCCCAAAACAGCAGCACATGCAGAACCAGCAGCAGTGTGATCAAGAGGAGCAATCACTACTATCTGTACTCACAAAAGTATCACTGTATTATCTGTTGAGTTACATGTGACTGCAGGTCACATCTAATACATTATCATCTCAGGGGAGCCCACCAAAAGCAGGGTGCTGCTGGCAGAGATAGGGTACTTTCACACTTGCGTTCATCGCAATCCGCCACTATAGAAAATAGCGCAGTCCGTTAACGGACTGCGCTATTCTCCATAGACTTATATTGACGACGCACTGTGACGCAGTGTCTGTGTTTCATCCGCTAGCCGACGCTGAGTCGTTATTTTGACTGAGCACCGGGAGGAGGGAATGCAGCATGTAGCGTTTTTGGTGTCGTTAAAACAACTCACCTTGGCGGATTCCGTTGGAATCCGCCAAAGTGTCTAATGATCGTCTATGGTGGCGGATTCCGCCGCTATGCGCTAAGCAGCGGAATCCGCTGATGGATTCCATCACATTCTACTGAGCATATGTACCGTCCCGGGGCTTGGCCGGCTGCCGAGCCGCTCGGATCCGGGCTCATGGGTGGGTGGCTCGAGCTCCTCCCGGACCCGGGGGTCACGTCACTCTGAAGGGATGCTGATGCTATGTGAGGGGTGGTGTTCGGTGGGGAGGTCCATGGCCGAGGCCGCGGTTGTTTTTGGGGGTTAAGTTCGTGACGACACCCACGGGTTGGGGTGAATGGATGGACACCACCGCTGCCGTTGACTAGGCTCCCGGGGATGGTGTTGCGCAGCTTAATGTTGACCCCTCCGTGGGTAGGGGGTGATGGTCCCGGGGGCCCGAGGGTGCTGAGGAGGGGGGATGTGTGCTGGCTTGTTGGTGCGATGCGGTGCGCGGCCCGAGGGAACTGTTGTACTCACTATTACAGACACACTGGAGTCTCTGGTAAACCAAACAAGATGGTGGACGATGCCAGCAGCCGGCTGCACTTCTCCCCTTTTTTCAGGTTGGTGGTTTCCGCCTTTCTCCTTCACCTCACTTTTAGTAGAATGGTGACTCCTATGCCTGTGCAACAGTAGTCCGCTCCCCAGCTTTGTGTGTGCCGGTAGAGCCCGTTTGCCCGCAGACACTGGCCCGTGGGATCTCGATGCCTGGGCGGTGGCTTTCTATCCCTCTGGTTGGGCTGTTGTCTTCAGTCGGGTCTTGGGTGGGAAAGGACCTAAAGTCCAGACCCCAACCAGTGAATTCAACTCGGTCGAGTGGCTTCTGGGCCTAGAACTGGGTCTGAGTACCCCTCCTGGTGCTCTGGTTTCCAATCGGTTCCCCGGTTCGGTACCGACGGGTCACTACCCGGTCCCGGTCCCTTACGGTTCCACCGGCTGTAATCTCTGCTCCTGTAGGCGGCCACCACCGTCTGCCTCCTGGCCACAGGGTATCCGGGCTCCAACCCAGATCCCTGACAGACGTACACACTTTGCTACCACTCTCCTCCACTCCTGTCACTGAACTCTCTGTTTTTCCCGCCTCAGGCTCTCCGAACTCCTTGGTGGGCGTGGCCAACCGCCTGGCTCCACCCCCCGGGTGTGAACGTCAAGTCCTGAGGTGGGTGACTTAGGGATTTAAGGTTGGCTGCTGGTACCTTTTTAGGGGAAGGTGTTTGTGCAAGGGCCTACCTGTGACTACCTGGCTAATCCAGGGCGTTACACATGCTCAGCATGTCCAGCAGAACGATCTAAATTGTTTAAAATCACTCCTGGTCTCTCTATCGCTCTCTGTCGGTCGGTCTCTCCCTCTCACCCCCTCTCTCATACTCACCAATCATGGGCGCAGCGCTGCACAGCTGTCACCATGCTCTGGTGGCTTCTCCTCTTTTGAAAATGTCGGCCGCTCATTATTCCATCTCGTATTCCCTGCTTCCCCCGCCCACCGGTACCTATGATTGGTTGCAGTCAGATGCGCCCCCATGCTGAGTGACAGCTGTCTCACTGCAACCAATCACAGCCGCGGGTGGGCTGGTCTATATCATGCAGTACAATAAATAAATAAATAATTTTAAAAAATCGGCGTGCGGTCCCCCCCAATTTTGATACCAGCCAAGATAAAGCCACACGGCTGAAGGCTGGTATTCTCAGGATGGGGAGCCCCACGTTATGGGGAGTCCCCCAGCCTAAAAATATCAGCCAGCAGCTGCTCGAAATTGCCGCATCCATTAGATGCGACAGTCCCGGGACTCTACCCGGCTCATCCCAAATTGCTCTGGTGCGGTGGCAATCGGGGTAATTAGGAGTTAATTGCAGCCCATAGCTGCCACTAAGTCCTAGCTTAATCATGGCAGGTGTCTATGAGAAACCCCCCATGATTAACCTGTAAGTGAAAGTAAATAAACACATACACCCAAAAGAATCCTTTATTTGAAATAAAAGACAAAAATACACCCTTTTTCACCACTTTATTAAAATCCCCAAATACCCCTCCAGATCCGACGTGATCCACAGAGGTCCCATGACGCTTTCAGCTCTGCTACATGAAGCTGACAGGAGCGGCCACAGACCATTACCGCTCTCTGTCAGCTCCACACAGCAACTGAAGTGAATCGCGCTGTCAGCGGGGATGTCACTGAGGTAGTGCTGGTGTGTGCATTAATGATGGGGGCAGTAGTACCTGCGTGTGTGCGGTGATGATGGGGGCGGTAATGCCTGTGTGTGTGCGGTGATGATGGGGGCTCTCTCTCTCTCGGCTAAAGAAAACTAACGCAACGTGTTATTTCACAGGAATCTGTTGCCTTTATTATCACACTATTTGCAAGGCATCCGTCACATGCGTCACACAACGCATTGTGACGGATGCCAAACAACGCAAGTGTGAAAGTAGCCATAGCTGGTCCTGAAAGCCCCAAAAGCACAGCAGAGAGGTGAGACTCTGTCGCTTGTACCACCTTGTGTTCGTGCTGGGAATGTATGATATGTTTTTGCAGTGGTGTAACTAGAGTCCAATGGGCCCCAGTGGGATATTTGGACCTGCCCCCCCCCCCCTACTCACACATGTTCTCACATGTACGGGCCCTTGTAGTGTTCTAACTTCTATCAAGACTTATCAACTGCCTCCCCTCCCCCTTCATTATGTAGTAATATCCTCCGTCCTGGTATATATGCCCATCATCCTGGTGAATATGTCCTCATCCTGGTGTATATGACCCAATGCTGGTATATAAGGTCCTCATTCTGGTATGTATGGTCCACGTTGTCTCCATCCTGGTATATATGTTCCCATCCTGAGTTACATGGTCCCCAATCCTAGTGGGCATTCATGTCTGTTGGCAATTTTCTGTGGACATTTTTCACATATCATGTGAACATCCTCACCTTGCACCTCAAATATCATAGATCTGAAACTTTCTGATGCTGCAATTGGCGATTTTCTGTGTGGGCAATTTTCCATGTGGGCAATTTTCCGTGTGGGCAATTTTCAGTGTGGGCAATTTTCAGTGTGGGCAATTTTCAGTGTGGGCAATTTTCCATGTGGGCAATTTTCCGTGTGGGCAATTTTCCATGTGGGCAATTTTCCATGTGGGCAATTGTCCTGTGGGCATTTTTCCTGTGGGCAATTTTCCTGTGGGCATTTTTCCTGTGGGCAATTTTCCTGTGGGCATTTTTCTGGTCACCCTACAAAATGCACAAGTTACTTGTGAATTTGTTGCGGATGATCAATTTCGACACAATTTTTTTTTTCATGCTGCATATGGATGAGATTTGCTTATACCCTATCCATATCTTGCATAGTATGCTGTGGACTTTCTGCTTAAAAATATGAACAGAAAAGCAAAGGATAACTGCTTCCTGTGAAAATCCCATCAACTAAATTTTAGTTTTTTAGTAACTAATTTGAACAAGTTCTTTAGCCTGTTGTTTTATTCTGTTATGCCTAAACTTTCTTAAAGGGAACCTGTCAGGTGCAATATGCACCCAGAACCACGAGCTGTTCTGGGTGCATATTGCTAATCCTTGCCTAACCGTCCCTGTATGTAGTAACATACAGAAAGAGATCTTTAGAAAAAGTATTTCTTTTTTTTTTTTCCAAACAATTTTTATTGATTTTACAAATTCTATACAATATCGTATCATAAGAAGTATGATTTTCAGGTTACATTGACATAAAATAAGTAAAAATTATAAAATCCGAACATAACATACATGAAACAAACCCTTGAGCCCCTGTGCCATTCTTTAATATTTCTAATGTTGATGCCGTGCTTTTGTAACGAGGCGAACAACTCTCACTGTGTTGTGGCTGAAAAAGACATGGAGACTGACATTACACAGGATGGTGCTGCCACCTTGTGGACAAGTGCTGAAATTGCTCGAGGGGCGGACGCTGTAAAATCTGATCCCCCTCCCACAGGGACTGGTTGTACAGGAAAAAAGTGCGGGAAAAAAAGAGACTGAGCTACTGGAGCTGTACCTGAACAGACCTGCCTCGGACTGCCCTCATCGCTGACGTGTGAGGGATTGCCAGAACTGCTGCAGAGGTGATCCTGGACTCAAGGGACCCCTGGACCGTCTCCTTCATCCATAACAAGAGACTGTAAGCTAGTCCTCTGGCGAGAGGGCTGAAGATTTCCCCATCTCTGCTCCTTGGAGTCGCCGCTGTTTACCCGGAGTCCAGGCCTGCTACGTGGGAGCCCTCCCTCCTTGTGTTTTGGACTGGTAATATAACCCATAGGGCAAGTCAGGGACAGAATTCTTATTTACCATTGCTGTTTTTTTTGTGTTCTGTGCCGTGTGTACGAAGTTATAGACCCGTATAGCAAACTCTGATTATGTGTGCTGCTAAGCCAGCTGCGTGTGTTATTGAAATGTTTACCAGTAAAGAAATGTACCCTTGCATAAAATCTGAGCGTGGGGATTTTGTTGGCGCAGATTATGGGAACTCAGCCGTGGTCAGACCTGCGGCCACTTCATCTGGCGTAGTCGGCAGGATCTGTGACCAGCAAAATCCCCTTCCGGTGGTAGCTTATAGTCAGACAGCTCCTGACAGCGGGTGCTAGAGAACACCTATGGGCCGACCAGATACCTGGGAACACTGCGCTACATGTTCTTCCAGCGTACACAGCTCGAGTGGGAGGACATTCCCCGATATGCGAACGCCCTCCAAGTACTGCTGGAACAAGCCTGAAAAAATGGAAAAAATCTAGCTGGTATATCCTCCCGCGACCTGGTGCTGAGGGACCAATTCGTAATAGGACTGAGAGATCCGTATCTCAACCGCTCATTGCAGGACTTACTCCGGATAAATCCAGCCCTTACGTTTGCTGAGGTTAAACAAGAAGCCATAGAACGTTCTAGGGGACCTGTTATGGGAACAGAGACTTATACTGCTACTTGCAGATCCATGTACAGTACAAATACTCCGAACAGCGACACGGAGGAACTGAAGCAGATGGTGGCGGATTTACAGAAGCAGGTGCTGCAGCTCACATTAGACCAACAGGCGGATAGGCAAGTGAGACGGCAACCTAGCCGGCCTATGGTAAAGTGCTGGACATGTGGTGATCCCCGTCACAGAGTAAACCGTTGCCCCCAGAACTCCTTCCAACCCGACCCGCAGCTGTTCCATCGAATGGACTCTCAAACACCCCAGCAAGCGGAGTTTCACTCGAAACAGCGGATGGAACTCCAGGCCTATTCACTAGAACCGCCAAGCCGTGCCTCTCAACAGCGGGCACCTTTAAACTAGACACCCCGGCTGAGGAGGCTCACTCGACCGGGAAGACCACGGAGAAAAGGAGCCAACAAAGGAGCAAGCTTGCATCAAACAGCCCTACACTGAAAGTAATGCTAGAGGGGGTTGCCATGCAAGGACTAATGGATACTGGATCCCAGGTGTCCACCATCTCAGAACAGTTTTACGAGAAATATCTACAACCACGGGCTGCTTGTGACCCGAGTACCGTCATCAAGATCAAAGCGGCCAATAATCTACCCATTCCAGTAACGGGAGTAGCTTGGATGAGCACCGAAATGTGTGGACAGGACCTCGGGAAGAGGGGGATAATCGTGGTCAAAGAAGGCTTCGGTTCGGAAACGCCCATGATTATTGGGATGAACATCCTGAAAGACCTGGACCTGGTATTGTTTACCAAGCGGGGATCCAAGTACTGGCAGGAAGTTACCACACACGGGGCCACCCGCCGAGAATTCCGAAGAGTGGTTCGGGCCTGCAGCCTACAGCAAATGGCAGAGGAACAACGGCCCATAGCCACTATCACCGTGCCTCGCCACACTAGGATCACCTTACCGGCTGAAAAGGAGACAATTATCTCGCTACCCCTTAGCACCACAAGACCGCTTGAAGGCGTGGAGGTACTGATTGAGCCGCAAACCCCGAGGGAGGGAAAACTGAACCCATTAGTCGCTCGCACTCTGGCTGTCGTGAAGAGGGGAAGGATCCCTGTCCGTCTGAGCAATACGGCTAGTGTAGGCGTCGACCTAGAAGCGGGGACACAGCTCGCCAGAGTCTACGCCCTACCTACAGAGGTGAATCCCAGGGGCCCCCTCCAGTTTGCCCCATCGACAGAGGGAGCCGCTGTTTATCCGGAGTCCAGGCCTGCTACGTGGGAGCCCTCCCTCCTTGTGTTTTGGACTGGTAATATAACCCATAGGGCAAGTCAGGGACAGAATTCTTGTTTACCATTGCTGTTTTTTTGTGTTCTGTGCCGTGTGTCCGAAGTTAGAGACCCGTATAGCAAACTCTGATTATGTGTGCTGCTAAGCCAGCTGTGTGTGTTATTAATAATAATAATAATAATTTTATTCATTTATATAGCGCTATTAATTCCATAGCACTTTACATACATTGGCATTGGCATTATTTGAAATGTTTACCAGTAAAGAAATGTACCCTTGCATAAAATCTGAGCGTGGGGATTTTGTTGGCGCAGATTATGGGAACTCAGCCGTGGTCAGACCTGCGGCCACTTCACATTGATCATGCCATACCATCTTACCTTTGTCCTTCACCTTAGTCCCCGCTAAGTAATCCTCAACTTTCCCAAGCTACCCTGGATTTCATTCAGAAGGTACCACTCCGTATGCCTAAAAGGTGTCACTAAATGGTTTATTTCTTCCTGTTTGAAATAAACTTCAATAAAAAATTTCCACCTCCTAAAAAACTTGGTTGTCTTATTGTCTTTGTCCCTTTCTGCTTCTAGTTTCTCCATCCTCAAAAGATTATATAGTTCGCCAATGACTTCCCCTGTGGATGGAGCCTCCTCCTGTATCCAGTGCCTTAGGATGCACCCTTTAGCTATCATGGCTATGTCATGTATGATTGCAAATGTCTTTTTGTCCTGAGGGTTCAGTCCCCCTCTAACTCCACCCTCAAAGAAGTGAAAAATCCACACCATTAACTCTGATTTGCAGGAAATTCTCGATGTTGTCTGGGCTAGTGCTCCGACTTGATTCCAGAACCTCTTTATCTTCCTACATTCCCACAAGCCATGTAACATGTCTGTTTTTTCTTTGTGGCATTTAGGGCACCGTGCCTCTCTGCCCGGTATATTGAAACCCAAAACTGCCCTGTGTAATATCCTAAATTGGGTGTCTCTCCAGCTCTCATTGGTGACTTGTTTCCGCATCTGAACCCATCCTTTCAATATGTCCTCCACCACTTCTTGCCCTTTCAATTGTTTTTTCCATGCTAAAAGTGTACGACTATCTTCCCGGGATATTAGCACACCTCTAAATGTTCGGTATATTCGAGAGACATTTAAATTTGTTACATTGCCTTCCATAAGCTCGTCAATCATACTCTTGTTCAGCTCCCTTCCAATCTCACCAAACCCTCTAATTATTCCATGTTTCAATTGTTCGTACTGAATAATGTGGAAGCCATTGAGGTTGTATTTATCAAGCACTTCCCGACCTGTCATCCACCTTCTCTCTTCCACATTCATAACATCTATCATTCTCGCCCTTCTCTTTCCATTTGAGGAATAGTTTATTCTCTCTCCCCTGGGGGAAGTTTGGTGATGCCCAAGGATTTAGGTATTTTGATACCTTCCATGAAAGTCCCAATTTCCGTCTTACCAATCTCCAGGCCAACATGGTGTCTCGGAGTATAACGGAATTTCTTATGTGACCTTCAACCTTGGACAATGGGGAGTGAAGAATAGACATCAGATCCCATGGTTCTACGTACTTGAGTTCCGTACCATAATCCGAGTATCTACTCGTTCCTCTCAGCCAGTCAATCACGTGTCTCATGATGCACACAACGTTATACCCTCTGACGTCCGGAAAATGTATCCCTCCCTCCTCCACCGACTTCATCAGCGTACGCAGCTTTATTCTGGGTTTCCTTCCCCTCCAAATAAAATCTGCATACGCTGAGTTGAGTCTGTTGACATCCTTTAGTGTTAACAATAACGGGATAATTTGGAAGAGGTACAGCAGCCTAGGGAAGCTCATCATTTTTATGAGGTGACATCTTGCCAATAATGGCAGGGGTAGTCCCTTCCAGCCCTTCAATTGATTTATGATTTTCCTGATCAGTGGACCATAGTTCATTTTATAAATTGATTGCACCATCCTCCCTACATTCAATCCCAGGTATTTGACTGATGATTGTGCTACCGGAATTCCATTTACATGCCCCTCACTTGAGATACCCCCAGCTGGCCCTTGATCCCCGCTCAGGAATAGCAGCTCACATTTCTTTTTGTTTAATTTAAAACCTGAAAAGGCGCCAAATTTTTCTATCATGCTAAGTGTCCGGGGCAGGTCCGCACCAGGGTCCCCCATAAATAGAATCATGTCATCAGCAAAAAGCGCTATCTTCATTTCTGCTCCCCTTATGTTGATCCCTTTGAAACTATTATGACCCTGCAGCACTCTTGATAGGGGTTCAATTGCCAGGTTAAAAAATAGGGGGGATAGCGGGCATCCCTGTCTCGTCCCTTTCATCAGGGGGAACACGTCGGACAAAAAACCCGGGGTGTGGATCCTTGCTCCCGAGTTGGCATATAGGCTGTTAATATAGAGTCTCATCTTACCCAAGATCCCCACGGCCTCCATCACCTTGTCTAACCAGCTCCAGTTAACATTGTCGAACGCTTTCTCAGCGTCGAGTGTGACTAATGCAGGACTTGCCCTCCCCTTCTTGCGCCCCAATCTAACTGCGTCAACCACTAAAATCGTCTTCCTAATGTTGGTCACCGCATTTCTCCCTTTTATAAACCCTACCTGATGTTCTGAAATTAACCTAGGTAAGACCGTGGCCAATCTATCAGCCATGATTTTAGACATTATTTTTAAGTCCTGGTTGATGAGCGAAATGGGCCTATAGCTCGAAGGGTCGTCCAGGTCCTTGTTTCCCTTAGGTATTAGTTTAATGTATGCTATATTGGCATTCTCATTGCATTCGCATTGGCATATTTCCAGAATCCGCCCTTTCCTCAATTTGCAATCTACTAAAATGCTAGTGCATGCCCTCATAATCTCCCGCCTCGACTACTGTAACATCCTCCTCTGTGGCCTCCCTGCCAACACGCTCGCCCCTCTCCAGTCCATCCTTAACTCTGCTGCCCGACTGATCCACCTCTCTCCTCAATACCACCCCGCTTCTCCCCTCTGCATGTCCCTCCATTGGCTTCCAATCTTCCACCGTATCCAATTCAAACTACTAACACTGACCTACAAAGCTGTGCATAATCTTTCCCCTCCGTACATCTCCGAACTACTCTCCCACTACACTCCAACACGTCACCTCCGGTCCTCCCAAGATCTCCTTCTCTCCTCCTCTCTCATTTGCTCCTCACGCAACCGACTCCAAGACTTCTCCCGAGCATCCCCAGTCTCCTGGAACTCGCTGCCTCAACACGTCAGACTATCCCCTACCCTTGCAAACTTCAAACGGAACCTGAAAACGCACCTGTTCAGAAATGCCTACAATCTACAATGAACTCGCTGCCGCCCGACCACCGTGCGGAGCTGCCGCCCGACCACCGTGCGGAGCTGCCGCCTGACCTACACCCCACCTATTGTCTCCTCCCCATAATCCTATAGAATGTAAGCCCGCAAGGGTAGGGCCCTCTTCCCTCTGTACTAGTCTGTCTACTGTAACTTGTATACGTATTTTGTATGTAACCCCCTTCTCATGTACAGCACCATGGAATTAATGGTGCTCTATAAATAAATAATATTAATAATAAAAAATAATTCTTAGGGATTTCTGTTCCCCCCAGAATTGCATTAAAGACTGAAGTTAGGTCCGGTGAGATCAGATCCTTGAGGGCTTTATAGAATTCGCTGTTGAAACCATCGGGCCCTGGAGCCTTATTAGTACTAAGTTCCCCAATTGTTTTTGAAACCTCCTCCTCTGTAATATCTGTGTTTAAGACTTCCAATTCCTCCTCTGTTAAGTTAGGTAGTTGGGCTTGTCTTAGCCACTCCGCGTCATCAGTCATGTCGTTATGTCCTGGCCCATACAACTTTCTGTAGTATTCTCCCAGCACCTTATTAATTTCCTTGGGATCCGATGTCACCCCTCCACCCTTTGTTTTCAATTTAGAGATTACCATCATCTTTCTGTTACCCCTTGCTAAATTTGCCAGCATCCTCCCCGCCTTGTTCCCAAATCTAGGAAGATCAGCCTCTTTATGTGACCAAAATAATTGTTCCTTTTTTTTGCCCACTCGTCAAAGTCTCTCTTGGCCGCCAACCACCTATCTTTTGCCGTGATAGATCTGACTGCCAGATAATTAGTATACGCTAGTCGCACTGCCTCGCTGTGAAAGTTGTATTTCACGTTCGTCTTTCGTTTGACCATACCCCACCAAATGCCCTCTCAAGACCGCTTTCGCCGTTTCCCAGAATAATACTGGAGTCGCCCTGTGCTCCTTGTTATTTTCTGACAACTCTTCCCACCATTCTTTTATTATCTTGTGAAAATTGTCCTGTCTGAGGAGAAACGACGGGAATCTCCATATAATGTCTGATCCTCTCTTGAATTTCTCCCTAAGGCCCACTCTCACCGGGCTGTGATCTGAGATCACCATGCTCTCGATCATGCAGTTTTGCACACCATTTGCCAGTTCCAAAGACAACCAAATCTGATCTATATGAGACCAACTGTTATGCGGATGAGAGAAGTGCGTATACTCTCTGTCATGTGGGTGAGTTAGTCTCCAAATGTCTTTTAGTCCTACATCCTCCAATGAAACCTCTCTGTGGGCTGAGCCCTTGTCCCCGTGTCCCAACTCACCCTCTCCCTTACTTCTGTCCTCCGCTGAGTCTGGCACTGCATTGAAGTCCCCCGCAACTATGATGTTAGGTTCCTTGTCTGAGAGAATTATGGTTTTTATGGTGTCATGGAACTGATTCTGTTTCGAGTTTGGACCATAAACATTATATATACTGAGTGTTCCCGCTGGACTGGTAATTGTTAAATGCCGCCCTCTTCCTTGATCATCCTCTTCCTGAACCACCACTTCATGGCTAAGCTGTTTGTTTATCAAAATCATTGTGCCCGCCTTCCTTCCTTGTGCCGCTGCCCCATATACTGAACCCACCCAGTATTTTTTCATGCGGAAAAAATCTTCCCTCCCTAAGTGGGTTTCTTGTAGTAGAGCAATATCAGTTTTTAGTCTTTTCAAGTGTCTTAGTATCATTGCTCGCTTGTTAGGTGATCTTAGGCCCTTAACATTCCACGTTGTTAGTTGCATAATGTTTGTCTAAATGGTTTGCTCTTGTCGATACTGCCCTTCAAGACCTCGACTGTAAGAGAGACATGACTGTCAACAATGCCCTCACAAGTGGTTCCTCCAAAATGGCATTTCTTTTCCCCAACTCGAAAATAAACCCCTATACAACATATGGAAAATATAAATCCTATAACGACAGAACAGGTTTTCCCTTTAAAGGGACTTTCGGCTCTTTTTGCCATGTTAATGACTTCCCTTCTTCCTGGCCAAAATATGAGTCTCCCTAATCACCCCCCTGATAAACAAATTCAACCTTAAGTATTATGCAAGGATTAAAACAATATGTCGTATATAGTAGAACCTTAGCGAGAGTTCATCTGCTGGATTAGTCCTGGTTTTGTGGAACCTTCCTTTCAACCCGTTTGAATCCACTCTATTTAGATCTGAAAAACAATCCAGAGAGAGAGAAGCAGAGCAGAGCAGAGAAAAGAGAGAAAAAGAAGAAGAGAGAAGAAGAAAAAGAGAGAGGAGAGGAAGAAAAGAGAGAAGAAGAAGAGAGCATAAGAAGAAGAAGAGAACAGAAGAAGAAGAGAGAGAGCAGGGGAAAAAGAGGAGAAGAAGAAAAGAAGGCAGAAGAAGAAGAGAGAGGAGAAAAAGAAGGAGAGAGAGAAGAAGAAGAAGAGAGGAGAAAAGTAAGGAGAGAGAGAAGAAGAAAAAGAGAGGAGAAGAAGAGGAGAGAGGAGAAGAAGACGAAGAGAGGAGAAGAAGAAGAGAGAGGAGAAGAAGAAGAGAGAGGAGAAGAAGAAGAGGGAGAAAAAGAAGAAGAGAGAGGAGAGGAAAAAGAGAGGAGAAGGAGGGGGAGGAGAAGAAGCAAAAGGAGAAAGAGAAGCAGAAGGAGAAGGAGAAGAAAGAAGAAGAAGGAGAAGAAGAAGAAAAAGAAGAAGGAGAAGAGGAAGGAGAAGAAAGAGAGGAAGGAGAAGAAGAACCTCTCAAACTCTCCTCTCCCCCGCCACCGAAGGTAGGAAAAACGATTAGTTCCCTCTCCGTCCCCCTCACACTGGCCCTCCCCTCTCGGCCTGGCCTCCCTCTTTGGTCAAGGGGAACAGATAAGAACCAGTAAAAGTCAGTTCAAGAGTCATCACGTGTCTTGGTGACTCTCAAGAGTGCTGCTCCCTGAAGCCTGGTCTGGGGCTGGGTTGCTGAGCTGGACTCCGATTCCCCTCTCCGTTGGTCTCAGATTGTGTTTGCCTGCTGTGTTGTCCACCCTCTCTTCCTGAACCTGTAGGGGAGCCTTTTCTGTAATTTCCTCCTTCATTAGATCTCCTCTCCTGAGCCTCTGCCCGGCTTCTGTCATGTTCTGACATAAGGATGTTTTCCGCTTCCTTGTGGTCTTTATAATATGAGAATGATCCATTGGAGTTCCTAACCTTTAGTATGGCTGGGTAAAGTAATTGGCATTTTACTCTTTTGCTGTACAGAAATGTGCACAGTTTGCTGAATTCCTTCCTCCGCTTGGATACATCAACCGAATAGTCCCCAAAGATCAGCAGTCTATTTCCTTGGTATTGTAGGGGCCGTTTACGTTCTCTAAAAGCCTTCAATATTTCTTCTTTGTGCTTGTAGTCGAGGTACTTGACTATCACCTGTCTCGCTCTTGGCGGGGATTTACTGCTTGGATTTTGTCCTTATCCTTTGTTCATCTCTTGTTGTCTCAATGGTCCCACTCTGTGGGCCCTTTCCACTCTAAATTTCGCTTTTATACCCAACGCCTGTGGTAGTTCCACCTCACAAATACTGTCTAGCTGTCCCAGTGATACCGATTCTGGCAGCCCCACAATATGAAGATTGTTTCGTCTCGACCTGTTTTCTAGATTCTCTGCCTTGTCTTTCAGGTACTCATTAGATTTTATTAAAGTTGCTATTTGTTCTTGCATGGTCGAGATTGCCTCCTCAGAATTAGAGATTCTCTGCTCTGTTTCTGTCAGTCTATTTGAGTGATCAGTCAATTGTTTCTGCATGGCGGCTAGTGATGTTTGTATGGCTGCCTCTAAGGCTATTTTTCTTTCCTTAGACAGATGAGATGTCACTTCTATTGCTAATTTTTTATAATCCACATGGATCTCTTGTACTTGCTTATTTTGGCCAGCAGGTGGTGCTGTTTTCTTAGACCTTCTTGTTTGTGTGGAGCCTCTGCCTCCCTCTATCGTCTTATAGGGCTGAGGTGGCAGTGGGTCTTGCTGCTTTTTGCTTCCTTTACCAGGAATGGCAGAGGTTGAACTCCTCCTGTAATGAGGTTGTCCCCATTTGCCTCTGCTCTCCCTCCTTTGCTGGCATGCATCCTCCTCCGGCCCCTCCGTTCCTCCACTGCCCCCCTCCATATCGCCAGCCTCCTCCTCTCTCAGCTCCCCCTCCATATCTCCCTCATCCTCCCACTGTGAGCTGCCCTCCTCTGACCCCTGCATCCACCTCTCTCCTGCTCCGGATTCCTCTGCCTCCTCAGCCGTGTCCTCTGTTACTCTTCCGCTCCGGCATGGATCCATCGCGTCTCTCCCCTGCACTTCTGGCTCCGCCCCCGACAGGCTCGCCGGCGCCATGTTCATTGCTTCCACTCCTTTCCCAGCCGCAGCGTCGCCGCTCCTCCCGGGTCCCTCACCGCAGCCAGCGCTTCTCAGCAGGTAACGGTCCATCGCTGCTGACCTCCGCTTTCCTGCTGTGTGACTTTCGTCTTGTTCCCAGATGCGGGGGGGCTTCTTTCAGACTGGTTTTTCCAGGGGGTGGCGGGAGCTTCTCCCTCAAGCCTCCACCTCAGCCAGGACTGGATCCGGAAGTCGAAAAAGTATTTCTAGAGATCCTTCATTATATGCTGATGAGGCCACCGACTTGTCACAAGGGCGTTGGTTCCTGCACTCATTCCACCTTTTTAAGATGGTAGCACACCCACAGGGGTGTGCTAACATGGTATTCAATGCAGCATCATCAGCGGTTACGTGCGTACCTGTGTCCACTGTCAACACTGATCAGAAGTCCCGGCGCTTCCGCTCATGCGCACTAGACCTCTCTGAAGCCGGGACGTCAGGACTCTAAAGCCCGGCTTCATACTGTGCATGACTGGAAGTGCCCGGCATTCAGATCAGCGATCACAACGGACACAGGTATGCGTGTCACGACTTATGATGCTGCATTGAACAGCATGTTAGCACAACCCTGTGGATGTGCTAACATGCTAAGAAGGCGGAATGAATGCATGAATTAACGCCATTGCGACTAGTCTCTGCGCTCATTAGCATATATTAAAAGATCTTTAGAAATACTTTTTCTAAAGATCTCTTTATCTATGCTACTAGATACAGGTACACTTAGGCAGGGATTAGCAATATGTACTCAGAACTGCTCGTGGTTCTGGGTGCATATTGCAACTGACAGGTTCATTTTAATTTCTGTTTTTCTTTTCTTTTAAAGCTGACGAGGAAGGATTGCCATAAACAAAGCAAAATGTTGGCTGTGTCAATGCTATACCGAAATAATTTGGATTTTCCAAACAGATTGCACACAGAAAATCTAATTCATACGTCAAACAATGCAGATTTTAGGATGTGCTGCAAATCTTCTAATTCACAGCTTTATAGCATGTCTGTATCCTGAAAAGGGGTTACAACAATGCAAGCCGTACACACCTCACATGGTTTATTAAAAAAAAAAACCTAACACAGTATGTTAAAATGATTCACACCACAATGTAACATCTGCCTGCTGCCTGCAGAAGCAAACACAAACGAGGTGCAGGCAAACGTATCTGATACTGGTCGTGTCCAAAATTTGTATTGATGAGAAATGCTGTAAATTATAGCTGCACAACAAATTGGGTGGCAGAGGGCATTACACTTGTGTCAATAAGTTAACGTCTGGTGTTTTTGTGTCAATGAAGTAAGAATGAGATAATAGCTAAGAACACTGGCAAAAATCCTCTGCTGCAAAGAGCTTTCAGCATACTAATTAGCAGCAGTAGCAGCAGCTATAGGATATGCTGGCCCACTAATTGTTATTTACACCTTCTGTCAGCGAGCAGAATTATGCATATTACAAATGTAAAAGATTATACTGAACTAAGAGCCATATGGTTTGAGGTTAGCTAATTGACCAGCCAATTCAGAAGTGTGTCAGATATTCTTAATTGAGTTTGGCATTTTAAAGCTGATTAAAGTATACACTAGGTAATTTTCACAAGAAGCATGTAAGGTCTTTGAGGTTTAAATGTTGCACGTAGCTATGCTAACCTTTGCTTTCATTATTATTACTACAATATTATTATTTATTTATTAATGTAACAAACAAAATGAAAGCATCATCGGAATATAGACAGATGATATCATGTTTGGGAAACACTGACCACAACGCATTGAATAACTAGGAACATGTTGACCATTTAAAGGGAATCTGTTAGATCAACCCTCCTAAGCCGTCTATATGGGGACGTAGGACAAAGAAAATTGAATAAATAGATACCTTGATATCTGCAATCTGATGTCTTATTCCCAAGAAATCCACATTTTTCTTAATATGTAACTGAGTTGTTAAGATCTATGGGCCAGATTTCCCAAGAATCTGCCTCCTATAGCTTATTTTAACCCCTTAACGACCCATGACGTACTAGATACGTCATGGATCGTGTTCCGGTAAGCCCCGCCCCCTGCCGCCGGCAGGCGGCGGCGAGACGCGCACATATCAGCTGTTATCAACAGCTGATATGTGTGCCTGCTAGCCGCGGGTGGAATCGCTTCCACCCGCGGCCATTAACCCCTTACATTTCGCTGCCAAAGTCTTGGCAGCGATATGTATATGGGCGCCACCTTGACAGTGACTTACCCCGCCCCCGCCGGCAGTCACGTGACATGATCACGTGACTTTCGGCGGTTGCCATGGTAGCACAGGGTCATGTGATGACGCCTGTGGCTAACATGAGTCACTTCCTCTCAATGCCGGAATACAGCCGGCATTGAAAGTGAAGCAGCAAATCTGCAGTTCTCAGCTCTGTAGCTGAGATCTGCAGATTGTCCAAAGCGATCGGATTGCTGATCGCAATAGCCCCCTAGGGGGACTAGTAAAATAAAAAAAAAAGTAAAAAAAAAAGTTTTAAAAAATTAAAAAAAAATAAAAAAACCTAAAAGTTCAAATCACCCCCCTTTCACCCCATTGAAAATTAAAGGGTTAAAAAAATAAAAAATACACACATATTTGGTATCGCCGCGTTCAGAAATGCCTGATCTATCAAAATATAAAATCAATGAATCTGATCAGTAAACGGCGTAGCGTCAAAAAAATTCCAAACGCCAAAATTACGTTTTTTGGTCGCCGCAAATTTTGCGCAAAATGCAATAACAGGCGATCAAAACGTAGCATCTGCGCAAAAATGGTACCGTTAAGAACGTCAGGTCAAGACGCAAAAAATAAGCCATCACTGAGCCTCAGATCCTGAAAAATGAGAACGCTATGGGTTTTGGAAAATGGCGCAAAACGTGCGCCACGTTTTTCGGACAAGCTTGTGAATTTTTTTTAACCCCTTAGATACAAGTAAACCTATACATGTTTGGTGTCTATAAACTCGCACCGACCTGAGGCATCATACCCACACATCAGTTTTACCATATAGTGAACACGGTGAATAAAATATCCCAAAAACTATTGTACAATCCCACTTTTTTTGCAATTTTTCCGCACTTGGAATTTTTTTGCCGTTTTCCAGTACACTATATGGTAAAACTTATGGTTTCATTTAAAAGTACAACTCGTCCCGCAAAAAACAAGCCCTTATATGGCAAGATTGATGGAAAAATAAAAAAGTTACGCCTCTCGGAAGAAGGGGAGCAAAAAACAAAAACGCAAAAACGGAAAGTGCCCGGGGGCTGAAGGGGTTAAATGAAAGGAGGTGTTACCAGTGTGAGACACGTAATGACTGCCAGTCTGTTCTCGTGATTTATATACAGGGCTGGACTAGGACCCAAAAGCAACTGTCACACACAAACCCCATTAGCCCACATACTGTAAACACATCTCAGAACCAATCAGTGAATTTATTATTTACATTGTCATGACCCCCACCACTCACTAAAAGGGAATTTGTCAGCAGCTTTTTGCTATGTCAACTGAAACCAGTCTGCTGCAAGGGAGAGATGAGCGAACTCGAGATATGGTGTTCATACCAAATACAGACTTTTTTTAAGAAAGAAACAGAGTTTGGGTTTGAAGATCAGGTGCTTTACGTATGTAATCCCCTCGAATGAGCATTGCTGTGCTCAGGTACGCCCGGTGTTCTGCCCAGAGTGAGCTGCTAGTTTTGTTTGAGCAGCTTGCACTGGAGGTAAGAACAACATAATCCGTTGTAGTGCACCAAATAAAATAAATATGGAAAAACCCAGTGCACCCTCCCCTGGAAGTGATCGGTTTATAGCTGGCTGCATGTAGGCGGAGACCTGAGCTGACCAATTAGTGACTTCCATTAAGGTTCAGGTCAAGTCCAGGTCCCAAACCAAAGTTTACCTAAAGTCTGGCAGGACATGCCAAACTAAATTTCCACGGGTTTGCTCGTGCCTAGTTGACACAGAAAATTCAGGGCTACCTGTCTTGAAATTTGAGAATTACCCCATGTATGTGTACTGCCCCCGTGCAAGCAGCCGGGCTGCTGCCGCTCGGCTCCGGATCCACGGTGGCTCGAGGGGTCTCCGGACCCGGGGGTCGCGCGGCCACTCGATTAAAAGAAGGGGGGGAGATATGTAAAGGGTTTTTTTTGAAAGTTCATGACGCCACCCACGGTGCGTGGTAAGGTGAGGGACCACTGCTGCCGTTGGGGAGCCGGTGACGATGGTGTGGCAGCCTGATGTTTAACCCCTCCGTAGGTAGGGGGTTTGTGTCCCAGGCCCCGTTGATTATGGATGGTGTTTGGGTGCCGGGGGGATAGGAACAGGGGTTTCCAATGTACTCACTCAGTCCCAGAATAACCACACCGACAGCTTGTAAACTAGAATTCTGAACACCACTGCAGCTGCGGGGAGCACGCCTGGATCCGTGCCCTTGGTGTTACTGTTGGTCTGTGGCCCTCTCCCTGGCACCTTAGTCTCGATTGGACCCGTTGGTATGAAACTCTCCGGGTCCCGCTCACCCGTATGGCTAACGGAGTGAGCTTGCTCTCAGGGTTCACGCGTAGGATTTCTTTGGACTGTAGTGGGAAAGTCCTATCCCATCGATGCGCTAGTACCCCGATTTTGGAGCGGGTTGGGGATGACTCTTGAAGTCTTCACCCCCGTCGGGTAAATTACTTTCCGGCCTGGGGTCCACGTACCCTGTCGTGTCCTGGCCCCTGCCCGGTGATAGCTCAAGGCTGCCGGCTACCCTCCTCGGCAGTCCGTGCCCCTTGACACTGTCCCCTGCGACCGGGTTCCAGCTCCTACCAGGCCCAGACCAACGTCTGCCACCTAGTACACAGGAGCTCTCCTCCATGGCCTCTCCTCACGAGAGCCACTTCACCTCCTCTCTCCTTGACTCTCAACTCTCGACTCTCAACTCTCAACTCTCAACTGTCACTGTCCTCACTTTCTCCTCACCAACCCCCCATGTGGTTGGCCCTATTCCCTTCAGGCCCCCCAATGGTGTGTCTGGTAGGTTTAAGTGGGAAGTGTTCCTAGGATTTTGATTGGCCAAGCTGCTAGCAACACCAAAGGACCAGGATCCGTAACCAAGGAGGGTGAATACTGTGCAGAAGGGCAGATGGCACAATACGCTGTGACGACCTGATAGGCTAGGGCGTCACATATCCAGGACAGGAGAATTATATATAACATATACCTTCTACAACATACTGGAGAATATACTGTTGAATATACTGTATACCACATTGTGACCGACTGATCTATACAAATTTCATAGGAGACAGACTGATATATACACACAGGTGATGCTGCAACCGCTCTATGTACATTTTGTAGGGGATGCTGCTAGCAATCACAGTATCATCTACATATCATGTACAGTACACAGAAATTGCAGTATCACCTATATAATATAAATATAGTAGTCTCAGTATCACGTATATAGTGTAAATAAAACAGGTGAAATTAAACAGGTGATATTGCAACTGCTGTGTGTACCTTAAGTAGGTGATACTGTGACTGCTGGGAGTATCACCTATGTAATGTATATACAGCAGTCACAGTACCACCCATGTAATGTATATATAGCATTCACAGTATCACCTACATAATGTATACACAGCTGTCACAGTATCATCTACATAATGTATATATAGCAGCCACAGTAACGTTATAATTTATATAGACTGCTGTATATACATTATGTAGGTGATACTGCGACAGCTGTATATACATTACGTAGCTGATACTACGACTGCTGTATATATGTTATGTAGGTGATACTGGGACTGCTGTACATAATGAGCACTACCATGAGTAGAAGCAGAGGGGCACGGTGCCAGGCAGCAGAGGGGAGTGCTGCTAGGTGCCCCAGCAAAGGGGCACGCTGCAAGGCTCAATAGAAAAGGGGCATGCAGCTAGGCGCAATAGCAAAGAGGCGAGGGGTATGCTGCCAGACACTGCAGCAGAGTAGCGTGCTATCAGGTGCCACAGCAGAGAGGCATGCTGCCAGTTGCAGTAGCATAGGGGCACATTGCTAAGCTCAGTAGCAGAAGGGCAAGGCGCGCCATGCCTGATGCAGTAGCAAAGGGGCATGCTGCCAGTTGCCACAGCAAAGCGGAACAGCAAGGGGCATGCTGCCAGGCAGCAAAAGCACTGGGGAGGGAAGTGCGCTGCCAGGGACAAGAAACAGCGGAGCGAGGGGCTGGCTACCAGTCGCAAGTAGGAAAGAAACGAGGAATACACTGTCAGGTGCCGCAGCAGAGGGGCCTGCTTTCAGGCACTGTAGCAGAGGAACACCCTGCCAGGCGCGGCAGCAAAGGGACACGCTGACTGAAGCGACAGTGACCGCATAAAAATGCCTTCTGTTTAAGACAGCAAGTTATCGGGACTTGTCACCATAGGGGGGAATTGCCGCCCCCCTGCAACTGTGATGATAGTAATTGGCTGTTCAATTCTGAACTGCCAATACAGCAATTTCAATGTTTAAAGCAATGAGATTGCCTGAAACATTGAAGTCCAGCTATGATTGGTGCTAAAACAGCACCAATCACGTGCTAGAGCTGGGCAACTGCGGCGTCACCAGCACCAGCAATAATTGGAGAGATTGTGCGATGATGTCCGTTCAAACCAATCAGTGAGTAGATGCATCATCTAACTTCAAGTGATCTCTGTGCTCCTCCTAGCTATGGGGTATCATTATACTCACAACAACAAACTTTGGGGCCCATGTTCTCCCGCTATCCTTGTGAAAATGAAAAAAAAAATTGGGCTAAAGCAACAGTTTGGTGGGAAAAAGTTTTTTTTTTTTTCATTTTCATGGTTCAAAATTCTGTTAAACACCTGGGGATTCAAGGTGCTCACCATACATCTAGATAAACTCCTTGAGGGTCCTAGTTTCCAAAATTGGGTCACTTATGAGGGTTTCCCCTGTTTAAGTACATCAGGGGCATTCCAAATGCGACATAGCATTCACTAATGATTCCAGACAATTTTGAGTTCAAAAAGTCAAATGTCACTCTTTCCCTTCCAAGCCCCGCTCTACACACAAACAGTAGTTTTCCACCACATATGAGGTAGCAGCATACTCAAAAGAAATTGCACAACAAATTGTATGGTCAAATTTTTTCTGCTACCCTTGTAAAAAAAAAAAATTGTAAATAAAAGAAATTTTTTTGGGGGAAAAATAAGATTTTTTATTTTCACAGCTCAACATTATAAAATTCTGTGAATTCAGGTTGGTTGGGAAACAAACAAATCGACCTAGAGGCTCTAATAAGTATTAAGTGGTTTTGTAGTATGATATCAAGATAAACCGTTGCGACTGTCATATTCAGTTATTGGGTCGATAATGTAAAGAGGATGTGGCTAATGTATCGTTCAGTACTTTAATCATACTCGTTGTTGCTTTCTTTATGTAATTGTATTTTGGTGAAAAATTTCAATAAAAACTGATTTATCATAAAATTCGGTGAAGTGCCTGGGGGTTCAAACTGCTCACCACACATCTAGATAAACTTCTTGAGGAGTCTAGTTTCTAAAATGGGGTTACTTGTGGGAGGTTTCCACTGTTTAGGTAAATCAGGGGCTCTCCAAATGTGACATGACGTATGCTAATGATTCCAGCCAATTTTGAGTTTGAAAGTCACATGGTACTCCTTCCCTCCCTAGCCTTGCTGTGCCATCCAATTTTTTATGTTACCCTTGTGAAAATAAAAACTTGTAGCTAAAAGAACATTTTTATGGGAAAATGTAATTTTTTTTATTTGTTGTTTTTGTTGGGGGTTTCTATTTTTTGGCACATCAGAGGCTCTTCAAATGCGACATGGTGTCCTCTAACGATTCCAGACAATTTTTCATTCCAAAAGTCAAATGGCGCTCCTTCTCTTCGAAACCTTGACGTGAGCTCAAACAGTAGTTTTCCACCACATATGAGGTATCACCATACTCAGGAGAAATTGTACAATATACTGTATGGTGCATTGCCCATTTCTAGTTACCTCAAAAGAGCTTGAACAGCACATCTTGAAACCCCAGTTTCTTTTTAAATCTTTTCTCAGGAGAGACTTTGGTGATGAAGTATACCGTAACTACGTTGTGTCTTGTTGCTAAGCTCAGTTTTACTATTATGAATGATCTGTGACAAAAAACAGTCTTCCACAAAATCTCTTTTGTAGTAGAGTGGCTGTTCCTCACGCATTTGAAAGCCTACTACACAGCTGTTTCTGTTTCAGTTAAAGCTATCTTTCAACCTACATGCTAAAATGATGATCATCATATGTTTACTTGTACACCTGATTGTTGAACTGATGATGAACTGATGTTCATCATATGGTTACTTGTACACCTGACTATAAACCTATACAATCCCTGACTATTGCTTACCTATAAGAATTAGTGCTCTTTTGAAAGCAAAGGGTGGCCATACCAAATAATGATATGATTTACATTTCTTTTTTGCTAATTAATTTTGCATTTTGTTAATTAATAAAAAATAAACTATTAAACAAAATTGTCCACTACTCAGATAACCCCATATACATTACAATATTCCCCTACATAGAATAAAGACTCACCTCCTGTGCCAGGACCATTTCAACAACATTGGCTACAGGTCTTCAGATGCTTTTGTGATGTTGTTATATTATGCGAGCCCTGCAGCCAATCAGCAGCCCCCTCACTCTCACTTTCCTCAGACAAAACTGACAACTGAAAGAAGTTATAATAGCTGCTGATCTCCGACTTCCTCCATTGTCAGTTTTGTCCAAAGGAAAGAAGGAAGGAAGGAAGCGAGAGTGAGGTGGCTGCTGATTGGCTGCAGGTCTTACGTGACATAGCAATATTACATGAGCCTCGGGAGAGCCAGTGCCATCATCGCTGGAACAGTGCTGGCAGGAAAGGTTAGTATAAGGTGCTAGTACTCTACGTGAGGGAATATTGTAATTGAGAACTGGTTGTCTGAGTAGTCGACAATTCCTTTAACACTTTAATTTTTTAAAGGATTCTACTTTCGAAGCATTTTAGCACACCTGGAGAAAAAGACATGAGTCACGCATCCCAAAATCATACTTTCATCTAAAGCCGCTAGGCAAAAATTAAATACCTGACCATGAGGTTCTTGGTTTAACATTCTGATCAGACTAATGAAGCCCACTGCCAAGTCTCGGCGAACCTCTGAGTGGGTCTCTAATCTACGCCTTAAAGGTGCAGCGCCATGAAACATTTGTTACACAACTTTTTTGAACACTACTGTACATAATCTGATATCTCGACATTTAACTGTATAGAGTGCATTACCTACTGCATTACCTCCAGTCATATATTCCTGATTATTCTATAGACCACATTCCTCTAACCTGCATCACAAGCACATAACTCATATATCTTATCATGTCAATCACTCACATTCCATTTACTAACATTTCATATACTCTTCTAACTCTTAATCCCACGCTGTACGCCTCCGTTATTTCTCTCTTCCTCAATAAAGAAACCTTGAGAAACAATTAATTTACAGCTCTCATCTCAAACTATACCCTACATCACATCACTGGCAACTGACTGTGTTGATCTCTATGGGGACTCTCGCAATATTTATCTAATTTACATGGTTTGAAAAAAAATATTTATTCGGTTTCTTAAATAGTGACAACATATACTATGTAGTGCTGTACACTGTTTATTATTACTCGCAAATTTATTTCCTAAGGTATATCTCACATACACTACGAACAGAAGTGTTGGGACACCTACTGGAGCTTTTATGGCGTACCATTCTAAATCCATAGGCATCAATAGGCTATAAGAACTTCCACTCTTCTGGGAAGGCTTTTTACAAGATTTTGGAGGGTGTCTGTGGTAATTTTTGCCTATTCATCCAGAAGTGCATTTCTGCGGTCAGAACCTGATGTTGGATGACAGGACCTGGCTCATTGTCTCTGTTCTAGTTTAGTTGTTCAGTAGGATTGAGCTCAAGTCTCAGTGGGGACCAGTCAAGTTCTTCCACACTAAATTGACCCAGTCATGCTTTTATGCACCTTGCTTTGTGTGTGACGCCCTGACAACGCAGGTGGTCACGCATAGGCCCCTGCATAACACCTTCCCTTACCTAGGTTACACACAGCCAACCAGAAAACCCTAGTCACCTCCCCCAGGAAAGGACAGGCACACCAGTGGGCGGGACCAGATGTAAGGAAACGCCCACCTAGGGCTCTGGAGAGCCCGGGGCAGGAAAGAGGAGTCAGTTTTCAAAAGAGTTTTCGTTTAATATTTCTTTATTATTTCAAAAGTTTTCATATAACAGAAGATAAGAAATGTATAAGGGTCTTTCATGTTACCCAATGTTACAGCATATGAAGATTATAAAATAACCTATGTCTTTAAGTCTCGTAAAACGTATGGTACTATGAAATGTATCGCAAATCATGTGGAAGGTAAAATCTGTATAACATCCTATAGAACATCTTAATTTTAACATGTAATAATCTTCTATCTTTATATTTATTCCGTGTAAAGTGTTAAAGGCAACTTCCTTCTGTATAGTCTGGTTCAATAGGTATGAAAACATGACCGTATGTATATCAATTAGGTGAGAAAGAGATATAGAGAGAGGGAGAGAAAGATAGGTAGAGAAAAAGGGAAGGGGGGGAAGACATGGGGAAATGGGGGGGGGGGGAGAAGGTCTGTATTGTGATGCCGCGCCACGCCTGTGTCCGGGAGCCCATCCCGGCTTCTTGAATATTTATTGTGATAGAGCGCCTGTGAGTAACCAGATTTGGAATTGCTGTGTTTCTCTATACTGAAGCCACGGATACCAAACTGAGAAACACAAGGAGTCTTTCCATTCGTCAAACGCTCTCAACTCCTCCAGACGCCGCAGGCCATCCATAGCCTCTACCCAGTCTGCACTCCTCAATGTACAGGGAGATCTCCAATGCCTCGGTATGATTTGCCTCATTGAAATCATAAAGTACGAGAGCAAGCCTTTCTTTGCCTTCGAGACTGCCCCTGTATACATTGATAAGAGGGCCACTTCCAGTGAGGGTGTCACTTCCGTGTGATGTAAATGGTTATAGAGAGCAAAGACATCTTTCCAAAGACCCTGTATCCCTGGGCAGGTCCACCAGATATGTAGCATTGTGCCCACTGAGGTCTGGCACCTCCAACAGGCGTCCGATACCTCTGGGAACATTTTATGTAGTCTGGCGGGTGTCCTATACCACCGTGAGAGGATTTTATAATTGAATTCCTGCATTCTACAAGAAATGGTGGATTTATGTGTTAGGTTATATGACTTACACCATTGTGCCTTGGGAAAAGTCTGGCACAATTCTGTTTGCCAATGTCTAACGTAGTCAGGCAAGTCGTCTCCTCCACCCCCCTCAGGCACTGCTATGTTGTAGATTATTGAGACTATGTGAGGGGGTGTTTCTCTAAGGAAGCATAGTTTTTCAAATGGAGTCAGATCCTTATGTATCTCAGATCCCGGAGCCAGAGAATCTATGAAACTACGTAGTTGTAGATATTGGAACCAGTAACCTGGTTCCCGTGGCCGGTCTCCAAGCAGGGGTATCAGTGGTTTGCATCCCTGTTGGGTAATTACGTCTTTAACTCATTGGCGTTGAAATCAGTCTGGGATGATGTTCATGAAACCAGCATTGAAACGCGGGGTTGCCCACCAGAGGCGTCATAGGACCCGGTTCTCCTGTCAATCTATATCGTCTATTGGCTGTCCTCCACGCTGTAGCCAGGGACAAGAGGATCGGGGAAACTCCCAGGGTCCCAAGGTTAGTTCTAGATGACAACCAGAAGATTCCGTGTGCCATATTCGGGCATAGGTCACATTCAATCTCCACCCACAATTTTCTGTCTTTACTGTGCAGGAGATCCAATATGCAACCACCCACCGCTGCTGCGTGATAAGCTTTAAGATCCGGGAGCCCCGCCCCTCCGTCCCAGCGAGATTTAGTCAGCATTGAGTATTTCAGTCGGGGTTTGGTGCCATGCCATATATAAAATTGCTGATCATCTTCTTTAACTTGAGGAAGACATTTTCTCCTAGGTTCAGTGGGATAGTTTGAAACAGGTATAGTATTTTAGGTAGGACATCCATTTTAATTGTATTGACCCTGCTGAACCAGTAAATGGGGAGGTTATGCCATGCTATGAGGTCTTTGTGGATATTTTTTAAAAGGTCTGGGAAATTGTAATTATATAGATCTTGGTGGTTGGGAGAAACCCTAATCCCCAGATATTTAATGTAATTGCTGGCCCACTTAAAGGGGAAGGCGGGTTTGAGAGTATCCTCTTCTACGGATGGTAGCGATACATTTAGGATCTCTGTTTTTTGTAGGTTTACTTTAAAATTGGAGAGTCTGCCAAAGATCTCAAACTCCTGCAGTATGTTGGGCAAACTAGTCTTCGGCTGTGTCACATATATCAAGAGATTGTCCGCAAATAGTGCTAATTTATGGGATGTTTGTCCTATCTGTATCCCTTTTATCGAAGGGTTTTCCCTGAGTGCATTTGCTAGAGATTCCATTACCAGAATGTATAGGTATGGCGATAGGGGGCATTCCTGTCTGGTACCGTTTCTAATATTAAATGGAGCTGACAGGCGTCCGTTCACGCCCACTTGTGCCGTTGGTTCGTGATATAATGCTTTTATCCATTGTAGTAAGCGCGAACGGACGCCGATTACCTGCATCGTGGCTTCTGAAAAAAAACAATTGACTCTGTCAAATGCCTTTTCGGCATCTACTGTCAAGAGGCACATTGGGATTTGACGCTGTCGTGCCTGGGTCACTAGGGACAGGGTTCTAATAGTGTTGTCCCGTGCCTCCCTCCCTGGGACAAATCCCACCTGGTGTTTGTGGATTAGTTTGGGTATGAGGGGGCCTAGTCTCAGGGCTATCATTTTAGAGTACAATTTAATATCCACATTTATTAGTGAGATAGGTCTGTAATTAGAGCAGGTCAGTGGGTCCCTGAAAGGCTTGGGGATTACAGTTATTCGGGCTTGGAGTGTCTGTTTAGGGAACTGGCATGTGTTGGTTATGGAATTGAAGGCTTTCAGCATTATAGGGCTGCAGGCCCCTCCACATATTTTGTAAAACCGGGGGGTGAACCCATCAGGACCAGGGCTTTTACCCACTTTAAGGGTTTTAATGGCATTGCTTAGCTCTGTGTCTGAGAAATCCTCGTCTATGTCTTCAGCTACTGCATCTTCAAGGGGGTCTGGGGCATATTTGTTTAAGTATTCCCAAATGTCGCGATGTCTCGCATCAGGTGATGGGGTATGTGGGGATGGGATGTTATAAAGTTTTGTATAGTAGTTTCTGAATTCTTCTAATATGTCAGGGGTGGAATGTATCTGGGTACCTGTCTGTGAGTTTAACGCGAGTATTGGGGTTTGTGCCTGTCTGGGATGAAGGGTCCTGGCCAACAATCGTCCACTTTTATCTCCAAACTCAAAGATATTCCTACGAAATTTATCTCTGATACGAAGTGATTTTCGGTCAAGGATAGATAATATTTGGTGGCGGATAGTAGAAATTTCCGTTTTAATGGTGTCACTGGATTTGGTTTTGTTTATCGTTTCTTTATGGCCTAGTTGTGCTAACAGTTCTTTTAGTTCCCTTGCACTTTCTTTTTTAATTCTGGATTCATGGGATATGCAGACCCCCCTGATCATACATTGCAATGCTTCCCATTTGACCGGGGCAGGTGTGGGATCTGCCATATGATCTATTTTGAAGATGCAATGATTTTATGAATATCCTCCAGGCATTGCTCATTCTTGAGCAGGTTGTCGTTCAGTCTCCATGTGTGTCCCACCCCCCCATATCTCTCACCCCAATTTCCCCATATACTGGTGCGTGGTCCGACCAGAGAAAAACATCCATTGAACAACCCTGGGATTTGTCTAGCAGGTCGTGGGATATGAAAATGTGGTCTAGTCTGGTGTAGCTATTATGAACTGTGGAGTGAAAACTAGTCTCTGACTCCGAGATGTAAGACCCTCCAAAGATCGACTAGTTTAAGGGATGTTAGTTCTCGTTTTAATCTGCGTAGTGCCGAGGAGGGGATTGCAGACCTACCAGAGGACGAATCCATGGCTGGATCCAGCACAAGGTTGAAGTCTCCTCCCAAGATACAGGTGCCACCCGCAAACTCTGCCAGCTTCTCCAGAGTCTCCACTCCAAAGGATACCTGGTCCTGATTTGGGAAATAGATGTTAGCGATTGTATAAGTATTATTCTGTAAAGATATTTTAAGAAATAGCCAGTGTCCCTCCGGGCTAGTGAGCGTGTCGAGAACTGTTGGCTGGAATGTCTTGTGAAAAGCAATGGAAACCCGACATGCCTTCTTGTTGGGGTGTGGGCCATGGAACCATGTCGGGTAATTATTGGTTTTACAGTTGGGAGTGTTGGAGGTTATGAAGTGTGTCTCTTGAAATAGGGCTATTTTAACTCCCTTCCTGTGCAGGCGATATAGGATCTGACTTCTCTTTTCGGGTTTATTTAAGCCTTTAGTATTGTAAGTGCAAAAGGTGAGGTGCGACACCACAGAAAAGGGTAGGTAGGGTATAGGGAAAACCAAGGAGAGAAGAGAGAGAGCAGAGATAAGATAGTGGTGAAAGGTAAAATTAGATAAGCTAAGTAGGACTAGGGTGCCTACTGATCTTAGGTATCTACTGGTAGACTATTGTCTAATGTGGCACTCTGCCACGTCCCTAATAGAGGTGCGGGAAAGCCTACGGTCTTTCAGGAACTCCCCTCCGTGGCGAACGCCCACAAGTAATATGAATAACAATCAACGTATACATTCTAGTAGTGATTAATCACTTTTCCATTCCCCTCCCCCACACCCCCAATTACTTGGTGTGTTTTGAGTATGGATCGCACATCGGGAGGAGAACACGAGGCTATCAACTCAATATAAAATGCCATTAAACCAGAGCTCAGTATCAGATCCAGATGTAAAGAATAAAAGGGGGAGGAATGAGGAAAGGAGAGGGGGGGGAGCAACAGATTGAGTGAGACAATAAAAAAAAAAAAAAATGAAGTGGTGTAGGGCAAAGGACCAGGAGGGAGGACGTAGGGGGAAGTGGGAGGACGGAGTGTAGGAGGCGTATGGAGGGGTGTATGTAGAGAGCATGTCTAAGAGGGGGGGAGAGGAAGGGGGTAGAAATTAGTGTAGGGCGTGTGTCCTTCGTAAGTATGTGTGCAGGGGAGGGGAAGATGGGTTGAGTAGAGTTAGTTTGTAGGAAGTAGTGCGCTCATAGAAGGTGTGTGAAGAGGAAGACGCAAGGTGGGAATGATACGAAGGAAGAGGTATAAGGGGAGGGGAGAGGGGGCGAGTGGAGGGGAGTAGGGAAGAAGGAAAGTAAAAAAAAAAAAAAAAAAAAAAGGGGGGCGGGGAGTAGGAAAGTAAGCGTGAGGAGAGAGGATACTGATACATGACGCTCTATGAACAGGTAAGCAGTCCAATACAATCAATTTATATCTCGCCTCCTGGTTTTCCAAGAAGTTTTGTCCTTTTCTTTGGATGGTCAGCGATGTTCAGCGGTGTATATCCCGGGGGGATCCTCCACCCCTTCTGTTCTGGACTTGTCGCCAGTGCTCTCTTGGTGGTAAGGGTGCAGGGCCTCCGGGGGTTGGCCAATCTGGCAGGCTGATCATAGGCAGTTCAAAAGTCCCTAGGAAGTTGGGGAGGTCTCCCAAGGACCGGAAGACCGCCGACTTCCCATTTTTGTTTGCTGTGAGTTGGAACGGATATCTCCAGCGATATGGAACATCCTTATCTTTGAGGGATTGGAGTAGTGGTCTTAAGGCCTTGCGTAGTTGCAGTGTCTGGTAGGACAATCAGGGGTGTCCCTTTATATGTACCCGCTCCTTTCTCTCTGCATCTTTGTAGTATGGCCTCCTTTTCTTTATAGAAGTGGACCCGACATATCACATCTCTTGGTCTGGCCGGATCAGGAGATTTGGGGCCTAGGGATCTGTGGATGCGGTCCAGTTCTATGCGTTGTTCTGGGTCGCGTTGGAGGAGACGGGTAAAGAATTTTTGTGCCCATTCATCCAGCTGTGGTGGTGTCACTGCTTCTGTGAGGCCTCTAATCCTTAAATTATTACGGCGATGCCGGTTTTCAATATCATCTAAGTGGGTCAGAATGTCCTGTATCTGGGCAGTATTCTCTGATAGGACTTGTTGATGTGATTCTATATGGGAAAATATCTGTTCCTGCACCTCTTCTGTAGCTGCTACACGCTGGCCAATTTGTTTGATCTCTGATTGTATAGAGGCCATGTCTTGCTTATGGGACTCCCTCAATTTCCCCAGCAAAGAGTCCATTTCCTGCCTGGTTGGAATTGATCTGATATGTGCTTTCCAATCCCAATCTTCTTCTTGTTCCTGTGTCTGGTCTGATTTATTCTTCTCTCCCTTGTTTCTGCGGGTGGAGGTGTTGGAGGTGGGGAGTCTTTGTTCTTTAGGTGATGTGCGCTGTTGTTGTGGTATTACAGGCTCCTCTCCGGGTGTCACAGACCTGCTTCCCATGGCTGCTGGGGTCTGCTGTATCATAGAGCTGGGGCCCTGCTCTGCCTGCAGTTCATCTGGGAGTCGCTTTTGTGGCTGGGACAGGGGGTTTTCAACACTCCCTTCTGTGGTGTCCTGCTGTGCATTATCTAAGTTTATGGCTGAGCTGGCTGCTGTTATGTGAGGAGGCAGTGAGGTCGCTCCGCTGCATGTTTGCTGAGCATTACCTCCTGCCTCAGTGTCTGCCGGCGCCATGTTGGAGAGAGCAGAGGTGTCAGGCTGGGAGGCTGAGGTCCCGAAAAAGCGGGTGATATCTGTACCTTCCCCCTCTGGAGTCTGTACACTCGTCGCCCGTCCTCTCTTGCGTGCCATTACTGATCCTGGACCCGGTGAGTGCCTTTGAATTGTGAGAATTCACCGCGGGTGTGTGGGAGCTCCTTCTTCCAGCGTCTCAGTGTGCCATCGGCTAGCTCCGCCCCTTCAAAAGAGTTTTAAGTGAGCAGTTGAGTGGAGTGAAGTCCAGGCCTCTGCTATAGGCCTGAGGCTGAACTGACAGGTGTCAGGGTCGGAGCCTGGACACATTGGCTAGGTGGCAGACGGTGGGCCCCGTAGCTATTAGGAGACGGGAAGACGGCTCGGCAGATCCGAGGTGGACCGGGACAGGGTGGGAGCCCACCGTACCGACACCAGAGACCCGACCGGAAACCGTGCACAGAGGGGTTACTCGGACCCTGAAGCCAGGACCGGAACCAACGGCCTAGTTAAGACGAGAAACAAAAAAAAAAAGGAGTATACCGGTACAGGGATCACCAAATACAGACAGTTGGCAAAAAATTGTAACTTTATTGGTACAGCACAGCAACAACTAATAAAATACACTCGGTGAAAGGACACACCAATAATAAAATCATTTAAAAAGCCTAAAAGGCATAAGATACAGAGTCGGAGCCCTCGGTTAAAGATGATAGATAGCAATAATAAGTTTATAAACCCCTCTGTGACAACATCAACAGATCACAAAATATTTCACAATAGTAAATGCGTAAATATAATTACTATCTCCTAGAAAAACTGTCACTGATAGAAATAGTATGTCAGATCAAATATAGTACTCAGAGACAACAGGTGCACCTGTGTCCCTGAGGCAACAAATTATAGTACAATAGCACAGGCTTAATATACTGACATATATAGGCTCCTAGAACAGTATAAGATCCTTAAAAGAATGTACAAAGTGGACTAACTAGGAAAGCCATCATATTATAGTGACAGTGGTAATCAAGTGTGCACGTCTCAGTGCTAATCTCAATGGTCTAATAAAAAAGAGAACAATGCATCCAGGAGACCAAAAAAAGAGGAGAACGCAGATACCACAGACCCAGCCGGGTAGTTATCACAGAGGTGGGAGGGTTCCGGCGTAAATACCCTAACCCACGCGTATCGCCACCTTAGAAGGTGGCTTCCTCAGGGCAAAGGGGCAATGTGTGGCAGGTGGTCGCTATATTTAAATGTGAGAATAATGATCTAATTGCTTACCAGTGTGAGAGGTACAGCATGGCGCGAGGTAGCAGCGATGGCGGCCGCCATCTTGACTGAATCACATGATTCAGATCAGTCAATGAAGATCAAAGTTTCGTTCGTGCAGTGCGCATGCGCATAGAGTGTAAGAAAATCGCTACAGCGCATGCGTTACGAGTACAGCGTAGAGGAGCCTTCATAGAGAGACAGACAGGGCATGTTCATTCGGGACCTACGCAATTAGCGTAAAGTCAGACGGAGAAGACACAGAGTAATGGAGGGAAGGCAAATACTTGTGCAAACCTACAACCCATCTAGATCGCATTTGATCAAAAGATATACCAGCATGATAAGGGAATGTAGAGCTAAAAGGGGACCAACCTACAGCTCACATTGTTGTAAGGTGCATATCGTCAAGGGGAGCGTGAAAACACAGAGACTAATTCAATCCACGGAAAAACCTATTCAAGGAATGGAAAAATAGAAATGGAAATACTCGTTGCATAGTGGATTTAATAAGAAAAAAACTCAAATCCATTTTGGTGGTACAGACGACTCGACTCACAACCACAGGAGCACACTAAGTGGGATCAGGTACAGTATACAATAAAAGCCAGGGCTCATCAATAGGTCTCCTAGAGGGCAACCAGAACTACCAGAAATGAAAAAAATTCTCTTTTTAAATAAATTTCCAAAAAGAAATAATTTTTTAAATCTCAGTCATGTACATAGTATCTAAAGACATATCGAGAAATTGCATATTGATAAAGAGAATGGTACCCAAACATCAGTTATCCCACAGAATGATACACAAATGTATAGGAAACAGGGTTACACACGGCCGCCGCATGCCCAGGGCCGCTATCGTGTGATCAGCTCAGCCTATCTCATAAGGTCCCTCCTAGTCTCCCAGGAAAAGGACCAAATTCTGGTCCAAGAGCAATAGGCAGATTCAGGCAAAAAGGGGCCAGAGGAGGCCTCAAAAATGCGGCCCAGCCTAATTAGCAGATAGTGCATACGCTCGCAAATACAAGAATTAACACCATGACAGAAGAGGTCCTGGGACCATGATGTTATGCTAATGGGGACTGGTGAAAAACCGAAGTACGTTTGCTCCATACATATAGATAAATATGATCAAGTAATAAATGGACAAGTTTTGTTCAAATAAAGTCCATGAAGATGTCCAAGAGATGTTGCCGACAAGGAGGGACCTTATGAGATAGGCTGAGCTGATCACACGATAGCGGCCCTGGGCATGCGGCGGCCGTGTGTAACCCTGTTTCCTATACATTTGTGTATCATTCTGTGGGATAACTGATGTTTGGGTACCATTCTCTTTATCAATATGCAATTTCTCGATATGTCTTTAGATACTATGTACATGACTGAGATTTAAAAAATTATTTCTTTTTGGAAATTTATTTAAAAAGAGAATTTTTTTCATTTCTGGTAGTTCTGGTTGCCCTCTAGGAGACCTATTGATGAGCCCTGGCTTTTATTGTATACTGTACCTGATCCCACTTAGTGTGCTCCTGTGGTTGTGAGTCGAGTCGTCTGTACCACCAAAATGGATTTGAGTTTTTTTCTTATTAAATCCACTATGCAACGAGTATTTCCATTTCTATTTTTCCATTCCTTGAATAGGTTTTTCCGTGGATTGAATTAGTCTCTGTGTTTTCACGCTCCCCTTGACGATATGCACCTTACAACAATGTGAGCTGTAGGTTGGTCCCCTTTTAGCTCTACATTCCCTTATCATGCTGGTATATCTTTTGATCAAATGCGATCTAGATGGGTTGTAGGTTTGCACAAGTATTTGCCTTCCCTCCATTACTCTGTGTCTTCTCCGTCTGACTTTACGCTAATTGCGTAGGTCCCGAATGAACATGCCCTGTCTGTCTCTCTATGAAGGCTCCTCTACGCTGTACTCGTAACGCATGCGCTGTAGCGATTTTCTTACACTCTATGCGCATGCGCACTGCACGAACGAAACTTTGATCTTCATTGACTGATCTGAATCATGTGATTCAGTCAAGATGGCGGCCGCCATCGCTGCTACCTCGCGCCATGCTGTACCTCTCACACTGGTAAGCAATTAGATCATTATTCTCACATTTAAATATAGCGACCACCTGCCACACATTGCCCCTTTGCCCTGAGGAAGCCACCTTCTAAGGTGGCGATACGCGTGGGTTAGGGTATTTACGCCGGAACCCTCCCACCTCTGTGATAACTACCCGGCTGGGTCTGTGGTATCTGCGTTCTCCTCTTTTTTTGGTCTCCTGGATGCATTGTTCTCTTTTTTATTAGACCATTGAGATTAGCACTGAGACGTGCACACTTGATTACCACTGTCACTATAATATGATGGCTTTCCTAGTTAGTCCACTTTGTACATTCTTTTAAGGATCTTATACTGTTCTAGGAGCCTATATATGTCAGTATATTAAGCCTGTGCTATTGTACTATAATTTGTTGCCTCAGGGACACAGGTGCACCTGTTGTCTCTGAGTACTATATTTGATCTGACATACTATTTCTATCAGTGACAGTTTTTCTAGGAGATAGTAATTATATTTACGCATTTACTATTGTGAAATATTTTGTGATCTGTTGATGTTGTCACAGAGGGGTTTATAAACTTATTATTGCTATCTATCATCTTTAACCGAGGGCTCCGACTCTGTATCTTATGCCTTTTAGGCTTTTTAAATGATTTTATTATTGGTGTGTCCTTTCACCGAGTGTATTTTATTAGTTGTTGCTGTGCTGTACCAATAAAGTTACAATTTTTTGCCAACTGTCTGTATTTGGTGATCCCTGTACCGGTATACTCCTTTTTTTTTGTTTCTCGTCATGTCTCTTTAGTATACCAGGAGATCCCTTCTGGGTGGTGCCCTTCTATTTTTTGTTTTCAACGGCCTAGTTAATTAACCGATTGAGGGCACAATTATAGGTCCTGTCCCAACCTAAGTTCCGAAAAGAGACACCCACACACAGAGAGAGATAGGGCATCCGTCAGAGCCTGTAGATCCCACGGGTCAGCGTCAGCGGGCACGGCTCCCAACAGTATTACTGGGAGCGGACTCTCGGGTTCCAGACCGGGAAGTCCACAACACTACAGCACAGTGCAGAGGGAAGAGATACAGACCACCAGCCCGGGTGGGGGACCAGAATACACCCGCCGCAGCGGCCGGCCACCATCACCTTGGTTAACCAAAGTACTTGTCTGACTTCTTTCATCGTGCGTAAGCTGAGACTCCCTTGTCTGACCAGGCACACCGGTCCCTGCCGTCACCGTCCCCTGCACCAAGTCACAGGGTCCCGGGGCCACCATCCCTACCCAAGGAGGGGTTAGCAACAAGCTGCCATCCCATCGCCCCGAGTGTCCCACAACAGCAGCGGTGGTGCCACATCTCACCACACACCGTGGGTGGCGTCACAGACAGTTTACTACCATTTAATTTCATTAAAAAATGCCCATAAAAATACTATTTCCCCAATAAGGATAAGCTTCAACTAGAACATAACACCTGAATGGTATTTTCAGAACAATGAAGCTATAGAAACTAAGTAATAAAATATTAATTTTTATTCAAATATCATTAAAAAAAATGTTGTTACAAATATAAAATTTCAATAAGAATTCCACAAAAATACAACAGAGACATGAATGTGAGTCAACAAGTAAAATAAAGGATTATTTTCACAGTAAAAAATTTTTTCTATTTTGTAAAAATATAAATATATATACAAATAGAAAAATATATATAAAAATATATCCCATATATATATATATATATATATATATATATATATATATATATAAAAATAACAGTGATTAATAAATATTAGCACTAGTGCACATAATTATTCTAGAGCAAAATTCATATAAATAACATGGGGTAATTGTTATTGTAAAAATATATATTTATACATGATATACTATTATCAAAGTTTATTTGCAAAATGCATTATCTCTACCATATATAAATATTTTTAAAATAACCAAATATACAAACATTTTTAAACCATGCAATTAATACCAGGCTAAAACATGTATAAATATATAACACCCATGAAAAAAGGCCCTATATTGCAGCCTAAAGTGCTGATAGAAAGTGCCAAGTGCAATGCTCTGATTACTGATTAATAGTGATGAGCGAGTACCAAAAAGCTCGGGTGCTCGAGGCTCGGGCCGAGCATCCCAAGATACTCGTGTACTCGGCCCGAGCACCGAGCCCAATGTTATCCTATGGGAGACCCGAGTATTTTTCTGAAATGACCCCCGGCAGCATGTAGAAACCCTAAAAATGTCACAAAAGTCTCAGAAGAGTGCTCAAATGACATGGCAACAGCATGGGGAAGACCCCTTGAAGCATTTATCACTCAAAAGTCACAGCTGTGAACAATTTTGTCCGAGTTTTACGCCATTTTTACGGACTCACCAGAAAACCTTCCAAAATGACACCAAAATGAATTTTCATGGCGGAAATGTTAAGGGCAAATACCCAATAGTGAGATAGAGCTGGTGTATGTTACTTTTTGAGATTATTACATGAAAGATTTTACGTAAAAACATTGTGTGGCACTCCGATGTCCAAAACGCACGTTTTGTGCTTTTTACTAGCGATGTCGGTCATTTTTTTTTTCATTCTATCTCCCGTCGGTCGGTCTCGCTCTGTCTGTCTCTCTCTGTCTTGTCTGTCCCCCTCTCACAGTCTGTCAGTCAGTCTCCCCCCTCTCTCATACTTACCGTTCCCCGATCACTGCCGCGGCGCTGCACAGCTGTTCACTAAACTCCGGCGGCTTTTCCTCTTTTGAAAAAGCCGGCCGCTCATTAATCAATCTCGTATTCCCTGCTTTCCTGCTTTTCGGTGCCTATGATTGGTTGCAGTGAGACACGCCCCCACGCTGAGTGACAGGTGTCTCACTGCACCCAACACAGCAGCCGGTGGGTGTGTGTATACTGTGCAGTGAAATAAATAATTAAATAATTAAAAAAAACGGCGTGCGGTCCCCCCAATTTTAATACCAGCCAGATAAAGCCATACGGCTGAAGGCTGGTATTCTCAGGATGGGGAGCCCCACGTTATGGGGAGCCCCCCAGCCTAACAATATCAGTCAGCAGCCGCCCAGAATTGCCGCATACATTATATGCGACAGTTCTGGGACTGTACCCGGCTCTTCCCGATTTACCCTAGTGCGTTGGCAAATCGGGGTAATAAGGAGTTAATGGCAGCCCATAGCTGCCACTAAATCCTAGATTAATCATGTCAGGCGTCTCTCCGAGATTCCTTCCATGATTAATCTGTAAATTACAGTTAAAAAACACACACACCCGAAAAATCCTTTATTAGAAATAAAAAACACTAACAAAGTCCCTCATCACCAATTTATTAACCCCGACAAACCCTCCATGTCCGGCGTAATCCACAGTCCTCCAGCGTCGCATCCAGCTGTGCTGCATGAAGGTGACAGGAGCTGCAGAATACACAGCCGCTCTTGTCAGCTTCACACAGCAACTGAGGTGAGTAGCGCGATCAGCTGCTGTCAGTCAGGTAACTCGCAGCCACCGCTGGATCCACCGTTTTTTTTAATTATTTATTTATTTATTTTACTGCACAGTATAGACACGCCCACCGGCTGCTGTGATTGGGTGCAGTGAGACACCTGTCACTCAGCGTGGGGGCGTGTCTCACTGCAACCAATCATAGGCGCCTGTGGGTGGGGAAAGCAGGGAATATGAGATGGCTGTGTGTAGAGCACAGCGCGCCCGCCGGTATAAAGGCTCGGTCACGCTGTGCGGGCCGGCCAATCACTGCAATTCCACAACTAACAGGGCTGTGACATTGTAGTGGTCTGCCAGCCAATCCCTGCATGAGGGCTGGCTCTCAAAAGAGCGCCAACATGCAGGGATGAAGACCACGAGTACAGCACGAGTATCGCGAAATTACTCGGTACCCGCCGAGTAGCCCGAGTACAGTGATACTCGTGCGAGTACCGAGTAGTGACATGCATACTCGCTCATCACTACTGATTAACATAAGCCTGTTAGTATTGCACAATGTGTTCCCTGTACAAATATGTCCCCTTTTAGTCGGAGTGTCCGCGCAACCCCCGGGTCCGGCAGGATCCCTCGAGCCGTACCGTAGATCTGGATCTGAGCAGCGCCGGCTGCTGGCACGGGGGCGGCACATGTGCAGTGAGCCACAGTCACACTAACACAAAAAAGTGCCTTTGCCAAACTGTTTTCACAAGGTTGGAAGTTACAATTGGCAAACAAACTGTGTTGGTATAATGAAGCATGATTTCCAGTTTTGGAAAACCCATCTTAAGGCTGAAGTTTAATTTTAATAAATAAACTATCTTTTACGTACTCTCCCCAGGTCCAGTCTCGAGTCTCCACTATAGCTCCCAGCCACTGTCATTGCAACGGTGATGTGACATCACCAAAGTGGCAACTAATCAGTGATCTCAGCAGCTCTGTGGCTTGTAGTGCCTTCTTTGGAAGAGTTGCTGAGCTCACTGATTGGCTGTAGCACTGTCAACATGACATTTTGGTGATGCAGACTATAAAAGTCACTGGGAGCAATGGCAAAGATTGTGCACTGGACTCATAAAGGGTGAGTAAAGAACAATTTAGTTTATTACTGCAAACAGTAGCCGGGAAGGAGGGGGTATTCGAAAACCTGAAGCCTTAACCCCTTCACGACCCTGGACGGATCTATCCGTCCAGGATCGTGTCCCGTTAAGCCCCGCCCCCTGCCGCGGGCAGGCGGCGTGGATCGGCACACATATCAGCTGTTTTCAACAGCTGACATGTGTGCCTGCTAGCCGCGGGTGGAATCGCTTCCACCCGCGGCCATTAACCCCTTAAATCTTGCTGCCAAAGTCTGGCAGCAAGATTTAAATGCGCGCGGCCATGTTTGTTACTCACCGCCGCCCCCACCGGAAGTCACGTGTGTTATCACGTGACTATCGGTGGTTGCCATCGTAGCACAGGGTCATGTGATGACGCCTGCTGCTACGATGTTTCACTTTCATTTTCCCTCGGCCGAGAGCAGAGGGAAAACCAAAGTGACTGAATCTGCTGATTACAGCGGTATAGCTGTGATCAGCAGATAGCGATCAGCAATCGGATTGCTGATCGCTATAGCCCCCTAGGGGGACTAGTAAAATAAAAAAAAAAAGTAAAAAAAAAAGTTTTAAAAAATAAAAAAAAAAACAAAAAACCTAAAAGTTCAAATCACCCCCCTTTCCCCCCATTGAAAATTAAAGGGTTAAAAAATAAATAAATATACACATATTTGGTATCGCCGAGTTCAGAAATGCCCGATCTATCAAAATATAAAATCAATTAATCTGATTGGTAAACGGCGTAGTCGCAAAAAAATTCCAAACGCCAAAATTACGTTTTTTGGTCGCCGCAAGTTTTACGCAAAATGCAATAACAGGCGATCAGAACGTAGCATCTGCGCAAAAATGGTACCATTATAAACGTCAGCTCGAGACGCAAAAAATAAGCTATCACTGAGCCATAGATCCTTAAAAATAAGAACGCTACGTGTTTCGGAAAATGGCGCAAAACGTGCGCCACTTTTATTGGACAAACTTGTGAATTTTTTTTAACCCCTTAGATACAAGTAAACCTATACATGTTTGGTGTCTACAAACTCGCACCGACCTGAGGCATCACATAGATACCTCAGTTTTACCATATAGTGAACACAGTGAATAAAATATCCCAAAAACTATTGTACGATCACACTTTTTTTGCAATTTTTCCGCACTTGGAATTTTTTTGCCGTTTTCCAGTACACTATATGGTAAAACTTATGGTTTCATTTAAAAGAACAACTCGTCCCACAAAAAACAAGCCCTCATATGGCAAGATTGATGGAAAAATAAAAATATTACGCCTCTCAGAAGAAGGGGAGCAAAAAACAAAAACGCAAAAACGGAAAGTGCCCGGGGGCTGAAGGGGTTAAAGGATTATTCCCATCTTTGCATTTCATGGTCGAAAAGAGAATGATTGCTTCTAGGTCCGGCCACCAAGGGTGGGGTTACGAAAACAGCTGAGTGCAGCTGCGCTACATTGTTTACATAACTCTTATATGACCTATTAGAGCATATGGACACAGGTTGTGTTTGCCAGTCATTTCGCCTAGGATTGCAGTAGGAAACTAGACCACCTGAAGGAAACCCATGGCAAAACTGAAGCTGTAGATAGATGTGTGTGTATTTATAGAACTGTGCAAGAGACTAGCAAAATACATTTTTGTTCTGCATTTATCCGAGATGTTCTAAGACAAAGAAGGAAATACAAAGCTTCGGGCAATATGCTTAGACTGTGACTCATATCTCGCACGGCTGTGAGAATGCTGTCTAAAACTATTTCAGACTGAACAGTATAAAAATGTTATGTAACCTTGAAAAATAACAAAGACGATATTCACAAAATATATATGCTGCATATCTGTCTCTGACTTGCTTTTATTATCTTTCTTTTCCAGGTATTTTCATGCTTTACATACAGATTGCAGTAGATTCCCATACTTGATTTTAATTCAAAATATTACACATATAATTTTAATTGTAAACATTTGTTTTCATCCTGCCACCTAGTGGTAAATATATGAATATCATAGTTAACACTGGAAATATCATTACAGTGATATATTTGAAGTTGAGGAATATATTTTTCGTTACGCTTTTCATAATTTATTTTTGCCAAGATGTATGCATTGGTATATCTTAGAGACATAGAATCCATCAACTAGGATATAGATAGGGACAAGCATCATCATCACTCAGACAGCAACAATCCCAAAAAGCCACACACAGTGAGTTATAGAGGTTTGTTCACGTTGGTTTTTTTTGTGTATCTTTTTCTGCCTGAAAAACGCACAAAACGGCCAGAAAAGGGCAACAAAAATTATGCACCTTTTTGGTGCATTTTGCGGGGAGATTTTTGCAGATTACCCATTTTGGCCTTAGTGGGAAAAACAGCAGCAAAATGATGAATGTACAGGCATGCTGCACAATAATAATACAAACCATCTGCACATAGAAATTGATCTTCTTATGCTTTTATATTACTTCAATAAATTACAAGACCATAAGTATCAATGTGCAAATTAAAGCAATTCACATTCATCCAAGTCCATTATTTGTAATGTTACGCCCATCCATATGGTAAATAACATCAGGTAGCCATGGACCACATCATTGTAGCTACACCATCCGCACCAGTGAACTCAGAAAGCAAGAGATCCGCAGAGTGCCCGTCAAGCAGTCAGAGACTACTGACTTGGCCAATTGACAAGAGTTCTGCAAATTGATACTTATAGTTCATCAAGTACTGCTTCTGCTATTGGGTCATGCACTATTTTATGGGATAGATCAGGCCTCTAAATCTATATGTACTGCCCCTGAATACATCAGGGCGCTACAGGGAACTGCATCCTGTCCCCCAGGGTGCAGGGCCTACCTCCCATGGTTCCAGGTTCCCAACAACGGTGTCACTAACTGCCGCTCTACAAATCCCAACCACACCTCACACCATGACCTGTATAGACACACCAGTGGGTTGGTCAAGTTGAAGCACGGCCACCCACCTAGGGGTCAGGCAGACTGATGGGAAGGGGAGACAAGGGAATAGGGAGTCGAGAGTTAGCCCTCAAAGAGTGAGGAGCTAAGGGGTTGTAGCACCCAGGGAGGCGACAGGTTGGGTCGCAGACAGTGGTCCGGGACGTCAGTAGTCGGGGACCGGAATCAGGAACACTGGACAGGGGTGTAACAGACGCAGTCTAGGAGGACTGTTGGCACCAGAAAGCCCAATTACCTTACCGGTACCGAGCATGGCGAGATACAGGACCCTAGATCAGGGAAGAGCTTCAGGCGCATTGATAATTAACCTGTGGAGCATAGTCTCTTTATGAACTTTCCCCAAGAGCTCAGAGATTGAAAGCATCAGCACAACTCAGGGGATAGGGTTCTCCAAAGCACACAACCCACTAAAATCCCAAGTGCCAGCCATCAAGAGCACAGCTGCCATACACTCGGGTAGCAGGGCCCTGAAAGCTTCAAGCCGAGGAGCCACAACAGCCAATCAATTTGTGCTTGGAGGCAGGGCTCTGGACCTACCAAGTGACACCGGTGGGAGCGGGACCTGGACTAGCTCCCTGGCAGAGACTGCGGTACCTAGAGACTTGGGTTTACCATCTGTGTGAGTGTCTGCTTATTCCACCTAATCCAGCACGAAGACTACCACAGTGAGTAACCTGACCCCTGCACCCTGCTTCCACAAGGCCGTGCCACCCGATCACCAACCCTGCTTCTCCCCCACCATCCGGGTCCTTCCCTACTGTGGAGGGACTGACACCTTAATGCCCCACATCATCCGCCCCGGTACTCCATTTGGCAGCGGCGGTACTCCCCTTACTGACTGCAACCCGCAGGTGGCGTCATGAACATTTATCCCCTGTAAATACTCCCTTTACATTTGAGTGACCGCAAGCCCCCGGGTCCGGAGATCCTCGAGCCACAGCAACCCTGCATCCGAGTAGTTCGACTGCTGTAGGTGCGGCACATATATACTGGTTACTGAGTGCTGAATTAACCAAGCACAGAATGTAAAATGTACTTTTCAATTGGCTTCCAGTTTTAGACAGCCCTTTTCGATATGCCTTATTATGGCATCTAACATTAGGAAAGGATGACACCTGGCATACAATTCACCTCTATTACATCATTCCAAAGACCAGCTTTTGTTATGCAGAACACTAACTTGTGTGACGCTATATAGAGAGATACAACTGATATAAGGTCATAAAATATTAAAATTTTATCTATATTGGGTACAAAAAGTCTACAAAAGTAAAAAAAATCATACCAAAATAATTTCAGAACTAGTGATGGGCGAGCACTAAAAAAAAAGAGGCTTCCTAATAGGACGACATAAATGCAGACCAATTTGATGCAGTATTTACCACTTGCCAACTTTACATCAGAGCAATTTTTGAAACATCATTTTTTTTTCGTTAGGAAGTTAGAAGAGATCAAAGTTTATCAACAATTTCTCATTTTTCCAACAAAATTTACAAAAACATTAGGTTAGTATCCACATCACATTTGAAGTGACTTTGAGAGGCCTAGGTGACAGAAAATACTCAAATATGGCACCATTCTTAATATTGTACTCTTCAAAGTACTCAAAATCACATCTACAAAGTTTCTTAACCCTTTAGGTGCTTCACAGAAATTAAAGTAATATGGAAGGAAAAAAATGAATATTTTACTTTCTCTACAAAAATGTTAATTTTGCACATTCACCAGGGTAACAAAATGCACCATACATTTTGTTGTGCAATTTCTCCTGAATACGCCAATACCCCACATGTGGTGGAAATAAAGGAGTGCCGTTTGAATTTTAGAGTGCAAAATTGTCGAGATAGCAGACGCCATTTGAGCGCCCTGAAATGCTAGTACTAATCACAGAACACAGTGGTCTGTCGATTGGAGGAACAGTGATATCACCACTTCCTGTTTCTGCCCAGACCTGAAGCCGTACTGCACATGATCCATGTGGGTGAAAATTGGTGAGTATGTTTTGGGGTATTTTTTTACATAACCTGTGCCCCAGCAAACTTTAATTTTGTCCAGATAACCTTGTTATGCTATTGCACAACCTTTAAAGGGAACCTGTAAGTTTCACTGTCTTTTGTCAACTAATGGTACGGTTATATACACTGACAAGCAAAAGGGTAACGATGTTTTGAACTTTTGACTTTCAGGCTCCATATCTTACCATCCACTACAGTATCGAAAGTGAGACTACCTTAATTTTATAGACAATCATCTTGGCTATCTCATACATAAATTAGAATTGCAACTATTTAGCATATGATTAGTTTTACAGATTTTTTTCATTTCACTGCATTGTTACTGTTTTGGTTCCGGTGGTGGAAAAATCTTTTTCTTCCTGTATATTATAAATTACAACCTGTTCTCACATTTCCTAATAGCTGAGTGTGTGATTAGGTTGACTCCCAAGTGAATGATCATTGGTTCAAATCGAGGAGCAGCCATGAAGAAGATTTCTCAAGCAAAGATAAACATTATTATTTAGCTCATAGATAGTGGTCTCTTGGCCAAGAAAATTGCCAAACTGCATCATGTAAGTGCCATGACAGTTGGAAGAAAACACAATAAAGTTTGTCCATCTATTCAATAGCCAAGGGGTGGATGTACAGGCAAAATATCGTAGTCAAAATTTTGGCTCATCACAAGGTCAATCAGTTCTGGCGCAAAATCACTGCAGTAGAGGTGGCGTGTATGCTTCGTGTGAGATCACAGACGTCTATGCAAGCATCGTGCAATGCACGTTACCCAAGTCTGGAATGGTGGCCCGAAAAAAGTTGAAGATGCCTCAACTTCAATATCGTCATAAGAAGCATCGGTTCGAGTTTGCAAAAAAAGTACGAAACATGGACAATAGAAAATTGGAAATGGGTGATTTAGAGCGATGGGACGAAAGTCAATAAACTAGGCTTTGATGGGTGCAAATGGGTCTGAAAGAAACAAGGGTAAAGGGGCTAATGGATCAAGAAATTAAAGGAACTGTCACATTCTGTGAAGGAAACCTAATGATATGGGTTTGATTCACAACCAAAGGCATTGGATACTTGTCCAGGATCAATGGTGGTCTCAAGGCTGAGCTATATGTGAGTATCCTACAAGACGAATTACTGCAAACACTTGAGTAATATCGGGATGAAAAGCATCACATAGTGTTCAAGCTGGGCAACGACTCAAAGTATACGTTGAGATTGGCAAAGAAATGTTTAAATGACAATGAAGTAGAGATGATGGATTGCCCTCACTAGAGATGACGATCTTGATCGAAAAAGATCGGAAAATTTCAAAATCGTACGATCCTTGATGGGATTGGGTTAAGATTGGAAAACCGAACATTTGACCAAAAAATCGGAAATGCTTGGTTTGGATCGGTACATGTTCAGTTTGCAGAAACCATCCTCTCCCAGCCCCATCACAGTCATGTCACGTATTGGCATGGCTGTGATTGGCCAGGGAAAAAACTGTAAAAAAAGGAAGCAAAATGGTTAATGGAGGACATACTTACCCAGTCTCCCTGTGTCTGTAACGCTACTTCCAGGGCTGCTCATTTTCCCTCAAATATATTCACTGCTTTCCCCACCCACAAGCATCTCTGAGTGGGTGCAGTCAGACCGTACCCCCACGCTCTCTGACATCGTCTGTGATTGGTTAGAACCACACATGCTGTCTGCGTCCATAGACTGGTGTAAAATAAATAAATACTGCACATTTAAAAAATGGTCTGCGGTCTCCCCATATATTGATACCAGCACAGATAAAGCCCACGGCTACAGGCTGCAGCCCCAAGCCGTGTGATTATCTTGGCTGTGTATTAAAATAAGAGGAACCACAAGCGGCTTTTTAAAAAATAAATATATAAATAAATCATTTTAAAAAACAGTGTGCAGTTCCCCACAATTTAGATACCTAGCCAAGATAAAACCCAACAGCTGGGGGCTGGTATTCTCAGGCTGGGGAGACCCATGTTTATTGGGCCCCCCACCCTAGCTTAAAACTAGCAGCCTGCAGCTGTTTAGGATTGCCGCATCAATTGGATGTGACAATCCCAGCACTTTACCGGCTCTTCCCGATTGTCCTGGTGCGGTGGAAATAGGGGTCAAAAGTGTTTAACAACAGCTCACAGTTGCCATAAAGCCCTAGATTAGTAATGGGGAGGGTCTATGAGACCACCATTACTAATCTGTAAAGGCTGCTTTACACGTTACAATTTATCGTGCAATCGCATTTACGATCGCACCCACCCCCATCTTTTGTGCAGCATGGGCAATTTCTTGCCCGTGTCGCACAATGCTGTAACACCCCGTCACGTGTACTTACCTTCCAAACGATGTCGCTGTGGGCGGCGGACATCCACTTCCTGAAGGGGGAGGGACGTTCGGCGTCACAGCGTACGTCACACAGCGGCCATCCAATAGAAGCGGAGGGGCGGAGATGAGCGGGACGTAAACATCCCGCCCACCTCCTTCCTTCCGCATTGCCGGCGGCCTTAGGTAAGCTGCAGTTCATCGTTCCTGGGGTGTCACACGGAGCGATGTGTGCTGCCTCGGGAACAATGAACAACTGGACGTTTGATTTTTAGAAAATGAGCGACGTGTCAACGATGAACGAGAAGGTGAGTATTTGTGCTCGTAAACAGCTGTCACACGCTACGATATCACTAACGATGCCGGATGTGCGTCACTTACGACGTGACCCCGCCGACATCTCGTTAGATATATCGTAGCGTGTAAAGCCCGCTTTAGTGAAAAGAAATAAACATAAACACCAAAAAAAAACTTTATTTGAAATAAACTACTAAAAAACTCACCCTCTTTCACCAGTTTATTAACCTCCAAAAGACCCAGGTCCGACATAATCCACATGAGGTCCCACGACGATTCCAGCTCTGCTACATCTGAACTGACAGCGTGCGGCCATAGAACATCACTGCTTAATAGACCTGCATCTTCTGGCAGAAAACTGCAGGGTTTTTTGCCAAAAGATGCATATTTGGCGCTGAAACTTCTATACCATATTCCTGCACCCAATCTACCCCTCCTGGCAAAAAAAACCACTTCAAAACTGTGTTATAGCGGATCATTCTGGCCCAAGAGTACCATTTTAACCTCATCGGTCCACAGGACTTGTTTCCAAAATTCATCAGGCTTGTTTAGATATTCTATACGTCTGACACGGAATTTTATGGTGAAGTTCAGAAGAACGTTTCTTGTGAAATTTAACAATGGCCCTCACAGTCCCCTGATCTGAGCATCATTAAAAATTTGTGGCTAAAGCTCAAAACAGCATTGCATGCAAGATGATCCAGGAATCTCACAGAACTGAAAGACTTTTCCATAGAAGAACTGATAAAAAATCCCTCAAACAAGAATTGAAAGACTCTTGGTTGGCTACAAAACGTGTTTACAAGCTGTAATACTTGCCAAAGGGGGTGCTACTAGATGCTACCCATGTAGGCTGCCCAAACGTTTGAATTGGCTAATTTTATACTTTTTTGGTAATTTAAATATATAAAAGATGAGAAAATATATATTTTTTTGCCTAAAATACAAAGGAGATGTGTAATCTTTAAAGAGAACCTGTCCGCAGGTTTTTCCCTTATGACCTGCGGCCATCACCAGTGAGCCCTTATGTACAGCATTCCAGAATGCTGTATATAAGAGCCCAGGTCACTCTGCTGAACTTATAAAACATCTTTATTATATTAATCTAGGGGAGGTCCAGTCCAATGGGTGTCGCTGTTCTCGGCCCGGGCCTCCTCCATCTTGAGCGACTGCTGCCCTTTCCAAGCCACATGTGCATGACGCATCAGCACAGAGGCCTCCATTGCATTCCTGCACATGTGCACTTTGATCTGCACTGTAGCACAGGCAACCATCTCCTGTTCCTCCTCCTCAGCCTCCTCCTCCTCATTATCACCCAGTCTGCACTGTGAAGATGAGATGAGGCTGGAAGGATTAACCTCAAAAGTAAAGTGTAGACCAAGATTATTGTTATTGAGTCCAGTTACAAAGATGGATAGTTCAGATTCCGAGCCTCTCCACAACAGAAACACGTCGTCGATATATCTGCACCACATTAAGATCTTATCAGTGGGCAGAACAGACTCATCCCCAAAAATCACTGTCTCTTCCCACCAGCCCAGGAGCAAATTAGCATACGATGGCGCACAAGGGCTGCCCATCGCGATGCCCCTGAGCTGGTGGTAGAGTTGGTCCCCATATAAGAAGATGTTACGTGTAAGACAGAACTCAAGAATGTTCAATAGAAAGGAATTATGCTCTTCATATTGTCTTCCTCTACTATTGAGAAAGTGCCGCACAGCCTTCAGACCAATTTCATGCCTAATGGAGGAGTACAGAGACTCCACATCAATGCTCGCAAGTATGACATCATCCTCAACCGAAATGCCCTCAAGCTTCTTAAGAAGATCGGTGGTGTCTCTTAAATGGGAATTCAACGAGACCACAAATGGCCTAAGGAGCTTATCCACATAAATCCCCAGGTTCTGAGTCAAACTCCCAACCCCTGACAAAAGCATGAACGCCTGCTTTGTGGACAGCAGATTGTGAAGGACATAGCACAGGCGACATGACAGAGGTTTGACCCGCAGACACAAATTTGGTACCCTGGTGTTCTGTCCACCTACTGGGGTGCTTGGCTGCCATGTGGTTCCGCATACTGGTGGTGATCAGGTTGCCTTTGCCCTGGCCTCTGCTCAACTTGGTATGGCAGATGCTACAGATTAAAATGTTTTTCTCTGAAGGACTTTCAGAAAAAAAAATTACAGACAGCGGCTGAATGCCCCCTTGCCCTGACTTGGGCCACAGTGGGGGTGCTCTTGGGAACAGTTGACCCAGTTCTCACTCTGGGGAAACCACTACCCCTTACTGCCTCTGTTGGTGCTATATTTCCATCTTCCTCTGTGTTGCTGTGCTAGCTATGCATGTCAACAGTCCAGGTCAGATCAGTGGACTCATCATCAACCACCTCGTCTTCCATCTCATCCTCCTTCCAACTTGAGATTGTAGGCTGACCTGGCTGACCTGATGGCAACTGTGTCTCATGGTCATCAGCCTCCACCTCTGGGGACAGTAAATCCTGTTCCTCAAAGTGGCTTTCTTCTGGCCATAGGTCCTCAAATACTCGCACATCAACGCATGCCACCTCCTCACGTCCCTCTTTAATGCTGCACAGCAAGAGGCCAGAGCCAACCACAGGATATGTACAAAACAGATTCTCAGAGTGGCCAAGCTTGGGGTCATATGTCTCCTGTAACTGATGAAGGAGGGAAGAAGGAGGACCAAGTTGAGGACTGGATGGGCCAGCTTTCTGTGTATCCACAGTAGACTGTGTGTTCCTGTAAAATTGGTTGCTGCTTGACAAATACGAAGAGGCCTTGTCTGATATCCAAGACAGAATCTGCTCTCGCTCTTCTGGCTTCCACACACGTCTACGTTCCAGACCGGGAAATTTGTCAAGGAACATAGTGGATGCATCAAGCTTCTTATGACTTGACACAGACTCCGTGCCTTGTCGCCCATCACTGACAACATCACGCCCATGTCCACGTCTCTGTCCCTTAACAACTGCCTTTTTTGTCATTTTGGATTTTGCTGACATCTTTGCAGATGCTGATAGCCCAAACCAAGCAAACTTTGACCCCAAAAATATTGTGGAGAAAGTACAAGTGAGTACTATGTACCAGGCAGCACACAATGGTACAAAATCCTGCTTTGTATTTTCAAAAGCCACTAGCGACATATTAATGTGGCTGATGTGGATGGACAGCAGAAGTCAGGCTGTGAACCCCTAAATATTGTGGAAACAGGAACAGTGCATTTATTGTATCAGGCAGCACTAAACGGTAGAGTCCTGCTTTCTAACGATTTGAAAAAGCCACAAACTACGTAGTAATGTGGCTGATGTGGACGGACGGCACAAGTGAGGCTGTGAACCCCTAAGTATTGTGGAAACAGGAAGGGTGCTTTACTGTTTCAGTCAACAGTACATGCTAGAGTACTGCTTTGTAACTATTTGCAAAAGCCACTAGCAACGTATTAATGTGGCTGAGGTGGACGGATGGCACAAGTCAGGCTGTGAACCCCTAAATATTGTGGAAACAAGATCCATGCATTTAGTGTATCAGATGGCACTAAATGGTACAGTCCTGCTTTGTAACTATTTGCAAAAGCCACTTGCAACGTATTAATGTGGCTGATGTGGACGGACGGCACAAGTCAGGCTGTGAACCCCTAAATATTGTGGAAACAGGAATGGTGCTTTACTGTATCAGGCAGCAGTAAATGCTAGAGTACTGCTTTGTAACTATTTGCAAAAGCTACTAGCAATGTATGAATGTGGCTGATGTGGACAAACAGCACAAGTCAGGCTGTGAACTCCTAAATATTGTGGAAACAGGTCCGGATTCCCTACCTAATCCACAATCTCTCCCTCCCTGCTGTGACTTTGTTCAGTGCTATCAGCTCTTAAAAGAGCTATTGTATTCTGGTTTCTGCATGGTACTATGAAGGTAGTGACACACTGCTTTAAACACTGTCCCTGATAGGAAATCTGTCCCTCTATATGCTACACTGATCTGCACTGCAGGTAGCCCTGAAAAGGGCTTTTTGTATTATTAAGAGGCCTAAAGCTGGGTTTACACACTGCAACATCGCAAACGACATCGCTGTAACGTCACCGGTTTTGTGACGTTACAGCGACCTCCCCAGCGACATTGCAGTGTGTGAAACCTATCAGCGACCTGGCCCCTGCTGTGAAGTTGTGATCGCTACAAATCGTTCAGGACCATTCCTAGGTCTTTTGTTTCCCGCTGTGCAGCATGCATCGCTAGCAAGTTTCAGTGTGTAAAGGGGACTTTACAGCGACTCCGCGGCTCTGTCTGTATAGCGTCCTGATTAGCGGTCACGGGTGAAGGATTCACCGGTGACCGCTAATCCCCCGAGTGACTGAAGTGTCCCCCCCTCTCTCATACTCACCGATCCCCGATCACCGGCGCTGCACGGCGTTCCCTCTGCTCCAGCGGCTTTTCCTTTTTTGAAAAAGCCGGCCGCTCATTAAACAATCTCCTATTCCCTGCTTTTCCCCGCCCACCGGCAAATATGATTGGTTGCAGTGAGACACGCCCACACGCTGAGTGACAGCTGTGTCACTGCACCCAATCACAGCAGCCGGTGGGCGTGTCTATACTGTGCAGTAAAATAAATAATTAAAAAATCCGGCGTGAGGTCCCCCCCAATTTTAATACCAGCCAGATAAAGCCATACGGCTAAAGGCTGGTATTCTCAGGATGGGGAGCTCCACGTTATGGGGAGCCCCCCAGCCTAACAATATCAGCCAGCAGCCGCCCAGAATTGCCGCATACATTAGATGCGACAGTTCTGGGACTGTACCCGGCTCTTCCCGATTTGCCCTGGTGCGTTGGCAATTCGGGGTAATAAGGAGTTATTGGCAGCCCATAGCTGCCAATAAGTCCTAGATTAATCATGTCAGGCGTCTCCCCGAGATTCCTTCCATGATTAATCTGTAAATTACAGTTAAAAAACACACACCCGAAAAATCCTTTATTAGAAATAAAAAACACTAACAAATTCCCTCATTACCAATTTATTACCCACAACAAAGCCCTCCTTGTCCGGCGTATTCCACGGTCCTCCAGCGTCGCATCCAGCTCTGCTGCATGCAGGTGACAGGAGCAGCAGAAGACACAGCCGCTCCTGTCACCTGCACGCAGCTAATGAAGAGAGCCGTGTGATCGGCTGAGCTGTCACTGAGGTTACCTGGATCCAGCGGTGGATGCAGCGGTGGCCGCGGGTAACCTCAGTGACAGCTCAGCTGATCGCGCTACTCACCGCCGCTCCGGTCAGCTCCACGCAGCAAATGAGGTGAGTAGCGCAATCAGCTGAGCTGTCACTGAGGTTAATCGCGGCCACCGCTGGATCCACCGCTGGATCCAGGTAACCTCAGTGACAGCTCAGCCGATCACACGGCTCTCTTCATTAGCTGCGTGCAGGTGACAGGAGCGGCTGTGTCTTCTGCTGCTCCTGTCACCTGCATGCAGCAGAGCTGGATGCGACGCTGGAGGACCGTGGATTACGCCGGACAAGGAGGGCTTTGTTGTGGGTAATAAATTGGTAATGAAGGAATGTGTTTGTGTTTTTAATTTCTAATAAAGGATTTTTTCGGGTGTGTGTGTGTTTATTTACTGTCACTTACAGATTAATCATAGAAGGAATCTCGGGGAGACGCCTGACATGATTAATCTAGGACTTATTGGCAGCTATGGGCTGCCAATAACTCCTTATTACCCCGATTTGCCAACGCACCAGGGCAAATCGGGAAGAGCCGGGTACAGTCCCAGAACTGTCGCATCTAATGTATGCGGCAATTCTGGGCGGCTGCTGACTGATATTGTTAGGCTGGGGGGCTCCCCATAACGTGGGGCTCCCCATCCTGAGAATACCAGCCTGCAGCCGTATGGCTTTATCTGGCTGGTATTAAAATAGGGGGAACCGCACGCCGGATTTTTTAATTATTTATTTATTTATTTTACTGCACAGTATAGACACGCCCACCGGCTGCTGTGATTGGGTGCAGTGACACAGCTGTCACTCAGCGTGTGGGCGTGTCTCACTGCAACCAATCACATTTGCCGGTGGGCGGGGAAAGCAGGGAATACGAGATTGTTTAATGAGCGGCCGGCTTTTTCAAAAAAGGAAAAGCCGCCGGAGCAGTGTGAACGCCGTGCAGTGCCGGTGATCGGGGATCGGTGAGTATGAGAGAGGGGGGGGAATCACCAGCAAATGAGGTGAGTAACGCGATCAGCTGAACTGTCACTGAGGTTACCCACCGCTGGATCCAGGTAACCTCAGTGACAGCTCAGCCGATCACACGGCTCTCTTCATTAGCTGTATGGAGGTGACAGGAGCGGCTGTGTCTTCTGCTGCTCCTGTCACCTGCATGCAGCAGAGCTGGATGCGACGCTGGAGGACCGTGGATTACGCCGGACAAGGAGGGCTTTGTTGTGGGTAATAAATTGGTAATGAGGGAATTTGTTAGTGTTTTTTATTTCTAATAAAGGATTTTTCGGGTGTGTGTTTTTTAACTGTAATTTACAGATTAATCATGGAAGGTATCTCGGGGTGACGCCTGACATGATTAATCTTGGACTTATTGGCAGCTATGGGCTGCCAATAACTCCTTATTACCCCGATTTGCCAACGCACCAGGGCAAATCGGGAAGAGCCGGGTACAGTCCCAGATCTGTCGCATCTAATGTATGCGGCAATTCTGGGCGTCTGCTGGCTGATATTGTTAGGCTGGGGGGCTCCCCATAACGTGGGGCTCCCCATCCTGAGAATACCAGCCTGCAGCCGTATGGCTTTATCTGGCTGGTATTAAAATAGGGGGGGACCGCACACGCCGGATTTTTTAATTATTTATTTATTTACACGGCACACAGAGCCGCGCGGCATTAAATGAAGTCGGGTGAAGTTCACCTGCTTTTTTGACACGTCCCCAACGACCAGCTAGTCGCTCTGCAGGTCCGGATCGCTGTTAGGTCGTTGGCCAGGTCTGCCTGTTTGACAGCTCACCAGAGACTTTGTAGCGATCCCGGCAAGGTTGAGATCGCAGGTTGGATCGCTAGAAAGTCTCAGTGTGTAAACCCAGCTTAAGCTCTCCTTAGCAGCTGCTTGCTCTGTCCCTATGCTGATACAACACCGGCTTCAGACATTATGTGCACGAAATGGCAGCTGAAGGCTTTTATAGACTTTATTACCCTGCGAGGCCAGCCAATCACAGTAAAGCTGTAACCAAGATGGCTGCGGCATTACTTTGATTGGTTAAGAACCAAATCAGCCACCAAACATACTGGACGGGACATCCGAATATAGCGAGGCAAATATACCATTGCTCGTTATATAACAAATACCCCTAATACCGTACTATTCTGCGAATAGTGATGAATACATTCACTCATCATTAATTATCTGCCATCCAGCACACAACGTGCTTGCACTGTTATTGCTTCAACAGTGGTAATCCTGCACCCCACCAACACAAGAAACTAGGTCTAGATGACAAGTGTAATTGCTGTGCTCCAGCAGCATGCCCTAAAAGTATTATCAGCCATCCAGCGCACAACCTGCTCATAATGTTCTTGCTTCAACAGTGGTATCTTGCACCGCCCAGGACAGGAAGCTAGGTCTAGATGACAAATGTCATTGCTGTGCTCCTACAGCATGCCCAGTTTGCCCTGGATCATGGCCATGGCCTCTGCGTGCACCACCATCAGCGAGACATCCACTTCCACATTCCTAATGGCAGGCCTTGCACATTCTAAATTATGCAATCAGGTAAGAGCAGTATTATTAGAGAATAGAATATAGAATATACTTTTTATTTAGAAGCAGCACGCTGTGTAAGCCTACAATCCCTGCCTATGGGTCTGTAACTCATGATTCAGACTCCAATATTTCAATCTACACAAATTGCAAACTAAGAGCAGTATTATTAGAGAATAGAATTGATTCTTTAGGTAGCAATAGCAGCATGCTGTGTAAGGCTTGAATCCCTGCCTATAGACCTGTAAAACATGATCCCAACTCCAGAATCTCAATCCAAAATTAATTGCAAATTAAGAGCAGTATTACTAGAGAATAGAATAGATTTTTTAGCTAGCAGCAGCAGCATGGTCTGTAAAGCTAGAATCCCTGCCTACATGTCTCTAATACCCTACTCCAGAAGCTCACCCTACACTAAATGCAGAATAAACGGGGTATTATTAGAGAATATATTAAATTTTTTAGGTATCAGCAGCATGCTGTGGAAGGCTTAAATCACTACAGGCCTAGAATACACGACCCCCTACTCCACAATTTCAATCCAAAATTAATTGCAAACTAAGAGTGGTATTATTATAGAATTGATTTTTCAGCTAGTAGCAGCTCGCTCTGTAAGGCTAGCATCCTTGCCTACATGTGTCTAATACACTACGCCTACTCTAGAAGTTCACCCTACACTAAATGCAGAATAACAGAAGTATTATTAGAGAATAGATAGAATTTTTATGGTATCAGCAGCACGCTGTGGAAGGCTTTACTCACTGTCTATAGGCCTGTAATACATGATCTTTACTCCAGAATATCAATCCAACATCAATTGCAAACTAAGAGCGATATTATAAGAGAATACAATTGAGTTTTTTAGCTAGCAGCAGTAGCACAGTCAATAAGGCTAGAATCCCTACTTACATACAGTAACTCTAATACACAATGTTTAATCCAGAAGCTCACCCTACACTAAATCCCTAAATGCAAAAAGAGTGATATTATTAGAGAATAGATTACATTTTTTAAGGTATCAGTAGCATGCAGTGGAAAGCTTGAATCACTGCCTACATGCTAAATGTAGAAAATTAGCTGATTTATTTGAGAATAGAATATCTTATAATTTACCCTGAAAAGGAGTGTTAGTTTACTGTTGTACCAGCAGGTACTGTCACTCTATAACACAATTTCCCTTCTCCAGCAGAATCTCTCCCTAGTCCCCACACTATATACCTGATGACGCTATGTGGCTGACCAATCACAGTAATGCCAGTAGCCAATATGGCTACTGCACTACCATGATAGGCAGGGAACTCCTGCATATTTACTTGCTGAGAAAAAAAGGGAAACATACCGGGAGGGGACTCAAGCATGGTGTCCAAGCACTAGAATACTCAATTGAGTATCGATCGCTTAGAGCATAGTAATGCTCAATCGAGGACCAAGCAGTGCTGAGCATGTTCGCCCATCATTACTAATAACCTAAAATAAAAATGTGAAAAAGTTATGACCAATAAATGCAAAAAATCTGAAGAATGATAGTGATCATAATGTTTCCAGAATTAAGGGGTTAAAACAGACTTGTTATGAGTTCATAAATGCTGCAGAACTCAGAGTTAGAGTATGCTCACACGAGTGTATGAATCGGATGAGTGCAATGAGAAAAAGTCTCTCATTGCACTTGGACCAATGTTATTCAATGAGGGAGACCAGATGGTAAGCTTTTTTTTTCTCATCCAGACTCTAGATAAAGAAAAGTTGCAGCATGCTGCGATTGTCAGCGAGAGCTGTGTCACTTGCACCTTTACAAGTCTATGGGGGCAACTGAAACATCGGACTGCACTTGGATGACATCCGAGTGCAGTGCGATAATCGCATCAGCTGACAATGGGGGAGATGGGGAGATTAAAAGAGTGGTTCACCCATATTTTTTATTGTCCAGATCGATATTATATTGAGAAACAATGTTTCTCTCAAATACCTTGTGTTGGCAATAGTGCCTGTGAGAGGCGCTATTGCAGACCGCTGATCCCGCTCCAGTGACGTCTCTGTCAAGTGCTGCACACGTCACATCCATGCAGCCGGCTGTATTCTGAGCTCATCTGCTCCTCCTCCCTCCTCCATCACAGCACAGCGCGTCGCGTCTCTTGCTTGCAGCGTTCTGCTAGGAGGGAGGAGGGAGGGGGAGGAAGGAGAGGGAGGGGGGAGCAGGGAGCAGATGGGCTGTGATAGCGGTGAAACAACGCTGACAGCTCAGTGTGAGGTAGAATACAGCCGGCTGCACGGATGTGACGTGTGCAGCATTTGACGGAGACGTCACTGGAGGGGAACAGCGGTCTGCAATAGCGCCTCTCACAGGCACTATTGCCAACACAAGGTATTTGAGAGAAACATTGTTTCTCAATATAATATCGAGCTAGACAATAAAAAATATGGGTGAACCACCCCTTTAATATCTCCTTCTCCTCTGCAGTTGTGATCCGATCGTAGGATTGGATCACAGTTGCATGACACTTGTTTCTTGCTGGCAGAACAGCGGGAGCTGAGGGTCATTAGCATATTGCCTCCGATGCACTCGCATCGGATGCCATACCATCGTGTGAATCCAGCTTTAATAGAACTTTCTCTATGTTTTGAATGACACAAAAATATGTAATATTCCATACTCTGCACAAAATGTCCTACAGATGGACATGAATAAATTTAGGAAATGGGCAGTAAAATGGCAGATGTCGTTAAATGTGGTTACATTTATTATGCATGGTAGGTTTAAAAATATTCATGTTATTTTTAATAATGGCTGATGACATAAATATCAACCTCAGATATAACTGCAGAATGCCTTTCCAAATTAACTGCATTGTGAGCTAACAGGATATTGTCATATAAAAAGGAACAGATAGAGAGAAACTCAGAGCTTCCTATAAGATTACAGAAAATGTGATAGGGTTGGATAAAAGCCTCATAAAGCATTTTGTGGTCAAGTGCTTCACCAACAACTTCAGTCCCATTCCTTCCCATAGAACTAGTCAAAGGCAACTGTTGTCTGATCCACAGAACACACGGAGGGGTTTTATCTATTCAGTATACAGTGTGCCAAATGTATTAAGTAGCACATCTTCATGCCTGGCAGAAAATTAAATCTACACAAGCTATTAAATTAGCTGGCACATATTTCAGCCAAAATATATGCACGTCTTCTGACGCAGAAATATAGTAATTTGTCATGTGGAAGTTGGTCATATCCCTTTTGCTAAACCGTGGATGCTTTTTAGAAAACTAACAGGGCTGACACAAAAGGCAAAAGGTCATAAAATGGGAGCCAAGAATTGTGATTTTTTTTTCTTTATGACAGAAATTTGTTGAGAAGAGATGAATTTCACCTATTGTGGCTGTCAAGAGACATTGCCTCTTTCTAGAACAATATATGTTAGACTGGGCCACACGATGTGTGCAGGGTACATTACAGGTATACTTTGGGGGTATTTTCAGATGTATACATCTTATGGATACCTCTGACAAGTCACGGTAGAGGTATAAAGTGATGTTTGTTGCCCCTTCGGGGAGTATATTGTTCTTTATTATTTAACGGCCTTCAGCTGAATCACAAGACATGGCGACTTGATGGATGAATGCTCTGTAGGAAGATCGATCTTGTGCAAGCCTAGACAGGTCCAACAGGTTCTTCTCCACCGTTATCTTGATAGTATCAACCCATCAGGCTGCTGGTCTTCCTCTTCGCTATTTTCCTTCTATTCTTCCAACCATTATGTCCTTCTTCAGTGATTGCTGCTTCGTATGAGGTATCTAAACGTAGGCAAGTCTTATATGATAATCCTTGCTTGATTTGTTCCAAAATTGATTTGTTTTTTCTTCTTGCCATCCATAGTATTGATAACATCCTACTCCAGCATTTTGAAGGCATTTTTTATTCTGTCTTGTTTCTTTATAGTCCAGGATTTGCATACATATATTACTACAGAAAAGGCCAGACTATATACAAGCCATGTCTTCGTCACCAATGAAATGCTCCTTGATTTGAAGACCTTGTCCAGTGACTTTATTGTTGATTTGCCCATAGCTATTCTTCTATTAACTTCTGGTGTCATCACTGTATTCTGAGTAATCATTGATTCAAATAGGATAGAGTCCTTTACACCTTCCAGTTCGTTGTCGTCCATCTCAAATGTGTCCCTCTCGTACCTAGCAGTAGTCAATATCTTTGTCTTTTTTGTATTGAGTAGGAGTCCCATGTTAGAGATTTCCATGTTGACACTCTGTAATATGTCCTTCATTCCATCTATGCTTGTTGCTATCAATGTTGTATTGTCTACATATGTAAGATTGTTGATGACTCGTCCAGAAATATTGACTCCTTCTTTTTTGGCAAGACCAGCCTTCCTGAAAACAGTTTCTGCATATATATTGAAGAGAAATGGTGGCAGGATGCAGCCTTCTCTGACGACTGATTCTACTTTGAGCCTTGCTGTGTCACCATGTTCCATTCGGACTGTTGCTTCTTAGTTGCGGTAAATGTACCGAATGAAGATGATCAGATGGTTCTTCGCACCCATATTTTTCATGGTATTCCAAGTTTGTGGTGATCTACACAGTTGAAGGCTTTGCTGAAGTCGATGAAGCAAAGAGAGAGCCAGTAGCATCTCCCTTCTTCGGAATAGTAATATAAACACCGATCTTGTCCAGTCCTTGGGCCATTGGCCAGTTGTCCATATTTGTTGATGTGGCACCCCTGTGGCTTCAGTCGCCACAGAGTATTGCACCCAAATTTGGGTGTAATGCTAAACCTGGATCCTGAGGAGGTCAGTCTCGATTTCACCACATTAAACACTCAAATACACACCAGGTTTCCCTGTTCCCACTGGGGACTGTTCTAGGGTCGGGTAATAAAGGGGTTGCCAACAGAGAGGTATTTATAAGATGCCCTCAACAGGGGCCCCAGTCCCACTAGCTTAGAACCTGGGAGGGGGGAGGTGCAGCCAGTAGGGGGAGTCAGGAGCCAACACAACAGTTGAAAGTTTTCCAGCAGGAGAAGAAGGGAGCAGTCGCATATTACAGGTGCTCCGGTGGGAAGGAGAAGTTCACACGATTGTCATGGGGAGAGTGAACCTGCTCCCCACGGAATCGACGCCACACGGGGCGGCAGGACCCTAGGGAAGATCATACTTCACGTTGGTTTTGGAGAATCTGCCTGGACGGGGAAAGTTTCAAGCTTCCCTGACCACACAGCGCCCGACAGCACAGTGCCATATAGGATCCGGGGTCTCGCATCAAGCCAGACCCCATATCGGAACCGCGGCACCTGCATATAGGGGCAAGAGTACACCTCGTGAAACCCTGGGCCCCCTCGTAGCTTCAAGCCAGGGGATCCATAGACAGGCGTTATAAGGAGGGAACCCACCGAACACCAAAATAAGATCTATCGGGTTCGGGTTCGACGGAGCCCATCATAGCAAGTGACTGGTATTACCCGGGTGAGCGGCCCAGCACTAAAAGTGAGTAAACAACCTGGAACTGCAGCCATAGACTCTGACTTTTTATTACCGGTACTGCCACTCCCCGTCGCTATTACTACTCCCCTCATCATCCTCCCTGGGGCCCACTCCACCTGTGGAGAGTAATACCATGCATAGCTGCTACTACCATCAGCCCCGGAGGACAGAGACAGCAGCGGCAGCCCATTTCCTGGCCGCATACCACAGGTGACATCACAACAAACACGTCACTACTACACCCATCATCCTTCCCCAGCCATTTACTGTACGACTCGGGGCAACGAAGCCGGGTTAGGCTGCCCGTGACAACGACCGTCGATGGCTCGGTGACGAGTAGGTTACATCCGCCTTCCCCGTGGGGCGCTACATTGACACAAGAGTGTGATGACTTAATTTGCTGCTTCCAAATACTTTATTATCATTGTTAGTGTATTTTCACATCCAGGTGCTTTGTCTGTTGATATAAGTTTTATCGCAGCAACGATTTCATCTTTCAAGATGCTCAGTTTGCTATAATTTCAAGTATCAGTTTCTTCCCGTTTCACCTAGTCGTTCTTGTAGAAGTGCTCTGTATTCTTCTATCCTTGATCTGTTCTGGCTCAGATAGTTTGTTGCCATTGGCGCCTTTCAAAATTCCCACTCTTTGTGGAAACTTTCGTTGTATCTCTTTGATCTTTTGGTATGCTACCCTGGTTTTGCCTTTCAGATGTTCGTTTTCTATTTCCCTACAAATCTTTTAATAACAAAGTTCCTTGTCTGGTCAAATGGCTTGCTTTAGTCTTTTATTGATGCTGTCTACGTCTTGCTTGTTAATTTTTGATTTGCCATTCATCTTTCTTCAATTAACTTTTGGCCTTCTGCACACTAGACGGAATTTCTCACGGATTACCCACGGATTTGCTGCATGTTTCGCTGCAGAAAATGTTCATAACATTTCTGCAGTGATTCACCAGAAAATCCTATGGGAAAAATAAATGCTGTGCGCACTAGGCGTTTTTTGACAGCTGCATGTTTTGCTGCGGGTTTCCCACAGCAAAAACAATTGCATGTCAATTCTTTTCCGCAGGTAAATGCGGGACTGGCTACCGGAAGAATCTCCAGTAATGCCAGGCCTGGATTCAGTTACCTGCACTGAACTCCGGAGCTGTCACCTGAGCTCCGGAGTGCAACGTAGACTAAACTGCGAGCGCCGAGTGATTGATTCCCCGGCGATTCCAGTTTAGTTCAGGCCGGGCTGATTTCCGGAGCTCAGGTGACCGCTGTAGAGAGGCCGGGCTGAACTCCGGAGCTGTCACCTGAAGCTCTGGAGATCAGCCCGGCCTGAACTAAACTGCAATCGCCGGGGAATCAATCACTCGGCGCTCGCAGTTTAGTCTAGGCTGCAATCGCCGGGGAATCAATCACTCGGCGCTCGCAGTTTAGTCTAGGCTTCACTCCGGAGCTCAGGTGGGTGGAGGTGGTGAGTTCAGTGCAGGTAACCGCGGCCAGGCCTGGTATTACTCAAGATTCCTCCAGTAGCCAGTGTGACGCTGGCTGCAGTATTTACGCACCGAAATCCGCACCAAATCCGCAGCAAAACGCAACAAACCGCATGCGGATTTAGATGCGGATTGCGGTTAGGTATTTTCCCGCAGGTGCGGAAATCTTACTGAGCCTCCGGAAATTTCTTAAGAAAATTCATTTTTCTAGTGCGCACAGGGCCTTAAGGTGTCTTCTGTTAACAATGGTTGTGGGGGTCTCTTCTGCTGCTTGTTTTTTGTCTTTCTGCCTTCTTCAATAATAATATTATTTATATGTGTCCACAAGTCCTCCTTTTATCCATGACCAGTGATATAAATCAGTTGTGTAGCCTGCCCCCAAAAACGTCAGATATGATAGTTAAATAGAAGTTAAAAACAATATATTGTCTAGTCCAGAGGTCTCAAACACGCGGCCCGCGGGCCGCATGCGGCCCCTCAGGCTGCTTCGTGCGGCCCCCAGGCCCGTGCCCCCGATGACTATTGCGGCCGGTGCAGGGGCCGCCCGCAGCCACTGTCTGCGCTTCATGTCAGATGATTGTTTTGCCGGCGCTGCGCTCTCACCGGCAAAACAATCATCTGACATAAAGCGCTGCAGACCTGCCTGCGGGCCTGCAGACAGCAAGAAGCAGAGATGAGGCAGCCGAGGGAACCGGGCACAGGTGAGAAGAATGGTGTTTTTTGTTTTTTTTGTGTGTATATGAAGGATGGCACATTAACCCCTTAGCGACCTATGACGTACTGGGTACGTCATGGCTCCCTGGTACTTAAGGACCCATGACGTACCCAGTACGTCATGGCGAGATCACGGCCCCCGAGCTCCGGTGGCTGCGATCGCTTTGCAAATACCTTAGATTTGGGGAGGAGGAGACCTCTGCCTGACCTCAGGTGGGATGGTGTCTCCTCCCTGTACCTACGGAGGCTGTGATTGACTGACGAAAGCCGCTCAGCCAATCACGGCCACTGTAATGTTACAGCCATTGAAAATGGCTGAAACACTGAAATTCAGCCATGATCAGTGCAGCTGTAGCACTGCTCATTGGCTGGAGCTGGGTGACCTCAGTTTCACCCGCCTCCAGCTCTTATTGGAGAGACCGGCCTTGTGACCGATCTCTCCAATCACTGTGGATCTGGGGCCGGAGACCGCTCCTCTCAGCTTCACTCCGGCGTATGTGGAAGCTGAAGAGATCGATCAGTAAGTCATAGCAACTGCCCCCTTTCAGCCGCCGCTGCCACTGCCCCCTCCAGCCATCACTACAGGATGGACACATTACTATAGGATGGGGATAAGGCTGGGGACATTACTATAGGATTGGGACATTAGGATGGGGACATTACAAGGATGGGCACAATACTATTGGATGGGGACATTACTATAGGATGGGGACAAGGTGGGCACATTACTATAGGATGGAGACAAGGCTGGGGACATTACTAAAGAATGGGGACATTACAAGGATGGGCACAATACTATTGGATGGGGACATTACTATAGAATGGGACAAAGCTGGGGACATTACCATAGGATGGGGACAAGGTGGGCACATTACTAACGAATGGGGACAAGGCTGGGGACATTACTATAGGATGGGGACAAGGTGGGCACATTACTATAGGATGAGGACAAGGTGTGCACATTACTATAGGATGGGGACAGGGTTGGCACATTACTATAGGATGGGCACATTACTATAGAATGGGGACATTCCTATAGGATGGGACAGTACTACAGGATAGGGACATTGCGACAAGGGGACAAGGATGGGGAACATTACTAGAGGATGAGGACAAGGATGAGCACATTACTGTAGGATGGGGACTAGGATGGGGCACAATAATACAAGGGGACAAGGATGGGCACATTAGAACAAGATGGGGAACATTACTAAAAGATGTTGGTCAACATTTCTATATAGTGCTAATTGTAAGACTATTAGTTACAAGAAAGGAATAAAATGTAGAAAAAAACTCAAAATAAGGCATGACATTTTTTTTGCCATCCATTTTTTTTTATATATATATTTAAACAAAGAATGTGCACAGTTGCTATAATAAACAAGTGAAAAATGTTCAAAATCAGTGATCCAAAGGTGTGTAAAAAAAAAAAATAATAATTTTATATATATATATATATATATATATACACACAGTTAGGTCCAGAAATATTTGGACAGTGACACAAGTTTTGTTATTTTAGCTGTTTACAAAAACATGTTCAGAAATACAATTATATATATAATATGGGCTGAAAGTGCACACTCCCAGCTGCAATATGAGAGTTTTCACATCCAAATCGGAGAAAGGGTTTAGGAATCATAGCTCTGTAATGCATAGCCTCCTCTTTTTCAAGGGACCAAAAGTAATTGGACAAGGGACTCTAAGGGCTGCAATTAACTCTGAAGGCGTCTCCCTCGTTAACCTGTAATCAATGAAGTAGTTAAAAGGTCTGGGGTTGATTACAGGTGTGTAGTTTTGCATTTGGAAGCTGTTGCTGTGACCAGACAACATGCGGTCTAAGGAACTCTCAATTGAAGTGAAGCAGAACATCCTGAGGCTGAAAAAAAAGAAAAAATCCATCAGAGAGACAGCAGACATGCTTGGAGTAGCAAAATCAACAGTCGGGTACATTCTGAGAAAAAAGGAATTGACTGGTGAGCTTGGGAACTCAAAAAGGCCTGGGCGTCCACGGATGACAACAGTGGTGGATGATCGCCGCATACTTTCTTTGGTGAAGAAGAACCCGTTCACAACATCAACTGAAGTCCAGAACACTCTCAGTGAAGTAGGTGTATCTGTCTCTAAGTCAACAGTAAAGAAAAGACTCCATGAAAGTAAATACAAAGGGTTCACATCTAGATGCAAACCATTCATCAATTCCAAAAATAGACAGGCCAGAGTTAAATTTGTTGAAAAACACCTCATGAAGCCAGCTCAGTTCTGGAAAAGTATTCTATGGACAAATGAGACAAAGATCAACCTGTACCAGAATGATGGGAAGAAAAAAGTTTGGAGAAGAAAGGGAACGGCCCATGATCCAAGGCACACCACATCCTCTGTAAAACATGGTGGAGGCAACGTGATGGCATGGGCATGCATGGCTTTCAATGGCACTGGGTCACTTGTGTTTATTGATGACATAACAGCAGACAAGAGTAGCCGGATGAATTCTGAAGTGTACAGGGATATACTTTCAGCCCACATTCAGCCAAATGCCGCAAAGTTGATCAGACGGCGCTTCATAGTACAGATGGACAATGACCCCAAGCATACAGCCAAAGCTACCCAGGAGTTCATGAGTGCAAAAAAGTGGAACATTCTGCAATGGCCAAGTCAATCACCAGATCTTAACCCAATTGAGCATGCATTTCACTTGCTCAAATCCAGACTTAAGACGGAAAGACCCACAAACAAGCAAGACCTGAAGGCTGCGGCTGTAAAGGCCTGGCAAAGCATTAAGAAGGAGGAAACCCAGCGTTTGGTGATGTCCATGGGTTCCAGACTTAAGGCAGTGATTGCCTCCAAAGGATTCGCAACAAAATATTGAAAATAAAAATATTTTGTTTGGGTTTGGTTTATTTGTCCAATTACTTTTGACTTCCTAAAATGTGGAGTGTTTGTAAAGAAATGTGTACAATTCCTACAATTTCTATCAGATATTTTTGTTCAAACCTTCAAATTAAACGTTACAATCTGCACTTGAATTCTGTTGTAGAGGTTTCATTTCAAATCCAATGTGGTGGCATGCAGAGCCCAACTCGCGAAAATTGTGTCACTGTCCAAATATTTCTGGACCTAACTGTATATATATATATATATGTATGTATATATATATATATATATATATATATATATTATGGTACCAATAAAAATGTCACTTTGTCCTGCAAAGAAAATTTCGGACCCTCTGAAAGATTACCACACCTGCAGTAAAAAAAACGCAGCAGACCGCACCCGAAGTCCGCATGCTGTTTTACTGCGGTTTACTGCGGATTTTCTGCGGTATGTCCCTGCGTTATTTTGATAGCACAGGGAGATTCTCACCTGTCCCCACTCCTGCTCCTCCTGGTGCTGAAGTCTTGAGCGATGCTGTGTCTCGTGTGGCTGTCTCTGGCGCTCTGCTACTGATGGGTAGGCTATGCAGTGCATAACTGCCTATGCATGAGCTGGCCTGTAAGCAGGAGACCAGCGTCCGGAGGTAAATCAGCGGTGACTTTGGTCAGCTGATGTCTAGTGACAGCTGGAGTACTCCACCTGTCACTGCAAAGCACATGAGTGAAGTCACCGCTGATGTCCCGCGGCTCACTTCACTTGCCACCTGACCCTCACAGTGAGCAGTCATGGTCTATGGCAATCAATGTGAGTGTCAGGTGTAGCAGAGCTGGAAGCATCGTGGGACCTCGTGTGGATTACGTCGGACCTGCAGGGCTGTTATTGGTGAGGTTAATAAAGAGGTGAAAGGGGGCATTTTTGTCTTTAATTTCAAATAAACGATTTTTGGGGTGTTTGTGTTTATTTACTTTCACTTACAGTTTAGTGATGAGGGGGTGTCTCATAGACACCTGCCATAACTAAACTAGGACTTAGTGGCAGCTATGGGCTGCTGCCATTAACTTCTTATTACCCCGATTGCCACCGCATCAGGGCAACGGGAAGAGTAGGGAAAAGTCCCGGGACTGTCGCATCTAATAGATGCAGCACTTCAGGGCGGCTGCTGGCTGATATCATTAGGCTGGGGGGCTCCCCAGCCTGAGAATACCAGCCCCCAGCTAGAGCTAGAAGGCTTTATCCTGGCTGGTTATCAAAACTGGGAGGGCCGCACGCCATTTTTTTTTAATTATTTATTTATTTATTTTACTATATACTATAGACCCACCCACCGGCGGCTGTGATTGGTTGCAGTCAGACAGCTGTCACTCAGCGTGGGGGTGCGTCTGCCTGCAACCAATCACAGCCACCAGTGAGCAGGGAAGGCGTGAATATGTTATGAGCCTAATGAGCGGCGGCTCTGGAAGATGAAAAAGCTGCCGCGGGAACAGTGTGACAGCCACCCGATCATCAGTGAGTATGTAGCGCTTGCTCCTACCCCTTTGCGCCTGATTGTGTTCTCCATAAACTTTATATGGGGAGCAGCATCTGGCCAGATACCAGGGATCAATCCGCAGGCGACCCAGAATCAACGGGTGATTGATCTGCCAGCTCTCCAAAACGCAAGGACCTGCGGAAAAGAAGGGACATGCAAATCAATTCCGCAGCGGAAATTCTGCACAGCATTTTTTATATCCCCATAGGTTTTGCTGGAGAAGGACTGCAGAAATGTTATAAACATTTTCTGCAGCATTCCTGCAATTCTGCAGAGTGCACAAAGGGCCTCAGGGCGGCGTCACACGGGACGATATATCGTGCGATCGAATGAGCGATCGCACCCTCCCTCGTCGCTTGTGCATCACGGGCAATTTGTTGCCCGTGTCGCACAAAGTCGTTAAACCCCACGTACTTACCTCCCGAATGACCTCGCTGTGGGCGGCGAACATCCCCTTCCTGAAAGGGGAGGGACGTTCGACGTCACAGCGATGTCACACAGCGGCTGCCCAATAGAAGTGAGGGGCAGAGATGAACGGGACGTAACATCCCGCCCACCTCCTTCCTTCCGCATTGCCGGCGGGACGCAGGTAAGCTGCAGTTCGTCGTTCCCGAGGTGTCACACGGAGCGACGTGTGCTGCCTTGGGAACGATGAACAACCGGCGCGCAGAAGGAGGAACGATTTTATGAAAATGAGCGACGTGTCAATGAGCAACAATAAGGTGAGTATTTTTGCTTGTTAACAGTCGCTCGTAGCTGTCACACGCTACGATATGTCAAACGATGCCGGATGTGTGTCACGGAATCCGTGACCCCGATGACATATCGCCCGATATATCGGAGCGTGTGATGCCGCCCTTAATCTTGTTTTCACAGTAAAAGATAATTGAGAATCGAACACTAGATATGCAAGGTTCCTTTATTTCTTGTTTACATACAGTGCATGTTAACAGCATACATTGCACAGGATTAGCATGATCCTGACTAAGTGACTAACACATCCGTGATGCACATCCGGCGTCACTTTCGACATCGTAGTATGTAAATCCTAGATGATACGATTAACGAGCGAAAAAGCGTCGTTATCGTATCATCGGTGTAGGCTCCGACTTTTTCATAATTACGCTGCCGCGACAGGTACGATGTTGTTCATCGTTCCTGCGGCAGCACACATCACTGTGTATGAAGCCGCAGGAGCGAGGAACATCACCTTACCTGCCGCCGGCTATACGGAAGGAAGAAGGTGAACGGGATGTTTACATGCTGATCATCTCCGCCCCTCCGCTTTGATTGGCCGCCTGCCGTGTGACGTCGCTCTGACGTTGTACAACCTGCCCCCTTAGGAAGGAGGTGGGACGCCGGTCAGAGCGACGTCGCAGGACAGGTGAGTGCATGTGACGCTGGCATAGCGATAATGTTCGCTACGCCAGGAATCACAAGATATCGCTTCTGCGACGGGGGCGGGGACTATCGCGTGCAACATCGCAGCCTCGGCTTGCGATGTCGCAACGTGCAAAGCCCGCCTAAGAGTGCTACACACACTTAAAATGCGTAGATCACGCAAATAGTGCACAATGTTTGCTATTAACATGCAGTACATGTAAACAAGAAATAAAGGAACTTCGTATGTCTAGAGCTGGTTTCTCAATGATCTTTTACTGAATTAGAGTCATTGCAGAGCTGGATCCAAGACTGCAGATCAAGGATGAATAGACGCTTTGGTGAGCTGGATTTTTTTTTCTTTCACATGTTTTCACAGAAATGGTCTTTTAAACCCAATTCGGTGATGTCCATGTGAAGACTCTCCGTTAGTCATTTTGGAAGAAATTGTTCATGATGGATAGTTGATTTGCTATACAAAATTCAATGAATATTCCTCCAGTCTTGTTTTGTTCACCAAGTTCAACGTTTTCAACAACAATTCCATGTTTGCCATGGCCCACTTTGGCATTCAAGTCTCCCATGATAATAAGTATGTCTTGTTTTGGCATCTCGTCGATTAGTTCTTGATGGTGAAATAGGTCAACGTCCTCCTCTGTGGCATCTGTTGTTAGGTGAGTAGACTTGTATACTTCTAAAATGAATTAGTGCTCCTTGTATTCACATCGAGATGACTCTATCACTCACTGCATTGTATTTCAGAAAATTGCTGGCCAAACTTCGGTTGAGAATAAAAGCAACACTGTTTTTTCTCAGGTTATTATTGCCAGAATAGTAGACCCAATGTTCCTTTGACTGGAAATGTCCGGATCGAGTCCATCCTTGTTTGCTAATTCTGAGTAAGTCAAGTCCTGTTCTGTGCCTTCCGGCTTTGACGACGTCGAGTTTGCCATGGTTCATGGTTTGTATAATCAAAGTTCCGAACTTTATGATAACTCTGCAGCTTTGGATCTTCCCTTTCGATCAAGTGATATTAGCACCAAGACATCCTTGCGGCTTTGATCCTGGCAAATCATGAGAGTTGATCATCCTCAGGTCGACCATCAACTCTTTCTCAGTAACTTGTTGAGTGCCTTTGGAAATAAGGGTGCATCTTCCAGCACTATATCTAATTCCTTTAGTTGTACTCTATCAAGTTTTCTTGGCATAATACAGGAGTAGATTGCCAGGCCTTTCTTTCGAGCAGTAATGTGGCTCCCGTAAAGGAGCCACATTGAATCAAAGTTGCATGTTGTCAATTCAACCACCTCATTACTCAATGTCTTGCTACTGATGCTGGCACTGTGAAGTATGCTCAACGAGGATATAATTTTGTGATAAAATAAGGGAGACTAAGGAGGTCCCATAGGTAGGTAGTATGGTGTGTGTGGTGAAAATTAATGATGAATAAAAAACAATCCCCTATGCAACAAAGCACAGCAATACTAGGACTGCTGCCACACCTATCTAGATTATCAGATGAGTCTGGGGTACAAGATATACATCAAGTAGAAAACTGACATTTCTGAGTCTGTCCATAGGAAGGTTAATAACACTGGATATTTCTGGATATTTAAAGTCAATACAAAAGACAGTAGTTTAAAATATTAAAAGTAGATTAAGACTGAATGAACAAATGCATTATTCATCCAGTACTTGGATCTTCGTCAGGTTCAACTGTATGGATACATTAGAAGTATACGCTAAGAGCTTTTCAATCATATATCGCTATGAATGCACCTTTAGCAGGAGAACAAAGCTACACGCAGACTGGTCTCATACAACTTTTAGTTAAAGAGAGCATTATAATATGTTACAAACGTATTGGAAGGAACCGTATTTAACCTATGTCACAGAATTGCAGAGACAAGAGGCAGATGTTGGCTGCTGAATGGGTCATGTTGTTTACGCCAGTAATACAATGTGACAGATAGGATTCAGGTACAGTATTAGCAAGGTTGAATGATGTCTATGGAGAACCAAAATGTATTCCTGATCGTGGTCTGTAATGTCTTATTATGGTCTCCTCTGACCTAACAGCTAATAAATCGCAACATCCAGGTACTGCTGCTTCTTGCATCTAGCAGATAAATACTGATTGTGTCAACCAGAGAGGGGGTGAAACAAATATAATACTGAACCCAATCCATGATCTCCATTCAAATAACCATATCATGTCACAATAGATAGCAAGTGTAAGGGTGGTGTCACACACAGCGACGACGACAACGACGTCGCTGCTACGTCACCATTTTCTGTGACGTTGCAGCGATGTCCCATCGCTGTCACTATGTGTGACATCCAGCAATGACCTGGCCCCTGCTGTGAGGTCGCCGGCCGTTGCTGAATGTCCAGCTTCGTTTTTTGGTTGTCGCTCTCCCGCTGTGACGCACACATCACTGTGTGTGACAGCGAGAGAGCGACAAAATGAAGCGAGCAGGGAGCAGGAGCCGGCATCTGGCAGCTGCGGTAAGCTGTAACCAGGGTAGATATCGGGTAACCAAGGGAAGACCTTTCCCTGGTTACCTGATATTTACCTTTGTTACCAGCGTCCGCCGCTCTCGCTGCCAGTGCCGGCTCCTGCTCTCTGCACATGTAGCTGCAGTACACATCGGTTTGGTTGAAATGCGTGTTACCCAGTCCTACACAATGTAACTCTCTCCCATGATACGCACATATTTTGTAAATAAAGGAAGCTTTTTATGCAGGTTGGTGAGTGCTGTACGTTCTTCTCTCTTATTATATTTTGTAATTTTCTATTACTGGCCACCACTACGGCTTCTCCATCTTAGGGCGCTTTACACGCTGCGACATCGCTAGCAATTGCTAGTGATGTCGAGGTCAATAGCACCCGCCCCCGTCGTACGGCCGATATGTGGTGATCGCTGCCGTAGCGAACATTATCACTACGGCAGCGTCAGACACACACACCTGTTCAGCGACATCGCTGTGACTGCCGAACAATCCCTCATCGCTCATTGGTGTCACACGCAACGACATCTCTAACGCGGCCGGATGTGCGTCACAAATTCCGTGACCCCAACGACATCGCTTTAGCCCTTAGCCCCAGAACATGTTATTTTCCCAATAATGTGTTTGGTGCCTAGCACTCATTTCTATTCTTTTGGACTGTTTGGGTAACTCTTGAACTAATTGGCCAATAGATACGATGTGGTTGTGACCAGGACACTTATGTCCCAAAAGGAATCAAAGATGCAGCCACTTGATGCCTATTTGCCACACAAGCCTGTCAATGTTGTAACTAGCAAACCCTCATTTGCTGAAATAGAATACTATAACATTTTATTTAAGGGGTTTGCTAATTTCTTTTTAAATGCAAATCTATTGGTCGGATATAATGAAAGGAGCACTAACTGTTTGCTAAATGACGTCTGAACTTTAATCATTTAATGAACAGGTCATTTTTATTTTTTGTATTTTTGATTTTTCCATCCTTTCTCCTAAAAGCAATAACTTTTTTTTATTTTTCCGCTGACATAGCCAAATGATGTATTGGTTTTTAGCAGGGCAATTTGTATTTTTCAATGACAACATCCACTATACCATGCGGCATACTGGAAAACAGTGAAGTAAATCCAAGTAGGGTAAAATAGCAAAAACAATTCTGAAATTGGTTTTTGGGTTTTGTGTTTGATGGTGTTTATTGTGCAGTAAAAATTACCTGCAAATATGATTGTCTGGTCAGTATGATTCCGGTGATACCAAACTGGCATTTTTTTAATTTAAATAATGAAAAGAAATCAGAAAACGTATAGAAAAAAAAGTTTTAATTTTTTTTTTTTTAAATGTATGAGGGCTAATTTTTTGTCTTGCAAGCTGGTGTTTTTCTTAATATGATTTTTAGGTAAATACACTGTTTTGATTGCTTTATTGCATATTTTGTGGAGTGGTAGTGACCGATAAACCATAGTTCTGTTGTTTTTATCTTCTTTCACTTCACATTTTTAACAATAAGATTAATTATATAGTGATATAGTTCATATGGATGAAAAAAGACAAACATTCATTCAATTAAACCAAATGACAGAAGAGGGTAAAAATAAGGGGTATATGTACATCCATAATGCATGATCTAGCTCGCTATAAAAAACCTAATGTTTTCCTCTTGATCCAGTAAACCAATCATTCAGAAAAGTTTACACATTAATATATATATATTTATTTATGTTATTTTCTTCTAAAAACATCTAAGCCTTTTTTTAAAACATCATTGGTTCCCACTGTGACCAGCTCTTAAGGTAAACTATTCCATACATCAATAGTTCTTACAGGAAAGAAGCCTTGTCTACTCTAGAGATTGAACTTTTCTTTCTCCAGTTGGAGGAAGTACCCACTTGTCTTTTGACCAAACAACTTTCAAGCAAATTAATAAATACATTTTATTTTGACTTCTTTTAAGACACGGTGATACCATATGTGTATTTTATTAGTTTTTTAATATGTTTATTTTAATAAGGGGAAGAGAGGGTGAAAATGTATGTTATTTTTTTATGTAGTTTTCATAACTTTTTTTTACTTTTTATTTAAGTGTTTAGATCTATTTAGGGAATTTGAACCTCCAATCATCAAATTGTATATAATTTGTTATCAAATTGTGTAAAGTATTGCAATATATAGTAGGAATCACTGTCTCCTATGAACACCAGCCACAAGCTGGTCTTCATAGGCGCATACAAATAAGAAAGCCGCGGAGACACCATCACGTGTTTCTCAACGCTGCCAGGAAACTAGCCAGGTCTTTCACCGGGAAGGAACAACCACGGGAAGGGCAGTCTCCAGTCAAGGAGACCACCTATACCAAACATGGTATCCATCCACAGACAGCCGTTTCAGGGTATTTGCCCCTCATCAGTGTGGAGTAGGAATCTGGCTAGTGGGGGTAATGCCTAGTAAAAGACTACTTAAGCAAGCATTGTTGACCTTAGGGAGATCAACATATCCACTGCGGAGACACCATCACGCGTTTCTCAACGCAGTGATTCTAGAGCATTGCCCCCTGGGAAGTATGCAAATAAGAAAGCCGCGGAGACACCATCACGTGTTTCTCAACTCTGCCAGGAAACTAGCCAGGTCTTTCACCGGGAAGGAACAACCACGGGAAGGGCAGTCTCCAGTCAAGGAGACCACCTATACCAAACATGGTATCCATCCACAGACAGCCGTTTCGGGGTATTTGCCCCTCATCAGTGTGGAGTAGGAATCTGGCTAGTGGGGGGCAATGCCTAGTAAAAGACTACTTAAGCAAGCATTGTTGACCTTAGGGAGATCAACATATCCACTGCGGAGACACCATCACGTGTTTCTCAACGCAGTGATTCTAGAGCATTGCCCCCTGGGAAGTATGCAAATAAGAAAGCCGTGGAGACACCATCACGTGTTTCTCAACGCTGCCAGGAAACTAGCCAGGTCTTTCACCGGGAAGGAACAACCACGGGAAGGGCAGTCTCCAGTCAAAGAGACCACCTATACCAAACATGGTATCCATCCACAGACTGCCGTTTCGGGGTATTTGCCCCTCATCAGTGTGGAGTAGGAATCTGGCTAGTGGGGGCAATGCCTAGTAAAAGACTACTTAAGCAAGCATTGTTGACCTTAGGGAGATCAACATATCCACTGCGGAGACACCATCACGTGTTTCTCAACGCAGATCTCCCTAAGGTCAACAATGTAAAATAGTCTTTTACTAGGCATTGCCCCCACTAGCCAGATTCCTACTCCACATACTTATTTGCATACTTCTCAGGGGGCAATGCTCTAGAATCACTGCGTTGAGAAACACGTGATGGTGTCTCCGCAGTGGATATGTTGATCTCCCTAAGGTCAACAATGCTTGCTTAAGTAGTCTTTTACTAGGCATTGCCCCCACTAGCCAGATTCCTACTCCACACTGATGAGGGGCAAATACCCCGAAATGGCTGTCTGTGGATGGATACCATGTTTGGTATAGGTGGTCTCCTTGACTGGAGACTTCCCTTCCCGTGGCTGTTCCTTCCCGGTGAAAGACCTGGCTAGTTTCCTGGCAGCGTTGAGAAACACGTGATGGTGTCTCCGCGGCTTTCTTATTTGCATACTTCCCAGGGGGCAATGCTCTAGAATCACTGCGTTGAGAAACACGTGATGGTGTCTCCGCAGTGGATATGTTGATTTCCCTAAGGTCAACAATGCTTGCTTAAGTAGTCTTTTACTAGGCATTGCCCCCACTAGCCAGATTCCTACTCCACACTGATGAGGGGCAAATACCCCGAAACGGCTGTCTGTGGATGGATACCATGTTTGGCATAGGTGGTCTCCTTGACTGGAGACTGCCCTTCCCGTGGTTGTTCCTTCCCGGTGAAAGACCTGGCTAGTTTCCTGGCAGCGTTGAGAAACACGTGATGGTGTCTCCGCGGCTTTCTTATTTGCATACTTCCCAGGGGGCAATGCTCTAGAATCACTGCGTTGAGAAACACGTGATGGTGTCTCCGCAGTGGATATGTTGATCTCCCTAAGGTCAACAATGCTTGCTTAAGTAGTCTTTTACTAGGCATTGCCCCCACTAGCCAGATTCCTACTCCACACTGATGAGGGGCAAATACCCTGAAACGGCTGTCTGTGGATGGATACCATGTTTGGTATAGGTGGTCTCCTTGACTGGAGACTGCCCTTCCCGTGGTTGTTCCTTCCCGGTGAAAGACCTGGCTAGTTTCCTGGCAGCGTTGAGAAACACGTGATGGTGTCTCCGCGGCTTTCTTATTTGCATACTTCCCAGGGGGCAATGCTCTAGAATCACTGCGTTGAGAAACATGTGATGGTGTCTCCGCAGTGGATATGTTGATCTCCCTAAGGTCAACAATGCTTGCTTTCATAGGCGCATAGTCAAAGCAGAGACTCCAATCAGAAATCCACGATCAGGTTGCAGGGGGTGATGGGTACATGAAATGGCGCACCCTTGAGCTGCGCTGTAAAGACCACTATCAGAAATTGACAGAGGTATTTATCAAGCTAACAGTAACAGGAAGAGCTCAGCTCCACTCACAGCTGTTATAGGTAGGTGATGGCTGAAAAATGCAGTGGTTACTCTGAAGAACCCAGAATGGCACAGATTCAATACACCTGCTCCTGACAAGTGCCATACATGTATGGTGCTCATTGATAAATTATTAAAGTGCACAAAATGGCTATTCAAATTAGGCTCAGACATCTGTTGCACCATTGGCGCGGGCTGTAAAGAGTTCAGTGCAACTTCCCAATGGCTGATAGTGATGTATTTTGTTCTTAGCTGACCTTCATAATATTACAGTTGCTCTATTTGCTTTATTGGAATTACAAACCAATATCTTGCCATGAAACAATAATTCACAGGAATATTAAAACCAACCTACAGTCTGCAAAAACAGTGCACAGTAAACCCCCCACCAATCTCTTGTTAGTTTAAGAATAGTGATGAACGAACCCATGGATGTTTAAAGGAGTTGTCCGACATAAACTCCAAAAAAAAAAATAAGTTAATCTGTGCTGTATTGTCATATAAAACACCCCCTACATTATTTTTTTTGTTTTCTAACTTTTGTTTCTCTTGATTTTTCACTTTATTCTCTGCAGCTCTTTGTTTACATTCAGCACAACCTAACATGACATGTTTGACTGCCAAACCCACAGTCACAGCTGGCACCGCCCCTGCCTCAGTGTCCAGCCACACCCTCTGCCTGCCCTCTGCACACACACATTCCCTCCTGTCAGTATACTGCCCCAGCACCTGTAGATAAATGAATACTATGTAATGAACATTATATATAGCCCCTAATGTGAGTCTATAGGAGATACACACACACACACACCTAGAGTTATATAATATATTATACATAGTCCCCCCTCATGCACTCTCTTCTCTCCTACTGCACTGTCTCCTCTGCCCCCGAGCACTCCCCTGTCTCTCACCCCCATGAACTCTCTTCTCTGCCCCCCACTCTGTAAGCCGTGCACGCTCTTCTCTGCCCCCTCCCCCCCTGCTCGCTCTGCCTTCTCACCCATGCAGCATGCTGTCTCTTCTCCGTGCTGTGATGATTGCAGTGTCCTATACAGAGCTCAGTGCTGTTGTTCGCTGGTGTCAGGTGACATCCCTGCTTCTGACTGTATTTAAAAGCGAGAAGCACGGCAGGCTGCATTCATCACAGAGACAGCGCACGGGGGAGGGGGGGTCACAGTTGCCCGGACACCATACAACATAATGAGCCGAGGACACTGTTGGGAAAACAGCACTCACAGTGTCCTAGACATAGAGGGCAACCCTGTGTTTGTCCAGCACATACAGGGCACAGATAGCGGCGCACAGGGAGGGGGCGGGGCTCATCGCACTGTACCCGCCCAGCAGGGCGGCAACATGCAGTGGCAGATTTACATGTCAACATGGTCCTGCCCATGTTGACATGAAATGACCGGAAGTCGCAAAATCACAGCAGGAGCAGTCACATGACCCCTTTGAGCCTGGGGAGAGGAGCTGACAGCAAGGCAGGTAAGTGGTCACTGGTCTACTCTCCTGCCCCAATGTAGCCCAATAGTGTAAATAATAAAAAAAAAGCAAAATAAGCCGGATAACCCCTTTAAGTTCGTCAGGTTATGGATAGAGACCTAAATTTGACCCCTGACGCTAAGCACCATAATTCAACAGAGACCCGAATCTGTGTGTGGTAAAATAGTCATAGTAAGGGCTAGGGGGCTGCAAAAGGAAGCAAAATGGGGGCAATTGCCCTGCAAATAAATGTGGATTGGGAATAAATATTAAAAAAAGATGTGCAGTCCCGCATATTTTGATAACCAGAGCAGGTAAAAAAGACAGCTATGGGCTGCAACAATAAAGGGGATCCCTTGCCGTTTTATAAAATTATTTTAATAAATTATTTAACCCCTTCACCCCCGGCTACTAAAATACCCTAATGACCAGGCCACTTTTTGCAATTCTGACCAGTGTCATTTTAAAACATATTTTTTTTTTTTTTATTTAAATTTTTAAACATAACAGAAAGGGAAGCAATAACTTGTTCAGAGAATTAGACAGTGTACATGAGATTGATATGCTCAACATTCGAGCAGTGTATCTTGCAGATTACTATAGTGGTAGTTACAACCTTTTTAATTTAAGCTATAAAAAAAAAAGGAAAAGATGACATGTACATAAAGAAACAATGAACAATGCGTGAGAATGTGAACCACTCCACAATTATGCCTCTGTGATGGTATCAGCCACCGATTCCATATAATGCACATTAAGTAATTGCTGATGTCCCTAAAGCCCCTAATGTCCGCCCCAGGTCTTCCAGACAGTACCATTCCGTATGGCGAAAAGGACTGACTATTTTCAGAATTTCCTGAGGACTATAGTGGAACCCTATAAACTGTTTCCACAGCGGAAAAACTTTCCCTGCTGATTTTTCTTTGCTCCTTTCAGCTTCTAGCAATTCCAGCCCTAATAATTGTTTCATTTGAGATATTATTGATCCCATTCATGGAATATTTGGTTTAAGCCACTCGCTAAAAAGATTTCGTAAAGCCACAATTAAAAATGTGTGAATATTTCTAGGGCTCTTCACTTTGTCTATCCCAAGTTGAGATTCAGATTCAGGGGGACGAAGCTGATGGAAAAGCAAAGCCTGTGGCGATTGTGGAAGTTTTGTTCCCCAACATGCCTGGATCTGGTCTCTTATTTGCTTCCAGTATGTTACTACTTCTGTGCATTCCCACACCCCGTGCCAAAGGTTTGTAAAGGGCACCTTACATTTAGGACATGCTGTAATTCTGTCAGGGCAGCTATGGGAAGACGAGATGTTAAATCCATACAGCGCTGTGTGCATGAGTTTAAAATAAGTCTCCCTCCATCTCTCACACAAGATGGATTTTCTCACCCGTTCCCACCCTTGCAGTATTGTCTCCACTATTTCCTCGTCTCCAGTCCACCTCTCCCATGTCCTGAACAGTTTACTCTGTCTTGCTTTCAAAAATTTGTGTCTTATGTTACCATACAGTGAGGAAATGCTCACCATCTGGGTGCATTGGCCAATAATTTCATCTAGGGCATGAGAGGTAGCTTCCTTTTCTAACTCTCTGAGTCTGGATTGACAGAAAGACCGGAGTTGCAGGACATGCATGAAATGCTTACTATGTATCTGGAATTTGACCATGATTTCTTGTGGAGACATCCATTTTTTATCCTCTAAACTCATAATACTCCCGCCTTCCGTAAATGGTCACTTGTCTGTCCAATTACCGTCTGACCAGTGTCATTTTGACAGGTTATAACTCTGGAACGCTTCAACGGATCCCAGCAATTCTGACATTGTTTTTTGTGACATATTGTACTTCATGACAGTGGTAAATTTAGGCCGATATTTTTTGCGTTTATTTGTCAAAATTTTGGAAATTTGGCGAAAATTTTGAACATTTTGCAATTTTTAAACTTTGAAATTTTATGCCTATAAATCTGAGAGATATGTCACACAAAATAGTTAATAAATAACATTTCCCACTTGTCTACTTTACACCAGCATAATTTTCGAAACAATTTTTTTTTTGTCGTTAGGAAGTTAGAAGGAGTCAAAGTTCATGAGCAATTTCGCATTTTTCCAGCAAAATTTACAAAACCATTTTTTTTGGGACCACATCACATTTGAAGTGACTTTGAGAGGCCTACGGGACAGAAAATGCACAAAAGTGACACCATTCTAAAAACTGCACCCCTCACACTGCTCAAAAGCAAATATAAGAAGTTTATTAAACCTTTAGGTGCTTCACAGTAACCAAAGCCATGTGGAAGGAAAAACTGAAAATTTTACTTTTTTACACAAAAATGTTAATTTAGCCATACAACTTTAAATTTTCACAAGGGAGAAAAGAGAAAGTGCACCATTATAATTTATTGTGCAATTTCTCCTGAGTACGCTGATACATCATATGTGGTAAAAATCAATTGTTTGGGCACACGGCAGAGCTTGGAAGGTAAGGAGCGCCATTTGAATTTTTGAACGCAAAATTAGCTGGACTCATTAGCGGACACCATGTCGGGTTTGGAGAACCCTTGAGGTTGGAAACTAGACCTCTCAAGTAATTTATCTAGATGTTTGTTGAGCACTTTGAACCCCTGGGCCCTTCACAGAAGTTTATAAAGTTGAGCTGCGAAAAGAAATTTATTTTTTTTACCACAAAACTGTTGCTTCAACCAGTTAGCTTTTTTTCAACAAGGGTATCAGAAAAAAATGCACCATAAAATTTATAGTGCATTTTCTCCTGAGTACGACAATACCCTATATGTGGTAAAAATCAATTGTTTGGGCGCACGGCAGGGCTCTGAACGGAAGGAGCACCATTCGAATTTTTGAACACAAAATTAGCTGGACTCGTGAGCGGATGCCATGTCTGGTTTGGAGACCCCTTGAAGTGCCTAAACAATTGAGCTCCCCCAAAAGTGACCCCATTTTGGATACTAGACCCCTCAAGAAATTTATCTAGATGTTTGGTGAGCCTTTTGAACCCCCAGGGGCTTCACAGAAGTTGATAACGTTGAGCTGTGAAAATATATATATTTTTTACCACAAAACTGTTACTTTAACCAGGTAGCTTTTTTTTACAAGGGTATCAGGAAAAAATGCACCATAAAACGTATTGTGCAATTTCTCCTGAGTACGCAGATACCTCATATGTGGTGGAAAGTAATTGTTTGGGCGCATAGCAGGGCTCAGAAGCGAAGGAGCGCCATTTGACAGCAAAATTGGTTGGAATCGTTAGCGAACGTTATGTTGCATTTGGAGACCCCCTATGGTGCCTAAACAGTGGAGCTCCCCACAAGTGACACCATCTTGGAATTAGACCCCTCATGGAATTTATCTAGATGTTTGGTGAACACCTTGTACCCCCATGGGCTCCACAGGAGTTGATAACGTTGAGCTGCGAAAAAAAAAATTTTTTACCACAAAATTTTTGCTTCAACCAGGTAGCTTTCTTTTTACAAAGGTATCAGGAAAAAATGCCCCATACAATGTATGGTGCAATTTTTCCTGAATACGCAGATACCCCATATGTGGTGGAAAGTAATTGTTTGGGCGCACAGCAGGGCCTGGAAGAGAAGGAGCACCATTTGACTTTTCAAATGCAGACGCCATGCAGTGATGTGCATCACTGATCAGCCGCTGCAGGACGCACGGACGGATGAGATACAAAAAGCGACAGGGATACGGAAAAAAAAAAGTCATGCCGAAAATTGAGCACGGATGCCAATCTGTTATGTGCATCCCTGATCAGCGCTTGGCCGCTGCAGGATGCATAAACAGATGAGGTGCACAAAAACGGCGCAAGATACAGACAAGAAAAAAAAAGTCCCGCCGAAAATTGGACGGATGCACAGATGGATGAGGTGTAAAAACGGACAGGGGATACACAAAAAAAAAATTATACTCACAATACCTAGAGGATTATCAGGAAGATCACTGACCAGAGGAACTGCAGGAGGAATAGAAGGCAGCAAGTGGACAGCTTATTACAGGAGCAGCAGGCAGGAAGTTGGACAGCTTATGTCTGAAGACCCAGGAAGGATCCAGCGATGGAGGCAGATGTCATCGGGCCAGTGAAGACCTCGGGCGACCCGGTGAAAGCAGGTAGGGGACGTCAGAGAGAGAGAGCAGATGGAGAGGGGGGAGGGGGAGACCGGAAGCAAGGAAGCTACTTAGCTGAAACGTCGATGATTGAACATGTCTTGCAATTTTTTTCTTTTTTGAGCACACCAAATACAATTTATAAGCATCTTTGGAAAAGCAATACCTCTTCTTGTCTTCACTTTTGAGTGCCAAAGTCTTGCCTTTACTTTGTTTACCGTGTTTTTGACTTCTGCGCACCAGTTTACATTGCACAGTGAGCCAGACTTACTTTTCCATACATGTGAAGGTACATGTGACTGACTATATGAGGAGAAGTAAGTAAAAGAAGCTAGAAAGGAAAACTAACATTAACCTGTCACAATAACTATGGGGATACCAGGAAACTGGGGATGACTCTCTGGCTAGGGGGCCCTATTCTATCCCTAGTCTCAGGAACACCCCTGTCTTTGTCACTTTCCCTGTTTCTTTCCCCTGTCTCTCCGTCTCTTTCCCTGTCTGCCTGTCTCTGTCTGTGTCTGTCTCCCTCTGTCTCTTTGACTATCTGTCTCTTTCTCTGTCTGTCTCTCTGTCTGTCTCTTTCCCTGTCTGCCTGTCTCTGTATGTGTCTGTCTCTCTCTCTCTCTCACTCTCTCTGTCTCTTTCCCTGTCTGTCTGTTTCTCTGTCTGTCTCTGTCTGCCTCTGTCTCTTTGACTGTCTCTCTCTGTCTGTATCTTTCTGTCTCTCTATCCGTCTCCCCACCAAAATCTTATTACCTCACACATAAGCTTCTTATACTAACTTGTTCCTATAGCAACCACTCACAGCTGCTATTCATAACCTATAGCTCGCAGCTCCATTGACTTTAATGGAGGCAGGTTTTTTGGAGAGTAACTGTAAAGCGCGGGGTTACATTTTCCCGTCAAAACATAGTCTATGACTTTCCCTGAGTCACATGAGGTGTCTGTGCAAAGTTTCGTAATTGTACACACACACACACACACACACACACACACACGCACACACATACACTCAGCTTTATATATTAGATAACTTTACTGTAGCGATATGGCTACCAATTCAGCAAAATTTTGTTCCCAAAGCTAAATGTCATCTTCCTTCTTACCTTAAGTGAGACTATCTGTTTTAATGACAGAAAATGTGGAAGTTTGAAAATTACCAATTTTCATCAAATTCTAAATATTTTTGTAAATAAATGCATCTGTTTTATTTTATTTTTATTAGAATGTTAAGATTGTAGATTCAGAATGAAAGTAGCAAAACCACAAGTGAATAACATGAAAACAAAGAGAAAAAAAACATATTTAAAACAAAGCAGAATGTGTTAAATCTCATATTCCTCCTTTTATTCTGATGACAATTTTATACCACCTTGTTATTTTTTCAAGAAGTTAGTTACCTAGCATGGTCTCTTGTTGAAACATTACCTTCCTTTGTCAAGGACAAGACAGACATTCTCAAAAGCGTTGACAGCATTTTTATGGAGATTGATATGATTATTGCTACAGCGGATGTCAAATTGCTGTATACCTACATTCTACACAAGGATGGACTCAACGCGGTCCATTTTTTACTGGAAACTGGCTGTCGGGACAAAAATGTATGTGAACTCATAATCAAGCTCTCCACTTTGCACTGATGCACAATTTTTTTGTGATTAAAGATTCTTTTTATCTTCAGAAGTGCAGCACTGTGATGGGCGCAGCCTGTACGCCCTCTCACTTTATCTTTTCCCAAGTTACTGTGAGAGGGGAGTTCTTGGCAATGGGTGCATGTGGGCTTCTGCTCATGTGCAGTGCTGGCTTCGTTATATTGATGACATCTTTTTTTTTTTTTTTGGCAGGACACAGTGGAGCAGCTTGACATATTCATTAAACATCTTGATTAGTGATGGGCAGATGCAGACTGTAAAAGTTTGGATCTGCATGGGTTCAAAAGAACCCATGCACTGTTCTGGGCCCGAAGTTCTTAGGGAACGCAGGATAACAATCCGGATCCAGCCACTCGGGTAATAAAACAGTAATCAAAGAAAATAAGAATAAAGCAAGTGCTTCCAGGGCCGCTCACTCTACTTGTGAGGCCGCTCATTATCTTCATGCATATGCACTGACTCACCTATCTAACAGCAGTCCCCACGTCTCTAATTGCTTGCAGTCAGACAGCACTCCACCCTTTATAAAAGCGTGTCTGCCTGCTTTCCATCACACACACTGTCTACGTCTTGATTGGTGTAAAAAAAAACAAATAAAAAAATTGGATCAGGGTTCCACCATATTATGATACCCAGCCATGAAAAAGCATTTGGCTACAAGCTGCAGCCCCTAGCTGTGCGTGTTATCTTGGTTTTGCATCAAAATAAGAACCACATGTGGCTTTTTAAATGATTTCAATAAATAATTTTTAAAAATGGCGTGCAGTCCCTCCCAAGTTGGTAGCTGGTATTCTCAGGCTGGGGAAACCCATGCCTATTGGGCCACCCTAGTCTACAAATAGTAGCCCACAGCCGCCGAGGATTGTCGCTTCCATTAGATGCGACAATCCAGGAACTTTACTCGGCTCATCCCGATTGCCCTGGTGCAGTGGCAATCGGGGTAATATGGGGTTAATGAGTGCTCACAGCTGCCACTAAGCTATAGATTAATAATGGGAGGCATCTATAAGACCCCCACATTACTTATCTGTAAGGAAAAAAAAATAAACACAAACACCGAGAAAATTATTTATTTGAAATAAAATATGAAAAACCCTACCCTCCTTCACCCCTTTATTAACCCAAAAAAATACCCAGGTCCAACTTAATCCACACGAGGTCCCATGACGATTCCAGCTCAGTTCAATGAGGTCACCTGAGGTTAGGTTACCTGCGAAAACAGGCAGAGGACCGTGCGAACCTCCAGCTGTGATCGCAAATACTCTGAGTGATGTCACCGCTCATCGCTGCGGCTCATTCTCTGCCTGAAGCTCACAGCGAGTGGTCATATTTTATGCCTGTGCGCTGCCACTTCAAATGTAGAAGAGCTGGAATCATCGTGGGACCTCGTGTGGATTACGTAGGACCTGGGTGTGTTTGGGGTTAATAAAGGGGTGAAAGAGGGTGAGGTTTTTTGTATTATATTTCAAATAAAGGATTTTTTTGGTGTTTGTGTTTCTTTTCACTTACAGATTAGTATTGGGGGGGTCTCTTAGACTCTTCCCATTACTAATCTAGGGCTTAGTGGCAGCTGTGAGCTGTCATTAACCCCTTATTACCCCGCACAAAGGCAATCGGGGTGAGTCGGGTTAAATTCCGGGATTGTGGCATCTAATGGCTGCAACAATCCTGCACTGCTGCAGGCTGCTATTTTGGGGTTGGGGGGCCCAATAAGCATATTGGCTTTATCATGGCTGTGCATCAAAATTGGGGGATGGCACACTGTTTTTTTAAAATTATTTATTTAAATGATTAAAAAAAAGCTGCATACGGTTCCTCTAATTTTGATACACAGCCAAGATAAGCACACAGCTGGGGACTACAGCCTGTAGCTGTATGCTTTATCATAATATGGGGGGACCCTATGCCAATTTTTTTATTTATTTATTTTTACACCAATATAGATGTAGACAGTGTTTGTGATTGAAAGTAGTCAGCCACGCTGTCACACAGGGTGGGGGCGTTGTCTGACTGCAACCAATCAGACGCGGAGACGGCCGGTAGGCGGGGGAAGCAGTGCATATGAAGATAATGAATGGCCCCAGAAGTAGTGTGAGCTGCCCCGGAAGCAGTGTACAACCACACGGGAGACTGGTAAGTATGAAGCGCTTGCTCCAATCCCCCTATCCCTTTTACCAGCATTTTTAAGCACCTGATTCGGGTCCCCATAGACTTACATGGGGACCAACATCAATACCAGACCAAACTATGTTTTTTTTTAAACCTGGTTGAACTCGCCGATCCCGGGTATACAGGGGTCAACCCATCACTAATCTTAATCTAAATTGTTTCAACATCAAACTTATGTACTCGAAAAATTGATTTTTTTTTGGAGACAGTAGCCCAGAGGCTGATACCAACCAATATGTGCAAACTGATGTCTTTAGGAAGACAATGTCCATAAACTACCTATTTCATGCCTCGTCAGCTCACAATATGTCAACATTACAGGAGTCGCAACCTGCCAGTTGATAAGGATGAGACAAATTTGTTCCTCAGATACTGAGTTCGAACTGTAGGCAGTAGAGCTGATCGGACGGCAAATAATCAGGTACCGCGATAAGCGATGACCGCGGCAGAGACTGTCACAGGCTGGGGGGCGCGTCAGCTAGGAACCAATCACAGCTGAGAGGACGGCCGGTGGGCGGAGAAAACACGGAAAGTTGATTGCGTGCACAGCACAGGAAGTGAAAGCGCGACCTGGAAGCAGTGTGCCGTCATGACACCGAGTCTTGGTAAGTATGAAACGCTCATTTATTTATTGTTTTTTTTCATTTTTTATTAATTGCCGATTCCGGATCGTGCACCTGGAATCCTGCGCCTGGGTCTGGCCCAGGGATTGCGCTGAAACCGCGCGAATCCGGACGTTTACAGTCCGGGTCCGCTCAACACTAGTAGGCAGCTGATGTACAATGTAGGTTTAGGGAGAGAGGCTACAGCCATTAGTGTACAAAGAAGGGTTATCTGAAGGCTAAAAACACACTGTACTTCCCTTTTACATGGCCCTCCTAAAACTAATAAACAGTATTCCAAAATACGATTCATTTCCACCTTCAACCAGAAGTGGCACAGCATGCGATCCTTTTTAGGAAAGGATTAGTCCCTTCTGATGACTGATCCACACTTAGCCAAAACCCCGTCAGAGGCTCCGTTGATGACATCAAGACGGGTTAGGAACCCTGAAGACATTCTTATTAAAAACCACTATACACTGCGACTACCAAATCCTTTTAACTCAAGAAGTCCTATCGTAGGATGTTTTCTCTGTGGCCAATGTCTTGCCTGCGCCAATGTCCTTTGCTGCAACTCTTTGCTCAAAAATGTTTCAACATTAACCATCGTATCTCTTGTAGCACCTCAAACGTTCTCTACTATGCTACTTACTTACTGACCCTACTGTAATACTATTGTATGAACTAAGGATTTCGATCGCGTTGGGGCAATGACAAGGTTCTTGGTGCAAAGAAGTTTTATAATATGCAACCAACAATATGAACACAGAAAAGAACATAAACACAGTATATACCTGCCAGGTTCGGAGCAAGGGGGAATTCCCGGGACCGCGCACCAGACTACCCCAGGGAGGCCACCAGGAGCGAACCCCTATACAGGGGCTGTCTGTCGATCAGCCCAGAAGGCCTAGATGCGCAGCAGCCGGGACACGAAAGGGCAACAGGTTATCGTCCAAAAATGTCCGTACGTGATGTGGAATGCGGGTCCTAGGGTGGATATGGACCGGAAGGGACTGGGCACAAGCGCCGACCAGAGACGGCAGACGGAGTTCGGGACCAGATAGGGCACAGCTTGATGAGACCAGGTAGAGTCCAGGGCCGGTGTCGGTTGATTCACCAGGACCCAAAATAACAACCAGGAAACAAGAGCAGCGGAAAAGGAGTAGACAGGAAGCACTATACTCAGGCAACTAGACTAAGCTTAGGGGCGGGCTTTTAAACAGATGAACAGGAAGTAAGGCAACAGAACAGAAAACTCCATGTCAACAAAGGGCAATATCCTTCAGAAGCAAATTGGAAATCCCGGAACACTGACAGTACTCCCCCCCAGAAATGGCCTCAGGACGAACCAGGGCCAGGCTTGTCCGGGTACCTCCGATGAAACTGAGCAATCTTTCGGGGCGTTCGGATGTTACCCACAGGTTCCCAGGAATCGTCTTCGGGGGAGTACCCCTGCCAATGAACCAGATACTGAAGCCGATGCCTATGGAGCTGGGAGTCAAGAATATCCTCAACCACAAACTGCTCCTGGCCATCAACTAACACCGGTGGAGGAGGAGGCACGATACGTCCCTGAAACAAATTAGGGGAAACTGGTTTCAGCAGGGAAACGTGAAAGACCGGGTGTACCTTCAAATGCCGCGGTAACTTCAGCCGACAGGCCACAGATCTCACTATCCCGGTGATCTTGACCGGACCAATGAATTTCTGCCCCAGCTTCTGCAAAGGAACATCCAGTTTTAGATTCTTGGTGGACAACCACACCGAGTCCCCTACCTTATACATGGGCGCCTGTTTCCGGTGAGTGTCTGCCGACTTCTTGTAACGCTCCTGAGCTGAAGCCAAAGAGTTCTTCAAAACTTCTAGATTCTGTTGTAGCTCCGTCAATCTGTCCTCCACCGCTGGCATCAAAACTGCTACCGGTGACCTAGGCAAAATACTCGGATGATAACCCAAGTTAGCAAAAAATGGCGTTACCTTAGTGGAGCTGCTCTGAGTGTTGTTATACGAGAACTCCGCCAAAGAAAGCAGCTTCAACCAATTGTCCTGCAGATGGCTGACATAACATCACAGGTACTGCTCCAGGGTTTGATTAGTCCGTTCTGTTTGCCCATTTGTCTGGGGAAGGTACGCAGAAGACAAACAAACATCAATATGGAGTGCAGAACAAAACCTTTTCCAGAATGTAGTTGTGAACTGCACGCCCCTGTCAGAGATAATCTCATCCGGTACCCCATGCAACCGAAATATATTCTGGATAACCAAATTTACTGTCTCTGCGGCTGAGGGAAGACCGGTACATGGAATGAAGTGAGCAGCCTTTGTCAACCGGTCCACTACCACCAAAATGGTATTGTTACCGCCCAAGATGAGCAACTCTACAATAAAATCCATTGAGATGGATCCCCAAGGGCGAGATGGTACGGGTACTGATTGAAGGAATCCCGTAGGAGCAACACGAGGGACCTTGCACCGGGCACAAACCACACCATGAGTGGACATAGTCTTTCACATCCTTCAAACAGGTAGGCCACCAGAAAAAATGACTCAAATTCCTGCGTCATCTGTACCCCCCTATGACCTGCCAACATGGAGTCATGGACCAACTTGAGAACCCGAAGTCTTACAGCCTCCGGGACATAAATACGTCGCTCTCTCAACCACACACCATTCCGAAGGGCAAGAGTCACATCATTCGGGGGGGCAGCAAGAAATACGTCACCATCATAACCGAGCTTGATGTCCTTCCAAAAATCCTGGTCCCGGATTACTCCAACAAAATTGGCATCTGATAAAACGGTCTGAGACTGGGTTCCAGGCACAGAGTCCATGGTGTGGTTTCGGGACAAGGCATCGGCTTTCCCATTACGTGACCCTGGACGGTATGTAACAATAAAATTGAACTGGTTAAGGAACAGGCTCCACCGGGCTTGCCGTGGAGACAGGCACCTGGCAGATTTAAGGAATTCCAGGTTACGATGGTCTGTGAGAACTACCACTTGTTGCGCTGCTCCCTGTAAGTGGTGTCTCCATTCCTTAAAAGCGGAAATAATAGCCAACAATTCCTTGTCCGCAATGTCATAGTTCTTTTCTGCAGGGGACAACCGTTGCGAAAAGAAGGCACATGGGTGCAAGAGACCCTTGTCCACAGTCCTCTGTGAAAGGATAGCCCCTAGTGCATAATCGGAAGCATCGACATCCACAATAAAAGGGAGTGTGGGATCTGGGTGTATTAGTATTGGCGCCGAGGTAAAACAAACCTTGAGACGATCGAAAGCTTCCTGGGCCTGGGAGGACCACACAAACTTATGCCCTTTTTTGGTCAACAAGGTCATAGGACGGACGATCTCCGAAAAGTTGCGGATAAAGCGTCTGTAAAAATTAGGAAAACTGACAAAGCGTTGTACCTCCTTGATGTTTCCCGGTTCCGGCCAGTCTAGAATTGCCCGGATCTTGCCAGACTCCATGTTCAGTCCCTGAGGAGAGATAACATATCCTAAGAATTGAATCTTTGAGCAATGGAATTCGCACTTCTCCAGTTTAATATACAGGTGGTTATCCCTCAGACGGGCAAGGACTGTCTTGACGTGCTCCTGGTGTTCCTGTAGGGAATCAGAAAAGATAAAGATATCATCCAGGTAAATCACCATGAACTGGTCCAATATATCCCTAGAAATATCGTTGACTAGGTGTTGGAAAGTCGCAGGAGCGTTACAGAGTCCGAAGGGCATCACTAGATACTCATAATGTCCATTCCGACATCTGAACGCTGTCTTCCACTCGTCCCCGGGACGTATGCGGAGTAGATTATATGCCCCACGAAGATCCAATTTAGTAAATATTTTGGCCTGTTGTACTCTCTCCAATAGTTCGGGAATCAACGGCAACGGATACTGGTACTGGATGGTTATCTTATTAAGTTCCCGGTAGTCGATACAAGGTCGCAGATTCCTCTCTTTCTTCTTCACGAAAAAGATGGGTGCCCACGCTGGTGAGGTAGAAGATCGAATAAATCCCTTGGCTAGGTTTTCATCGAAATAATCTTTCAGTGATTGTAACTCTGGGGCCGCCAACGGGTAGACATGACCAAATGGGATTTCTGCCCCTGGGAGTAACTCTATGGGACAATCATACGGTCTATGCGGGGGAAGCCGATCTGCTTTTTTTGTCGCATATATCTGCAAATTCATTATAAACCGGGGGTAGAACATGTATACAGTGCCCTCCACGTTCTGTGTTACTGGAACCGGTACTGTTGGACTAATGGTCGGACCACTCTGGAGTGGGAAGGATATTTCTTTAGTCTCCCAATCGATGGCTGGATTTGTAGACCGCAGCCAAGGAATTCCTAAGATTATTGGAAAATGGGGAGAAGAAATCAACATGAAAACAAGGGTCTCCTGCTGACCCGGTTTCATCACACATTCAAGGGGTACTGTCTCCCAATCAACTGGTCCGGAAACTAATGGAGAACCGTCTATTGTCTCAATGGTAACCGGTGAGGATCTTTTTTGAGTCTGGATACCGTGTTTCCCGGCAAAAGAAGAGTCCATGAAATTTCCCCCTGCCCCAGAGTCTATCATAGCAGATGTAGGAATTAATTGTCCCTCCCACCGAATCTGAATGGGAAGCGAGCAATGGGTGTATTTTCCTTCCGGGTCCTTAGGTGAAGTTGACATCAATGTCAAGGGAAATACCGCATCCAAATGTAGACTTGCTTCGGAGACATCGGACTCTGCGTCCATGTGGTCACACTCTGTCACTGCTGCCAGTACCTTATTCGGGCGATTAGGACGTTTTGGGCAGTCAATCAGAAAATGGTCCGATTGACCACAATAGAAACACAAACGCTCACGGAGCTGATGTTCACGACGTTCGTTGGTCTGTTGCCTTTGCAAAGAGTCCACTTGCATAGGAACATCCTCGGCCTCCCATGGCGTCTTGTTACCGGGTTCCCTAGAAGGAAAAGCAAAGTTGGTTACCCAGTTTACAGCTACCCATTTTTCCTGTCTGCGTTCCGTCAAGCGGGTATCGATACGCACACAGTGCCGGAGAAACTGTTCAAAATCCCGTGGAGATTCGGCACGAGCTAACTCGTCCTTGATGGTACCAGACAGACCCTTTCTGAAAACTGACAATAGCGTATTATTTCCCCAGTCGATGTCTACCACTAACCTTTTGAACTCGGTGTCGTATTCGATGATAGACCGATTTCCCTGATGTAAGGAAAGCAGAGCCGATTCAGCGGTAGCACGGCTATTAGGGTCATCGAACATTTGTGGCATTGCTGTCAAGAAGTCATCCAGGTTATCTAAATGGATATCATGATTCTCAATCATAGGATTAGCCCAAGCCAGTGCTCGTGATGTTAACAACATGATTATACATAATACCTTTGACCGGTGAGACCAGTAATAATCCGCATGTACATCAAAAAACAGTATACAGTACACTGATTAATATACCCATGGAACAGACTTCGATCGCCACTGAAACAAAATGGAGGTAACCTAGGCATACCGGGAGGTGATACGGATGTAGTGGGGGCGGCTTCCTGAGCCTTCACTCTGGCTTGCAAATCCTGAAGAGCCGGACCAAGTACCTAGTGATTGTGGCCCAGCTGTGCCTCCACGTCTCTAAGTTTAGTTTGCACCGCCTCCATCTCCTGCTGCAAGGAGTTAATCATGGAGAAAAGTTTATCCACTCGTGTCTCCGTCATTGCCCCAGCGAAATCCTCTTCTTTTGGGCTTGAGTATAATGTAATACTATTGTATAAACTTGTCGCGGGCAGCGGGGCGCTGTGCTCGCTAACGCTCGGGTCCGGCGCTGCTGCGGCTGCTCAGTGGCTCGAGCGGTGGGCCGGATCCAGGGACTCGAGCGGCGCTCCTTGCCCGTGAGTCAAAAGGGGATTGGTTTGTTTTGGGGATTTAGTCCGTGACGCCACCCACGGGTCGTGGTGAAGATGGGCACCACCGCTGCTGGTGACGGGGATCCCGGGAGCGATGGTAGGGAGCAGCTGGGATGTTGTTTTCCCCCTCCGTGGGTAGGGGTTGGTGGTCCCGGGGCCCGGTGGTGTAACGGGGAGGCAGGGTAGGTGAGGTGCAGGGTTGCAGGGACAGCGCGGCGCGGTGCCGGATTGCACGGGTGTACTCACTCAGCAAGAGACGCACAAAGTCTCCGGTAAACCAAACGGCTGGATGGACGGGTCCCGCAGCCGGCTGCAGTGTCTCTCCCCGGACAGGTGATGGCGGCTGTCTTTTCCTGCACCTTTGTGTACTGTCTTGGCTACGATGGGTCCCCAACGGTAGTGCGCTCCCCGGTGTATGGATGCCGGAGGAGCCCGTTTGCCCGCAGGCGCTGGCCCTTGGGTCTCTAGCCTTTGGCGGTAGCTGTATACCCTCACGGTGCGGACGGTTGCCTTCTAACGGGTCTTTGGTTGTTAGGAAACCCCTGGGGTTCCTGTCACACTCGGATTTGACTGTTGACGGCAGCTCCAAGCCTAGTCGGGGTCCGATGGCCCTGCCTGTGTGTGCTGGCTTTACTTCGCTCCCCGGTCGGTACCGGCGGGCCAACGCCCAACCCCGGTCCTACGGTTCCGCGTTGATTCACCACTCCTGCAGACGGCCACCATCGTCTGCCACCCTTGTTGTTAGTGCCTGGGCCACAAAACCAGACACTCTCCACTTTGCTCCTCTCACTTCAACTTCCTCAACTTCACTTTCACCTCAGACTGACTGCTTTTCCTGCCTCCAGGCCTGTGAACTCCTCGGTGGGTGGGGCCAACCGCTTGGCTCCGCCCCACCTGGTGTGGACATCAGACCCTGGAGGGAGGCAACAAGGGTTTTGTGTTTGGCTAATGTTACTGTCTAGTGGGAGTGTGGGTGTGTGTGTGTTACCTGTGACAACCTGGCTAGTCCAGGGCGCCACATTCCCCCTTGGTGAAATGCAGACCGTCCGCGGGCTGCCCGTCCATCACCGATTTTTTTTTTCAACTGTAAAATATAAATTAACATGTAAACATATAAAACATAAGCATTTTTGTCAGATCACTTGAACGTTACACATATAAAACACTTTTAATAATGATGGACGGATGTCTTCCGCTCTCCCACCCAAGCAACCTAGTCCTGATGCTGCCCCTAAGAAATGGGCAGCACCCCTTGACCCCAGTCCAGGTTCAGGCTGCCTGAGCGGGAACGGGTACTCGCACCCGGCTGTCACTTCAGGGGACCCAGTGTCCAGGGGGACCCCTGACCACCAGAGGATGGCCACCGGTCCTGATGGTGGCCGGGCCCCAGCCTGCTCTGCTGCGGGCCCTTCCTCCAATCTGCCTCTCCGGAGGCGGCAACGGTTTCCATCCCACAAAACTATTTACAAGCCCACCAGTTCGTGGGTGGCCTGCCAGTTCTCGGCCATGTCCATGAGCAGTTTCTCATGTGGGTGATAAAAATACACAGAGTCCCTCCGGGGACAACTTGCCGGCAAAGGCCGGAATAATCACAGTAGCTAATCAGGTGAAGCTTCGGTTTATTTTGATTCATTCGAACTGCTGAGGGTCCCAACGGGGACAACTTGCTTGCAACAGAGGACCGCTGCCATTATTGCTCACTTCCGTACTCCTCACCCGGCTCCAGGTGAAGAAGCACGGGTTCAAGCCCCTCCAGCGCACGGCAGGCGCGACGAGGAAGAGCTGCCCGGTATCTATTATTTCCGCTCCGAGGGATGTAAGTGGCCTCCATGTCATACAAGCCGAAGACTCCCTCCTCCTCCGAGACAGGCTCCGTGTCAGCCCCCGAGCCGCTGTCATCTGACTCCAGGGGGTTAATGGTGGGACCTGGCAGGTCGGTAACGGTTTCCAGCTGAGCCAGACTCGTGGCTCCTCAGTGGCAGGTGACCCGTCGTCAGCCGGTGTACGGAGGCCCACCCTCAGTTCTTCCAAGTCAACCGCTCCAGCCATTGGTGGGCAGGTGTCCTCTCGGGCCTCCGGGCCTTGGCGGGGCAACACGGACTCCGACACCTTCATCGGGGACGGCGGCCTGAGCAGGGTTGTACGGGCGGTCAGCACAGGCGATGGAGCGGGCCCTGCTGGGGCCAGGGGTAGACCGAATCCTTCAGCCGCAGCGGCCGGTCCTTTAGGGACACAAGGGTGTGGATCACTCACCAGCTCCTCTAGCATGGTCTCTATTTCATGCGCCCGCACGACCGCAGCCAGCTCCTCCATCTCAGCGGTCCAGCAATCTAACAGGTCCCGTACTTGGTCCCGGTTACGGCAGCACAACAGTATCACTTGGGTGTTCAGCCAAGCCGCCGTCCCGGGGGCAGGCTCCGGAGACTCGGGCCTCTCAGGTGGTGCGGACATGTTGCAAGCTGCTTCCAGGAACCGGGTATATTTGCAGAGTCCTGGCGTCCCCGCTTTTATAGCCTCGGCTACATTAGGCAGACACACACCCGCCCCCATTGGTTCTCTTCAGCACCTCCGCTTGTTGGGGGCGGGGCTTCACTTTTGCGCCTTCCCTGCTCGGAGAAGACGCTCGAGTGGGAGATTTTTGCACCCAAGATGGCGGCGCTTCAAAATTTTTGGCCGGACACCGCCGGCAGATACTACAAGGTGCACTTCTACTGTTAAGTAGATGGGTTCAATCCTGTTCGTGACGCGAAGTTGTCCCGGGCGGAGGGGACGCTGTGCTCGCTAACGCTCGGGTCCGGCGCTGCTGCGACTGCTGCTCGGTGGCTCGAGCGGTGGGCCGGATCCGGGGACTCGAGCGGCGCTCCTCACCCATCAGTGAAAAGGGTGGTCAGTTTAGGGGATTTAGTCCGTGACGCCACCCACGGGTTGTGGTGAAGATAGGCACCACCGCTGCTGGTGACGGGGATCCCGGGAGCGATGGTAGGGAGCAGCTGGGATGTTGTTTTCCCCCTCCGTGGGTAGGGGTCAGTGGTCCCGGGGCCCGGTGGTGTGACGGGGAGGCAGGGTTGGTGAGGTGCAGGGTTGCAGGGACAGCGCGGCGCGGTGCCGCAAGGCACGGGTGTACTCACTCAGTAAAAGATGCACAAAGTCCTCGGTAAACCAAACGGCTGGATGGATGGGTCCCACAGCTGGCTGCAGTGTCTCTCCCTGGACAGGTGATGGCGGCTGTCTTTCCCTGCACCTTTGTGTACTGTCTTGACTACGATGGGTCCCCAACGGTAGTCCCCTCCCCACTGTATGGATGCCGGAGGAGCCCGTTTGCCCGCAGGTGCTGGCCCTTGGGTCTCTAGCCTTTGGCGGTAGCTGTATATCCTCACGGTGCAGACGGTTGCCTTCTAACGGGTCTTTGGTTGTTAGGAAACCCCTGGCGTTCCTGTCACACTCGGATTTGACTGTTGACGGCGGCTCCAAGCCTAGTCGGTGTCCGATGGCCCTGCCTGTGTGTGCTGGCTTCACTTCGCTCCCCGGTTGGTACCTGCGCGCCAACGCCCGACCCCGCTCCTACGGTTCCGCGTTGATTCACCACTCCTGCAGACGGCCACCACCGTCTGCCAACCTTGTTGTTAGTGCCTGGGCCACAAACCCAGACACTCTCCACTTTGCTCCTCTCACTTCAACCTCCTCAACTTCACTTTCACCTCAGACTGACTGCTTTTCCCGCCTCCAGGCCTGTGAACTCCTCGGTGGGTGGGGCCAACTGCTTGGCTCCGCCCCGCCTGGTGTGGACATCAGACCCTGGAGGGAGGCAACAAGGGTTTTGTGTTTGGCTAATGTTACTGTCTAGTGGGGGTGGGGGTGTGTGTGTATTACCTGTGATGACCTGGCTAGTCCAGGGCGCCACAAACTGAGGATTTCTATTGCGTTAGGGCAATGACAACCAGAGACGGGTTCTTGGTGCAAAGAAGTTTTATAATATGCAACCAACAATATGTACACAGAAAAGAACAAAAACACAGTATATACCTGCCAGGTTCGGAGTAAGGGGGAATTCCCAGGACTGCGCACTGGACTCCCCCAGGGAGGCCACCAGGAGCGAACCCCTATACAGGGACTGTCTGGTGATCACCCCAGAAGGCCTAGATGGGCAGCAGCCGGGACACGAAAGGGCAACAGGTTATCGTCCAAAAATGTCCGCACGTGATGTGGAACGCAGGTCCAAGGGTGGATATGGACCGGATGGGACCGGGCACAAGCGCCGACCAGAGACGGCAGACGGAGTCCGGGACCAGAGAGGGCACAGCTTGATGAGACCAGGTGGTGTCCAGGGCCGGTGTCGGGTGATTCACCAGGATCCAAAATAACAACAAGGATTCGAGAGCAGCGGAGCAGGAGTAGACAGGAAGCAGTATACTCAAGCAACTAGACTAAACTTAGGGCCGGGCTTTTAAACAGATGAACAGGAAGTAGGGCAACAGAACAGAAAACTCCATGTCAACAAAGGGTAAGATCCTTCAGAAGCAAACTGGAAATCTCGGAACACTGACACCTACATATATTTGAGCCTAACGTCAAGAGAGCTGCATGTAAGAGTTAGGGAGCATGTGAGAGACATTGGCACGGGCCAGGATGGTGGATGACATTGTGACGACTCAGCGTTTGGCCACTTCTGTGGGGCTGAACTGTTCTTAATTAGACCAGATGTTTAGTCCTATTGTTTGTTAAATCAAGAAAAGTTAACCATTGTCTCTTCCCAAACTGATCGGAACCTTATTGTCTGTAAATGTGTCAGCTCCTCTCACTGCATAGTTCAGAGGAAAATTATGCAGTCAGATTGAACTTGTGAGCAATAAGAGAGCAGCCATCTCCAATCAATCCTGTCAGACCCAATAACCTAAATTGAGAACTACAAATAATCCCAGTCGAGGAGCTTCAGTTCCGACTAAAAAAATCACAGAACTGCTTCACTTCAGATATTTTACAGGATTTCAGCTTAGGATCCATGGTTCCAGCTGAAGGTTAACAAAACTGCCTCCTAAGCTTGCCAACATCTCTTCTCAGTAGGTGCCCTCCAAAAGTGAGGTGCTGCTAAACTGGAATATTTGGCCCTGGTAACCCTAAAGACTCTAATCCATAGCATGCCAGTGGAATGGTGAGACTCTGCTGCTTGTACCATCTTCTGTTCTTGCTGGGAATGTACAATATGTTTTTGCCTGTTGGTGAACCAATAAAGTCTTACCAATGTGTGGGTCACTCACCCTATGTTGTATGAATGTTTTTCCCACTGGGAAGTGGAGTGAGCGTTTAGTGAGATGAACCCTGGTCGGTGCAGTCTATAAAAAGACAGCAAGGCCAGCAGATGACAGTACCCACTGATCCTCGTATCTCCAATGACATCTCATCCCTCAAAACTTTGCCTTGTCATTTCTGAGCTCACTATGGATGTAATCCTAAATTTCTTATGATTCAGGGGTTTATGTGGTCCATAGTGGCATTCGGGATGGAAATGTCAGAAAATTGCTTGCCCAACACGAGAGAAAGTGGATCATTGCTCTTGACACTAATGTCCCACATTGAATCAAACACACCTCAAACCAATTTTGTTTGCCTCTGTTTTTATGTGATTTTACTATTTTATTTTTTTTTACATTATATTTAAGTTTTATTGTTTTTTTGCTTTTACTTTGAAGTGACTATAGCCTAGCCAATCTTTTTGAATATTTTAATTCATTTGGTTTTTGGCATGTATTCGATGAACAATCAGGATACAATTTGCTTTAAACAATTGTGCCACAATAATGGTGGTTTATACCCTTGGAAGTTTTCTGTTGGAGGATCTTTTGCTATTCAATAATTATGTCTGTAATATGATTATTCTGCAAATTAATATTTCAACATCATTATCCCCCTCTTACTGTTCCATGATTGGATGCGTTTGCTCTTTTAATACATATGTTAAGGCTAGTGATGAGCGAATGTATTTGTGCCGCCCCCATGCCAGCAGCCGTGCTCCTCGGATCTGGATCTGCGGTATGGCTCGAGGGACTCTACCGGATCCGGGAATCACGCGGACACTTCGAATGAAAAGGGGGACGTATTTGTACAGGTGTCGTTGAAAACTGTCTGTGACGCCACCCACGGTGTGTGGTGAGATGTAGCACCACCGCTGCTGCTGTGGGACTCCCGGGGGCGATGGGCTGGCAGCTGAAGTTAACCCCTCTGTGGGCAGGGATGGATGCCCCGGGGCCCAATGTCTCTGTGCAGGGGATGATAACGGCAGGGGCCGGCACAGCCGGTCAGACCTGGGATGTTACTCACAGTTGAATAAATCACACATGTCCTTTGGTAAACCAAGGTGATGGTGGCCAGTTGCCGCAGACTGGTGTATCTGGTCCCACACCCGGGCCGGTGGTCAATGCCCCTTTCCTCTGCACTTTGTGTTTTCTGTGGTGGACTTCCCAGTGTGTAACGCAGGAGTCCGCTCCTGGTATTTTGGTTGGGAGCCGTGCCCGTCAGACGCTGACCCGTGGGATCTACCGGGCCCTGGCGGATGCCTTATCCCTCTCTGTGGGTGGTTGTCTACTTTTCGGGACTTAGGTTGGGACAGGACCTAAAATCCTGCACTCAATTGGTTAATTAGCTAGGCCGTTGGTGCCGGTCCTGGCTTCAGGGTCCAAGTACCCCCTTTTGTGCATGGTTTCCGGGTCGGTTCTCCGGTGTCGGTACCGGTGGGCTACAACCCTGCCCCAGTCCACCTCGGATCTCCGGCAGCCGTCTCTGCATCTCCTGCTGGCGCTAACCACTGTCTGCCACCTAGCCAATGTGTCAGGGCTCCGACCCTGGCACCTGTCAGGTTCACCTCCAACCTCAACTCTACTCTCAACTCCTCTCTATACTTAACTCTCTTGTTTTCCCGCCCCGAGCTCTCCAGACCCCTAGGTGGGCGTTTTCCTTCCACCTGGTCCCGCCCATTGGTGTGTCTGTCCTTCCCTGAAGGGGTGACTAGGGTTTTGTTGGCTGGTTTAACCCTGTGTGGGAGCGGTGTTATGCAGGGGCCTAAAACTGTGTGACTAGCTGGTTTTGCCAGAGCGTCACATATTCGTTGCTATTCGCAGAATAGTATGGTATTCGGGCTATTCGTTATATAGCGAGTAATGGTGTATACACTGTGTGCAGAATTATTAGGCAAATGAGTATTTTGATTGTACCGCCCCGGGGCTCGGCCGGCTGCCGAGCCGCTCGGATCCGTGCTCGTCGGTGGGTGGCTCGAGCTCTTCCACGGACCTGGGGGTTACGTCGCTCTGAAAGGGGGTTGGCGCTACACGTAGGGACTTCGGTGAGGAGGTCCACGGCCGGAGCCGCAGTGGTTTGCAGGGGATTTAAGTTCGTGATGCCACCCACGGGTTGTGGTGAATGGATGGACACCACCGCTGCCGTTGACTAGGCTCTCGGGGACGGTGTTGCGCAGCTTGGTGCTGACCCCCTCCGTTGGCAGGGTGGATGATGGTCCCGGGGGCCCGAGGGAGGTGCTGGAGCGCGGGGATGGATGCGTGCTGGGGTGTCGGTGCGGCGCGGTCCGCGGCCCGAAGGCACTGGTGTACTCACTATGATAAAACACGCTGGAGTCTCTGGTAAACCAAACAAGATGATTAATGGTGCCCGCAGCCGGCTGCAGCTTCCCCTTAACAGGTTGGTGGTTTCCGCCTTTTTCCTTCACCTCTTTAGTGTAAACGTTATGACTCTTATGCCTAAGCAACGGTAGTCCGCTCCCCGGCTTGCTGTGTGTCGGGAGAGCCCTGTTTGCCCGCAGACGCTGGCCCCTTGGGTCTCTATGCCTTGGCGATGGCTGTACCCTAATGGTTGGGCTGTTGTCTTCAGTCGGGTCTTGTGTGGGAAAGGTCCTAAAGTCCAGTCCTCAATCAGTTGATTTGACCTAGCCTAGTTGTTTATGGGCCTCGTACTGGGAGTACCCGTCCTGGTGCTCCGGTTTCCAATCGGTTCCCCGGTTCGGTACCGGCGGGCCACCGCCCGTCCCTGGTCCCTACGGTTCCACCGGCTGTAATCCCAGCTCCTGCAGGCGGCCACCACCGTCTGTCTCTTTACCAAAGGTCCTCAAAAAATTAGCTTCAGCACACCAGAGAAGAAAAGGGAACAGTTTCTGTGGTCAGTAACTCACGTTGTTTATTAATAAGGTATTTTTATGAAAAGAAAAAGTCCAATGTATCGACCCTTCAGGGGTCTTTTTCAAGGACAATAATTCTATGAGGTACGTGTACACAATGTATTATCCACACGGGATGAATATCAGGCCGTGTTTTTAGTATACCTTAGGAATAAACAAGAGAAGACAAAGAGAGGTTGGTGTATCACTGGATAGTGTCTGAGGTGATCAGGTGGCTCAGAATGACGTCCAATACAGATGAAGGAGTGTAGAACCTGATGAGGTAAAGGTGAGGTCACCTGCTCATATGAATAAGTGTATAGGTCCAATTGCTCATATAGACCTTCGGTCAATTGCAGCAGGCTGCAAAGTTGCCAGAGGCCAAAAGGCAAGGGTTGCAGGGAGTCCTTATATATGAAAATAGTAGTGGGGATGGTCTGGCCCGATGGTGTATATGTAACGGGGAGAATTCCTAAGTGAGGAAAGGGCTATGTTGAGCCTCTGTATAGGAATAAGGAAGGAAAGCCGTGCCTGGCCCGGCTTAATACCTTATTAATAAACAACGTGAGTTACTGACCACAGAAACTGTTCCCTTTTCTTCTCTGGTGTGCTGAAGCTAATTTTTTGAGGATTTGCATTACATTTTGCTTCCTGGCACCCACTATTTTGGTAGTAAAGACAGGTCTGAATTTTATATCTTTGCCAAAGGTGACTGGGCTCCAACCCAGACACCTGGTGTAGACTTTGGCAGGCCTGAGCACAGGTCTGCCCTTGAACTTGACTCTCCTCACTTCCTTCCACTGTGAAAGCTAAAACTCATCTCTACTGTTTTTCCCGCCTCCGGGCCTGTGAACTAGGTGGGCGGAGCCAACCACCTGGCTCCGCCCCCCTGGCGTGGACATCAAACCCGGAGGGTGGTGACAAAGGTTTGTAGTGTTTGGCTGCTGTCACCTTTCTAAGGGGAGGGTGTGTGTGTGTGTGTGTGTGTGTGTGTGTGTACAGGACTACCTGGGACGACCTGACTAGTCCAGGGCGTCACATTCCTCCTTGGTTTAATGCAGACCGTCCGCGGGCTGCCCGTCCATCGGTTGATTTTCTTTATAACTGTAAAAGATTGGGAACACGTTACAAGTATACTAACATTTGTGTGAACTTCAAAGATTGGTTTCAATTGTTCCCTTGCGGGAGGCACATACTTAAACGTTGAAAAATATAACATTTTTATTAACACGGGAACGGGACCGGGTCCTTCAGTCACCCACCCAAACAAACCTAGCCTTGATGCTGCCCCTAAGAAATGGGCAGCACCCCTTTTCCCCAGTCCAGGAACGGGCCCAGGTGTTGTTTAACGGGACGGGTGCAGGGTTTCACACCTGCTTGTCTCTCGGAGGCCCCACGTCCAGGGGGCCCCTGACCTTGAGGATTGCCACCGGTTGCAATGGTGGCGGGCCTCGGACATCTGTTTCCCGCAGGCCCATCCTCCAGTCTGCCTCTCCGGACGTTGTGAAACTGGAGAGGCCGGTCAAGGGAATTACTTACAAAACGGGACTTTGCTGCCGCCGCAGCCTCCTCCAGTCACTTTCCCACAGTCCACTACAGGGCACCACGGGTCCCCAATGCCACATTTACTCACAATGACACCGTCCAAAAATACCCCTTCTCCACTGCCTGCGGTGCGGGTACGGTGAACCGGGATCTGTAACGGGAATGGTCCTTGCTCCTCACAACTCCCTGCCGTCCTCCACCAGGGGCTTCCACCCCTGATGGCGCCCACTGGGAGTCCAACCGCAGCGGCGTTCAACAAGTCAGGCAGGGTCCGGCTCCTTCCACCCGGCGCACCGGATGGCGTCCCACGGGGAACTGAGGGACGTTCAACAAAGGAACACGGGATTTCGTAGCAGCGGGGCTTTAAAACATTTGAAACTTGTTAAACTTGCAACTTCAGGGATTAACTTGGGGTTCGCCTACCACCGCAGGGGACCGTACTGGCCGACGGTCTGATGATCAAACGGGCTCCCCATCCAGGTGCAGTATTTTCCCGGGCGGTAAACTTCCAGCAGGAACGGCGGCGGGGGCAGCGTACACGGTACTTCTTCCTCCATGAGTTGCGCTACCTCGGACTCACTGGTCACGGTACTGGCGGGTTCCAGCTCCCAGCTGATGAGGGATGACATAGGGGGTCTGCGTGGCTTGATCTCGGTGCTGCATGGTTGCGGCGGCCCTCTGCTAACGGGCCCACACCACGGCAACCATTCTGTGGACCTCCGCCTTCCAGTCGAGCACTTACTGCAGACTCTGCTCCCTCACCTTCATGCAGAACCAACCCAGCTCCCGCTCCAAGCAAGCAGCGGTTCCGGCTGGAAGCTCACCCGGGCCGCAGTCCTCAAAGGCTACTCCATCTCTGCTCCTTCCGAGTCCCGCCGCTCCAGCGGCGGGCGCCCCTCCGCTCCCGTTCGGGAACGCCGACATCTTTGTATCTGTTCCCCCCGTGGTCTTTTCGGGGCACTTCACTTGCTTTTTGCACCGCTCCGCTCTCAGGGGGCGGGGCTTCACTTTCGCGCCCTTTTTGCTTGGAGAAGACGGCTCGGGCGGGAAACTTCGCGCCACAGGAAGGTGACAAGATGGCGGATTCTGCAACTCTTCAACGGGGACTCCACTGACAAGAACTTCAAGGCGCACTTCCACAGGTAAGTGGATGGGTTCAATCCTGTTCGTGACGCCAGAAGAGTCGATGTGTACCACCCTGGGGCTCGGCTGGCTGCCAAGCCGCTCGGATCCGTGCTCGTCGGTGGGTGGCTCAAGCTCTTCCACGGACCCGGGGGTCATGTCGCTCTGAAAGGGGGTTGGCGCTACACATAGGGACTTCGGTGAGGAGGACCATGGCCGGATCCGCGGTGGTTTGCAGGGCATTTAAGTTCGTGACGCCACCCACGGGTTGTGGTGAATGGATGGACACCATGCTGCCGTTGACTAGGCTCCCAGGAACGGTGTTGCGCAGCTTGGTGCTGACCCCCTCCGTGGGCAGGGGGGATGATGGTAACGGGGACCCGAGGGAGGTGCTGAGGCGCGGGGATGGATGCGTGCTGGGGTGTCGGTGCGGCGCGGTGCGCGGCCCGAAGGCACTGGTGTACTCACTATGATAAAACACGCTGGAGTCTCTGGTAAACCAAACAAGATTATGAACGGTGCCCACAGCCGGCTGCAGCTTCCCCTTAACAGGTTGGTGGTTTCCACCTTTTTCCTGCACCTCTTTAGTGTAAACGTTATGACTCTTATGCCTAAGCAATGGTAGTCCGCTCCCCGGATTGCTGTGTGTCGGGAGAGCCCTGTATGCCCGCAGACGCTGGCCCCTTGGGTCTCTATGCCTTGGCGATGGCTTTACCCTAATGGTTGGGCTGTTGTCTTCAGTCGGGTCTTGTGTGGGAAAGGTCCTAAAGTCCAGTCCTCAATCAGTTGATTTGACCTAGCCTAGTTGTTTCTGGGCCTCGTACTGGGTCTGAGTACCCCTCCTGGTGCTCCGGTTTCCAATCGGTTCCCCGATTCGGTACCGGCGGGCCACCGCCCGTCCCCGGCCCCTACGGTTCCAGCGGCTGTAATCCCAGCTCCTGCAGGCAGCCACCACCGTCTGCCTCCTTGCCAAAGGTGACAGGGCTCCAACCCAGACACCTGGTGAAGACTTTGGCAGGCCTGAGCACAGGTCTGCCCTTGAACTTGACTCTCCTCACTTCCTTCCACTGTCAAAGCTAAAACTCATCTCTACTGTTTTTCCCGCCTCCAGGCCTGTGAACTCCTCGGTGGGCGGAGCCAACCGCCTGGCTCCGCCCCCCTAGTGTGGACATCAAATCCGGAGGGTGGTGACAAAGGTTTGTAGTGTTTGGCTGCTGTCACCTTTCTAAGGGGAGGGTGTGTGTGTGTGTGCACGGGACTACCTGGGACGACCTGACTAGTCCAGGGCGTCACATGATCACATGATAATTTTTATACATGTTGTCCTACTCCAAGCTGTATAGGCTTGAGAGACAACTACCAATTAAGTAAATCAGGTGATGTGCATCTCTGTAATGAGGAGGGGTGTGTTATAATGACATCAACACCCTATATAAGGTGTGCTTAATTATTAGGCAACTTCCTTTCGTTTGGCAAAATGGGTCAGAAAAGAGATTTGACGGGCTCTGAAAAGTCCAAAATTGTGAGATGTCTTGCAGAGGGATGCAGCAGTCTTGAAATTGCCAAACTTTTGAAGCGTGATCACCAAACAATCAAGCGTTTCATGGCAAATAGCCAATAGAGTCGCAAGAGGCATGTTGGGCAAAAATGGCGAAAAATAACTGCTCATGAATTGAGGAAAATCAAGCGTGAAGCTGCCAAGATGCCATTTGTCACCAGTTTGGCCATATTTCAGAGCTGCAACATTACTGGAGTATGAAAAAGCACAAGGTGTGCCATACTCAGGGACAAAGCCAAGGAAAGGAAGACTGAAAAACGATCACCTTTGAACAAGAAACATAAAATAAAACATCAAGACTGGGCCAAGAAATATCTTAAGACTGATTTTTCAAAGGCTTTATGGACTGATGAAATGAGAGTGACTCTTGATGGGCCAGATGGATGGGCCACAGGCTGGATCAGTAAAGGGCAGAGAGCTCCACTCCGACTCAGACTCCAGCAAGGTGGAGGTGGGGTACTGGTATGGGCTGGTATGATCAAAGATGAACTTGTGGGACCTTTTCGAGTTGAGGATGGAGTGAAGCTCAACTCCCAGACCTACTGCCAGTTTCTGGAAGACAACTTCTTCAAGCACTGGTACAGGAAGAAGTCGGTATTGTTCAAGAAAAACATGATTTTCATGGAGGACAATGCTCCATCACATGCATCCAACTACTCCACAGCATGGCTGGCCAGTAAAGGTCTAAAAGATGAAAAAATAATGACATGGCCCCCTTGTTCACCTGATCTGAACCCCATAGAGAACCTGTGGTCCCTCATGAAATGTAAGATCTACAGGGAGGGAAACCAGTACACCTCTCAGAACAATGTCTGGGAGGCTGTGGTGGCTGCTGCACGCAATATTAATCGTAAACAGATCAAGTAACTGACAGAATCTATGGATGGTAGGCTGTTGAGTGTCATCATAAAGAAAGGTGGCTATATTGGTCACTAATTTTTTGGAGTTTTGTTTTTACATGTCAGAAATGTTTATTTCTAATTTCTTTGCAGTTATATTGGTTTACCTGGTGAAAATAAACAAGTGAGATGGGAATATATTTGGTTTTTATTAAGTTGCCTAATAATTCTGCACAGTAATAGTGAGGCCCCTTTCACACGTCAGTGACTCTGGTACGTTTGTGCTTTTTTAAAACGTACCAGAATCACTGACATACGCAGACCCATTATAATGAATGGGTCTGCTCACACGTCAGTGATTTTTCACTGCACGTGTCTCCGTGCGGCGTACCCGCGTGTGCGTGATTGCCGCACGGAGACATGTCCATTTTTTTCTGGCATCACTGATGTTCCACGGACCACGCAGTGGTGTGGTCCGTGAAACACGTGCCAGAAATAAACGTGCTTTTAAAATAAAAATCGTTTTTACTCACCCGGTGTCCAGCGATGTCCTCTGCAGCCCGTTCTCCCTGCTGCTTCTGAGCCGGCTCATTATTGTCGCGCATATTCATTATGCGCGACACAGCCGACCCGGAAGCAGCTGCTGCGGGGGTCACCGCCGGCCGGATGCTGCACCGCGGGAGCGATCAGCACCATGGAGAGCGGGAGCGGGCGCAGGTGAGTTGTTTTCTAAGTGCAATCACGGGCCACGGAGAACGGAGCCCGGATTGCACTTAGACAACCCACGTGTGCCGTGAATCACAGCACACGCAGGGACATGTGCGTGTTTTACACGCCAGTGAAAAACGTCACTGTTTTTCACTGACGTGTGAAACGGGCCTTACCTGCACAAACAGATATCCTTCTAAAGCCTGCTTTACATGTTACGATTCTGCATACGATATCGTATGCGATCGTAACCGCCCCCATCGTATGTGCGGCACGTTGAATTTTGTTGAATGTGCCGCACAAACGATTAACCCCCGTCACACATACTTACCTGTCCATACGACCTCGATGTGAGCGGCGAACGTTCACTTCCTGGAGTGGGAGGGACGTTCGGCGTCACATCGACGTCATGCGCAAGCCGGCCAATAGAAGCAGAGGGGCGGAGATGAGCGGGACGTAAACATCCCGCCCACCTCTTTCCTTCCGCATTGCTGGCCGGGAGACGCAGGACGCAGGTAAGATCTGTTCATCGTTGCCGTGGTGTCACACACTGCGATGTGTGCTACTCCGGGTACGATGAACAACCTGACGTTCAATTCATGAGGAATGAACGACATGCGTGCGATGAACGTTTTACCGTTCATTAGCAATCGCACGTAGCTGTTACACACTACAATGTACCTTACGATGTCGGATGTGCGTCACTTACGACGTGACCCCGTCGACACATCGTAAGATATATTGTAGTGCGTAAAGCGGGCTTTAGATAGCCAAATCTAAAAAAACTATTTTAAGCTTTGATATTTATAAGTCTTTTGGGTTGATTGAGAACATAGTTGTTGATCAATAATAAAAAAAATCCTCTAAAATACAACTGTCTAATAATTCTGAACACAGTGTACACCTCGCTATATTCGGATGTCCCGCCCAGCATGTTTGGCGCCTGATTTGCAGCCACTAAACATGTTGAGCTTCTTAACCAATACCAGTAATGCTGCAGCCATCTTGGCTGTGGCATTACTGTGATTGGCTGGCCGCCGCCATTTTTTGTCTCTCTCCAAGCGCGTCATACTCACCGATCATGGCGAGGCACAGCTGTCACACTGGTCCCGCTTCCTCTCTTCTTCTTCCCTACCTGCTTATTAGTCTCATCACATATTCACTGCACACGCTCATTAGGCTCATACATATTCACTGCTTCCCCCGAACACCGGTGGCCGTGATTAGTTGCAGTTACAACTGCCCCCACTCTGAGTGACAGGTGCCTGACTACAACCAATCACAGCCGCTGGGGCGGCGGGTCTATATCGTACAGTAAATTAAATAAATAAAAAAAAAAATGACGTGTGGTCCAAGAAAAAGCCTCACAGCTGAAGGCTGGTATTCTCAGGCTGGGGAGACCCACGTTATTGGGATCCCTTCAGTCTAAAATTATCAGCCAGCAGCCAACTGGAATTGACGCATCCATTAGATGCGACAGTCCCGGGACTTTACCCGACTCCTCCTGATTGCCCCGGTGGGGTGGCAATCGGGGTAATGTGGCAAAGCACACAGCTCTGCCAGGAGTAGCTGCCGAGGACCAAGCTCAGTACATGTTGCGATGCTGTGGCGAGCAGTGATCACAGCCTGCCATCTGTTGTCAGCTGCCTGGGGTGTCTTGGCAGCTCCTCCTGCCTACAGCATGTACTGAACTCGGTTCCCGGCTCCTCCTGGCAGAGCTGTGTGCTCTGCCAGGAGGAGCTGCCGAAACACCCTAAGCAGCTGACAGTAGACGGCGGGCTGTGATCACCGCTCATCGCAGCATGTACTGACTTCGGTCCCCGGCAGCTCCCCCTGGCAGAGCTGTGTGCTCTGCCAGGGGGAGCTGGTGAAACACCCTAGGCAGCTGACAGCAAATGGCAGGCTGTGATTACTGCTCGCCACAGCATGTATTGACCTCGATTCCTGACAGCGCCTCCTGGCAGAGTTGTGTGCTCTGCCAGGAGGAGCTGCCAAAACATCTCAGGTAGCTGACAGGAGATTGCAGGCTGTGATCACTGCTCTCACCTGAGGGCATTATCAGCGTTGAAGTGCTGGTGGGGAGTGGGACACTGCCCCGCACTTTAACACTCACAATTCCGGCACGGCCCCACATTGTAAGAGTGCTGCAGGTCACCAGAGGTCATACCATGGGAACCCGGGTATGACTTCCGATGACCTGAGTGATGTCACTGCTGCCACTCTGGTCCTTCTTGTCAGTGTTTTCAGTCTGGAGAGGCTCCGATGTAGCAGAGCCAGGACCGTTGTGGGACCTTGTATGGATTATATTGGAATTGGGTGTTATTGGGGTTAATAAAGTGGTGAAAGAAGGTGGTTTTGTATTATATTCCAAATAAAGGATTTTTCTCTGTGTATGTGTATTTCTTTTTACTTATAGGATTAGTGATGAGAGCTTCTCATAGAACCCTTCCCATCACTAATTCTGGGCTTGATGACAGTTGTGCGCTGTTTATTAACCCCTCCTTACCCCCGATTGACACCGCACCAGAGCAATCGGGATGAGCCAGGTAAAGTCCCGGGACTGTTGCATCTAATGGATATGGCAATTCCGGGCAGCTGATGTCTGATATTTTTAGGATGGGGGCTCCTAATAAGGTGGCTCTACCCAGCTCGAGAATACCAGCAAGCAGCTGTGAGGTTTTATCTTGACTGGGTATCAAAATTGTGGGGACCGTACGTTGTTTTTTTTTAATTATTTATTTTACTGTACGATATAGACCCGCCCACCGGCAGCTATGATTGGTTGCAGTCAGACAGCTGTCAATCAGCGTCTGGGCAGTTTTGACTGCAACCAATCACGGCCACTGGTGTGCTTGGGAAGCAGTGAATATGTATGAGCCTAATAAGCGGGTGCAGTGAATATGTGATGAGGCTAATGAGCGAGTAGGGAAGAAGAGGAGAGGCAGCGGGAGCAGTGTGACAGCTACACCGCGCCGTGATTAGTGAGTATGAATCTGATAGAGACAGAGAGAGAGAAAAAGTGCTGTAATACTGTGACATCTTCATTCCCATATGTGAGTCAGAAATGCATACAGGCATATTCTCCAGGCTCTCCCCATTCACTTTCATCACTCTCCTATCCATTTTAGCCGTTTCCTAAGGCTCCCAGACTTCTCTGTTGGGTCCAGTAGAAAATTACTCGCATTTCCCATTGACTTTCATTGTACTCGCTATTCGCAGCGAATACAGGAATATTGCAAAGTACTCATTACGAGTATAGCAAATACGAATATTACGGTACGCTCATCTCTATTTAAGGCACCAAGCACGTTAAATAGGGATTGGGGCACTGTTGTCCACATTTGCTGATGGTATACTTATTAGTTTACCTGAGGTGCGCATTCGTGTATAGCTTCTCATTTTCCTGGCACCCTCCTGCATCTATTCTTGCATCTGCATACGCTTGGGAGCCATGGTGATTTGTCCCGGCGTGTGCGCAAATTTCATTGATGGCTAGGGCCGCCTCATGGTGTGAGGTGTGCGATCGCGCATACGCCACACCACTCTGGTACGAGAGTGTAGATTACATCTGCCAATTTCCAGTCCTGAGGAAATTTTAGGTATTTGCACAGCATATGTGCACCAGATCTATTCTTCCCCTGATGATTATCTAATATCTGCAAAACATGGGTTGGGAATGCCCTCTCCCACCCACCCCCACATGGGGGTCGCAGTGAGATTCCTGTGGCATGATTTATGGGAATGCTCCCCTCAATATTGATGTGATCATTTGTGTTTCCAACTATAGGTGTTAAATAGGTTTATGTACTGAAACATTAGGCTATGTGCCCATGCTGCGGAAAATTTGCGGAATTTGCCACGATTTTTTCGTGGAAATTCCGCGGATTTTTCAAAAATCCGCAATACAGCGAGTCCCCAGCCATTTCTATGGTATTTTAGAACTGCTGTGCCCATGCTGTGGTTTTTTCCGAAGCGGAAATAATGCGGATTTCCCTGTGGAAAAATCTGCAGCATGTCAATTATTCCTGCCTTGATAGCAGACACCGGAGTCCCTTCCTCTAGTGCAGAGGAGCACGGTGGAGCCAGGAATGGGTAGCAGGAGGTGGGCGAGGCCTGCACGAGCTCCGGTCATGTGACAGCTAGTTCAGGCCCGCCCACCTTCTCCGACAATGTGCAGACAGACACGGCCGGAGAGTGAAGTGCTGCGTGATGGAGGTAAGTATGAACGCCTCAATCACTCCAGCGCTTGTTCTGCATTGAGGATGCAGTGCCCAAGCCATGGTACTGTATCCGCAATGCACAATGACCGCAGCATATCCACAGTACATTCCACAATAAAACCGCAGCATGTAAACAAACAAAGTTGTGCTGCGGTTTTCTGGGAGCTCCTGCGGAATGTGGCCCCACGTTTCCTCGCACGCACACACGCAGACATGTCTATCTTTTCTACAGCACCACGGGTGTCACGCAGCCCGCACACTGATGTGATCCATGTGACATCAGTGTGACATATAAAGGAGAAAACACGTGTCTGTGATATAAAATGATTTTCTATACTTACTTGTTTCCAGCGCTGCTAACTTTGGCGCTGCTGTCACTTGCTTCTGACCCCCGCTCATTGTGCTCATTGTGTATGCCCTGCACCAAGGACCTGGAAGCAGCAGCACTACCGGGAACATCAGCACCGGGGACAGCATCGTGGGGACAGGTGAGAATCCAGCAGTGTGTGTGTGCAGTGACGTCAGTAGGTCATCGGAGTTTCCAAGGAACTCGGATGACATCCTGACGACACCCCCCTGGCACCCATGCTACCGCGGGAGTAGTGACAGTAACTTCACGGGTTCATTGGGAACTCAGATGAACCCATGATGTTACTGCCACGACACCCACGGTAGCGAAGATGTCACAGGGATGTTGTCAGAAGGTCATTCAAGTTCACTGTGATCTCTAATTAACCTGTGATGTCATTGCCGCGCCCACGCACACAATGCTGAGGGTGACCTGGACTAACCTTATGAGGTCCAGGTCACCGCAGGTATGTACACACACTGCTGAGGGTGCCCCCACAGTGACCTGGGCTCACCTTATAAGGTCCAGGTCACCGCAGGGAAGCAAACACAGCAGTGTGCATGCCTGCATGGGCTGCTCTCACAATCAATGGGAAACGTTTGGTTCTCCACTGAATGTGCCAACAGTATGGGATCGATGTGGTCATCCCACAATTGGATTACGGCGGACCAGAATTAGGGTGTTGACAGGGAAATAAATTGAAAAAGAGGGTATCTCTTGTCTTTATTTATTCAAAAATGTTATTTTTTTATGTCTTTTCAGGTTTGCTTTTGGGGAACGTCGTGGGACCTCACCATGGATTACGGCAGACCTTTTGTATTTTTTTATTTCTAAAAAAACAAATAAATAGGTGAACAAGGGTGGAGCCGAGGGGTTTTTGTTCAAATAAACTTTTTATTCTTCTTTCAACTACTGGGTTAGTAATGGGGGTGTCTGCTAGACGCCACCCATTACTAATACCAGGGCTTGATGCCAGCTGGAGCTGACACCGCACCAGGGCAATGGGAAGAGTCGGGTTCACCACCAGAATCAGCGCATCTATTGGATGCGCCATTTCAGGGGCTGCTGCGGGCTATTATTGTTATGCTGAAAAAGGCCAAATAACCATGGCCCTTCCCACCCTAATAATATCAGCCCCCAGTTGTCTGCTGTACCTTGGCTAGTCTTAGTAAAATAGAGGGGACCCCACATCATTTGTTTTTTTTAAAACTAAAAATTTAAAAAATAAGTGTTAGATCCCCTCTATTTCTAATAACCAGCCAAGGTACAGCAGAGAGCTGAGGGTTGCAGCCATTAGTTGCTGCTGTTCCTGGGCTGGATATGAAAAATGGGAGAACCCTATGTCATTTTTTTTTGTAATTAAAAAATAAAAATGCTATAAAACAGCTGGCAAAGCTAGCTAGCTGTCTATCTATTGAGCTATTTAATTTGTTCAACCTTATTTTCTTTCTTTATATCTCTCTATCAATTATATCTGTTTTATCTATCTATCCCTCTATTATCTATCTATCTATCCCTCTATTATCTATCTATCTATCTATAGGCTGCTTTACATGCTTCAATTTATCATGCGATCGCATTTGCGATCGCACCCGCCCCCATCGTTTGTGCGGCACGGGCAATTTCTTGCCCGTGTCGCACAATCCTGTAACCCCCCGTCACACGTACTTACCTTCCAAACGACCTCGCTGTGGGCGGCGAACATCCTCTTCCTGAAGGGGGAGAGACGTTCGGCGTCACAGCGACGTCACACAGCGGCCGGCCAATAGATGCACAGGGCCGGAGATGAGCAGGACGTAAACATCCCGCCCACCAACTTCCTTCCGCATTGCTGGCGGGACGCAGGTAAGCTGAGGTTCATCGTTCCTGGGGTGTCACACGGAGCGAAATGTGCTGCCTTGGGAACATTGAACAACCGGACGTTCAATTTTTAGAAAATGAGCGACGTGTCAACGATGAACGAGAAGGTGAGTATTTCTGCTCGTTCATAGCTGTCACACGCTACGATATCACTAACGATGCCGGATGTGCGTCACTTACGACGTGACCCTGCCGACATCTCGTTAGATATATCGTAGCGTGTAAAGCCTGCTTTACGATCTATCTTATCTGTTCTGTCGATCTATATGTCTATTTGATCTATTCTATCTATCTATGATCTATCTATCTTTCTATATCTATCTATAATCTTTCAGGCTTTGCATATCTTTTACACATTAAATAACCATTCATTTCAGTATCATGCATTTTTTACCGGTACCAGTCACATGGATGTCACACGTATACAAACATGGACGTCAAACAGACGTCATACGTCATACGGATGTTACACATATGACACATGGATGTCACACCGATGATCATACTGGTATGGTATGGCTTGCACCTGTTTAAACACGGACGTGTTTAAAGGGGCCTTAATTGTAGCACAATAAAAATGTAAGCATTTAATTCCTTCAGTTCTCCTTAACTATTATTGACACTGTGTAATATATAGGGATATACGGCAGGGGGAGCAGCTGTTCCCTTAGTCCTCCTAACAATGTACCTGGCCTCTACAGTAGACACTGTGTTTAATATATAGGGATTAGGGCTGAGCGGACCCGGACTGTAAAAGTTTCAAACATGCCCGGGTTCCGGACCCGGGCCCGGGATTCCGAGTGTACGATCCGGATTTGGCACTGGGGACATTAATGGAAAAATAAAGAAAACAAGAATTAAGCGTTTCATACTTATGGAGACTCGGTGTCATGGCGGCAAACTGCTTCCGGGTCGTGCATTCACTAACTGCACTGCACAATAGGTTTATCGCATACACGCACCTTTCCGTGCTATCTCTGCCCACCAGCTATCGTTTCCTCTGTGTTTGGTTGCAGTCAGATGCGCCCCCAGCCTGTTACAGTGTCTGCCTGCAGTCATCGCTTATCGCGGCTCAGTCATTGTTTACACTCACAGCCAGTGGTTGTTTTCTATGGCCGCTCACTGTGAAATGTAGCAGAGCTGAAAGCGGCGTGGGACCTCGTGCGGATTACGCCGAACCTGGAGGGGTGTGTTGGGGGTTAATAAAGTGGTGAAAGAGGGTGTGTTTTTGTATTTTATTCCAAATAAAGGATTTTTCTTTTTGTTTGTACTTATTTACTTTCATTTACAGATTTGTGATGCAGGTATCGCACAGACGCCTGCCAGTACTAACCTAGAGTTTAGTAGCACCTTATTACCCTGATTGCCACGTCACCAGGGCAACGGAGGAGCAGGTAAAGCACCGGGATTGTCACATCTCATGCATGCGGCAATACCGGGCGGCTGCGGGCTGAGAATACCAGCCCCTAGCTGGCTTTATCTTGGCTGGGTATTAAAATTTGGGGTGACCGCACGTCATTTTTTTTTTTTAAATAATTTATTGAAATGAAAATAAAAGCCACATGCGGTTTCTCTTAAGCCAGAGTCACACTTGCGAGAGACTTGCGCGAGTCTTGCGTCGCATCACTCGGCACAGCTGCACACTCTCCTAACAGGAGCGGGCAGCATGTATTTCTATGTACATGGATACTCATGTTCAGAGAGCGGCAGGCCATGCTGGGTGCTGTCATGCCAGACTCGCACGAGTCTTGCATCGTATCACCCGACACAGCCGCACACTCTTCTGACAGGAGCGGGTCGCATGAGTTTCTATGTACATGCACACTCACCAAACTGACCTACAGACACTTGCACTGCTTTCCCCTCCCACGGCCGTCCTGGTGCCTGTGATTGGTTGCAGTCAGCTGACACGCTGCCACTCAGGGTGGGGGTGCGTCTAACTGCAACCAATTACATGTGATGGTGGGAGGGCAAAGCAGTGAATATTCAATTGTCGGCTCCGGAAGGTAAAGCGTGACTTGGAAAAAGTGTGCCTACTTTTTTCTCTCTTACCCTCTGCAAGTATACCGGCATGGACTGACCGGCGGGTCTCGTGCACCTTGGAGGATTACATGATTTTGGATGACAGGTGGGCTGGATAACCCCCTTTTTTTTGTATACACTGCAGGGACAGCAGCTTGTCCCCCTAGTCCTCCTCACACTGCACCCGGCCTCTGTCTGCAGACACTGTGTGTAATGTATACACTGTAGGGACAGCATGTCATCCCCCTAGTCCTCCTCACACTGCACCCGGCCTCTGTCTGCAGACACTGTGTGTAATGTATACACTGTTGGGACAGCATCTCATCCCCCTAGTGCTCCTCACACTGTACTCATCCTCTGCTGCAGACAGTGTGTGTAATGTACAGTAATGGCCAAAAGTTTTGAGAATGACACTAAAATTATATTTTCACATGATCTGTTGCCCTCTGGTTTTTAATTGTGTTTGTCTGATGTTTACATCACATACAGAAATATAATTGCAATCATATTATGAGTACCAAAAGGTTATATTGACAGTTAGAATGATTTAATGCAGCAAGTCAATATTTGCAGTGTTGACCCTTCTTCTTCAGGACCTCTGCAATTCTCCCTGGCATGCTCTCAATCAACGTCTGGACCAAATCCTGACTGATAGCTGTCCATTCTTGCATAAGCAATGCTTGAATTTTGCCAGAATTTGTTGGTTTTTGTTTGTCCACCCGTCTCTTGATGATTGCCCACAAGTTCTCAATGGGATTAAGATCTGGGGAGTTTCCAGGCCATGGACGCAAAATCTCTATGTTTTGTTCCATGAGCCATTTAGTGATCACCTTTGCTTTATGGCAAGGTGCTCCATCATGCTGGAAAAGGCATTGTTGGGCGCCAAACTGCTCTTGGACAGTTGGGAGAAGTTGCTCTTGGAGGACATTCTGGTACCATTGTTTATTCATGGCTGTGTTTTTAGGCAAGACTGTGAGTGAGCCGATTCCCTTGGCTGAGAAGCAACCCCACACATGAATCGTTTCAGGATGCTTAACAGTTGGCATGAGACAAGACTGGTGGTAGCGCTCACCTCTTCTTCTCCTAATGTCCCAAACAATCGAAAAGGGGATTCATCTGAGAAAATGACTTTACCCCAGTCCTCAGCAGTCCACTCGCTGCCATTGCTGAGCTAGCTCGGCACTGCTGGTAGTCCGATCCCGCAGCTGAAACAGTTTTAAGATACGGTCCTGGCGTTTGCTGGTCCTTCTTGGGCGCCCTGGAGCCTTTTTGGCAACAATGGAAGCTCTCTCCTTGAAGTTCTTGATGATGCGATAGATTGTTGACTGAGGTGCAATCTTTGTAGCTGCGATACTCTTTCCTGTTAGGCCATTTTTGTGCAGAGCAATGATGGCTGCATGTGTTTCTTTAGAGATAACCATGGTTAACTGAAGAGAAACAATGATACCAAGCACCAGCCTCCTTTTAAAGTGTCCAGTGGTGTCATTCTTACTTAATCATGACTGACTGATCGCCAGCCCTGTCCTCATCAACACCCACACCTGTGTTAATGGAACAATCACTAAAACAATGTTAGCTGCTCCTTTTAAGGCAGGAATGCAATGATGTTGAAATGTGTTTTGGGGGTTAAAGTTCATTTTCTTAGCCAATATTGACTTTGCAAGTAATTGCTGTTAAGCTGATCACTTTATGACATTCTGGAGTATATGCAAATTGCCATTAGAAAACCTTAAGCAGTAGACTTTGTAAAAATTTATATTTGTAGCATTCTCAAAACTTTTGGCCATGACTGTATACACTGCAGGGACAGCAGCTTGTCCCCCTAGTCCTCCTCACACTGTACGCGGCCTCTGTCTACAGACACTGTGTGTAATGTATGCACTGCAGGGACAGCAGCTCATCCCCCTGGTCCTCACACTGTACCCGGCCTCTATCTGCAGACACTGTGTGTAATGTATGCACTGCAGGGACAGCAGCTCATTCCCCTGGTCCTCACACTGTACCCGGCCTCTATCTGCAGACAGTGTGTGTAATGTATACACTGCAGGGACAGCAGCTCATCCCCCTGGTCCTCCTCACACTGTACCAGGCCTCTGTCTGCAGACACTGTGTGTAATGTATACACTGCAGGGACAGCAGCTCATCCCCTGGTCCTCCTCATGATGTACCCGTCCTCTGTCTGCAGACACTGTGTGTAGTGTATACACTGCAGGGACAGCAGCTCATCCCCTGGTCCTCCTCATGATGTACCCGTCCTCTGTCTGCAGACACTGTGTGTATTGTATACACTGCAGGGACAGCAGCTCGTCCCCCTGGTCCTCCTCATAATGTACCCGTCCTCTGTCTGCAGACACTGTGTGTAATGTATACACTGCAGGGACAGCAGCTCATCCCCCTGGTCCTCCTCATAATGAACCCGGCTCTGTCTGCAGACACTGTGTGTAGTGTATACACTGCAGGGACAGCAGCTCGTCCCTCGGGTCCTCCTCATAATGTACCCGGCCTCTGTCTGCAGACACTGTGTGTAGTGTATACACTGCAGGGACAGCAGCTGATCCCCTGGTCCTCCTCATAATGTACCCGTCCTCTGTCTGCAGACACTGTGTGTAGTGTATACACTGCAGGGACAGCAGCTCATCCCCTGGTCCTCCTCATGATGTACCCGTCCTCTGTCTGCAGACACTGTGTGTAATGTATACACTGCAGGGACAGCAGCTCGTCCCCCTGGTCCTCCTCATAATGTACCCGTCCTCTGTCTGCAGACACTGTGTGTAATGTATACACTGCAGGGACAGCAGCTCATCCCCTGGTCCTCCTCATAATGTACCCGTCCTCTGTCTGCAGACACTGTGTGTAGTGTATACACTGCAGGGACAGCAGCTCATCCCCCTGGTCCTCCTCATAATGAACCCGGCTCTGTCTGCAGACACTGTGTGTAGTGTATACACTGCAGAGACAGCAGCTCGTCCCCCTGGTCCTCACACTGTACCCGGCCTCTATCTGCAGACACTGTGTGTAATGTATGCACTGCAGGGACAGCAGCTCATCCCCCTGGTCCTCCTCACACTGTACCAGGCCTCTGTCTGCAGACACTGTGTGTAATGTATACACTGCAGGGACAGCAGCTCATCCCCTGGTCCTCCTCATGATGTACCCGTCCTCTGTCTGCAGACACTGTGTGTAATGTATACACTGCAGGGACAGCAGCTCATCCCCTGGTCCTCCTCATAATGTACCCGGCTCTGTCTGCAGACACTGTGTGTAGTGTATACACTGCAGGGACAGCAGCTCGTCCCCCGGGTCCTCCTCATAATGTACCCGGCCTCTGTCTGCAGACACTGTGTGTAGTGTATACACTGCAGGGACAGCAGCTGATCCCCTGGTCCTCCTCATAATGTACCCGTCCTCTGTCTGCAGACACTGTGTGTAGTGTATACACTGCAGGGACAGCAGCTCATCCCCTGGTCCTCCTCATGATGTACCCGTCCTCTGTCTGCAGACACTGTGTGTAATGTATACACTGCAGGGACAGCAGCTCATCCCCTGGTCCTCCTCATAATGTACCCGTCCTCTGTCTGCAGACACTGTGTGTAGTGTATACACTGCAGGGACAGCAGCTCATCCCCCTGGTCCTCCTCATAATGAACCCGGCTCTGTCTGCAGACACTGTGTGTAGTGTATACACTGCAGAGACAGCAGCTCGTCCCCCTGGTCCTCACACTGTACCCGGCCTCTATCTGCAGACACTGTGTGTAATGTATGCACTGCAGGGACAGCAGCTCATTCCCCTGGTCCTCACACTGTACCCGGCCTCTATCTGCAGACAGTGTGTGTAATGTATACACTGCAGGGACAGCAGCTTGTCCCCCTGGTCCTCCTCACACTGTACCAGGCCTCTGTCTGCAGACACTGTGTGTAATGTATACACTGCAGGGACAGCAGCTCATCCCCTGGTCCTCCTCATGATGTACCCGTCCTCTGTCTGCAGACACTGTGTGTAGTGTATACACTGCAGGGACAGCAGCTCATCCCCTGGTCCTCCTCATGATGTACCCGTCCTCTGTCTGCAGACACTGTGTGTATTGTATACACTGCAGGGACAGCAGCTCATCCCCCTGGTCCTCCTCATAATGTACCCGTCCTCTGTCTGCAGACACTGTGTGTAATGTATACACTGCAGAGACAGCAGCTCATCCCCCTGGTCCTCCTCATAATGAACCCGGCTCTGTCTGCAGACACTGTGTGTAGTGTATACACTGCAGGGACAGCAGCTCGTCCCCCGGGTCCTCCTCATAATGTACCCGGCCTCTGTCTGCAGACACTGTGTGTAGTGTATACACTGCAGGGACAGCAGCTGATCCCCTGGTCCTCCTCATAATGTACCTGTCCTCTGTCTGCAGACACTGTGTGTAATGTATACACTGCAGGGACAGCAGCTCATCCCCTGGTCCTCCTCATAATGTACCCGGCTCTGTCTGCAGACACTGTGTGTAGTGTATACACTGCAGGGACAGCAGCTGATCCCCTGGTCCTCCTCATAATGTACCTGTCCTCTGTCTGCAGACACTGTGTGTAGTGTATACACTGCAGGGACAGCATCTCATCCCCCTGGTCCTCATGATGTACCCGTCCTCTGTCTGCAGACACTGTGTGTAGTGTATACACTGCAGGGACAGCAGCTCATCCCCTGGTCCTCCACATAATGTACCCGTCCTCTGTCTGGGCCGAATTATAACTATGACCGCGTTACACACAACTTGACCCCTCAGCAACAGCATCTTCCTCTGGTCTGTGCGGCGTTATGACGTCAGAGGGCATGGCTGGCTGTGATTGGATGCTGATATGACGCAGTGATTGGCTCTGTCTGTGGATGCCGCTTGTTCTCGTCGCATCTTCCCGTGAGGAGGAGGCGGTGATTGGTGCTGTCGTTTTCTCCTCCCAGTGTTCAGGAGGATAGACAGTTGCTATGGAAATAGACGGAAGAACCAATAGTCACGGCTAGTGTGAGGTGACGCGCCGGGGGAAGGCTTGGGAGCCCAGTGAGGAGGGTGCTGAGGCCGGCGCGATACGCCGGGGGCGGCTAGCGGATAAGCACCGCTCAGTGGGCGCAGGGGGCGGTGGGGGCAGCTCTCCGGGTACCGGGCCAAGCAGCCCGGCCTCTTCCCATGCCTCCGGAAGCCGCTGCAGAGGGGCGGCGGCGACGACGGAGGCGGAGAAGCGGCGAGGTGTGAGGAGCGGTGCATGCCGCCGGGGAGCGGAGGGGGACGATGCGCGAGTATAAGGTGGTGGTCCTGGGGAGCGGCGGGGTCGGCAAGTCGGCTCTGACTGTGCAATTCGTGACCGGAACATTCATCGAGAAGTACGACCCGACCATTGAGGACTTCTATCGTAAGGAGATCGAGGTGGACTCGTCCCCCTCCGTGCTGGAGATCCTGGACACGGCCGGTACCGAGCAGTTCGCGTCTATGCGGGACCTGTACATCAAGAATGGGCAGGGCTTCATCCTGGTGTACAGCCTGGTCAACCAGCAGAGCTTCCAGGACATCAAGCCCATGAGGGACCAGATCATCCGCGTGAAAAGGTGGGCGAGGGGCGCCGGGCAGGGCGTGGTGGGCGCAGGATTCCGGGGCTCTGCAGAATTCGGGGGGCTCTGCATTAATTTGCGGGGCCCTGCAGAATTCCAGGTGCCTCTGTATTAATCTGGGGGCCTCTGCAAGATCCCGGAGGCCTCTGCAGGTTCCTGGGGCCTCTGCATTAATCCGGGGACCCCTGCAGGATTCCGGGCGTCTCTGCAGTTTCCCGTGGGGCCCTGCAGGATTCGGGGGGCTCTGCATTAATTCAGGGGCCTGTGCAGGATTCAGTGGGGCCTTTGTAGGATTTCGGGGACTTATGCAGTCCCTCCATTGTGTCTCCTGGGCCTGCACATGTCTCTGCTGTACGGATCGGCCTGGGATCAGCCTTTGTCCTCCTGCAGCCTCTTCCCTCAGCTCCCCACATCCAATTCTCCCTCAGCTCTTTGCTAATTGTTGCTATTGGCTTTCTTCATATCAATGGAATTTATCACATCTTGAAATGTCAGCACTAAGAGGACACTGTAAATAATGCTGAAAGGGAAGGCAGGGTATTTTACCACTCTTGAGGTTGACTCTGCAGTTTACTTCCCAGATCTCCGCCACCTGTTTGGGTGCTCCGTCATCTTGCCGTGTCCTCAGGTACCAGGTAGCCACACTTGCCATGTCACCACTGTCTGCTGCCAGTGGAGCAGAAGTCAGAGGGGGACAGGGAATATTTCAGGAGGTAAGTATACTGGCTGGGATTATAGCCCAAACACATTACAAAGCTGAACAGTATTTGACTTGTATCCCCCTTTAATATAAGAACGGTCCAAAGCCATCAGAATGGGAGGCACGTGTACAGAGCTGGTCTCCATTCTAGCTTATAGAGTGTACATTGAGGGACCTCACCCCTGCTATGTTGTACATTTGCCCTAATGAAGTATATGGACTGCGGTTGTCTTCGTGAGCTCGCTTTAAGGTTACCTACACAATGCGGATTTTCCACAGCAAATCTGTATGTTAGGCTGCTTTTTTAACATCCGTCATGAACGTTTTTTTAACGCACAAACAGATCCAGTGCAAATGCATCATTGCATCATTTCAATGCATTTGCAATGGACTCGCATCTACATGCATTCACATGCGTTTGCGTGCGTTATAGTAAGGATCCAGCGACTTGCAGTTTTTTAACTTTTTTCAAAAATGCTACTTGTAGCGTTTTTGAGCTGCGTCCAAATACTGCAAATTGCTGGATCCTGACTAAACAGCACGCAAACGCAAGTAAACGCTGGCATGCTGATAGACAGGATCCTGCTTGCTCTACAGAGCATGCACAGAAACCAGCCTCAGGTGATCAGTCCCTCTCTCCTCCTCCCTCCCCCTCCCTCTCTCTCCCCCTCCCTCTCTCTCCACTCTCCCCCGCCTGAGATTGGAGGCCGCTCGTAACCAAGGTAAACATCGGGTAACCGCGGTCTTAGTTACTCAATGTTTATCTTGGTTACGTGTGCAGGGAGCAGGCAGCCGGCTCCTAGCTGCTGCAGACGCTCGTAACCAAGGTAAACATTGGGTAACCGCGGTCTTAGTTACCCAATGTTTATCTTGGTTACGTGTGCAGGGAGCCTGGCTCCTTGCAGCTGCAGACACTCGTAACCAATGTAAATATCGGGTATCCAAGCAAGTTACCCGATGTTTACCTTGGTTACGAGACTCCACAGCTGTCAGAAGCTGGCTCCCAGTCTTTCACGTTCAGTTCCCCTCCCGATCACATGACTCCAATGCCCGCCCATAAACTTAGTGACAGGATCCTGCAAAATAATACATGCGTTTGCATGCGTTTTTTTGCTGTAAAAGCAGGATCCGCTTTTGCAGCAAAAAAACGTTCATGACGCATGTTAAAAAAAACGTAGTGTGAAAGCAGCCTTACTTGTGGATTTCATCCTTTGAAGATTTTACTCTATGCAAATCAAAGTATTGACATTCTGTAGATTTCAAAATCCACCCCGCAGGTCAATTTACACATAACAATATTCCCACACCTTACAGATGCTTAACTTGTACCGTGTTATCCTGTGGATTTTCTGCACTTACATCTCAAAGGAACATCCGCAGCGAATCGAATATACACATTGTGCGTTTACCTTGCTTGCATTCAGTGAATGGATACACATTGCGCATTTACCTTGCTTGCATTCAGTGAATGGAAGCATTCTTATTTATATCGTAAGACTGAAAACTGGGGCAGACTTTATTCTTCAAAGCTGTTGTTTCCAGTCCTGACAGTTGTGAGAGCTGAATGCATCTGCGGCTCGTCTTGTTCTTGTCCTGAGGTGTTACCCATGGACCAGTCATTGCTTAGCTCCCAGGGGATTTCATTAACTGGCTACAATTGTAGCAAATTCTTAGCTGTTGGAAATTTAGGGTCTGTGCAGCATTTCAGGCTCTAGGTATAAACAAGCATGTTCCCATGGATCAGAGACAACACACACAAAGTTTCTTCACTTTGCATTATACATGTGTGTTCCGTAATACACACTTCTGTGGGACATCTCAGGCAGGTGAAGCGGTTTGTATAAAACTTACAAATTCTTCCAATTTTTCCATTCCAATTTCCATTGGCTACTGATGTTTACATACTTATTTTCCTGGTGTTGGGTATGTCTGTAATTTCAGCCTGATCCTGTACGCTACATTTCCCAGCATGCAACGTGCCTGACACTTTCTGCAGGAAAGGCTCCCAGACCTTTAAGTTCTTCAATTTTATTTTCCTGTGTTATAGAAGCTAACTGTCATCTGCACATGTTCCAGCTGTTTGGCACCACATAAGGGTGTGAAATGTAAAAAACAGACAGTACTGTAGTTTCCACCTGTAGAAGGTCGTAGGGTTTGGCTCTCTGACTTTCCCTTTTTCCTTGCTTGGGGTTTATCCCTTTCTCTTTAGGACCCTGTGGCTTTCCTCACCTTTTCAGCTGTTAATCTGCAGCACTTCCCAATGTGTCTTTATATATGCTCATGCCCACTTACCCTGTGCTGGTGATAGGTCTAATACCGTTAACATGTCTTCAGTGCAAGCAGTCGGTTTGTATTCATCTGATGAAACTTTGTTGTTGTTGCAATTCCTCTCCCTGAGTCATCTGGAGATTATAGAATAGTAGAGTTGGATGGGACCTCAAAGGCCATTGCGTCCAATATCCTGCGAGTGCAGGTTTTCCTAAATCATCCCAGCTATATGTTTATCCAGCTTCCGCTTGAAGATTTCCATTGATGGAGAGATCACTACCTCCAGTGGTAGCCTGTTCCACTCCCTGACTGCCCTCACTGTCAGAAAGTTTTTCCTAATGTCTAATCTGAATCTTCTTCCTTTTATTTTCATCCCATTTCTTCTTGTACTTCTTTGTGCACATGACAGTAGGGTAGTTCCCTCTGCACTGTGACTATCTTTCAGATATTTGTAGACCGCTATTAAGTCTCCTCTCAGCCTTCTCTTTTGCAAACTAAACACTAATAGTTCTTTTAGCCGGTCTCCATATGACATGGTTTGCAGACCTTCTACCATCTTGGTTGCACTTCTCTGGACTTGCTCCAATATATTGATGTCTTTATTGAATTGGGGCGCCCAGAACTGTACACAGTATTCCAGGGCAGAGTATAGGGGAATAATTACCTCTCTTGATTTAGATTCATTTATTTTGTTTTATGCTCCATGTGTGTTCTTTAGAGCTTAGTGGAGTTGACTAAGCGCTCATCCCTTCCGTTCTCTACCTACAGCCTATTTCAGGGTCAGGTGTCCTGATAGCTGTGGAACCGATCTAGGGTGGTGAGCTAAGCCAGGGGCCAGCGTTTAGGGGTCTCCACTTCTTTCCCTAGATGCAGGGTTTCCCTTTCCTTTCAACGTTTGCTTGGTACTTCCCTGTACCTAGAGTGACACAATGTCCAGGATAACTGTGTAAGAAGATTACACTATGTGAGGCAACAACGCGACCCCTGACAGAAACATTAAGGGTATGTGCGCACGTAGCGTTCTGTCCCTGCAGAAATTTCTGCAGCGATTTGAACAGTACACGTGCGCTTCAAATCGCTGCAGAAACAGTCCGTAATGAAAAAAAAGCCGATTCCATACGCTGTGAGTACAGCCCATCCCATAGACAGAGTGGGGACTGCATGCAGAGCGCACGGAATAAGTGACATGTCACTTCTTAGAACGCGCGCTTCGGGCAGCAGCCGAAGCGCTGCGCTCTAATACGCCACGTGCGCACGTCTCCTCCATAATCTTCATAGATTATGCTGGGGACGCAGGAGGCATGCAGTTACGCTACGGTGCAGATCGCAGCGTAACTGCATGCAAATATGCAACATGCACACATAGCCTTAAAGTAGGGAGCATTAGTAAGCACAAGTACCGGTGCTAGGCTGTTTTTGTGCACTTAGAACATGGGATTGAAAATACCTAAATTATTGGTTGAGTGAGCATCTCAGCAATTGAAGGTGTCCAGCCGTTTGGATATAAAATGGTTACCAATTTATTAGTACAGCTTAAAAAGAAAATATTGCATCAAGGCAAAAACTGACGCGTTTAATAAAATGTTAGACATTATGTAAGTGGAGAAACCAGCTATAACAAGACACACCAAATTGAATGGGTAATTACGAAAGCCAGGAAGAGTGTGGGACTGGTGACTAAAACATGAGAAAGCAACACCTAAGTTCATTTTTTGACAGATTGTGAGTCAACAGTTCACACACAGCAAAAAAAAGTAAAATTTGGTAAGTGAACTTCTAACATCCTGGGCATCATAAGCATATACAGTATCTGGCCTATACTGTCTGAAGGTGATGAGCTTCAGTACCTAGCACAGCTGCTTGTACGGACCATTAGCTTGGTAAACCAGAAAAGGATGGGCAATGGTGGCAATGCTGTGGTCTCTTTATTGTACTGATTGATGGCAGTCCGAAAGGTCCTAAAAATAAGACCTCAATGTTTAAAACCCCTGGAACCCTTTTAAAGGGAACCTGTCACCAGTTTTTTTGCCCTATAAGCTGCGGCCACCACCAGTGGGCTCTTATATACAGCATTCTATCAGGCTGTATATAAGAGCCCAGGCCGCTGTGTAGAACATAAAAAAACACTTTAATACTCACCGAAACCGGTCGCTGCGTTGGATGTGGTTCAAATGCGCGTTTTCGTCCTCCGGTGCCAGCGCCTCCTGTTTCGTCCATCTTCGTTTTCCTTCTGAAGCCGCGGTGCATGACACGTCTACGTCATACACACTCGCCGGTTCCACGCATGCGCACTACAACACTTTGATCTGCCCTGCTCAGGACAGATCAAAGTGCGCCTGCTCAGGACCTGAATGCAGGCGAGTGTGGATGACGTAGGACGTGTCATGCACCGCGGCTTCAAAAGATGGAGGATAAAAATGACCCAAAGAGGAGGCACCAGACCCGGAGAACGGAGATGCCCATTTGACCCACATCCAGCGTAGCGACCGGTTTAGGTGAGTATTATATGGTATTTTTTATGTTTTACACAGCGGCCTGGGCTCTTATATACAGCATGTTAGAATGCGGTATATAAGAGCCCGGTGGTGGTGGCCGCAGCTTATAGGGCAAAAAACTGGTGACAGGTTCCCTTTAAGTTTTTTCCTCCTCTTTCAGTTCCCGATCACAAAGTATAGATGCCTAAAATATCCTCACTTTAGATTTTGTCTGCACAAGTTAATGTAACCTTCCTGGGTAATTACATTCTTTCTGTCCCATCTCCCTATTTCAAATGTCTTAAGCCACATGCACACGTTGAAAACTGGGTAAGGTTTTTTTTTCTTTTTTTTTACCTCCATATTTGTAGCTAAAACTAGGAGTGGGTGAAAAATACAGAAGTGTTGCCTGCGTTTCTATTATACTTTTCCTCTGATTGTTCCACTCCTGGTTTTGGTTTTCAAATAATGAGCTTAAAAACTTACCAAATACTCAACGTGTCCATGTGGCCTTAGGAGAGCTTCATGAGAGGTATACTATGGTCAGTGTGGACCAAACGATTTACTGAAGGTCAGATAGAAGATCTTATATGTATTGTGTATGGAGCAGATTACTGATGCCATTCATAATACTTTAGGAACTGGTTTCTTATTGACCAGTATACACAATGTGACTGATTAAAGGGAACCTGTCACCAGATTTGGCGACTAAGCTGCAGCCACCACCACTGAGCTCTTATATACTGCATTCCAGAATACTGTATATAAGAGCCCAGACCGCTGCGTAGAACATAAAAAATACTTTTATGATACTCACCTAAGGGGTGGTCCGGTCCAATGGGTGTCACTGCTCTCTGGTCTGGTACCTCCTCTCTCTACGGCAATCACCTTCTTATGAGGACCAGTGTCCATGATGTGCACATTAGCCGGCATTGAGGTCCTGCGCAGACGCACTTTGATCTGCCCTGCTCAGATAAAATTATTGTGGTGCACATGTGCGGGCGGTCTTTAAAAGGAACCTGTCACCAGATGTTCATAATACTTACCTAACAGTCGGTGCAGAGCAGACTGGTTGGATGGGCGTCTCTGGATCCCGTGCCTCCTCTTTCAGCCATCTTTGTCCTCCTTCTGAAGCTAGTGTGGATGACGAGTTCTACGTCATCTACACTAGCCGACATTGAGGTCCTGGACTGGACCGCCCCCTAGGTGAGTATTATAAAAGTATTTTTTACATTCTACAGGATGGCCTGGGCCCTTATATACAGTATTCTGGAATGCTGTATGTAAGCTCAGTGGTGGTGGCCGCAGTTTATAGTCGCCAAATCTGGTGACAGGTTCCCTTTAAACAGTGCTATAAGAGCAAGCAACTCTAATGGTAGTTTGGACCATTGGAGCCTTGTGACTGTAGGGGAAGGTATATCAATGCACCAATGCCAGATTTCTGCTGTTACATAATGTTGTTTTTGCTACGCACCATACCAGTCTTGTGGCCTTTTACCTGTATTGACACTGTGATTTATCTATATACTGCCACTTTAGTAATGAGTACAAGTGGGGTTGAGCTGCTCAGGTACATTTTGGTCAACTGGCTGCTTCCTAGCTATAACAGGAAACGTTATATCATCCTAGCTATGGATTGTGCAGTATTGTTATATACAGTATGTCACAAAAGTGGGTACACCCTTCATTTTTGCAAATATGTTATATCTTTTCATGGGACAACACTGAAGATATGACACTTTGATACAATGTAAAGTAGTCATACAGTTTGTATAAGGCCGGAGTCACACATGCGAGTAACTGGCACCGCATCACCCGGCACAGCCGCACACTCTCCAGACACGAGCGTCTTAACTGCATAGAAATACATGCAGCCGACCTGCTCCTGTCAGGAGAGTGTGCGGCCATGTCAGGTGATACAATGTGAGACTCATGCAAGTCACTCACAAGTGTGATGCCGTCGAGTCACTCACAAGTGTGATGCCGTCGTAACAGTGTAAATTTGGTCTGCCCTCTAAATAACTCAACAGCCATTAATGTCTAAACCACTGGAAACAAAAGTGAGTACACCCCTAAGTGAGAATAAGTGAGAATAGCCAAATTGTGCCCAAAGTGTCAATATTTTGTGTGGCCACCATTATTTTCAAGCACTGCCTTAACTGTCTTGGGTATGGAGTTCACTAAAGTTCACAGGAGCCATTGGAAACCTCCATGATGACATACATCAAATAGCTGGTGGATATTAGAGACCTTGTGCTCCTCCACCTTCCGTTTGAGTATTCCCCACAGATGTTCAATAGGGTTTAGGTCTGGAGTCATGCTTGGCCAGTCCAGCACCTTTGCCATCAGTTTCCTTAGACCAGGGGTGGGGAACCTCTGGCCCGCTGGGCGTATGTGGCCCGCAGTGACTTTTTTTTGCGGCCCCCGGACAGATTCCCAGGGACCGCCGTGCTGGGGCAGCAGCTGCATCTTGCTGCCTGTTGGCCCTTTAAAACCCTGCACAGCGTGTTCAATGCTGAACGTTGCAATTCCTATACCGAAGGACTACGTCCCCACGCTGGCACTGGCTAGCGTGAGGACATACTTTGTAGGCGGGATAGGCGCCAGGTGTGCTCCAGTCAAGCAGACGAAGAGCGATTGCCCCATCATCTCCCAGGTCCTGTGCCCGCAGCGGTCCCTGGTATCTTCAGCAGCGCTCTCCGTGCCCGGCTTCAGCAGCGCTCTCCATGCCCGGCTTCAGCAGTGCTCTCTGTGCCCACAACCTCCCCTAGGTGTGCCTGTCTGCCTTTTAGCCTCCCCCAGGCCTGTCTGCCTTTAGCCTCCCCCAGGCCTGTCTGTCTGCCTTTAGCCTCCCCCAGGCCTGTCTGTCTGCCTCCAGCCTGCCCCAGGCCCGTCTGTCTCCAGCCTCCTCCAGGTCTGTCTGTGCTCCCCCCAGCAATGTTTGTGCCCCCCATCTATGTCTGTGCTCCCCAGTGATGTATATACTCCCAGTGTTGTCTGTGCCGACCAGTGTTGTTTGTACCCCCAGTGATGTCTATGCCCTGCTGCTTCCCTAGTGATGTATATTCCTCCTAGCCCTCCCCTGAAATGTTTATGCCCCCCAGGCTATGTCTGTGCTCCCCAACAATGATGTATATACCAACAGTGATGTACAGTCAGGGCCAGAAATATTTGGACAGTGACACAAGTTCTGTTATTTTAGTTGTTTACAAAAACATGTTCAGAAATACAATTATATATATAATATGGGCTGAAAGTGCACACTCCCAGCTGCAATATGAGAGTTTTCACATCCAAATCGGAGAAAGGGTTTAGGAATCATAGCTCTGTAATGCATAGCCTCCTCTTTTTAAAGGGACCAAAAGTAATTGGACAAGGGACTCTAAGGGCTGCAATTAACTCTGAAGGCGTCTCCCTCATTAACCTGTAATCAATGAAGTAGTTAAAAGGTCTGGGGTTGATTACAGGTGTGTGGTTTTGCATTTGGAAGCTGTTGCTGTGACCAGACAACATGCGGTCTAAGGAACTCTCAATTGAGGTGAAGCAGAACATCCTGAGGCTGAAAAAAAAGAAAAAATCCATCAGAGAGATAGCAGACATGCTTGGAGTAGCAAAATCAACAGTCGGGTACATTCTGAGAAAAAAGGAATTGACTGGTGAGCTTGGGAACTCAAAAAGGCCTGGGCATCCACGGATGACAACAGTGGTGGATGATCGCCGCATACTTTCTTTGGTGAAGAAGAACCCATTCACAACATCAACTGAAGTCCAGAACACTCTCAGTAAAGTAGGTGTATCTTTCTCTAAGTCAACAGTAAAGAGAAGACTCCATGAAAGTAAATACAAAGGGTTCACATCTAGATGCAAACCATTCATCAATTCCAAAAATAGACAGGCCAGAGTTAAATTTGCTGAAAAACACCTCATGAAGCCAGCTCAGTTCTGGAAAAGTATTCTATGGACAGATGAGACAAAGATCAACCTGTACCAGAATGATGGGAAGAAAAAAGTTTGGAGAAGAAAGGGAACGGCACATGATCCAAGGCACACCACATCCTCTGTAAAACATGGTGGAGGCAACGTGATGGCATGGGCATGCATGGCTTTCAATGGCACTGGGTCACTTGTGTTTATTGATGACATAACAGCAGAGAAGAGTAGCCGGATGAATTCTGAAGTGTACTGGGATATACTTTCAGCCCAGATTCAGCCAAATGCCGCAAAGTTGATCAGACGGCGCTTCATAGTACAGATGGACAATGACCCCAAGCATACAGCCAAAGCTACCCAGGAGTTCATGAGTGCAAAAAAGTGGAACATTCTGCAATGGCCAAGTCAATCACCAGATCTTAACTCAATTGAGCATGCATTTCACTTGCTCAAATCCAGACTTAAGACGGAAAGACCCACAAACAAGCAAGACCTGAAGGCTGCAGCTGTAAAGGCCTGGCAAAGCATTAAGGAGGAAACCCAGCGTTTGGTGATGTCCATGGGTTCCAGACTTAAGGCAGTGATTGCCTCCAAAGGATTAGCAACAAAATATTGAAAATAAAAATATTTTGTTTGGGTTTGGTTTATTTGTCCAATTACTTTTGACCTCCTAAAATGTGGAGTGTTTGTAAAGAAATGTGTACAATTCCTACAATTTCTATCAGATATTTTTGTTCAAACCTTCAAATTAAACGTTACAATCTGCACTTGAATTCTGTTGTAGAGATTTCATTTCAAATCCAATGTGGTGGCATGCAGAGCCCAACTCGCGAAAATTGTGTCACTGTCCAAATATTTCTGGACCTAACTGTATGTACCCCCCAGTGATGTCTATGCAAACATCCACGTCTATGCCCCGCAACTTTGCTAATGATGTATATTCCTCCCAGCCCTCCCCAGTGTTGTATTTGCCTTCAGCATCTCCTTTGATATCTATACCCCCATTCTCCGTAGTCATGTCTATGCACCCCAGTCCTCTCCAGTGATCTATATTCCTCCCAACCCTCCCCTAAGATGTATATGCCCCCATCCCCTCCTGTGATGTATATACAGCAGTCACAGCCAAATGAAACCTGGAAAAGCAGTTGTGAGAAGCAACAAGATCAAAATCACTTAACATCACAGCCGCACCAAAGAGTAGAAGCTCCAGCCGCCACATTGAGTTAATTGTTTGACCAAATATATTAGAGTAATTTTCAAGTTGATAATTTTATGCGGCCCCCGAAGTGTGGTAGAAATTTCCAAATGGCCTCCGGCAGAAAAAAGGTTCCCCACCCCCTGCCTTAGACATTGGTCGTCTTGGACGTGTGTTTGAGGTGTTTGATTATATCGTGTTGGAATATTGCCCTGTGGCCCAGTTTCCAAAGGGAGGGGATCATGCTCTCCTTCAGTATGTCACAATAAATGTTGACATTCATGGTTCCCTCAATGAACTGTAGCTCCCCACAGCACTCATGCAGCCCCAAATTATTACATTCCTGCCACCATACTTGACTTTAGGCAAGACTCACTTGTCTTTGTACTTCTCACCTGGTTGCCCCCACACACACAATCTGAAACAAATAACTTTTTTCATGGTCTCGTCAGACCACGTTCTGCTTGTTTTCAGTAAACTGTGGGCTTTCTTGTGCATCATCTTTAGAAGAGGCTGCCTTCTGTGCCGGCAGCCATGCAGACCAATTTGATGCAGTGTATGGCGTATGCTCTGAGCACTGACAGGCTGACCCCACCACCGCTTTAACCTCTTAAGCAATGCTGGCAGCACTCATGCGTTTATTTTCAAAAGACAGTATAACGCTGAGCACGTGCACTGCTTTGGTTGACCATGACAAGGCCTGTTGTGAGTGAAACCTGTCTTGTTAAACCACTGTATGGTCTCGGCCTCCCTGCTGCAGCTCATCTTCAGGGTGTTGACAATCTTCTTATAGCCTAGGCCATCTTCATGTAGAGTAATAATTTTTTTTCAGATCCGCAGAGAATTGTTTGCCATGAGGAGCCATGTTGAACTTCCAGTGGCCAGTATGAGAGAGTGTGTGAGCGATAACACCAAATTTAACCCCCTGCTCCCCATTCACACCTGAGACCTTGTCACACTAATGAGTTAGATGACATCGGGGAGGGAAAATGTCTAATTGGGCACAATTTGGCCATTTTAACTTAGAGGTTTTTATTCACTTTTGTTGTCAGTGGTTTAGACATTAATGGCTGTGTGTTGTTATTTAGAGGGCACACCAAATTTACAGTTATACAAGCTGTACACTACTTTCCATTGTATTAAAGTTTCATATCTTCAGCGTTTTCACAATGAAAAGATCTAATAAAATATTTACAAAAATGTGAGTGGTGTATTCACAGTTGTGATATACTGTACATGGGAACCTCAGGCTTGCAGACTACTGCATACTCATTGAGTAATCGCATTAGATACAAGGTTTATTATTGTACATGTTCAGGAGTTGCACATGTTTATAAACTCGGGGAGTATTGTTGATACTGCCACACTGAATGATTTAATCAACAGCACACATAGGCCCCAATTCATTAAAGACTGACATTTCATACTCGAGTCATAATGAACTAGGCGCATCGAATTCCTGCTCACACATCGTTAAGTGGTGCTCCCTAGTCAGTGAATTAGGCGCATCTTATCTGTGGCGTGCACCTCGCCAGAAATATTAGGTTGATTTCACATTACCTTGTTCCCCATGTTTAGTGGTCCCATCGGGGCTTACATCCGAACCCCTTCATTGACTATAATGTGCAGACTGAGTCACCGTGTGCTCCGACGTGCACAATTTTCGGGCGTTTACTCCTATTGGAAGTGGACACCCAGACGTAGTAGACTATGTCTTGATGACTGCCTCCAGTAAGTGTATACGCCCGAAAACTATGCACGATAGAGTACACAGTGAATCTGTCTGCACCATGTCAATGGCCTCGTCAGCGCATAAGTCCAATGCTCTTTTTGCAGGGTGTTCAGATGTAAACCAAGAAGAGACCACTGAATGAGGGACAAAATGCTGTGTGAAAGCACCCTTACTCTTGTCAGAGACTAGAGTAACATTTCCGAGGAAAGGATCGCTGGTGCATTTTAATGAACTTGGTGGGAGCTGCCACATCCCGTTTCGGCTGCAGTCCAGCTGATTCCACTCTTGTGGTGCTGCCCAAAGATGCCAAAAGTTGCAAGTTTTCGTGTTGCACAAAAATGCCGTAATGTTTGAAGGAATTTTACATCACTGGCGTAAACACCTTAAAGCGCACCAATCACCAGGATTTTCCTATATAACCTAAAGGCAGGGCTATACTGGCACTATCATGCTGACTCTATACATACCTTTAGTTGTCAGCTCAGATGTATAGGTTTTGAAACACAAGCAAGTAAAGTTTGTAAAATCATCAGCCTTTTGAGTGACAGTAGCTGCAGAAGCTGATGTGGGTATTCATAGTTATCCCATCCCTCTGTTATGTGTGCTAATTCTATTATACAATCGATTTTACTTTGTGACTAAAAATACCTGTGCTGATGTCATACCCATGTGACCAGAAGGGGTGGGGCCTCAGCCAACAGAAAAATTTTGCTTCCTGGTATCCGCTATGTTGGCTGATGCCGCACCCCTTCTGGTCACATGGGGAGGACATCAGCACAGGTCCTTTTAGTCCTTTGGCGTTGCAAAATGGAGTGATAGCCTTCCTTATTCAAAATCCCTTTTACATTGTACAAATTTCCCACTTTAGCAGCACCAAATCAACCCCAGACCATCACATTACCTCCACCATGCTTGACAGATGGCATCAGGCACTCTTCCAGCATCTTTTCAGTTGTTCTGCGTCTCACAAATGTTTTTCTGTGTGATCCAAACAACTCAAACTTCGATTCATCTGTCCATAACACTTTTTTTTCTATCTTCCTTTCTCCAATGTCTGTGTTATTTTGCCCATATTAATCTTTGCCTTTTATTAGCCAGTCTCAGATCTGGCTTTTTTTGCCACTCCGCCTTGAAGGCCAGCATCCCGGAGTCGCCTTTCCAATGTAGACGTTGACACTTGTGTTTTGCAGGTACTATTTAATGAAGCTGCCAGTTGATGACCTGTGAGGCATCGATTTCTCAAACTAGAGACTCTAATGTACTTGTCATGTTGCTCAGTTGTGTAGCGGGACCTCCCACTTCTCTTTCTACTCTGGTTAGAGCCGATTTGTTCTCTCTTCTGAAGGGAGTTGTACACAACGTTGTAGGAAATATTAAGTTTCTTGGCAATTTCTTGCATGGAATATCCTTCATTTCTAAGAACAAGAATAGACTGTCGAGTATCACATGAAAGTTCTCTTTTTCTGGCCATTTTGAGAGGTTAATGGAACCAACAAATGTAATACTCCAGATTCTCAACTAGCCCAAAGGAAGGTCAGTTTTATAGCTTCACTAATCAACAAAACTGTTTTCAGCTGTGTTAACATACTTGCACAAGGTTTTTCCAGGGATTTCTAAACATCCATTAGCTTTCTAACACAGCAAACACAATGTACCATTAGAACACTGGAGTGATGGTTGTTGGAAATGGGCCTCTATACACTTATGTAGATATTGCATTAAAAAACAAGCGTTTGAAGCTAGAATAGTCATTTACCACATTAACAATGTATAGAGTGTATTTCTGTTTATTGTTAGCTTCATTGAAAAAAATTTGCTTTTCATTAAAAAATAAGGAAATATCTAAGTGACCCTAAACTTTTGAACTGTAGTGTACATTTGAGCTGACACCTAAAGGTATGTATAGAATCAGCCTGATAGTGCCAGTATAGCACTGGCTATAGATTATATAGGAAAATCCTGGTGATTGGTGTGCTTTAAAGAATCTGGGGACATAGTCTTTATTGATTTATTGTTGTCCATAAATACCAGAGAGGACCAGTTATATTTTCCAGCACTTTTTTAGTTATAAGATAATAAATATGTGGCTGAGAAAGTGGTATGTAGGTTTTATCAAATTGGCGTTAATAGTTGTCTACTTTCCTTTAACACTAGAACTACTGGACTCGTGACACCTATATATAAAAATACATAGTGCAAAGTAGTCAAAATGACTACCTCAGTAGTTCTAGTGTTAATCCTATCTCAAGGCTTCAGTTTTGAAGGGGGAAAATTTCTAAAGGAAAAAAGGGAAAATCGAAGACTAACAACTTATCTTTATTAAAACTCGCTCACATTAGCATTTAAATCAGACGAGAGCAATGCAGGAAAATCTCACATTTTAGTCGGACCATTTAGTCAATCTTGCAGATCAGATCTGCGACTTTTTCCTCGGCTGTAAACAGAAAAAAATTGCAGAATGCAATTAGAAATGTAGTATAGTTCTTCTGATCCGCTGTGTTGCTTACCCAATGTGCAGGTCATTGCAGCAGCTTAGGTATCTATCCGTGGTTATGACCATGCATATAGTGACAGACAGCTGTTAGTGGTCGTAACCATGCCTAAGCTACCGCAATGCTCTGCATATGGGGTAAGCTACAAAGCAAATCAGGAGAACTATACCACATTTCTAATTAGAGATATTTTCTAATATTATCATACCTACCACATATTGGGGTGGGATCTTGGGGATAGGAATAACCCTTTTACCTTTTTTTTTCCATCAGAGAATTCCTTAATGACCTATCCACAACTACCCGACTGCTAGGACCTGCACTGTTTGGCAGCACAGGAAATTTTATACCTTATGGGGCACTTATTCTTGTTAGACTAAAGCTGCAGTTGGGCATGTACACTTCTACTCCATTGTACCTGCAATAATAGTGCCCTGTTCTGCTGATCAGTGGGGATTCTAGTGGTCAGACCCCTCCCGATCAATAAATTATCACTTTTCCTGTGGATGGGTGATAACCTGTTTGCATCAGAAAACCCTTTAAAGGGAACCTGTCTGCTGATACATGCTGCCCAATCTGAGCTGCGTATTTCCAGTCCTGGCTGTATGAACTTAGCCAGATATATTTTGTCTCTGAAACACTGTGGCGCAGAGGAAAACATAATTAATAGCTGCCGGGGACCAATCCACCCTGTAGACTATTTAGACAGGCGGGTCTCTTGCAGCTTCTCTCTGTCTGCTGTCTATATGTGCAAGTAAGGATAGACCTGTCAATCCGGGACAGCAGGCAGGGAGAAGCAGCCGGGGACCCAGCAGTATTACTTGATGACACAGCTATTGGCTGATACATGCAGCCCATGAATTGGACAGCATGTATCAGCTGTCAGGTTCCCTTAATAGTGTGAATGTCCCCTTACACATAAAATCTTATATGTATATACAGTATGTATGGGTTATTTACATTATGTTAAAGGGATTGTCCCCTGTCCAACATTTATGCCGTATCCACAGTATATGCCATAAATGTCTAATGATGACCGTAGAGGTGACTGCATGTGCGGGCTCTCTTCATTCTCCATAGTAAGTTCTGAATACTGCACGGGGACCTAGAAGATGAGTATTCCGTAAGTGGGTTGCATTTCACTATTCTAAAACGGTATCATACGTGGCCATTGGCGTATTTGTTCACTTAAATTAGGTAAATGCAATCTGAGGATAGTACTTTTGACTCCATTTAACATGCTTTCTTGTTGTGTTTTTTTTTCTTCTTGCGGGACACAAAAACTTGGTAGACTGCAAAGCAAATTATACAGAGTCCATATTCTCATTCCTTGGATTGTTTGTTTAATACTGTTTTCAGGCCTGATGGGATAATGTTCCATAATACAAGAATAACCAAGTATGAGATCAGCCACATATGATAGACCCTAACACAGGTCATTGACTTCTAATGGATTCCATCTTGGCATTTTTTACTTTCACACATTGGTAGGGCATTCAGTTGGTAGCGCATTGTTTAGTCTAACTTTCTTTTAACGGCCTTTAGCTCAATCACAAGCCATGGCGACTTGATGGATGAACGGTCTGTAGGAAGATCGATCTTGTGCAAGCCTACATAAGTCCACTAGGGTCTTCTCCATTATTATTATTTTTTTTTTTATAGCATCAAGCCTTTGTGTTGCTGGTCTTCCTCTTCGTCTTGTTCCTTCTATTTTTCCAACCATAATGTCCTTCTCAAGTGATTGCTCTCTTCGTATGATGTGTTTTAACTAGGTAAATTGCAGCTTGGTGATCTTTGCTTTGAGTGACATGTCTGGCTTGATTTGTTCCTAAATTGATTAGTTCGTTTTGCCAGCCATGGTATTGTTAACATCCTTCTCCAGCACCACATTTCAAAGGCGTTGACTCTTCTTCTGCCTTGTTTATCGTCCAGGTTTTGCATCCATATGTTACTACAGACAAGACCAGACTATGAGCAAGCTGTGTCTTTGTCACCAGTAAAATGTCCAGTCACTTCATTGTTGATTTGCCCATACCTATTCTCTTATTAGCTTCCGGTGTCATCGCTGCATCTTGAGTGATCATTGATCTGAGTCCTTTAAAACTTTCAGTTTGTCGCAGTCCAACTCAAATGTGTCCCAGTCATACCTGGCAGTAGTCAATATCTTTGTCTTCTTTGTATTGAGTAGGAGGCCCATGTTTGAGTTTTCCATTTTGACATTCCAGAATAAGTCCATCATTCAATCTATGCTTGTTGCTATCTATGTCATATGATCTGCATATTAAGGCTATGTGCGCACTTACCGGATTTTTCGCGGATTTTGCCGCGGATTTGCTGCATGTTTCGCTGCAGAAAATGTTCATAACATCTCTGCAGTGAATCACCAGCAAATCCTATGGAGAAAAAAAATCCTGTGCGCACTGGGCGGAATTTGACAGCTGCGTGTTTTGCTGCGGGAATCCCGCAGCAAAAACAAGTGCATGTCACTTCTTTTCCGCACAGCGCTGCGGGATTTCACTCCATTGACTCAATGTTAATCAAGAAATCCCGCAGGGAATAACGCAGGCAGCAAATTCTGTGCGGTTCACTGCGTTTTCCTGCGTTATTCCCTGCGGTATTTTGCGGTTTACCTCCGGTAATGTGCATCACTTGCTTGCGGTTTTGCAGGGAAGTGATGTCATTACAGGAAGAGGAAGCCGTGCAGAGTAAACACACACACAGATCACACACACACAGACATCACAGACATAGAACACATAGACACAGACACATAGAACACACATAGAAAGAAAACGGAAATATAGGAAAAAAAGAACGTGGGCTCCGCTGCATATTTACCGTCCAGCCGAGGTAAGCACACAGCGGCGGCCCGGTATCCTCAGGCTGGGGAGGGAGAGGGGCAGGGATAATGTCCCCCGCCTCACTCCCCCTCCGGCAGCCGAGAATATCAGCCGCAGCTGCCCCGGGACTGTCGCATGCAATATGCGACAATACCGGCGTGTCCTCGGCTCTTCTTGCCACCGTGTAGCAGTGGTGGCAAGGTAATACAAGGGGTTAATGATGGTGGGGGACCACCGCCATTAACCCCAGGCTTGATCATGGCAGCGTCTATGTGACAGCTGACATGATCAACCCGTAAGTAAAGTGAAAAAAACACACAGAAAAATCCTTTATTTTAAATAAAACAAACAAGCCTCGTTCACCATTTTATTAACCCCTCCCGCACCAAAGCTCCGGCATAATCCAGGTCCGACGTCCAGCGCTGCTTCCATCCAGCCGCGACTGTCACAGAGACAGGCTGAATGCAGCAGAGGTAATTACCGGTCATTTCCCACGGCCGGTAATGTGAACTCACTGCCGACCGTGGGAAATGCAGCGATCTGTCATCTATCTATCTATCTATCTATCTATCTATCTATCCCTCTCTCTATCTATCCCTCTATCTATTCTTCTATCTACTCTCAGAATTAAATGACTTTTTTTTTTTTTTTTTTTTTTTTTTTCAATGTGCTTTATTGCATTGAAAGCAATAAAGCACATCCCAACCCGCACGCGGCAAAACCGCGGCAATACCGCGAACAATACCGCGGTAAAACCGCAGCAAACCGCGGCAAACCGCATGCGGTTTTCGGGTGCGGTTTCCCGCGGTTTTTTACCGCGGGTGCGGTAATCTTTGAGGGCATGCGGAATTTTCTCAAGAAAATTCCACTTCCCAGTGCGCACAGAGCCTTAAGATTGTTAATGATTCGTCTATAAATTTGTATTCCTTCTTTTTTAGCAAGTCGAGCCTTCCTGAAAATGGCTTCTGCATATAAATGGAAGAGAAATGGTGACACCTCGCTCTACGTGTTACTATTTTCCTTTTGACTCTGTTGCTTCTTGGTCTTTGTAAGCTTTCTAATGAGGCTTTCTAATGCGCAGCTTGACTCTAGTCTTTGCTGTTAAAAGTTCATGATCAGTTCCACAGTCAGCTCCTGGCCTTGTTTTTGTGGTAATGATAGACTACCTCCATCTTTTTCAAACATATCTGTGTAATGCTGTGTCTCTGCACTTCTTGCTTTCCTTCAGGGAAACGCTCTGACTCACCGCCACGGCCGGGTCCCTGCACACTACCATGCGTCTCTTACTCTCTTCCATGTGGGTTCTCCTCCCTCACCTCCCGGAGACTGTGCACACATCACAGCATCTCTGGGAGCGATCCTAAGGAGTGCGTATTCACCACTGTCCCTCTCTTAAAGGGCCAGTGCGCCACTCCCAGGAAATGCCTCCCAGCCTATTGCTGAGAGGAACTGGGTATTTAGGGCAACCTCAGTCTCATTAGGATAGTTGCCTGATTAACGCTCTAGTTTAGCTAGTTAATGTCCAGTACTCCAGCTAGCTAGTTGTCAGGTCCCTGTGTCTGTTCTGTCCTGTTGGCGCCCGTCTGTCCAGGCTGGGCCTCCTGCCTCTGCTACCCCCGCGGTCCCTGTTAACACTTCAGACTTAGTCCTGTCTGCTCATGTGTCTGTCCCTGCCCTGAGGGTCAGCTACCACAGTCCCGGTCCCTGCCCTGGGAGTAGCACCTGATTTCCGCCTTGCGGTGGGTGCTTAGTCAAGCCCATCCCATGAAAAGTGAAGGTCTGGGTTCCCCCTGTGGTCCAGTGGGTCCACAGTAGCATCACCTGGCGGCAGGTGTGACAATATGTAGTCAATTTTATTTTTATACACCCCATTCGGTAATGTCCAAGTGTCAAGTCTTCTTTTGTGATTTTGGAAGAAAGTGTTCTTGATGGACAGTTTTGTCGTGCAACAGTCAATTGATCGTCCTCCAGTCTTGTTTTGGTCACCAAGTCCAAAGTTTCAAACTACAAATTCATGTTTGCCGTGGTCCACTTTGGCATTCAAGTCTCCCATGATAATGAGCAAGTCTTGTTTTGGCGTCTTGTCAATTTCTTCTTGAACTTGATTGTAGAAAATTAAGGTGTGAATTGGGGGTTGACAGACCTTATGTTGTACTAGTTAATGAGATGTGAAGTCTCACATCTAATTAAATGGTGCCAAGTCAGTCACAGCCGCTAGAACCCTGGACAGCATGAAATAACCTCTACGAGGATGTAAGCTTACTAGGGAAGGGACTGATATAAATCTCAGTACTGCACTACAGAATAGTCTGCCACTATGTAAGTAACCTGATGAAATGAATAATAGATTAACTTGTTTTGAATAATTAGAATGTTTAAAAAAAAAAAAGTGTGAAGGAAAGAATTATTTTTGCAATAATCCATTTTGTACTGTATACACTACAAAATGATGTTCATATAGTTTATATCTGAGTGTAAAGTTGCGTGTGTGTGTGTGTGTATGTGTGTGTATATATATATATATATATATATATATATATATATACATACAGTTAGGTCCAGAAATATTTGGACAGTGACACAAGTTTTGTTATTTTAGCTGTTTACAAAAACATGTTCAGAACTACAATTATATATATAATGTGGGCTGAAAGTGCACACTCCCAGCTGCAATATGAGAGTTTTCACATCCAAATCGGAGAAAGGGTTTAGGAATCATAGCTCTGTAATGCATAGCCACCTCTTTTTCAAGGGACCAAAAGTAATTGGACAAGGGACTCTAAGGGCTGCAATTAACTCTGAAGGCGTCTCCCTCGTTAACCTGTAATCAATGAAGTAGTTAAAAGGTCTGGGGTTGATTACAGGTGTGTGGTTTTGCATTTGGAAGCTGTTGCTGTGACCAGACAACATGCGGTCTAAGGAACTCTCAATTGAGGTGAAGCAGAACATCCTGAGGCTGAAAAAAAAGAAAAAATCCATCAGAGAGATAGCAGACATGCTTGGAGTAGCAAAATCAACAGTCGGGTACATTCTGAGAAAAAAGGAATTGACTGGTGAGCTTGGGAACTCAAAAAGGCCTGGAGTCCACGGATGACAACACTGGTGGATGATCGCCGCATACTTTCTTTGGTGAAGAAGAACCCGTTCACAACATCAACTGAAGTCCAGAACACTCTCAGTGAAGTAGGTGTATCTGTCTCTAAGTCAACAGTAAAGGGAAGACTCCATGAAAGTAAATACAAAGGGTTCACATCTAGATGCAAACCATTCATCAATTCCAAAAATAGACAGGCCAGAGTTAAATTTGCTGAAAAACACCTCATGAAGCCAGCTCAGTTCTGGAAAAGTATTCTATGGACAGATGAGACAAAGATCAACCTGTACCAGAATGATGGGAAGAAAAAACTTTGGACAAGAAAGGGAACGGCACATGATCCAAGGCACACCACATCCTCTGTAAAACATGGTGGAGGCAACGTGATTGCATGGGCATGCATGACTTTCAATGGCACTGGGTCACTTGTGTTTATTGATGACATAACAGCAGACAAGAGTAGCCGGATGAATTCTGAAGAGTACCGGGATATACTTTCAGCCCAGATTCAGCCAAATGCCGCAAAGTTGATCGGACGGCGCTTCATAGTACAGATGGACAATGACCCCAAGCATACAGCCAAAGCTACCCAGGAGTTCATGAGTGCAAAAAAGTGGAACATTTTGCAATGGCCAAGTCAATCACCAGATCTTAACCCAATTGAGCATGCATTTCACTTGCTCAAATCCAGACTTAAGACGGAAAGACCCACAAACAAGCAAGACCTGAAGGCTGCTGCTGTAAAGGCCTGGCACAGCATTAAGAAGGAGGAAACCCAGCGTTTGGTGATGTCCATGGGTTCCAGACTTAAGGCAGTGATTGCCTCCAAAGGATCCGCAACAAAATATTGAAAATAAAAATATTTTGATTGGGTTTGGTTTATTTGTCCAATTACTTTTGACCTCCTAAAATGTGGAGTATTTGTAAAGAAATGTGTACAATTCCTACAATTTCTATCAGATATTTTTGTTCAAACCTTCAAATTAAACGTTACAATCTGCACTTGAATTCTGTTGTAGAGGTTTCATTTCAAATCCAATGTGGTGGCATGCAGAGCCCAACTCGCGAAAATTGTGTCACTGTCCAAATATTTCTGGACCTAACTGTATATATATATATATATATATATATATATAATATATATATATATATGTATGTGTATATATATCTCAAATTAAAATGTCATCAAAAAGTTCATTTATTTTAGTAATTCAATACAAAAAGGTAAACACACATATTATATAGTCATTACAAACAGAGTGATTTTTCAAGTGTCTATTTCTGTTAATGTTGATGATTATGGCTTACAGCCAATGAGAATCCAAAGGTCATTATCTCAGAAAATTAGAATAGTTACCACAAAATACCTGCAAAGGCTTCCTAAGCATTTAAAATGGTCCCTTTTGTCTGGTTCAGTAGGCTGCAGAATCAAGGGGAAGACTGCTGACTTGACAGATGTCCAGAAGGCAGTCATTGACACACTCCACGAGGAGGGTAAGCCACAAAAGGTCATTGCTAAAGAAGCTGGCTGTTCACTGAGCGCTAGATCTGAACCTATTACTGGAAAGTTGAGTGGAAGGAAAAAGTGTGGTAGAAAAAGGTGCACAAACAACCGGGATAACCGCAGCCTTGATAGGATTGTTAAGAAAAGGCTATTTAAAAATTTGGGGGAGATTCACAAGGAGTGAACTGATGCTGGAGCCAGTGTTCAAGAGCCACCACACAGACGACATGGGCTACAACTGTCACATTCCTTGTGTCAAGCCACTCATGAACAATAGACAACGCCAGAAGCGTCTTACCTGGGCCAAGGAGAAAAAGAACTGGATTGTTGCTCAGTGGTCCAAGGTGTTGTTTTCAGATTAAAGTAAATTATGCATTTCATTTGGAAATCAAAGTCAGGAAGAGTGGAGAGGCCACAATCCAAGCTGCTTGATGTCTAGTGTGAAGTTTCCACAATCAGTGATGGTTTGGGAAGCCATGTCATCTGCTGGTGTAGGTCCACTGTGTTTTTATCAAGACCAAAGTCAACGCAACAGTCTGCCAGGAAATTTTAGAGCACTTCATGCCTCCCTCTGCACCTGGCACCTGTCCACACTGCCAAAAGTACCAGTACCTGGTTTAATAACCACAGTATCACTGTGCTTGATTGGCCAGCAAACTCACCTGACCTAAACCCCATAAAGAATCTATGAGGTATTGTCAAGAGGAAAATGAGAGAACCCAGACGCAACAATGCAGAAGGCTGTTATCAAAGCAACCTGGGCTTCCATAACACCTCAGCAGTGCCACAGGCTGATCGTCTTCATGCCACGTCACATTTATGCAGTAATTCATGCAGAAGGAGCCCTGACCAAGTACTGAGTGCATTTACTGTACAGACTTTTCAGTAGGTCAACATTTCTGAGTTTAAAATCATTTTTTCAGTTGGTCTTATATAATATTCTAATTTTCTGAGATAATGACTTTTGGGTTTTCATTTGCTGTAAGCCATAATCATCAACATTAACAAAAATAAACACTTGAAATACATCACTTTGTAATGACTCAATATAATATATGCTGCTGATATTCTAATTTATTGAGATGCAACTGTATATCACGTGAGGCGATGAAATCTCACAATAATAAAAAAGTATCTATAATATTTTTTATTGTGTTATTTAACTTCCTCATGTGATGGGGAGTCACTCACTTGGCTGCATCTTTGAGGTAGTACACAGGAACACACTTATTAAAAAGTCCAATAGTTTATTAATTCATCATATAAACCGCTTCCTCGGGAACACAATGACATGGATTTACAGTCCGTTACATCCGCGGTATGCCTGCACAGGTTCGGATACACTACTCAAGATTCTCACTGACCCCGGCCAGTATTCCTACACTGATTTCAAGTCTGTTACCTCACGATATGCCTGCACAGGTTCGGATACACTCATCCACAGAAGTATTCCACTGACCTTGTCCAGTATTTATAAATACGGGTTTCAAGTCCATTACCTCACGGTACGCCCGCACAGGTTCAGATACAGTCATCCATAGAAGTATTCCACTGATCCTGACCAGTATTCATAAATGCGGATTTCAGGTCCGTTACCTCATGGTACGCCCACACAGGTTCGGATACAGTCATCCACAGAAGTGTTCCACTGACCCCAGCCAGTATTCATAAACATGGATTTCAAGTCCGTTACCTCCCGGTCCTCCGCACAGGTTTGAATACAGTCCTCCACATTAATATCCCACTGACCCTGGCCAGTGTTCTCACACACACAGATTTCAAGTCAATTAGCTCATGGTACCCCCGCACAAATTCAAATTCTGTCCTCCAGTATCCTAGTGAAATTATGTCTGGCTCCACTCACTTACCCTGGCCAGCCGAAGTGAAAACTCTCTTCTCCCAGGGGGTCTTTTCAGAGTCTTCAATATCTCTTTTGTCGGTTTGGCATAATATATGCATGTTTGTGTGTTATCTATGTACATTGTACATGGATATATTTTTACCCCCTGGTTCCCCCCAGATTTATATCTTTTGCCCTAGTATGTGTGTTTGCTTTATTTCAGGTTTTCTTTCCTTTATTTTTTTATACTTCACATTGCAATCAATTAAAGGGAACCAAACATCAGGTTTTTCGTCTATAAGGTGCAGCCAGTGCAGTACTGGCACTATCAGGCACAGTGTGTACATACCATCAGGGGGCAGCTCGGGTGTTTAGGCAGCGAAATCCAACTTTATAAAGTTTGAAAATTCGTGCACTTTTTGATTGACGTGTGCACCTCTCTCCTAATGTCCGGGCGTGTTATGCACGTGAATCCTCGTCCCCCCCCCCTGCCTGTTCCTCCCTCTCTCTGGTTGTATTTAAATTTCCCTCTTCAGTGACATGACGTCGGAGTTGGCGCCTGCGCATAGCGCTTACCGGCTACTGGCTACCGGAGGAAACTCCAGTAATGCCAGGCCTGGATTCAGGACACACACACAGACACCACACAGCGTGCGCACACACACACCACACACAGCGTACACACACACCACACACAGCGTGCGCACACACACCACACACAGTGTGCGCACTCACACCACACACAGCGTGCGCACACACACCACACACAGCGTGCACACACACACACAGCGCGCGCACACAGAGCGTGCGCACACACACACCACACACAGCGTGCACACACACCACACACGGCGTGCACACACACACCACACACAGCGTGCGCACTCACACCACACACAGCGTGCGCACTCACACCACACACAGCGTGCGCACACACACACCACACACAGCGTGCGCACACACCACACACAGCGTGCGCACACAGACACACCACACAGCATGCGCGCACACACACCACACACAGCGTGCGCACACAGACACACCACACAGCGTGTACACACACACCACACACAGCGTGCGCACACACACAGCGTGCGCACACACCACACTGCGCGCACACACACTGCACACACACACACTGCACACACACATAGCACAGACACACAGCTGTGAGTGCTTTCCTGCGGTGACCTGGCATTCAGAAGGTGAGCCCAGTTCAACGCAGGGGCGCACACACAGCATTGTGAACTCACCTCACCTGAGCCCCGGTGTCCTAGGCGGCTGCTGTGCTGGTAGCGTAGCAATCGCGTCCTCCTGTCAGCTGATCTCCAGTCCTGTTGTAACCGCGCGCGCTCCCGCTGTCACAACGGGATCTGAAGAAGCGAGGGCGCATGCGCCGCCCTCTCGTGCACCCGGCTGATCGGTACTGCGGGCTTCAGAAACATGGCGCCGGAGACAAGCGCTATGCGCAGGCGCCAACTCCGACGTCATGTCACTGAAGAGGGAAATTTAAATACAACCACAGAGAGGGAGGAACAGGCGGGGGGGGGGATACACGTGCATAACACGCCCGGACATTAGGAGAGAGGTGCACACGTCAATCAAAAAGTGCATGAATTTTCAAACTTTATAAAGTTGGATTTTGCTGCCTAAACACCCAAGCTGCCCCCTGATGGTATGTACACACTGTGCCTGATAGTGCCAGTACTGCACTGGCTGCACCTTATAGATGAAAAACCTGATGTTTGGTTCCCTTTAAGCTTTTTCCAGCCTTATGACCTTACCTACTTTTTGACACACTTTTTTAACTATGACCTTTATTTCTATGTTCCTCTCCTATGTACTTTTGTCATCCACTTTTCACCGCCCCGTCCCCCTCCATCCACCTCATCCATATCAGTTCTTCTCTCCTTCCCTCTCCCATGCTTTTTTTTCACCTTCCTGAATAATTTCAGTCCATCATGCTCTAGGGTTTCGCATCGTAAGCCATATCACAAATCCAAAAACCTATCCGCTCATTCTCCTCTTACTGCTGCTTCTTTCAGGCGGAATCTCCTAATCCTGGTCCACCCTGTGCCAACTTCATTCCCACCACCACCTGTCATAGAAACCCTGCGAACCTTATTAACATTAGTTATACACCTTCATCTCCCTGTTTTAATTGTGCACTCTGAAATCCACGGTGTGTATGCAACAAGCTTCCTTAACTTTCCAAGTACTTTCTCAATAACTCTCTTTTATCTGCTGGCCCTCACTCAAGCCTGGATTCAGGATTCTGACACTTCTTCCCCTGGTGCCATTTCTCATGGTGGCTTACATTTTTTCTATCACCCATGACCACACCATGTGGAGAGAGGATCCACCCTTCAGAGACAGGAAACCTACTATATAAAAGGGCTGTACCACTCCTATGCATCAGTTGGTTGCTACAAAAAACTCAGTTCCTTGACCATTTTTATGCCTGGCTGACGCACTTCATGTCCTCAGAATTACCAACCCTTATCCTTTCTGACCAACATCCCCAAAAGCAGTTCTCCCGACATCTGCGGGCTAGTATTCTCAGGCTGTAATGGCCCATGGTTATTTGGCCCTCCACAGCCTAAAGGCTGCAGTCACTCGAGAATTGTCGCATCCTTTAGATGTGATAATTCCGGCACTTTACCCAGCTCATCCTGATTGCCCTGGTGCGGTGGTAATATAATGAGTTAGTGACAGCTATGATTTGTCAAAAAAATCACAGCTGCCATCAAGCCCTTGATAAGTAATGGGCAAGGGTCCATGAGACTCCCCCCCCCCTATTACTAATCCTGTAAGTCAAAAGGAAAAAAACACACAGAAATTCTTTATTTAAAAAAAAAGTATATATAAAAAACCCACCCTCTTTCACCAGTTAACCCCAAAACACCCCCGCAGGTCCTACGTAATCCACAAGAGCAATAGGTCCCACGACGATCCCGCCTCTGTTACATCCAGTTTGCCTTGACCAATAACATGACCAGTGACTGCAGACTGCAGGAAACACTGACGGTAATGGGGGGACTTGGCTGTGAAAAGTGTTGACAATTGTCAGGTCACTGGAGGTCACACTCGGGGCTCCCTACTGCCCTCAGTGAAAGTGGAACCCGCTGCCGGATTGCCGTGCCCCACAATCCAGCAGCAGGTTTCACTTTCACTAAGAGCAGTGGGAGCCCCAGTGTGACGACTGGTGACTTCTCGGATTGCTGTTGCGCTGTGTCCCGCAATTCAGCAGCTATGAGGCCCGGAAGCCTTAAAAGGAGCCTTTACAGTAGCCTCTAAGTTTTTGGGAGATCCTAACTGTTGTGAAACCTGGAGGCTGTGAACTTTGGTAACACATAACAGCTGGGAACTCAAGGAACGTTAAAGGCTCCTTTAAAGTTTCTGGCCCTCACAGCTGCCGGAAGACCCGGTGGCTGTGAGCTCTGATAACCTTCGTACTTTTTCCTACAAAATTGTTACTTTAGCCCCAAATTTTGCATTTTTCACAAGGGTAACAAGAGAAAATGCACCATACAATTTGTTGTGCAATTTCTCCTGAGTACACAGATACCCTATATGTGGTGGAAAACTACTATTTGAGCAGTCAGAAGGGAAAGAGCGCCATTTGAATTTTAGAGCACAAAATTGGCTGTAATCATCAGCGGGCGCCATGCCATATTTGGAGAGCATCTGAGGTGCCTAAATGGTGGAACCCCCTCACAAGTGGCCCCATTTTGGAAACTAGACCCCCTCAAGGAATTTATCTAATGTTTGGTGAGCTTCACAGAATTTTAGAACATTGAGCAGTGAAAATTAAAAAATTTATTTTAAGCACCTAAATTTTGCATTAACCCAAAATCTTTAATTTTCACAAGGATGACATGAGAAAATGCACCATACAATTTATTGTGCAATTTATCTTGAGTTCGCCAATACCCTGCATGTGGTCGAAAACTACTTTTGAGGCAAAGTGAAGAAGTGCCATATTTGATTTCAGATTTAGTTGAAAGGATTTGGGGGTGCCATGTCACATTGGCAGAGCCCCTGAGGTGCCAGAACAGCAGAAATCCCCCAAAAGTGACTCCATTTTAAAAACTGTACCCCTTAATGAATTCATCTAGGGGTAGAGTGAGCATATTGATAATACGGGTGTCACAAAATTTATACTATTGGGCAGTGAAAAAAAAAAGTTACATTTTTACCACTAAAATTTTGTTTTAACCCCAGATTTCCAATTTTCATAAGGGGAATAGGTAAAAAAATGCTCCATAATAGATGTTGCACAATTTCTCCATAATTGACAATACCTGTACAGTACTGTTTGGCTGCACAGCAGGGTTTGGGAGGGAAGGAGCACCATTTGATTTTTAGAGCACAGATTTTCCTGAAATAGTATGAGGACTCCATTTGCAGAGCCCCTAAATGCCAGAACAGCACAAACCCCCTCACATGACCAACTTTTGGATATTAAACCCCGTCTGGGAGTTCATCTACGGGGTGTAGTGACATTTTAGTCTCTGGAAAACACCCATTGTGTCAAACACAATGAATGTTTCAGAATTAAAACTTGCAAATAAGCCTTTGTCGTGCCCAATACATTGTAATGCCCGTACATTGCGCCCAGCTTGTGCTTCTGGAAACCGGTACCCCGTAAATTAGGCGGACTCTCCTCTCTACAATAATGCCAAACATCTGGATGATAACTGTGGTTTAGGCACATTGTGGGGCTCAAGGCGGGGGGGGGGGCGGGGGCAGTGCATATTTTGCTGTACTTTTTTGAGGGGGTGGGAGCCATAGTGGTTTTCCAGAGCTTTTGTGCTACCAGTAACATGGAAGCCCCCTATATTTCTTTTAATATGACGGACCTGAATGGGGACTTGTGTTCTGTGCTAGTAGACTGATGTTTATATGGTTATGCTATTTTCTTAAAAAGAGGGTTTATAAAGACATTAGTATATATGCATATCTTATTAAGATCAAGTGCAAAGCCGGACATTGTTGATAAGACTTTGACCTTGCACAAGTGAGATATGATCATACAATATAATCTAGTGAAGATAAAAGTATTTTTCCATGATCAGTTTTATGCTTTATGAAGCTGCTTGAAGCATCATTATTTTACCACTCGGGCATAAGTTCATTATGTAATATTCAGGCTGCTAGTGAAATGTTAAACCTTGTTAGCAGCCTATGTGTGATAATCGTGTTGGCAGAGATTTAATTTCTTTTGTTATTTTTTTTCTTTCCCTACAGGTATGAGAAGGTGCCAGTAATCTTGGTGGGCAATAAAGTTGATCTAGAAAGTGAGCGTGAGGTATCATCCAACGAAGGCCGTGCCTTGGCTGAAGACTGGGGTTGTCCTTTCATGGAAACGTCAGCGAAAAGTAAAACGATGGTGGATGAGCTCTTTGCAGAAATCGTGAGGCAGATGAACTATGCAGCCCAGCCTGATAAGGATGACCCTTGCTGTTCTGCGTGCAATATACAATAGCAGTTTTATGTAATTTAGGTAGACATGACTATTTTAGCTGCAAAGGTTTAAAAAAAAAGTTTTAATTTTTATTTTTCATGTGTTTACCCAAAGAAAAGCATTGCGAGAGGACTGCATCTAGAACATGGTTACTATTTCAATAACCCATCCTAATCTGTAGTTTTTGACAATTGCCGAATTTTACCTTAGAAAATAATTTGTGGCATTCGTTTCTACAGCTGACAAAGCAATCATGATCCGCCACATTAAACAAAAAGCCCTTGATTTGAGACTGCTCGTACAAGATAAAAAGGCAAGACCATACATGAAGCAGCAACCTCAACCGCGGAGACATTCTTCCTGAACTGGACGGCAAGGGGCATTTATATCTACAGATCTGACTGTCGTCCCCTTGTGTATCTGACACTAATCCTAAACCACTCTGAATTACCCCACCTAACAAATGGATGAGGAACGGGCTGGATACAGAAGATGGAGACTTTGGACGTGGGATAGTCTTGTTTTGGGAAATTAAGCCATGTTGCTTCCAGTTGAGGGAGCAAGGTTTTATTTTCAGTATGCTTCCCAATGATTATGGACCTCAGTACTTCTGACGTGGGCCTCACTATGTTATTGGCTTGTTTCTATTTAGCGTATCAATTTGACTGAAAGTGAATATAAGGATTTGGGGTTTTTTTTACTTGATGCTGACAGGCTATTGTGAAGTGAATGTTGATGTGATGGGGTGCACAAGTTATGACGTTTCATTTGGATTGGACTTAAGTATTTATTATTTGCATGGGCAACTGCACACAAATGCAAATTACCTGCTTAATCTTGTTTGAAACGAAATTTCAATGGATTTACAATTTGAGAGCAGCAAATCAATACCGCATACAGTCATGGAATAAAAGAAACCCACTAGCATCTTCTAATATTGGGTAGAATAGTTTATTTCTTTTGTGAGAGTGAGAAGCGGTGTGAATGTGCCGTATATTTGTATGCTGGTTTACAATTCTTGTATTTGAGCTGAGGTTCATTGTATTTGCTCCACAGTGTATAATGTGTACACCGAACTATCCCAGAGAAGTGCTTTCTTGTGGCTCAGAATAGAATGTGTTATGTCACACTGAAAACAACATATTTTTTTTCTTTTTTTATCTTTCATTAGCTGCTTTTCATCAAGGACTTTGGGGTGTAATAAATTTTAGCACACTTTATATATGTTATGTTACTTTATGATCAAGATTTGATTTTTTTTTTCCATATTTCTTATTCCTGCCTCAACAGCTCCCAACTAAATCCATAATTTAACCCTTTACTTTTGTGGAGTGAAATGAATGGATTGCTGTTATCAAGCTAGAGTTATTGTATTTTGTTCCAAGTAAAGAAATTACAGTCAAATATTGTATTTTGCACATGTGATTGACACCCCCATAAATGGTCCTTTTACATCACTACGTACTTTGTGGTTGAAAGAACTTGACTTCCATGCAGGTTTTTTTTGTTTTTTTGTTTTTTTTCTTCTTAGGTCTTGGAAACAGTTTTTTTCAGATTGACCCGCACCTTGAAATGCAGTTGTGCATTTTTAAATCTCATAGTTTGCCTGTAAGATTCCTTTTTTTTGGAAATATCTTTTTGAAATGCTTTCCATAAAACCATTGGAAGGGCGGATGTTACTGGTTTTTGCAGCACACATTTTTCAACTGGCAAGAAATAAACTATATTTAACTTAGTTTTGTTTTTGGTTCCATTTTAAGAATATTTTTTATTTTGAAAGTTTGACAAACCTAAAAAATAAATACTGATATGTTATTGCAAAATAATTAAAGCTTTGGAGTGTATATTTTACCATCAAGAACTACTCCCAGGATTGCACATGTACGATAGGTTTTTTTTTTTTCTTTTCCCTTTTCTTTTTTTTTTTTAAAATAACCACTGCAGTTTAAAATTTTTTCTGGGGCCAAAGCCAGAAGTAGATCTAGCAGTAAATATGAGTCTTTTCAGTTTGTACCATTTTCTAGTTTTGGTTCAAAACCATAAAATCAACCTAAGTTTTATTGCTTTGTATGCCTTAAAGGGAACCTGTCACTAGATTTGGGGCCTATAAGCTGTGGCCACCACCAGTGGGCTCTTATATACAGTATGTCATAATGCTGTATATAAGAGCCCAGGCCACTGTGTAGAACATAAACATTTTATAATTCTCACCTAGGAGGTCACTCCGTTGCAGATTGGTCAGATGGGTGGCACCGTTCTCTGTGACCAGCACCTCCTCTTTCCATCTTGGTCTTCCTTCTTCTGAACCCGGTGTGCATGACGTGTCCTATATAATGCAGCAGGACCTTAGTGCCAGCAAGTGTGTATGACGTAGGATGTGTCATGCACGCCGGCTTCAGAAGAAGGAAGACAAACATGGCCGAAAGAGGAGACGCCAGTCCTGGAGAATGGCACTACCCATCTGACCAGTCTGCACTGGAGCGACCTCCATGGTGAGTATTATAAAGTGTTTTTTTATGTTCTACACAGCGGCCTGGGCTCTTATCTATAACATTCTAACATGCTGTATATAAGAGCCCAGTGGTTGTGGCCGCAGCTTATAGGCTCCAAATCTGGTGACAGGTTCCCTTTAAAAGAGTTATGCACTTTTAGAAACACGTTTAGAAAAACGGTCCCCAAACCTTGCCTATAATGTAAATTAACAAAAGGAGGTAGAACTCTACCTCCCCTGGTTCAGTGATAATTTTTCCCTTCTGCTTGGATCTTGGTGGTTTGGCTGAAGAATTGACGTCACGTCAACAGTTCACATCACTGCTGCACCCAAAACATCTAGACCAGAGCAGAGGCCATGAGTTAGACCATGAAGAGTGAGTCCTATCTGCTTCTGTTATTTTTACATCACGGGCAACGTTTAGGGTCCACTTTGTTTTTTTTTTAATTCCTTTCCAGCTGCCAACATGTTTTAAAAAGGTGGCTATTAAAGGGAACCGGTCACCAGTTTTTTCACTATTAAAACAAAAGTAGCAGCTTCTGCAGCTCCTGTGCTGCATTCTATGAAGCTGCACCTTGTTGCTGACCCCCCTTTGCAGACCCCAAAAAGAACTTTATAAATTATCACCGTTTCCTATGCAAATGACTTGTGTTGGCCAGATGGTCGGGCTCTATTTCAGCTCCCCCCCTTCTGCTGCTGTTCGCTGTCCTCCTGTCGTGATTGACATGGATGACGCCGCCGTCATCATCCACGCTACTGGTGAAGTCTCGCGCAGGCGCAGTTCGCTATGCCCCTATCGCAGCCCGAGCATAAAAACAGTTTCCCACATGTCGGTGATGTATTTGCGCAGGCGCGAGATTATTGGGCGGGTACGAGGATGACGCTGGTGAGGTCATACACACCACCGCCCATAATCTCGCTGCATGCTGTTGAATTCGCATAGCCCTATCGGGGTAGCAAAGGCGGTCTTTTCACGGTCCTCTAAAGCAACAGCCACTTGCCAGTATCCACTAGTGAGATAAAGGGTAGAGAAGTAATTTGCTGATTTCAAGGCAGCTAAGGACTCTTTAATTCGGGGTAGGGGGTAGGCATCCTTGTGTGTGATCTTATTGATTTGCCTGTAGTCCACGCACATCCTCATAGTGCCGTCCTTCTTTCTAACCAGGACTAGTGGAGCTGCCTAGGGGCTGCAACTATCACGGATGACACAAGCCTCCTTCATGTTTTTCAGCATGTCCTTTGCACATTGGTAATGGGCAGGTGGTATGGGCCTGTACCTCTCCTTTATGGGTGGATGAGCACCCGTGGGTATGTGATGCTGTACCCTTTTTATCCTCCCAAAATCTAGTGGGTGTTTGCTAAAGACTTGTTTGTACACCTCCACTACCCTGTAGACCGCCTGCTTGTGATGTGGAGGTGTTGAGTCAGTACATGTAGTTCCTGGCACCACTTTAACTGTCCTTGGGAACTGTCATTGGAGGACTGGTCTGATGTGCTTGGGGATTTTACTGCCTGGATGGAATCTATGCTTGCTGTGAACAATTTGACAATAGTGGCATACCTGGGCAATCTAACTTCCTCCTCCCCGCAATTCAACACTCGAACGGGCACTCTCCCCTTCCGGACATCAGTACCCCTCTGGCCGTCAATACTGTGGGCCAGTGCTCTGAGGGCAGGGGCTGTACTACTGCCTGGTAATCTTGTCCATGGGAGCCTACAGCTGCCCTGCACCCTATCATCTCACACCGCGGGGGCACTACAAAAGGGACTACATCCATTACCCGTACACCGCCAATTTCTCCTCCAGATAGATTTACCTGTTGCCGCTGCAGGAGGGCCCGGATCCCCCGTTGTAGGACCCTCTGTCACCCTGCTTCTGCAATCTCTGATAGCTGTTGGAGTAAAAACAACACTTCCCCCATACAGTTCTCAATGACATTTGTTCCCAGAATTATCTTAGGGTTCCGGTCACTAGGGTCATTCTGCACGACTATGAGTCCTTGTCGTGCTAACTCTAACCAGCCCACCTTAATGGTCACCTCCTTGAACCCAATTTGAGTCCCTGGTAACCTGTTGACGGCGTAGATGGTAATGCTGTCATCTGGTGGAGTTAGTTCATCATCTAACCAAAATTTCTTGTACAGTACATAGGGAATAGTTATTACCTGGGAGCCAGTGTCCAGGAGTGCAGAGGTCGGGATCCTATCCAGGGTGATGGAAATGATGGGCTGTCCTCCCACGTATCGCTCTCGTCAGTCTACTGGGCCTTCTGAGTTTATTCTTGGGGATTGGCCCTTGGCCCCAGGGGTTGCCCGTTTAAAGGACAGAACCGGGCGTAATGGCCGGTCTTGTTACATTTATAACAGACAAGTTGTTCATACCGGTCACTGTTCCTTCCTATGTACGCCGAGGTCCTTCCTCTCATCCAGGGGACATCCTCTGGGCAGTCGGCGAGCTGAATCTTCCCTGCTGGCTTGATCTTGGGCTTGAGTTGCATCGCCTCCAGGATCCTGGTGACGTCGCTACTCAGCTGCTGCACCTGTGAAGACAAATCGCTGGTTCCACCTACAAGCATTGCTGGGGGTGTTGGCTCTGGCAATGCTAAGGCAGGAGGCTTCACATGTAGAGGAGAGGTGTCAGCTTGCCAGGATTGGACGGGAGAGTCAGTAGCCTCCAGGGGCTGCAAGGCTTTGATCGTCCGTTCCTTCAAAACAGCAAAGTCCAGTGTAGGATGCTCCAGGGCCCACAGCTGCAGCTGCTTGCGGTCTTCCAGTGTTCCCAGGCCCAGTAAGAACTGCTCGACAAGCATTTTGTTCCCCTCCTGTTCACCGATGTCATTAACTAATTTCAGAGTCCTCAGCGCCGCTTGCAATCTCATGCGTAGTCTCTGATACTGTCTTGGGGACGCGAATTGCAGCTGTAGAACCTCATCCTCAGCTCAGCTTCGGTAGGGGTCTCAAACGCAGCTCCCAGCCGTTTAAAGATGGCGGATATTGAAGTCCGGTCCTCATCAGTCCACGTTTCCACATAAAGCTCGGCGGCCCCTGTCAGCTGGCCGAGTACCACCGACGCCAGCTGCCGACCGGTCAGAGTATACATATCTAGGACCATGCAGATCTTCCACTTGAATCCCTGCAAGGCATCAGGGCGGCCATCATACTGAGGTAGCCATGCGGCGCCGGGCACGAAGGATAAGGTCATCGGCATAATCGGCGCAACTGCCCCAGGGCCGGGCGCCACCGCTCCTGCGACTGGAGCGGCACCCGCTGCGTCCGCATCACCTTGATCTGGTCGGGGTAGCGCTGCACACTCCCATCATCCGGCACGGACATCCTCCCGTTCCCCCTTGGTGTTCATCAGCAATCACTCTTGCGCAAGGGACACTGGGAACTTCCGGTCCCGGCCACTACCGGTTTCCGGTCGCGCTCTCAGGACGAGGGGCGGGACTTCAGCTTTGCGCGCTTTTGGTCGGGAAGATGGCGTTTTGGCACCAAAGATGGCGGAAAATGGCGGGAACGGGACTTTGACTCTACAGTTTCGATTCTCAAGGCGCACGTCACCCAGGTTAGTGGGTCCTGTCCGAATCCTGTTCGTGACGCCAAGTTGGATTTAGAGGTGTTCTGCCCCTGCAGCGGTCGAACCGCTCGGATCCGGGTTTGCTGCTGTGGCTCGAGGGTCTCCAGACCCGAGCGCTTGCAGCCACTCAAATCTGAAAAGGGGGCTATTTACAGGGGATAAGAGTTTGTGACACCACACGTGGTTTGTGGTAAAGGAGTACCGCCGCTGCTGATGTGAGTACCCGGGGGAGATGGAGTGGGGCAGCCAGTTGACGTTCCCTCCACGGGTAGGGGAGACTCCTGGACTCTGGGTGATGCTGGAGCGGGGGTGCGTGGGGCCAACTGGAAGCAGGGGAGGACCATGTACTCACTCAGGCAACATTGTGATGGTTAAATACAATAATTTGGCCATAGCTAATACACCGAGTGGATAGCAAAATATTATCCCTCGGGAAAAATGCCAACTCTGAAAAGCATGTCAATAGAGGAGAAGAAGGAGAAAAGGCAAAAAAGTGATGCAAAAATATAACAATTTTATTAATAATTTAAAGTACAGTACAAGATGATAAAAGACAAAAAATTGGAGAGGTAGCCATGGTGTGGGTAAGGAAAAGGGGATTATTCCTATATAAATTGGGGGTTGAAGTAGTTGCCAGGCGGAACCAGGCCCACAGGAGGTATTAAATGGACATGCGTAGGTAAAGTAAGCCCACACACGTACCAATGACTGGTATATATGTCACCAGGGAATATGGGAATGCAGCGGCTCGATCTAAGAGGGCACATGTACAAGAGTGTGTATGCATAAAAGCGTGAATGCCTGTGAGGAGGAAAAAATAGGAGCCGGTGCCCTCTCAGAAAAGTATATAGGGCATGTCAGGGTGAAAACCAAAAACAAGTAGCACAATGTCTGCTAGATCGCTGTGGGGCCGTACTGGTCTAGTGAAAAATGAGCCAAAAAGCAGAGAAAGTGCAAATGTGAATGGAAAAAACCCCGCACTTCAGTAGAAAGGAGCCGCTGCATTACCTGGTGATGAGTGGGTCTGGTTCCGGAGGCAAAAGGGCCTCCAACAGCCGTTTCGCAGATGCTTTTTCTAAAGGAGGTGTGTGGATGCACTGAGGGAGCCATGCTATATAGGGATTGAAAAGGTGCCGAGAATCATGTTGATTGTGGTGGTTTTCAGTGCGCATGCGCCGGCGAGTGAGCTCGGGCGAATAGCAAGGAGCAGGGACACCGCTGTGTACGGCGCGCGCGCAGGGCCAAGGGACGCATCACCATGACACCACGCGCGCGCACCAGACGGGCCCGGCTCCAAACCACGCCCGCTGTCAGAGAGCCGGAGGACGCGCGCCACCGCTGAAGAGAGGTAAACAATGACATACAAGATATACACAATACGATATACACAGAATGTTCCACACTGATGTAAACGTGGTAAAATCAAGGGTATTGCATAGAGGGTTCAATCCCACTGTAGGATGGCATCAAGGAAACCTGCAGAAGATGATAAATAAGCAAAAAATAGGAAAATTAAAAACAGGAAAATAGACAGAGCAGACACAGATTAAAAACAAAGAACCCCACAAAATCAGGTATCAGAGGGGTGTCAAATCTACATACAAAACCAGCACATGGCACAGGGAGGCAACAGGAGAAGGACAACAAAGGCAAAAAATAGGGGCCTAAGGGCAAGTATACGGACATAGATGGGAATGAACGGGAGCTGAACAAAAAGGGTGGGGGGGGGGGCCGAGAATCACTACAAGAATGGAGCATAGCTTATGGTTTCATTCAGACCGAAAGGGACGAGGGTGTTCAGGGAGGCAATCCACCTGGACTCCCGCTGTGCGAGAGTCACGTAGATTGCCGCCCCGGACACCCCCGTGAACCACATCAATACCCTGTATCACAAGCGATTTAGGGTTGCAGTTGTGGTAAGTTCTAAAATGGCGGGGGAGCGTTTTAAGGAGGGTGACGTCCTCCACCGAGCCAGCTGCCGCGATATCTCTAACGTGCTCCCTGATTCGTATGCGGAGCTCATGTGAAGTGAGTCCCACATATATCAGGGAGCACGGGCACGTCGCATAGTAGACCACATGTGTGGTACTACATGTGATGTGCTGGTCGATGGAGAACGTGCTCTTCCCGTCAGATGAAACGAATGAAGACACTCTGATGGTGTTCTTGCAAGCAACACAATGGCCACACGGAAAAAATCCTCGTAGGGGTCTTCTGGATCCAAATAAGTTTTGCCGGGGCGGGATATAATGGCTTGTGACGAAAAGATCCCCGAGGTTCCTCGCTCTCCTAGCTGTCATGTGGGGTCGCCTGGGCAACACTTTGGCCAAAGTAGGATCAGTAAAAAGGACCGGCCAGTGTTTACCCAGGATTCCCCTCATCGTGTCCCATTCATGGTTAAACGTCCCAATAAAGCGTATCTGATTATCACTGGTTGGCCGACGTGGTTTATATTGAAGAACATTGGTGATGGTGCAGCCGCAAAGAAGACGCTGACAACAAGGTGAATCAAGTCTCTGGATGCCGCTGCCCTCTTGGGGTATCCGTCCGGGTATCCGTCCCCTGCAGTACTGCCTGGTGGTCAAGAGCCCGCCTCCGTGCACAAATTGTAAAGTGTCCATAGGCATAAAGCTGTCCGGGCCCCCGCTCCCTCCTTTTTGGGATAAAGGAGCTGTGCTCTCAAGGGCTCACGCGTGGGATTTCTGTAGGCTGCTTGGGTTGGAAAGCCCTATTCCCCTCGTTGCGCTAGTGCCTCTGATCTCTGAGCTTCTTAGGGACAGTCCATAAAGTCACTATCCTCCACAGGTTAATTGCCGGGTTGCCTGAAGCTACTCCCCGACCTAGGGTCCAGTACCCTGCCGTACTTTCGGTCCCGGACCAGTTATTGAACTCGAGCTGCTGACCGTCCTCTAAGACTAGGTCCAGGCACCCAGTCCCAATACCCTGCAACCGGGTCTCCGACTCCTCCGGGCCCAGACCACCATCTGCGACCCAACCTCTAACACCCAGGGAGCCACACACTTCCCTTGCTCCTCACTACTCGAGGGCTACTTCAGAACTTACTCTAAGCTCTGCTCTCCACTTCCTCCCACCAGTCTGCCTGACTCCTAGGTGGACGGCCCTCTTCCAGCTCAGCAGCCCACTGGTGTGCCTGACAAGGTGTGGTGTGAGGTGTGGTTGGGATTTTGGATGCTGATGGAGGCAGTGCTACAAGTTGGGAACCCAGACCATGGATGATTGAGTTCTGCACTAAATGATAAAGAGCGTGCAGTACCCTGTAACGACCTGAATAGTCCAGGGGCATCACACACCGGTGTACTGCGAGTGCAGAGCGAGAATGGCAATAGCCAACAATGGAGGAGAGAGGGAGAGAAATCCCTCCCTCCCTTCCTCAGCGCTGGCCCGCCCCCCACAGCTGTGGTCTGATCGCAAGAGACACACCGAGACACACAGACAGTGAAACAAACAAAGACAGACAGAGACAAAGACACAGAGAGAGAGACACAGATAGAGACACACACAGACTAAAGAATGTATGTCTGGAACACCAATAGTGTGAACATGGTGCAAGACTCAAAATCATATAACTATACAATAGGATAAAGAGTTGCACGCAAGTCACAATGTATATGGGAATGATGAAAAGCAAAACTGCTATGGCAATACTAGACTGAAAAATACATAGCATTTCATAGTCTAGTATTCCCATAGCAGTTTTGCTTTTCATCATTCCAGTTCACACTATTGGTGTTCCAGACATACATTCTTTAGTTAGTATGCACTTTTTGTCTGAGAACCCTGCTCCACCCACAGCCATTTGTCTCACTTCACATATATAGCTTGGTTCCCATACAGAGCAAATTTTTTAAGTGCAGGTGATGTTACATATAGGCTAGGGACCCCAAAAATAGAGATTACCTTGGCGTTGGTTTGGGGCTCTTCTGCATTGATCAATACAATGGCTAAACATTTCTCATATTCCTATTATTCATAGCAGTTATGCATATTCCATTTTTTCATGTTTTTCCACTTTTTCAGATAGTTCATTGTATTTTTCAGTCTAGTATTCCCATAGCAGTTTTACTTTTCATCATTCCCATATACATTGTGACTTGTGTGCAACTCTTTATCCTATTTATAGTTATATGTTTTTGAGTCTTGCACCATGTTCACACTATTTAAATACTACTTATAACTCTTTATACTATTGTAGAGACACACACAGAGACAGAGACACATAGAGACTGATACAGAGAGAGACACACAGAGACTGATACAGAGACACAGACAAGACACGCAGAGGCACAGACACACAGATAGAGACACACAGTGAAACAAACAGACACACACAAAGACACACAGATACAGAGACAAAGACACACAGAGACTGATAAAGAGACAGAGACACACAGAGACAAGACAGACAAAGACACACAGAGACTGATACAGAGACTGAGACAAAGAGAGACACACAGAGACACAGACACTGATAAAGAGACAGAGACACACAAAAACACAGACACACAGTGTTACGGGGGGCTGTCTGATAATAACCGGAAGGAGTATCAGACAGTCAGGGTCCACCGTGCAAAGACTTTGCTGCAGACTATGGCAGAGTGCAATACCTCTGTTAACTCACAGAAGGATATAATAAGTAAGTAAATATAATAAGTAAGTAAAGCAATTCCTCCCTTACTTGGAGGGTGTGTGGAATGATCTCTGTTAATAATCACAGAGACAAAGGCAATGTGTGCGAAATGGCACCTACCTAGGTCCGCTCTTCTAGTGGTGCAAAAGAGACGAACAGCAGCATAAGCCGCACAAAGCTCCTACCTGCGTTCGCTCCACTAGTGTGCGAGGACACGAACCACTAGATATGGCACCTGCCTAGGTCCGCTCTTCTAGTGGTGCAAAAGAGACGAACAGCAGCGTAAGCCGCACAAAGCTCCTACCTCTGTTCGCTCCCCTAGTGTGCGAGGATACGAACAACTGCCAGACGCAGTATAAGGAACGTTACCCTAGCGGCAACGTCCACCTACGAGTAGAATCACAAGGCCCAGCCAGACCATGTGCCTCAGGCACCTGCCTATGTCCGTTCCCCTAAGAGGTAAGGATACGGACAGCAGCCGAAGCTGTAAGGTATAAGAACGCTACCCTGCCGGTAGCGCTCACCTAGCATAGACAGAGGAATGCCTAGAGGAACGCGCACAGAGCGTCTACTCATATGCATGAACCAAGAGGACTGAGCACCATGCGGCGTGTGTCAGGGTCTTATATAGACTCTGTGCCTCATCCAAGATGGAGGACACCAGAGCCAATCCGCTGCCAGAACGACAGGAGTGACGTCATGCTGGCCTATCACCGAGCAAGACGTCACAAGCACATGACCAGCGACCAATCGGCATAGAAGGTGTCAGAGACATGTGACCTCGTGTCAGCGATGATGTCACCCGCACATGTGCAATGGCTCCAAGATTGGACTTAGTCTCCGGCGCTCGCACATGTGCAGTAGCAAGAAATCTGGACTTAGTCTCCAGCGCTCGCACATGTGCAGTAGCAAGAAATCTGGACTTAGTCTCCAGCGCTCGCAGCAACCGTAACAGTACCTCCCCCTCAAGGGCCCCCCTCCCGGCGACGCAGGTAATCGGCAACTAAGTCGGGAGCATGGACAGCCTCCTCAGGCTCCCAAGAGCGATGTTCCGGGCCATAGCCCTCCCAATCTATCAAGAAGAACATGCGCCCTCTAACCATCTTAGAACCAACTATGGCTCGGACCTCATAGCTAGAGCGAGAGGAATCAGAGGCAGGAGAGTGCACTTCACGAGCGTGAGGTAAAATAGCCGGCTTTAGCAGTGAGACATGGAATTTGTCATGAATCCTAAGATGGACAGGTAACTTCAATTGATAGACTACAGGATTTACCTGTCGAAGAACCTCATAAGGACCCAGGAGGACGTCGTCTATACCCTCAGGCAAAACAAGAAAAGAAATCTCCTCTATGTGACCCTGAGACAGGGAAAGGCGCAAGGGAACTGTCCTCAATATAATGGAGTCAGACAACATAGTTCCATTAACAACACGGACAGGAATAGGCGCCTCTAACATGATAGAGGGAATATTGTGTCCCTTTACAAATCCTGAGGACACAAAAATCCCGTCAGCTCCGGAATCCACAAAAGCCATAATAGGCCATGTATTCTCAGATAACGAGAGCTGACCTGGGATACAACACTTAGAGGGTGCAGAAGACGTCTCTAGTAACCCCCCTCTAATGGTTACTAGGCCAGGGAGTTTCCCTGACGACTAGGACACTTGTTGGCATAGTGCCCAGCCTGACGACATACGTAACATATAGGAGGACCAGACTTGCGTAGTCTGGAGAACGTATGACCTAACTCCATAGGAGTGGGAGATGTTTCAGATGCTGAGGAAGATGGTAGTGGACCCTCAACAACTGGAATAGCCCGATGCTTAGGGCGTGAGGAAGAGACCTCGAGTCTACGTTCCTTATGGCGTACATCGATCCTCGTTGCTACTGTGATCAAGTCCTCCAGAGAAGCAGGGACCTCACGAGTAGCAAGGGCATCCTTGACATAGCCTGCCAACCCTCTCCAGAAGATAGGAATCAACACCTTCTCTGGCCAATCTAGTTCTGCCACCAGAGTTCTAAAAGCAATGGCATAAGAACTAGTGGATAACGAACCCTGAGATAGATCTAACAGTCTCAGGGCCGCATCATGGGTAACCTGCGGACCCATGAATACCGCCTTAAGAGCATCAAGAAAGTCTTGATGTCTCAGAGTAACCACATCAGAGCGCTCCCATAGGGGAGTCGCCCATTCTAAGGCTTTGTCCTGAAGTAAGGAGATGATAAAGCCTACTCTGGACCTCTCCGTAGAGAAGCGAGAAGAGTTGACCTCTAGGTGTATCTGACACTGACTAATGAAACCACGACATGATCTGGCATCGCCAGAATATCTGTTTGGCAGAGCAAGTCGAGGATCATGTGCAGATGTCACCATGGTCTGAGGTTTATCCTCTATACTCTTGAGCCGTGACTCAAGTACTTGTATGTAACGGTGTAACTGCTGATATTCTGCCATAACTGCCAGACCCTTGGCTCAGTCCTAATGTTACGGGGGGCTGTCTGATAATAACCGAAAGGAGTATCAGACAGTCAGGGTCCACCGTGCAAAGACTTTGCTGCAGACTATGGCAGAGTGCAATACCTCTGTTAACTCACAGAAGGATATAATAAGTAAGTAAATATAATAAGTAAGTAAAGCAATTCCTCCCTTACTTGGAGGGTGTGTGGAATGATCTCTGTTAATAATCACAGAGACAAAGGCAATGTGTGCGAAATGGCACCTACCTAGGTCCGCTCTTCTAGTGGTGCAAAAGAGACGAACAGCAGCATAAGCCGCACAAAGCTCCTACCTGCGTTCGCTCCACTAGTGTGCGAGGACACGAACCACTAGATATGGCACCTGCCTAGGTCCGCTCTTCTAGTGGTGCAAAAGAGACGAACAGCAGCGTAAGCCGCACAAAGCTCCTACCTCTGTTCGCTCCCCTAGTGTGCGAGGATACGAACAACTGCCAGACGCAGTATAAGGAACGTTACCCTAGCGGCAACGTCCACCTCCGAGTAGAATCACAAGGCCCAGCCAGACCATGTGCCTCAGGCACCTGCCTATGTCCGCTCCCCTAAGAGGTAAGGATACGGACAGCAGCCGAAGCTGTAAGGTATAAGAACGCTACCCTGCCGGTAGCGCTCACCTAGCATAGACAGAGGAATGCCTAGAGGAACGCGCACAGAGCGTCTACTCATATGCATGAACCAAGAGGACTGAGCACCATGCGGCGTGTGTCAGGGTCTTATATAGACTCTGTGCCTCATCCAAGATGGAGGACACCAGAGCCAATCCGCTGCCAGAACGACAGGAGTGACGTCATGCTGGCCTATCACCGAGCAAGACGTCACAAGCACATGACCAGCGACCAATCGGCATAGAAGGTGTCAGAGACATGTGACCTCGTGTCAGCGATGATGTCACCCGCACATGTGCAATGGCTCCAAGATTGGACTTAGGGGCACTTTGCACACTGCGACATCGCAGGTGCGATGTCGGTGGGGTCAAATTGAAAATGACGCACTTCCGGCATCGCATGCGACATCGCAGTGTGTAAAGGCTGGATGATACGATTAACGAGCGCAAAAGCGTCGTAATCGTATCATCGGTGCAGCGTCGGCGTAATCCATGATTACGCTGACGCGACGGTCCGATGTTGTTCCTCGCTCCTGCGGCAGCACACATCGCTGTGTGTGAAGTCGCAGGAGCGAGGAACGTCTCCTACCGGCCTCACTGCGGCTTCCGTAAGATATGCGGAAGGAAGGAGGTGGGCAGGATGTTTACATCCTGCTCATCTCCGCCCCTCCGCTCTGATTGGCCGCCTGCCGTGTGACGTCGCAGTGACGCCGCACGACCCGCCCCCTTAACAAGGAGGCGGGTCGCCGGCCACAGGGACGTCGCACGGCAGGTGAGTGTGTGTGTGTGAAGCTGGCGTAGCGATAACTTTCGCTACGCCAGCTATCACCACATATCGCTGCTGCGACGGGGGCGGGCACTATCGCACTCGGCATCGCAGCATCGGCCTGTGATGTCGTAGTGTGCAAAGCCCGCCTTAGTCTCCGGCGCTCGCACATGTGCAGTAGCAAGAAATCTGGACTTAGTCTCCAGCGCTCGCACATGTGCAGTAGCAAGAAATCTGGACATAGTCTCCAGTGCTCGCAGCAACCGTAACACACAGAGACTGATATAGAGACACACAGAGATAGACTGATGCAGAAACAGAAACACATAAACACACAGAGACAGAGGCACACAGAGACATACAAAGGCACAAACAGACACACAGAGATAGACATACAGAGACACACAGGGAGAGACAGAGACACACACAGAGACAGAGAGAAATACAGAGACACAGAGACAGACACACAGAGACACAGACAGTGAAACAGACACAGAGACAAAGACACAGAGTGAGAGACACACACAGATACAGAGACAGAGAAACATACAGAGATAGAGAGAGATACAGAGACAGAGAGACACAGAGACTGATACACTGACTCCAGACACACACAGACAGTGAAACAGACACACAGAGAGACACACAGAGACAAAGACACACAGAGACACACACACAGAGACAAGACAGACAGACACACAGAAACAGACACACAGAGACTGATACAGAGACCGAGACACACTAAGACACACAGAGAGGCACACAGAGACTGATAAAAAGACAGAGACAGACATAGACAGAGACCCACAGAGACAAAGAGACACACAGAGACAGAAATACAGAAACAGAGACATATAGAGACACAAACAGAGACACACAGAGATAGACATACATACAAAGACACACAAAGACACAGAAACAGACTCACACAGAGACACAAAGAGACAGACACAGAGACACACAGACAGTGACACACCACAGAGACACATACAACCAGAGACAGACACAAAGAAACACACAGAGACAAACAGACAGAGACACACCATTGCAGTACGGTGTGGCTTGTATTTATCCGGCGCTCTACACTGAGCATTTATTCCAAAGACATGTAAATCTCTGAAAAATGTGATTCAGAAATAATTCCCACTTGAAAATTTACTGTAATGAGGGAGTTACTATGACCTCATGTGTGACCTGTAATGTGGCAGTCTCCATCTTTTTATTGTTCACAAAAGCACGGTCACAAACAGTTTTGTTCACCTTTGAAAAGACAGAAACCGCTAAACAGAAGCCAAACAGAGTCCTGAGTATCCCTGCTACCTCATTAGTGAAAGGATCTGTCGGGAGTTTCACCTGAATCACATATTTCGGAGATTGTCACGCTCACCGCTGGGGGATGAGGCGGGGATGGAGCATCCCAAGGGCTGAACCCACTGGACCACAGGGGGGACCCGGACCCACCCACACAAGGGAAAGGTGGCATCCAGGGACTGTGATAGCTGAGCCAGGACTAGATGATTGCAGGACAAGGGGACAGGCAAGGTCAGACAGGACTGGCACTCGAACACAGTTCAGGTCAGGATCAGGCTGGTCCCAGGAACAGACTAGTAACTCAGGCAAGATGGATCAGGAATTCAGGCTTGACCCAGTACACAGGAATACATGCAGGACGGATCAGGGATATTGGCTGGTCCCAGCCACGGAAATGGACAAGAACACAGGACAACAGACACTGGAGGTAATCAGGTAAGGCTTCAGGCATTGAGCAGAGGTCATCAGACATTGGACATTGGGTAACGTCCAGACATCGGGCAGAGGTCATCAGACACCGGACATTGAGTAAGGCTCCAGACATCGAGCAGAGGTCATCAGACACCGGACATTGGATGAGGCTCCAGACATCGGCCAGAGGTTGTCAAACACCGGACATCAGGCATGGCTTCAGGCATTGGGCAGAGGTCATCTGACACTAGACATTGGGCACAGCAGGCGTGGACCACGGTTAGGTGGTGCAGGCGCAGCGGGATTGGACCTGAGCTAGGTGGTGCAGGCACAGCGGGATTGGAACACAGCTAGGTGGTGTAGGCACAGCGGGCTTGGACTGCAACAGGGTGGTGCAGGCACAGCAGGAACTGCAAACTTCAGGTTTGAAACAGAAACAGGACTTTATTCACAGAAACAGGACACAACAGGGCTAGGTACAGAAAACATCAGGAATTCAGGAACATGACACAAACTGGTACCAGGGGAACACATGGACAGAACAGGTCCAGGGCATTCATAAGCAGGCCAGAACTAATAAGAGACAGGGGAGACAAGAGCAACATGGCAGAACCAACACAAGGCTAGGTTATGGAACGTAAGGCAGTTGCTCGCCCATCAGGGAAGAGGAACTTTTATACCAGATGTCTCCCAGCCATAGTCTGGGGACACCAATTCAGGATGCGCACACAGCCCAAATATAAGCTGGGAAGGTGAGTGTGCGCACCCTATGTTTTAACAAGGAACTCAGCAGGACAAGCTCAAGGCCTGGGACCCAGGGACCGAACAAATGTGGATGGCTGTACGGGAAAGCAGCAGACCAAACAACATGTGAGTGGCAGTGCAGCAAAGCAGGGAACCACGCAAGCAACCAAAAGGAAACGGCAACAGTATCCCAGCTGAGTAGGGGGGAGGAGAGTGCAGGGACATCGGCGCAAGGACGCACTGGGGTGGCGGCGTAGGTATTCAACCAAAACGCCGACATTACAAAGATGTAGATGGAAACCCTGATGTAAACACTCAGCATATAGCACAGGATAAATGGGAACTGATACAAAACGTTCTGAACCAAAATCGCCACCAAATAGCATTCAACTCAACCCATAGAAACACAAATCCCCACTCAGGTCAGTCATCTGTTAATGGAAATGTAGGTGGTTTCCATGTTACTGGTAACATAAAGGCTCTGGAAAAACGCTATGGCTCCCCCACTCAAAAAAGAAACCATCAATTTTTGCACTTCTAAATGCAAATACCCCTTCCCTTCTGAGCCCCACAATGTGCCTAAACCACAGTTAGCGTTCACATGTTTGGCATTCTTATACTTAGGAAAGCCTGCTTAATTTACGCGGTGCAGGTCTCTGGAAGAATGAGCTCAGTAAAATGTACAGACAGGGGCGGAATGGTCCACCAGGAGGTCGGGAGAACCCCCGGTGGGCCCCTGCTAATAATGGCCACGCCCCCTAGGCCCCGCCCCCCTACCCCCCCCCCCCCCCCCCCCCCCCCCCTGGGCCCCTATGGATCTGTGTGAGAGGCCCCCCTTCGGTCGGTAATTTCACTAATCATATCGGCACATTGCCGATATGATTAGTGACAATCCCATTTCCTCTGCAGCGGCAAGCAAGAAGAGCGATCTCCCTGCTCTGCCTGCTGTCACTGTCAGTGCCGCGCGGCTCTGACTCATCTGCAGCCAGCGACACTGCAGGAGGAGGCAGTCTCAGAGTGAGCGTCGCCCCAGGCCAGGCTGCAGGAGCAGCAGCGCGACGCGCGTGAGTATAGAAGGTGGGGAGCGCGGGGGTGTGTGCGGGGGCCCAGGGGAGCAAGCAGGGGCCCCAGGGGTATGTGCGGGGGGGGGGGCTCTTCTTACCAGTCACCTGCCTGTATGTGCAGCCACCGGCGCGTTCCTCATCAGTGTGTGCATGCCGGGCACACTAGCAGGAGCAGGAGGCAGCGCGCTGTGCTGTTCTGGCCCTGCTGTGTGCCCGACATGCACACAGTGCAGAGGAGCGCGCCGGTGCCGGTGACCGCAGCTTCTTCCTATTCAAATGTATTTGCGTCTTTCAGATGTAAATACATTTGAACAGCGCGCCGGGATTGGGCCCCGCACCCGACGTGCAGCAACGTGATGAGATCAGCACATTGCTGACGTCATCACAGTGCTGCGGACGCCACACTGGATTCATCAGGCAGCGGTAAGTGCTCCATGGAGGAGCCGAAGAGACAGGTGTAATTAATGGGGATGAGTGGGGAGGGGCTGAGGACACATAACGAGGAACATTTGTGAAGGAGACACAGCTTTGTGACAGGCAGAGGGGGAGTGCTGTATTCCAAGGGAGGGCGGGAGGCAGGAGTGTGTAGTGATGGGGTAGTGTAATTTGTGTCTGCAGGGGGTGATGTGGAGTGCAATGTATTATGTCTGGGGAGGGGGTAATGGAGGGTGCATTGTATTGTATGTGGGGGAGGGGTAATGGAGGGTGCACTGTATTGTGTGTGTGTGGGGAGTGATGGGGGGTACATTGTAGTGTGTGTGTGTGTAGGGAGTGATGGGGGGTGCATTGTGTGTGTAGGGGGTGATGGGGGGCTGCATTGTGTGTGTGTAGGGGGTGATGGGGGGTGCATTGCATTGTGTGTGTGTGTGTAGGGGGTGATGGGGGTGCATTCTGTGTGTAGGGGGTGATGGGGGGTGCATTGTATTGTGTGTGTGTAGGGGGTGATGGGGGGTGCATTGTGTGTGTAGGGGGTGATGGGGGGTGCATTGTATTGTGTGTGTGTGTGTGTGTGTGTGTGTGCAGGGGGTGATGTGTTACGAGGGGGACCCGGGGAAGCGTGCCAAGATGGGAAATGGACTGCTTCCGCCGGTCAAGGTCCACTGTGCGGTGTAAGGGACCGCCGCTATGGTGGGTGAAGAGTGAGCGGGTTGCTGCTAGCGATCGTCTGGAATGTCACAGACGATCTATGTACACCGATCTGCCCTAACCCGTGAGGGTTGTATGGCACAGATCTCACGGCTCGGTGTACCTGTTGCACGGGGAAGCACAGAGGTGCCCACGCACGTGTGCCAGTGGAAGTCACGAGAATATGGCACGAGGGTAGCACAGAGGTGCCCACGCACGTGTGCTTTCAATAACCAGGTGAGTCCAAAGGAGACTTGAGGAGCTCACCTGGGACAGGAACACGGCCTGTTGACGGGGGTACTGCCGGAGCAGCAAGGCAGGAACACGGCCTGCAAACGAGGTACTGCCGGAGCAGCAAGGGCCAAGCCCACAAGAGACAGTAATGCCTGAGCAGTGGCGTGGCAGCACGCTGCCAGACATCCAAACATAGAAGGACGGTCGCGCGCCGCCATGATGGCAGGGGGAGCTTTTAAGGAGGTGCAGCTCCACCCGAGGGCGGGCGCGAGGCGGAGATGACGGACTTGACCCAATCAGGGTCCACGACGTCCCAGCCTGGCCAGTCAGGATTCACCACGTCACCAGCCTTGTCATCAAGCCGTGTGACGTCAGTGAGCGAATCAGGACCCACCACGCATTGCACATGCTCACCCTCCTGCCTCTGGGAAATAGAGGCGGGATCCTCGGTCTCACAATGTGCAGAGATAACGGGAATCTCACTGCTTCCCTGAGCAGTAAACCTCTGCACATTGCGCAGCCTCGCAGACCTTCGGGGCCGCTGAGCAGGAGAGTCTGCGGCAGGCCAGGAATGGGAGACCGCTTCACTCCTTGTAACAGGAGAACCACTAGGTGTCACCCTTCTGCTGCCTCTCTGAGAAGGTATCTCCTGCACACTGCGCAGTCTGGCAGACCTTCGGCGCTGCTGAGCAGGAATGCTCGTGGCAGGCAAGGAATGGGAGACTGCCTCAGTCCTTGCCTCAGGAGAGCCACGAGATGTAACAGTGATGCATTGTGTGTGTGTGTGTGTGTTTTTGTATGTAGGGGGTGATGGAGGGGTGCATTGTGCGTGTAGGGGGTGATGGGGGTGCATTGTATTGTGTGTGTGTGTGTAGGGGGTGATGGGGGGTGCATTGTAGTGTGTGTCTGTGTGTGTGTTTGGAGGGGGTGATGGGGGGGTGCATTGTATTGTGTGCGTGGGGAGATGGTAATGGGGGGTGCCTGGTATTGTGTGTGTGTGTGTGTGTATGTAGTGGGTGATGGGGGGATGTATTGTGTGTGTGTGTAGGGGTTGATGCATCGTATTGTGTGTGTGTGTGTGTTTGGAGGGGGTGATGAGGGGGTGCATTTTATTGTGTGCGTGGGGAGATGGTAATGGGGGGTGCCTGGTATTGTGTGTGTGTGTGTGTATGTAGTGGGTGATGGGGGGATGTATTGTGTGTGTGTGTCTGTGTGTCTGTGTGTAGGGGGTGATGCATTGAATTGTGTGTGTGTGTGTTTGTGTATGTAGGGGGTGATGGGGGGGTGCATTGTGTGTGTGTGTGTGTGTAGGGGGTGATGGAGGGTGCATTGTGTGTGTGTGTGTGTGTGTGGGTGATGCGGGGTGCATTGTGTGTGTGTAGGGGCTGATGGATGGTGCATTGTGTGTGTGTGTAGGGAGTAATGGGGGTGCATTGTGTGTGTAGGGGGTGATGGAGGGTGCATTGTATGTGTGTGTGTGGGGGGGGTGATGCGGGGTGCATTGTAAGTGTGTAGGGGCTGATGGACGGTGCATTGTGTGTGTGTGTGTGTGTGTAGGGAGTAATGGGGGTGCATTGTGTGTGTGTGTATGTGTGTAGGGAGTAGTGGGGGTGCATTGTATTGTGGGTGTGTGTGTAGGGGGTGATGGGGGTGCATTGTATTTGTGTGTGTGTCTAGCGGGTGATGGGGGGATGTATTGTGTGTGTGTGGGGGGGTAATGGAGCGTGTATTGTGTGTGTGTGTGTGTGAGGGTAATGGGGGTGCATTGTAGTGTGTGTGTGTGTGTGTAGGAGGTGATGGGGGGTGCATTGTAGTGTGTGTGTGTGTGTGTGTGTGTGTCTGTGTAGGGAGTGATGGGGGGTGTATTGTATTGTGTGTGTGTGTGTGTGTGTGTGTGTGTAGGGGGTGATGGGGGGTGCATTGTATTGTGTGTGTGTGTTTGGAGGGGGTGATGGGGGGGTGCATTGTATTGTGTGCGTGGGGAGATGGTAATGGGGGGTGCATGGTGTGTGTGTGTGTATGTAGTGGGTGATGGAGGGATGTATTGTATTGTGTGTGTGTGTGTGTGTGTGGGGGTGGAGAGGGGCGCGGCGTCATTAATCGAGCTATAATCACATTTAATTCTCAAAATTTTCGTTTCATTCACCTTTTCCGTTCTAATATTTTACAACGTGAACGACCATGGCTTGCCTCTACCTAGTTTTGATCCTGGGTACACCCATGCACAGGCCTGAGTGGGCCCCGGCACCGAGCCTTTCAATCGTAAACTTCAGTGATCGTACAAGTTCTGTACGATCACTGAAGTTTTCGCAGTTGCAGGACCTTTAGTGACATCACATGTGTCATGTGACTCACCAAAAGTCCTAGCGGTGCACTGCGGGAGTCCCCAGGCCTGCACAGACCGCGCCGGTATCCAGATGTATGCGAGTCTTTCAGGTGCGTAATACATTTGTACAGTGCGGCCGATGACAGGAGGGAGAGCAGCTCTGCTCAGCCCCGCAACGTACTATCATCGCCAGGGCTGCAGAGGAGCACGCCTCAGTCCTGCACCGACATCATCAGCACCGGGGCCGCAGCTGCAGGGATGAAGAGGAGGACGCGCAGGCACAGGTAAGCGCTCCAGAGGAGCCGAAGATGTACTTTTATATGAGGGGCTGCGGGTGGGGGAGGAGCAGTGTTATTTTACAAGTGGCATTAAGAAGCGGTGGGGGACTTTATGGAGCATATTATGGGTCAGTGGGGGACATAATAGGGCAGTGGGGGGCATAATAGGGCAGTGGGGGACATTATAGGGCAGTGGGGACATTATAAGGCAGTGGGGGACATAATAGGGCAGTGGGGGACATAATAGGGCAGTGGGGGACATAATAGGGTAGTGGGGGACACTATAGAGCAGTAGGGAACATAATAGGCCAGTGGGGGACATTATAGGGCAGTGCGGGACATTATAGGGCAGTGGGGGACATCATAGGGCAGCAGGGGACATTATAAGGCAGTGGAGGACATAAGGCAGTGGAGGACATAAGGCAGTGGGGGACATTAAAGGGCAGTGGAAGGACATTATAGGGTAATGGGGGGCATTATGAAGCAAATTGGGGCATTATAGGTCAGTGGGGGACGTTATGAAAGAAATTGGAACATTATAGGGCAATGGGGGACATTATGAGGCATCAAAGATTTTGGAAGGCAGCATAGTATAATGAGGAGGGGGAGATTTATACAGGGATGTAGTTGTGGGAGATATTATAGAAAGGGCAATTTTTGGGGGGACATTTTGGAAAGGGGCACTTTGTGGGGCTATTTTGGAGAGCAGGATTGTGGGGTGATATTTTGTGCAGGATGCAATTAACAACCCCTTCTCATTCCACTTGTTTCCCAAGACATTATTAAATAAAAGGGGCCAGGATGAGGGACATAATTACTATATGGGGCCAGAATGAGGGATATACATGATTGGTTTATGGTGGCACGTGGGGCATAATTACTGTAGGGGCAAATTAGGGGACATTATTACTGATGAAATATAAGTTAATTTTGAGGATACTGTCTCCAATGGGGGAACAAGAGTCTGATGTGGTGTAGAAATTGGGGAAATAGTGAGGAATGTGCTCTGGGAGTGATCGGCTATAGGTGACTGTTATTTTCTGCAGAGTCGCGTCATGGCAGGAAGAAGTGATGACGGTCAGCGCCGGATGAAGAGAAAAAGCGAAGATGAATAAAGTCAGCTAGAGACGTCACTGGTAAGTCAGTCACGGTATTTCTCCCTTGTATGTGGTTGTATTCGGTCACTATGTGGTCTGATTATGGTGTGGCGGTATTACTTTCTTGTATGTAGTTATAGTCGGTCATTATGTGGTGTGGTTATAGTGTTGCGGTATTTCTCCCTTGTATGTGGTAGTATTCGGTTACTGTGCGGTCTAATTATGATGTGGTGGTATTACTCTCTGGTATGTGGTTGCTTTTGATCACTATGTGTTGGTAGTATGTTATCTGGTCATAGTGTCACGGTATTTCTCCCTTGTATGTGGTATTATTCGGTCACTTTGTGGTCTGGTCACGGTGTGGTGGTATTTCTCCCTTGTATGTGGCTGTATTTGGTCACTGTTTGGTGGTAATATGTTGTCTGATCACTGTGTGGCGGTATTTATCCCTTGTATGTGGTTGTATTTGGTCACTATGTGGTGGTAATATGTTGTCTGGTCGCGGTGTGGCGGTATTTCACCCTTGTACATGGTATTATTGGTTTTGGAATAGTGGATTGTGTTGTGTATGGAGGTCACTTTTTCTCTCTATAAGGGGGAGATTATTTCCAGTAGAAATTAAATACTTAAACATTTAACCCCTCTCCTCCCTGTCCTGCCCTGTCCTGTGACTATTACACTGCAGTAAATATGCACTTACAGAGATTCTCCAGTGAAAACAAATAATCACCTTTACTAAGGCTACGTGCACACACTGAGTATTAAGTGAGTTTTTTACCTCAGTATTTGAAGCCAAAACCAGGAACAGTAAAATCAGAGGAAAAAGTGTGTGAACGTGGCCTAAAGATAAGTGATAACTTATTCATCTGTGTGGACCGATTGCTGGGACCTGCACCGATCGTGCAACTTTTATCCCCCATTACACTGGAGCTCGTGTCCGACTCGACCCCTGATCCATTCATTCCCTCAGTGGCTGGGAGCGCTGCGCTTGTTATTATCTGGCTGCTCCACAGAGGATGAATGGAGCTGCGGTCACACACCCCACCCCACAGAGGATGAATGGAGCTGCGGTCACACACCCCACCCCACAGAGGATGAATGGAGCTGCTGTTACACACCCCACCCCACAGAGGATGAATGGAACTGTGGTCACACACCCCACCCCACAGAGGATGAATGGAGCTGCTGTTACACACCCCACCGCACAGAGGATGAATGGAACTGTGGTCACACATCCCACCCCACAGAGGATGAATGGAGCTGCGGTCACACACCCCACCTGCTGCAAAAAGGTTCCCAATCTTCCGATCGCTGCGGTTTCCACTGGTCTGGTTTCACCGATCAATAAGTTATCACCAACCTACCCTGTGGATCAGTGATAACTTGTTTTCACCAAAGACCCCATTACTGCAAACGACTATAATTGTACATCCCAGATATGGTGCACAATATAGATGTGCAGGAGCCGCCTGTGTATACAGTCAAAGCAACACAATAATGGGGATAACGCTAATGGGTGTTTATAATTTAGCTGTAGGGTGGGCCCCAGACAGCCCAGTCCGCCACTGTGTACAGACACTACAATGCACTGGGCACGACGAGGGCTTATTTGCAATTTTTAATTCTGCAACATTCACTGTGTTTGACCCCATTTGTATTTTACATAGACTAAATCGTCACTACACCCGTAGATGACTTCCCAGAGGCGTGTAAAGCCAAAATTTGGTCACTTGAGATTTCTTCTGTTCTGGTACTTACAGGCTCTTCAAATGGTGTCCGCAAACTAGTCTAGGAAAATCTGTGCTCCAAAAATCAAATGGCGCTCCTTCCCTGTTACGTGGGGTCAAGTATTTGGATCTCAACCCATTCACTCAGCTGCTGAGTTCATACTGCGGCTAATGGATTAACTCAGTGGGACATTATGTTATCCAGTACCGTATTCTGCTGAATTGCCCTGTAACAATGACACTCTCCTGGTTATCTTTTATGCCAGCCTGTTCAGTTATGTAAAAGATGAACTTGTGGGTAAAGATTTGCATTCTTCACTTGATGATTTAATTTCCCTCGCTACTCATGTGGACTTACATTTTAAAGAACGTTGTAGGAAAGAAACTGAATTCTCATGTTTCTCCTCCAAACGTTTCTTTAACATCCCCTCCCACAATGGAAGCTAAGTAGAGTTGAGCGGACTTCTAATAATCCGGGTCCGGCGGATCCGTCGTGGATCGGAAAAGAAGTCCGGATCCGATCCGGACCCATGTATGTGAATGGGGAGGGAGAGAGAGAGAGGGGGGGAGAGAGAGAAAATCCTGGATCCGGATCGTGCAGGCGGATTCCCGCGAACGGGTCGGACCCGGATCGGACTCTGAAACCGCGCGGATCCGGATTTTTAGAGTTCGGATCCGCTCAACACTAAACCTAAGTAATATGATTGGAAGAGATTGTCAGCAGACGAGAGATCCCTTTGACTTTCACGAGGACTTTGTTTATATTGTAGTGAACAAGATCAAGCTCACACAGACTTTTCCAAACTGAATGCCAAACAGGGAAATGTCAGCCTCTAGGTGAGAGAGGAAGTAACACCCTGGGGGTAAATTTCTTCTGCCTATGTCTGTTTTCTTTGGTTCCTCTGGGTTTACAGGACAAGCATTTGTTTATTCTGAAGCAGCCGAGAATTTTATGAATTTCTCTTTGGCAAAAAAGCTGAAAATTCCTTTTGTTCTTCTGCTATTGCATGTAAAGCTAATCTCTGCAATTTCTGGACGTCATATCAATTTTGGACAGAGAAGGTAACTATTTAGATTGGTGCATTACATGTTGAGGACATTTATTTTTTAATTTTGCTACTCCCTGATGCAGCGGTAATTTTGGGACCTCTGTGGCTGTAGCTTCATGCTCCGGTCAACTGACCAAATTACCCAGTTTGGTCCATTTTGTTTTCATAATTGCCTCAAGACTCTACCTCAGTCCCCTCCTGTAAGCCAATGCTTAGCATATACTGCCTCCAATTTGCCTGCACCTTTTCAGGAATTCAAAGATGTCTTCTCCAAGCAGAAGGCCAAGACATTGCAAATTCATCGGCCAAATGACTGGGTCATTGTCATGCATGTCAGGCATGGAACCACCCAAAGGGATAGTTTATCCTCTATCTCTTCTAGACACTGAAGCAATGTCAGCCTGCATTAAAGATAACATGGAGAAGGGATTTATCCTCACATTTTCATCCCGAGCAGGCACGGTACAGGTTTCTTATTCCTTTAAAAGACGGATCTTTGAGAGTGCATAGACTATCGGGGCTTGAATAAAATCACTCTGAAAGAACTTTATCCATTTCCCATGATCTCTGAGTTATTTGACAGGATTAAAGGTGCTACTATCTTCACTAAGTTAGACCTGAGTGGCGTTTATAACCTAATCTGCATCAAAGAGGAAACTGAATGGAAGACAGTATTCAACACCCGCGATTATGAATATCTAGTGATGGTTTTTGGATTGTGCAATGCACCAGTTGTATTTCAGCAACAAGATCTTTTGTGATGTCCTGTATCAATATGTCTAAAGGGTGCTTTACACGCTGCGACATCGCTAGCTATCACTAGCAATGTCATGCTCGATAGCACCCGCCCCCATCATTCGTGCGACATTTGGTGATCGCTGCCGTAGCGAACATTATCGCTACGGCAGCGTCACACGCACATACCTTTTCAGCGACGTCCCTGTGACCGCCGAACAATCCCTCCTTCAAGGGAAAGGTGCGTTCTGCGTCATAGCGACGTCACTGCGGCGTCACTAAGCGGCCGCCCAATAGCAGAGGAGGGACGGAGATGAGCGGCCAGAACATACCGCCCACCTCCTTCCTTCCTCATTGCCGGTGGACGCAGGTAAGGAGATGTTCGTCGTTCCTGCGGCGTCACACATAGCGATGTGTGACACCGCAGGAACGACAAACAACCAGCGGCATGCACCACTAACGATATTATGAAAAGGAGCGACGTGTCAACGATCAACGATTTTTGACATTTTTGCGATCGTTGCTCCTTGGTGTCACATGCTGCGATGTCGCTAATGGTGCCGGATGTGCGTCACCAACGACGTGACCCTGACAATATATCGTTAGCTATGTTGCAGCATGTAAAGCACCCTTTAAGGGGGCTTTACACTCTACGATATCGTTAATGTTTTGTCGTCGGGGTCAAGTTGTTAGTGACGCACATCCGACGTCATTAACGATATCGCAGCGTGTGACACTAACCAGCAACCTTAAGCGACCTCAAAAATGGTGAAAATCGTTCACCATGGAGAGGTCATCCCAAACTCAAAAATCGGTAAGGGTTGTTTATGCAGGTGGTTCATCGCTCATGCGGCAGCACACATCGCTATGTGTGACACCGCAGGAGCGAAGAACGTCTCCTTACCTGCCGCCGGCCACAATGCGGAAGGAAGGAGGTGGGTGGGATGTTACGTCCTGCTCATCTCCGCCCCTCCGCTTTGATTGGCCGGCCGCTTAGTGACGCTGCGGTGACGTCGCTGTGATGCCGAACGTCCCTCCCCCTTGAAGGAGGGATTGTTCGGCTTTCACAGCGACGACGCCGACCAGGTAAGTATGTGTGACGCTGCCGTAGCGATAATGTTCGCTACGGCAGCGATCACAAACAATCGCATGCGCAACGGAGGCGGGTACTTACACGCTCGCTATCGCTACAAATTGCTAGCGATATCGCTACCGTGTAAAGCCCCCTTTAGTCTATCAGGACAACATCCTAATCTTGTCCAGAGACTTGGACTCTCATTACCTTCATGTCCATTCTGTTCTAATGACACTGCAATAAAATCACCTTTATGCAAAGTTAGAAAATGTCTATTTGAGCGACAAGAATTGCTATTCCTTAGCTACATCTATTTCTCTGCCAATTTTCATATGGACCTTGAGATAGTTTTCTCCACATTGATTTGGCCACAACCGTTCGGTCTCAAGGCTCTCCAAAGAGTCCTTGGTTTTGCTAATTATTACCGATAGTTTATTAAAAACTTATCTCAAATGGATGCTTCACTGAAGGCCCTAACTCGGAAGGGTGCCAACTACCGGAACTAGTCAGAATCTGCTGCTCAAGCCTTTCAAGAACTCGAGTCTTGTTTTTCTACTACTCCAGTACTGCACTATCCTGATGTGAACAGACCATTCTTTCTTGAAGTGGATTTGTCTGCTTTTGGAGCATTTCTGTTGTAAAACTCTTGTAAAGCAAGAAGTCATCCTTGTGGATTTTTCTCTAGCTCCAGGAAGTTTTCTGCAACAAAGCATTGCAACCTTGAACTCTTAAAATGAGCAAGCATCAAACTAGGTGGGGATTCAGCCTACAACTCGACTGAAGATACTCCATGTTTTTGTGCTCAGTGAAGCTAGTCACTGTGAATGTAGCCAAAAAATTGGGCCTTGAGGATTAATGATATTGTCTTGCAGGGGCTCCTCAAATTCACTGCCCAAGGGATGTTCTTTGGTTTCAAAAGCACTCTACCAGGAGGTCTTACCCTGACCTCATTCATCTCTCCTCTCTGGTCACCTGGGAGTTAAACATACTGCTGAACTTCTCTCCTGTTTCTACTGGTGGTCCAAATGGAGACAAGATGTCAACAATTTTGCAGCATCCTGCTCTCAAAGTGAACAGTTCAAACCCTTTCATCAAAACCCTTTCATCAAAACCCTCTCTGTCCTTTTCATCTTCAAGCGCCATGGGCTGAGATCTCTTTGGACTTACTGATCTTCCTAATGCACAAGGGTTCACTACCATCAGAGGTGTAGAGGACCGATTCTCTAAAATGTCTTGTTTTGTGCCCTTCCCAGGTTTTCCATTTGCTGCACAATTGGCTGAAGTATTTTTTTAAAGAATTTTTCCTGTTCCATCGTCTTGCAGCTCGCATTGTCTTTGACCATATTGTGCAATTTGTTTCCAGGTTCCGAAGAGTGCGCTGCAAGAACTAAACAAATTTTCCTGGACTCCTCTTTGGTCTATCACTCCCAAAGTGTTGGGCAGACCGTAAGTATTAATTAGTCAGTGGAAAAGTATTTACAAATATTTTCCAACTGTCACCAAGATAACTGACCAGACTTGCTTCCTTCGGCCACATTCACACATTACAATTTTGTTTTATAGTCGTCTGGGAAATCTACATTTGTTATGGTGTTTGGTCGAGAACCTTGTCTCACTCTGCCTATTCCAATTAAAAGTCTACTTCTTGCTGTGAACATCACCCATGAGGACAGGCATAATATCTGGACAGAGGTACAAGATAATTTAGCTACAGGTGCAGTAAGAGCTAAGAATAGTGCTGATAGACACTGCCAATTTGTTCCCAACCTTGTTTTGGAGATAAGGCATGACTCTTCACTAAAAACATCAGTTTGAAACTCTGAGGAACTGTTTATGGGACCCTTTGACCTTTCTTGCCTCTCACCGTGCAACACCACCGCTGCATTTTGTCCCGAGGAAGAGGACGGATATGTCCTTGAAACGCGTAGACCTGTGAAAATAAAGAAAAGAGATTTACTAACTTCATCTGGACTCCTGTGGTTTGGCGCGGTATTTAAACCTGCTTTTCTCCTGTTGTCTGAAATCACTCGTGCAGCACCTCCAACGCAGGTGAGGCCGTGGCGTGCAGTGATGCACAGATCTTTGAGCACCCAAGGCTAGAAGTAAGCCATGTTGTTGTCCGTGACATGCTGGGCAATCAGGTGGAAGTTTTGGAGCATGATGAGACACAGTTGCCCTCAGGTCAGCCTCAAACCTCCATTACCAAAGATGTTTACCTTCAGGAATTTGAAGACGACCTGCTCGATGATGAGGTGACTGATCCAAAATGGACGGGTGGCATGGAATGCAAAAGCAGCAGTGCAGAGGAGCATGTGCCCATAGTCCGCAAAAAGGCTGTAAGAGATAGGGTTTCGACCACTGTCAGAGGTCAACCAAATGTGCACATGACACCACCACCTGTGGCATCTCAGAGTCTAAGTGTCCATGCACCATCTGTGTTTTCTCAGAGTCCAAGGATTCATGCACCACCTGTGGCATCTCAGAGTCCAATGGTCCGTGCTGCAATTGTGTGGGAGTTTTTTCCAAGAGTCCTTCGGACCAAACGGTTGCCATTTGTCAAAATCTGTCAGACCAAGCTTAGCAGAGGCAGAAATACTTTCAGCTTGGCACCTCCAGCATGAGAAACCATATGTTAGCCAAGCACACCACTAGGTGGTTGAAAGCTGTAGGTGAAAAACACGATTTCCAGACTCAAAACACTGCCACTTCACTTGGGCTGCCTGCTTCCCAAAGTGGTGTGCAAGAAGGTGGCGCTGATACCTCATTCTCCCAACCTGATGTTGGCCAAACTCAATCATCAACGACTACATCCGCTTCGGTGTCCCAGCGTTCTGTTCAGTTGTCCATACTGCAGACCTTCGAAAAGAAGCGAAAATACCCCGTTACGCACCCAAGGGCAGAAACCATAACTGCACACATTGCACGATTGATAGCAATTGAGATGTTGCCGTATCGGCTTGTGGGAACAGAGGCTTTCTGAGACCTTTTAGCGGTGTTAGAACATCGGTACTCTGTGCCTAACCGTTACTATTTTTCTCGTTGTGACGTCCCCGCGCTCCACAATCACATGTCCATAACCAACAAACGGGCTCTTACCAATAACAAGTGGAATTGGACAGAGCACTACATCTCACTGATGGCACACTGGGTGAACCTGGTGGTGGCTGGTACAGAGTCTGAGTCGGCAACATCCCATATAGTTCCCACACCCAAAATAGCGGGCCCCTCTTCAATCACAGTTTCAGTAGGCTCTTATACAGCAACAACTCCCTCCTCCTCCTACTCTTCATCTGGCTCCTGTGCATCCTCATCAACATCCCCCGGTGTCCAACCATCGACATCATTCCCCAGCTGGGATCTCTGTAGCAGTGCCTCGGCTAAGCGGCGACACGCTCTACTGAAGCTCATCTGTATCGGTGACAAATCGCACATGGCACCTGAACTTTTGAAAGCAATAACTGAGCAGACAGATGAGTGGCTTGCGCCGTTGGACCTCCGTCGATGGATGCTAGTGTGCGATAATGGTCGTAATCTGGTGATGGCTTTAAAGCTTGGAAAGCTTGTACACGTTCCTTGTATGGCCAACAATGTACATTTAGTAGTTCAGCACTTTCTCAAAAAATACCCTGGGATACCAGACCTACTTACCAAGGTACGATGTGTTAACGCCCATTTCCGCAAGTCATCTCCCTCTTTTGCTGCCTAGCAGTGCTGCAGCTGCGCTTACACTTGCCTCGTCACAGACTAATATGTGACCTCCCTACGAGATGGAATTCAACCTATCATATGTTGGCCAGGTTCCATGAGCAGCAGAGGGCAGTATCCCAATTCCAGCTGGAACATGCCCGTTAGATGCAGCTGCCAGACATAAGTACTGCAGAGTGGTTGTGGATTGCAGACATTTGTCAGGTCCTAGAGAATTTTGATTACTGTACCAACATTGTGAGCAGTGATGATGCTCTTATCAGCATTACCATTCCACTGATTTATTTATTGAAACGCTGGAAACGCTCTGGATGGTCTGACTGACCAAAGTGTTAATGCACCCGAGGTGTCTGTGGATCCAGACTTCACAATGGTTGCTAGTAATTCGCCCAACCTCGACCAACAGGCTCAGGCCACCTTTGGTCAGCATTATGAGGATGAGGAGGATGATGAAGAACAGAAATGCTTTGAAGTTAGAAACCAAGGGATTGACAACCCAAGCTTCAGGGCAGTCCAGCATGGATGGCCTGAGGAGCAGGAGGAGGAGGGAGAGACTGTGGAGCAAAGGAGGGACTGAGGAGGAGAGGAGGTTTAGGGAGACAGAATGCATTGTTAGTAGTGACACACAAAGGTTTCCAGTTTGGAGTCTGGGACACATGGCACAGTTCATATCACACTGCCTTTCTAATGACTGTCGGCTAGTCCACATTTTGGCAAACAAATACTGATTATGTACCTTCTTTGACCCACGCTACAAAGACAAATTTGCTTCACTTCTTGTCAAGGTAAATAAGGATTGTACTACGGAAACATTCAAGAGGGCTGTGTGGAGCAGTTGATGAAACGATTACCCTCGGATCATGCTGGCATCAGAGGTAGCGTGTCATCTCACGCAACAGGATTACAAGAGAGGGCTACGCATAGTAGGAGCAACACAGGCGGGGGACTAATATGCCAAAACTGGTCCATTTTCCACAAACCGTCAACTTCCAATCAGATACCGGTTGGGGGAACTATGACAAGGAGGGAACAGTTAAGTAAGATGGTGAGGGACTATGTAGTTGACCGTATCAGCGTGCTTTCAGAGTCTACAGTTCCCTTTAACTATTGGGTTTCCAAGCTCAACACTTGGCCAGACCTCGCCTTATATGCTTTGGAAGTGCTAGCTTGCCCTGCTGCGAGTGTGTTGTCTGAGCATGTTTTCGGCTTAGCGGGGTCAATCAGGGTCGCCATCAGGGCATTACTACTGTGCCTGGTGTACTGAGCCCGGTGAAGAGGGGGGGGGGGCCGGCTGAGCCAGGGACAATTACTTAGTTTTATTAAGCGCCGGGCCCTCCCCCCTCTTCACCGGGCCCCAGTCACAGTCCCAGCAGAGGGGCCCGGCAGTGCTGCTTTTTCCGCTATACACGTGGCTAATTTGCATCGCATGCAAATTAGCCACGTGTGCTGGAGATGCAGCTGCACTGGGCCCCGAGGTTCAGGGGGACATTTCCTGACCTCTCAGGAAAGAGGGCAATCTGACCTGTAGCTGCTCAAGGCTCTGGGGGCTCCTGGCCAGATTGCCCTCATCGCATGTAGCGTGCCGGGCAGAGAGTGATCTGCAGCTCTGTATAGTGTAAAGAGCAGAACTGAGGAGTCCGTCCTCTGCTCCCTGCCCTGCACTTTTCTGTGTGGCACAGGCGCGCACTCCTTGATGACGTCATCACGCTGCGCACGCCTGTGTCATTTGAAAAGTACCCGGGAGCTGGGAGGGGAAGAGATGGTGCGGCGCAGGTCTGTACAGCCGGTACAGGAGAGGTAAGGGTTAACTTCGATTTTTTTTTTTTTTGATTGTTTGTTTTTAAATAGACTGAGGAGGGGATAATAGGGAGGGGGAGGATTGGGATTAGTAGAGGGGACTGAGGGACCTCCAGCAGCATTCACACATACACACTATATATATATATATATATATATATATATATATATATATATATATATACACACACACATATATACAATATTATATTATAATATATATATATATATATATATATATATAACATATATTTTTATAGATATATAAATATATATATATATATAATTTTTATATATATATATATATATATATATATAAAAATATTTACCAATTTATTGCAGGGGCCGTTGTTTCCCCAGACTAGTCGGCGATCTTTCCATGCTATCCCACCCCTGTGGGCATAATAATATGATTTTCACAAGTCGACGTCACCCACACGTCCCGGCTACAGAGAGGAGCACTGAGCATGGTCAGAGCTGTTCCTCCGATAATGTACAGGGGTCAGGGACAATTACTTAGTTTTATTAAGCGCTCCCCCCTCTTCACCGGGCCCCAGTCACAGTCACAGCAGAGGGGCCCGGCATCGCATGCAAATTAGCCACGTGTGCTGGAAATACCGCTGCAGCTGCACTGCGCCTTTATGAAGCCGGGACCTGTACACCCAACTTCAGATGAGGCTCAATGTGAGAGAACACAGCGGCACATGCACAAAATTTCCAGGGGCTGACGATTACTCCGCCTTGTGGAAATCATGTTATTATGTCCACAGGTGTGTGATAGCATGGAAAGAGGGCCAACTAGTCTAAGGAAACAATGCTCCTGCAACTAATCATAGATCTAATTAGCATAGAAACAGCTCAGTTTATATATCCTCTTTTTTTAAGCATTCATTTTAGTGAATAACATTACACAGGGCTGGTGAGGCAGGGAATTTTAACATACAGACGTGAATGCTGCTGGAAGGCATAGAGGTTTCCTTTAAAATGAGTTGGATGGTGGGTGAGGATGCTAAGTTCCTCATAGCTTCCGCTTCTAAATGTATTATATGGCCCTGATAACCTCCTACCCAAACTAAAATTCATTATATAGCCCTGGTTGTGTCTTCTCCCCCCACAATTCATTGTGAAGCTATTATGGACGTATGATAAATTGTGGGGGGAGGACACATGACAGGGACTAATGCCGGCGTCACACGGTACGATCTATCGTGCGACTGCACGAGCGATCGTACCCGCCCCCATCGTTTGAGCGTCATAGGCAATTAGTTGCCCGTGGCGCACAAAGTCATTAACCCCTGTCACACGTACTTACCTCCTGGACGACGTCGCTGTGGGCGGCAAACATCCACTTCCTGAAGTGGGAGGGACATTCGGCGTCACAGCAACGTCGCACAGCGGCCGGCCAATAGAAGCGGAGGGGTGGAGATGAGCGGGACATAAACATCTCGCCCACCTCCTTCCTTCCGCATTGCCGGCGGGACGCAGGTAAGCTGTGTTCATCGTTCCCGGGGTGTCACAAGGAGCGACGTGTGCTGCCCCGGGAACGATGAACAACCGGCGCACAGAAGAAGAAGCGACTTTTTGAAACTGAGCGACGTGTCAACGAGCAACGATAAGGTGAGTATTTTTGCTCGTTCACCATCGCTCATAGCTGTCACACGCTACGATATATCAAACGATGCCGGATGTGCGTCACGACGTAACCCCACCGACATATCGCCCGATATATCCCGTCCGTGTGACGCCGGCATAAGGCTTTGTGCACACATTCAGTATTTGCAGCATAAAATTGTGCTGCAAGTGCTAATGTGTTGGCAGGAAGAACACTGCATAAAATATGCGTTTTGCTTGCAACGTTGCGTATTTTCCGCTACAAAATCGCAATGTGTGCACATAGCCTTATAATTAATTGAGGGAGTGTCACAGAGACTGATTAGTTTATATTTATTAGGTGACAGATTATAGCTAATGGGGGGCACAGTGCGGCTTATCACCTTATATTCTGAATGGTGTGTGGCTCATTGTATAATGTATAGTCTGGTACATATTTATATTCAGGTGGACAGTGTGGGGTAAATGTATGAATGCAATATATGTGACCTTGTTATTTTCAGGGCTGCGGTGATCAATGTGACAAGAAGAGTATTGGCTGTAATATGGCGACATGAAGGTCTGACCAGATGGAGAAGAGACAACAGAAAATAACTTACCAGATGAGACATCAGCGGTAAGTAACTTTCTGAAAACATTTATTCTGTACTGTCTGACTTGGAGTATTGCTGTTATTTGTTAAATCTGTTAGGCCACATTATCATATTTGTGTAACATTTCCATGTGTTGCCAGACTTTTTTTTATCAGACGGCACGCGGACCCCTAGAGTTTCATAGATGCATTCACATATCTGTGAAAATCACAGCTCTGAGAATGAGATCTGTGAGACTCGGAGCATGTGCTGTTCTGAGCTGATTATGAAGAATAGGACAAACTCCATGGGTCAGTGCACTGTCCGAGAAAAAAAAGTCAGGCAGCACACCGATACTGCACACAGATGCAGGATGCAACCTCATTATTTAGTGTACTCACTATGTAAAGCGCCGTCCTTAAGTACATCGTTTCTCCTTTTATTATGTATAACACTGTCCCTTATTAGCATCCTCGCTAGTTATGTATGGTGCTGTCCTTTATTATATAGTGTCCTCTCTTTTTCTGTATAGCACCATCTCCTATATAGCATATTCTAGTTATTTGTGTTATTCACAGCTCCCTCTTTTTATGATATAATCCTGTCATGTTAGATATAAAATTACTGCTAATGGAGCAGCATCTGACCAGAAGACCTGTCCATCAAAAAAGAAGCTTACCATGTTCCATCAACAGTCATGTCATTTTATATCTAACAAGAGAGGAAGCTATGAAATAAAGACAGAGCTCTATAAATGACAAAAATGAGAATCCAATATGTAAGGAATTGTGCTGTACATAACAAAAGAGGGCACTATGTAATATATATGTGTTTTATATACATATAAATCTGCAGCTTTGTCACCATAAAAAAGGGAGGCCCAAGCACAATTTCTTGCAGAGCTTTCAGTGTCCGCTCCCGTGCTGGAGGCAGGGGCAGAGCAGGGCTTAGCGTGCAGCAGTGTGATGAGGTCATCATACTGCTGCAGGAAAGCAGAGCCGTGGAGGTGGCGAGGACTCGGCAACCGGCGGAGACAGGTATTCGCTCTGTGAGCCGAAGACAGGTACGGGACGATGGCTGGGGGTGTTGGAGGGGCCCGCCGACCCTGGTCCCCGCCTTGCTTCAGCTGGATGTGCGTTCGAGGGCGCATATTCAGCAGAAATGCATCATGGCTCAGAGAGGATGCCACGTGACTTGGGAGCCGGGGAGGGTGAGTAAAATATATATATATAATATATATATAATGTTTTTCCAAGAGTAGTGGCAGACTGTGGAAAGTTTGCGGTGTGGAGGCGGAGCAGGAGTGGAGCCTGGGCGGAGTCTCAAGAGGGCCCCATAATTTTGCCAGCATGGGGCCCTGAAATTCCTAGTGGCGGCCCTGGGGTCAATAACAGATACTCGCACACGACTATCCACGGAAAGTGCAGACAGTTTGACGATGATCAAAATGAACCATAGATGGATTGCCCCAGAGTATCTCAGGTCGCCTGTTAACAAGACCCAACAATAAGTGTAGCCCCAAAATTTGTATTTCTTAAGTTCAAATAAGTTCCATTGTTTCTCATTCAAGACTATTTTGTCCTCTATCATCTAATGACACCGCAGGACTAATCTAACTTGTTATGCTGCTCCGATGTAATTGTTTGGCCCAATCACCCAGGGCAATATTTTCAAGCCTTTGTATTTTATGCACTGGCACAACCACTGTCGAGGCTACACTGTCTATAACAATTGGTCAGCCAGTCTCTATTTGTGTTCTTTATTGATGCTGTGTTCCACGGTGTGTTACACATGGCCCCCTGCGGAATCAGAATTTTTTTTAGCTCCTTGGCATTTTTATGCCCTGTTGCTTATCCTACCAATTTTAACAACAAAAAAGCTGTTAGGAGCTGTTGGGAGTACCTTCTGATGCTTTGCTACATGGTGTCTGAACCATTACACCCTAGGGGAACTGAATGTATTAAACTCCTTGGAATGTTATGCCCTGTTGCTTATCCTACCAATTTTTTAAAAAAAAGCTGTTGAGAGCTATTGGGAGTACTTTCTGATGCTGTGCTACATGGTGTTTGAACCATGCCCCCCTGGGGAAACTGAATTTTTTTAAATCCTCGGTGATAGCTAGTGGAATACAGCCTGAGTTCCAGAGTGAAACAACTGCCATGGTGCTGCATGCTTCACAAACTGCAGTCTAGGAAGCAGGCGATGATGCCTCCTACTCCCAACCTGCTTTTGGTCAGATGCAATCATCATCCACGACATCAGTTTCGATGTACCAGCATGGCGTTCATTTGTCCATAAAACATACATTTCTGAATCATTTTAATAGAATTTCAATAGAGGGCCTCTGGAGCTGGTGGTGTTGGTGGAGGAGGAGGAGGGTAAGGCCAACACCCAAATGGCCACATTGGCAATAGCACTGTAAAGTGTTATGGAGTACGTATTCCAACTTACACACTAATGATATAGGGGACACAGAAAACTACAAATGGCTGCCATCTCTCCCCAATGTATGTTACAGGGACCACCTGAGAGCCCTAAGAAGTCTGAGATTTGAGGACCACCAGTGCTCTTCCTACATTTGAGTAGAGGGCCATTGGAGCCAGTGGTGCTTGTGGAGGAGGAGGAGGGCAAGGTCAACATCCCAACGGGCACATTGTAGCTGACCTTTTAAAGTGCTGTCAAATATGTCCCAAAAAAAGTATGAGACAGACACCAATATAATGTATACGTTACAGCCCTTTCTAATAAAAAAAAGAAGGAAAAATGTAAAAAACGAAACATATGAACATATGCTAAAGTGGGTTTTTTTGGAGATCAGGGCTTGATTTGACGTTTTATCACAGTGATTAGGCACTAGAAACTGTTTCTTAGCAATTTCCCCTCTTTTACTTTGGTTTGAGTGCTGTTCTGGCGACTATGTAAACGCCGCATGCTGCTCTGAGAACGTTATTCCAAGACACCATAAATGCAGTAAGGCACCTTCTACAGGCTGTGCCCATACTGTTTCAGCCTTTTCCCATCGATTTCAGCCTTTTCCTCAGTCACCATAGATCACCATTGGGTCCAACGTAAAATTATTCTGGTTTCCCATAGACTTACATTGGGGGTCGAATATTCGCGAATAGTTGGATATCGGCGAGGTATTCGCCGGATATTCGTCGAATCAAATATTAGGGTATTTGATCATCCCTAGTAATCAAGTCTCTGTATAAATGCACCAGCTTTGTGATAGTCTCAGTGTTTTGTTTAAAGCACAGAGAGCATCATGAAGACCAAGGAACACAACAGACAAGTCCATGATACTGTTGTGGAGAAGTTTAAAGCCGGATTTGGTTACAAAAAGATTTCTAAAACTTTAAACGTCCCAAGGAGCACTGTGCTCATGATCAGTGATTAGTGAATTCAAAGACGGAATCTTCATTACTGAGTGATGGGAATATCTTGCTTGTTTATTGAGTAGTTAGGAACAGATAGCGAACAACCATTATCTTCAAATACCATAAATTACTTATTTAACTGTAATAGGAATGTGTTGACGCATTGAGAAAAAATGGCATAAATTGTGCTGTTATAGAATATTATAGTATAAAAGCGCTGAGCAGTAGAACATTATGACAAATGGGTTCTAATTAGCAAGAAGTATGATTATATAGTGAGAGAAAGCAAAGAAACTATTTCAATCCATCATATGTCAGAATGTTTTAAAGATAAAACCTGAAGTGGTCCACTTTGTTGCTAGGTAACACTGCATTATTACAGAAGTGTGACTCATATCGTCCACTGTTCATTATTGCTGTTATTCACTATTCATTCTTACTGTATATTGCGGAATGGACATCAGCGGGAAGGCCAAGGTATTTTTAATGCAACATTTGAACAGAATATTGAACATTTGAACATTCATCAAGTGTTAACGTACAATATGTATATATATATATATATATATATATATATATATATACTAGAAGGTGGCCCGATTCTACGCATCGGGTATTCTAGAATTTACGTATTGTGTAGTTCATGTATGATTTTTGTTATATATATATATGTTGTGTGTAGTTACCAAGTGTTTGTGTAGGCGCTGTAGATGTTCTGGGTGTTGTCTGGGTGTGACGGGGGTGAGAGCGGTGTTGTATGTGTGTTGCGTTGTTTGTGGAGAGCTGTGTGTCTGTAGCGTTGTGTGTTGCGCGGTTTGTGTGTGTGTGGTGTGTTTTGGGGGGAGGTATGTTTTGTGCAATGTGTGTGTTGTGCGGTATGTGCGTATATTTGTGTGTGCCGCGGTGTTTGTGTGTTGGGTGTTGTGTGTGTGCAGCGTTGTCTGTGTGTGTAGGTGTCTGTGTAGGGCAGTTGTTTGTGGTTCCCAGTGTGTGTGTGTGTGTGTGGTGTGTTGTGCACTTCCCATCGTGCTCCATCCGCCATGCTGCGCACTCCCAAACGTGCACCATCCGCCATGCTGCGCACTCCCAAACGTGCACCATCCGCCATGCTGCGCACTCCCAAACGTGCTCCATCCGCCAGGCTGCGCACTCCCAAACGTGCTCCATCCGCCATGCTTCGCACTCCCAAACGTGCTCCATCCGCCATGCTGCGCACTCCCAAACCTGCTCCATCCGCCATGCTGCGCACTCCCAAACGTGCTCCATCCGCCATGCTGCGCACTCCCAAACGTGCTCCATCCGCCATGCTGCGCACTCCCAAACGTGCTCCATCCGCCATGCTGCGCACTCCCAAACGTGCTCCATCCGCCATGCTGCGCACTCCCAAACGTGCTCCATCCGCCATGCTGCGCACTCCCAAACGTGCTCCATCCGCCATGCTGCGCACTCCCAAACGTGCTCCATCCGCCATGCTGCGCACTCCCAAACGTGCTCCATCCGCCATGCTGCGCACTCCCAAACGTGCTCCATCCGCCATGCTGCGCACTCCCAAACGTGCTCCATCCGCCATGCTGCGCACTCCCAAACGTGCTCCATCCGCCATGCTGCGCACTCCCAAACGTGCTCCATCCGCCATGCTGCGCACTCCCAAACGTGCTCCATCCGCCATGCTGCGCACTCCCAAACGTGCTCAATCCGCCATGCTGCGCACTCCCAAACGTGCTCCATTCCCCATGCTGCGCACTCCCAAACGTGCTCCATCCCCCATGCTGCGCACCCCCCATTGTAATCCATCCCCCATGCTGCACCAGCATCAGCCTCTCTACCCGCAGCATCAGCCTTCTGTCCCCAGCATCATCCCCTCTCTGTCCCCAGCCTCAGCCCCTCTCTGTCCCCAGCCTCAGCCCCTCTCTGTCCCCAGCCTCAGCCCCTCTCTGTCCCCAGCCTCAGCCCCTCTCTGTCCCCTCCTCTGGCGACACTCACACACACGATCGCATCCACTCACACACACCCGATCCCGACACTCACACACACGATCGCATCCACTCACACACACGATCGCATCCACTCACACACACGATCGCATCCACTCACACACACCCGATCCCGACACACACACACCCGATCGCATACACTCACACACACAGACACTGACGATATCGCACATACGCGCTCACAGTCACAACATCCGGAGATACCACATGCTTCTGGCCATGTGATCCTCCGTCAGGTCCTGGAAGGTCACAACAGCACAGTATCGAGGCCGAGAAGCAAGGGATATCGCCGGATGCTGTGAGTGTGTGGATGCGATGTGATGTGTGTGTGAGGTGTGTGTGAGAGTGAGTGTGAGAGTGAGTGTGAGCTGATGTGCGTGTGTGTGTGCGTGTGGATCTTCCGCCGCTACAGGACCTCGATGCGCTTGTAACCATGCCAACGTATCCCGTCCCCCGCTCGCACGGGAGCCCACACCACTCCCGTGCGAGCGGGGGATGGGGGATGGGGGGGGGGAAGTACAGTACTCACCCCCCTTAACAGCCGTGTCAGTTCGGGGAATGCGCGGGGGGGGGGAGAGGGGGGGGGGAGTACAGTACTCACCTCCGTGACAGCCCTGTCAGTTCGGGGAATGCGCGGGGGGAGGTGGGCGGGGCCAGAGCTAACGTGCGTTGCGTGAGGGGGGCGGGGCGTGGCGTGGCCGAATTGCCAATGCCTGCAGGGTGCCGGGGCGAGAGGCCAATCTGTGGGGGGGTGGAGGCTGGGCGAGCGGCTGGCCAATCCGTGTGGGGGCGCAGCCTGGGCGAGCGGCCAATCGGTGTGGGGGGGGCGGGGCCATGGCGAGCCCAGCGGCCAATCAGCTTTGTGTCACCGTAAGGACATGTCACGGTGACACTGTCACGGTGACACAATTTTGGAGCATGACAGACAGACAGACAGACAGAATAAGGCAATTATATATATAGATATATATATACACACACACCATGTGCAAAGATGTCCTCATAAAAAGTGCTAATTATAAATTTATCCCCAAATTAATTAATACAAATTGGAAACTTGGCTGAAATATCTGTAAAAACTGTGCAATCTGTCAATGCAAGAAACAGCTATACACCCACACACCGAAACCAGCATTAAGAATGACTTACAGTCCTCCGACTGTTTTTCAGATTGTCAAATATAGAAGATGAACAAAAATGGCAATTTAAGATGTATTAAACTTATATTTATTGTTTCTGGTTATAGGGGTCCCCATTATCTAAGCTTTAGTTATATTAGTTCAACTAGTAGCTTGATGGCAGAAATTCACATTTTTACAAAAGTCAGTGTTACTGAGGACATGAATCCAAAATCATCTTAAAGCGAATCTTACACCAGATTTTTGTTACCTAATCCGAATGTAGCATGATGTAGAGACAGAGATCTTGATTCCAGAGAAGTGTCACTTATTGGGCTGCTTGCTGTAGTTTTGATAAATCACTGTATTATCAGCAGGAAGGGACTAATAAACCTGCTCTCACATAGTCTTCCATATTCCTGATCTCTGTATAACCCCACTACTTATTGGCATCTGTCTGCCTATACACAGTAGACACAGAAAGCTGTCAATCAGTGGTGTGGGTGGGGTTATACAGAGATCAACTGTAATGCCGATACCGGCGTCCCCACACTGCCATGCCCCTTTTCCCCAGCAGGGATGCCAGCACTCTCACCTTCCTGGCTACCAAGCGGTGACTGCCCAAACCCCAGCTCCTGCCACCGACTCCCGCTACCCACGCACGCTGCACAGGTCTCCTGGGAGTGTCTTTACAGCGCACATGCAGATGCCTCCTTCCTTAAAGAGCCAGTTCACCCTAACCTAGAAGTACCTTTCGGTCTATGACCAAGAGGCATCTGATATTTAAAGCACCTTTACCTTAAGGTAGGTGCCTGGGCAACATTCTCCCAATGTTGCTAGCTAACAGGTCCCTTTGTGTTGCTACTGCTATTATTGCACTGTGTGCTGTATTACTGATGCTCTTCTGTGTTCTAGTGCATGGCAGCTCCGCTGCTGCTGCAACTATCCATACCTACTACTGCTGCTGCTGCAATTGTCCACAACTGCCACTCCTACCTTACTGACCTCCGTTGTTGCAACTAGTCATTTCTGCCACTGCTGCAACTAGCCATCTCTGCCTAGGTGACCTGAAGGAGCAAAGTAGAATGGCTACCGAGTAGTGTTGAAAGAGTAGTTAACTATTCGTACTCGCTATGCTGTTAGCGAGTACTGTCCACTACTCGCATATTCGTTACGAGTAGCGGGCGCAATGTAAGTCAATGAGAAATACTCGCTAAGTAGCGAGTAACACAAAAGCCGTACTATTCTCTACTTACACGAAAAGTATGGCTATCGGGTTATTCGCTACTTAGCGAGTATTTCCCTTTGACTTACATTGCACCTGCTACTAATAACGAATATGCGAGTAGCGGAGAGTATGAATAGTTAACTTGATGCTCAACACTACTACTAAGTCTTCATTAAAGCCACTGGTGGTGGAGCTAAGCTAACACGCAGAGACACACCAACTTAATCACCGTCCCGGCTGAATTGCGTCATCCCCCGCTGCCCTGTGGCCATCCACTTCTACTCCTGCTCTTTCCTCCTCCTGGGGCCTGTGCGCGTATGCATTTCGGGCATGTGTGCGATTTTCGGGCACTATATATTTAAGGCACACTCTCACTAGGGGAGGTGACTGCGCAGTGCCATTAGTTATTCTGTCTTCCTGTCTGCTAACTAGTTTTCAGGTCCTATTATCGTCACTTGTACCTGTGTCTGCCTTCCCATACCTGTCTGTCCCTGCCATTCCCACCATACCAGTTCACCTTTTGTTTCTGTTTTAGCCATCCCGCCTGTACCTGCCTGCACCTGTGCCTGTACTAGAGTCAGTCTTCCATCCTGGGAGTCAGCTGCCACAGACCCAGTCACTGTCTTGGGAGTAATACCTGGTGTCTGTCTTGTGGAAGGTGCTTAGTTAAGCCCTTCCCACAAAAGGGTAAGCCAAAAATCCCATGTAGTCCATTGGGTCCACACTTGCTCGCCGCCTCAACACCAGCGATGATCGTTACAGTTTGCACAGGCAGTGGACTCCGCTGACTCAGACACCCTTTCGCTGCCAGTGCTGTAACAGGAGATGTCGCATATGCAGAAACAGCTAGATCAGATAATGTGTTTTCTGCACACCGTCAACTCCCATCTGAATGACTTGGGTATGGCTGTTTCATCGGCACCCGTCCTGCCCGCAGCTCCATCACTGACAGAATTATGGCACCATTTGTCTGCTCAACCACGTTTTGACAGCGACTTTTGCCACATCGGTTCATTCAGGGCTTGACAAAGTTGCTTTCCTGATGTCGCAACTCAGTGAGGAGATCTTGGGTCAACCCTCTGTGAGAAAGAAGAGATCCGATCACCTCCAATGTCCTAGACTTTCTGGAAGCCTTCCCGAAGGTTTTCGATGAGCTGAGTCGTGTCACTACAGCTGCATTTTCTCTTCTGTTACAGCAGGGTGTCCACACTGTCGGCCAGTATGCCGTTCAGGCCCGGACCCTCTCCTCAGAACCAGGATGGAATAATGAGGCGCTGGTGGCTTTCTTTGGGAAGGCTTATCTGCGAGAATTAAGCATGAACTGTCAGGTCATGATATTCCCACTATACTGGATGACCTGATTTCACTGGGGTCGACCTCAGCTTCCAGAAGCGATCCATGGAAGTGAAGCGTGATAGAGGACTGATACATCTGGCTCCATCCCTCTAGAAGCCAATAGTTTACCCGTTTCCACTTGCTGGTCCTGCTCCTTAACCCATGCAGGTTGACCATATCAAGCATGGGCCTGTGTTTCTACTGAGGAGGTGTGGAACACTTCATCCATGCATGTCCCGTGAGGCCAGGACCTTTTTGCTTTCGGTCAATAGGAGGGGTCCCCCTTGGAAAGAATACTTCCTCATTGGTTTTGTCTGTGTCCATTTTGCATAAAGGTATTTGGTTCTCTGAGACAGCCCACCTAGATTCCGGATCTGCTGGAAACTTTATTCAACAGGCTGAGGTGGATTGGTACCAGATCCCCGTATGACTCCTTTGAAGTTCCTTGATGGTGGATGGAACACTGGTCTGCAGTGGATGGAACACTGTAGGTGAAACCAATACACTTTCCCAGTGCTTCCAAACTTGTCCTGTCCACTGGTCCTAGGTCTGCCTTGGCTCCGTGCCCATGAGCTCACTCTGGACTGGAAATCCAGAGAGGTGCTTCATTGGGGGCAGATAATGTCTGGTTTGGAAAAGCCTCTGTGATGTCCACCCTGGAAGCTGATGCAGTCTTCGTTTCAGGGCCAAGGAAGAAGTCTCCTAAGCAACAGCCATTCAGTCTACCCCTTCCACCTGCCATTTCTTCACCCACCATCTCTGAAGACATATTGCTGGAGAAGAAACTTCCTTCAGGCCTGGTGAAGAGGGCGCCAAAAATCCCATGTAAGGGGGAATACTCAGGGCTGTATTTTGCCTTCGTGCTGCCCTAGGCACTTTAAGTGGTCGCGCCCCTTAGTGATAACGTAACACTTAGTTTTCGCACACGACATCTGTTTAAGGCAGATCTACTCTGTAAAACACTTGAAAAAGTATCAATGAGAAACGAAGGGCACTAACCCCCCCCCCAATGGGGATCACCACGGGCATATCAAAACATAGCATGAGTATAAAATATTCCCACCACACCGTCCCCACTTATATACTGTGACTGTCACACTGCCCCTAAAACTACACACTGCCCTCCCTTATAAATTATACCCACCACACCTTCCTCAATTATGAAATATGATCTGCACATTGACCTCACATAATGCTGCCCCCTCCTCACAATGTCCCATGCATGCTGCCCCCTCCTCACAATGTCCCATGCATGCTGCCCCCTCCTCACAATGTCCCATGCATGCTGCCCCCTCCTCACAATGTCCCATGCATGCTGCCCCTCCTCACAATGTCCCATGCATGCTGCCCACTCCTCACAATGTCCCATGCATGCTGCCCACTCCTCACAATGTCCCATGCATGCTGCCCCCTCCTCACAATGTCCCATGCATGCTGCCCCCTCCTCACAATGTCCCATGCATGCTGCCCCCTCCTGCCAATGTCCCATGCATGTTGCCCCCTCCTCCCAATGTCCCATGCATGCTGCCCCTTCCTCACAGTGTCCCTTGCATGCTGCCCCCTCCTCACAATGTCCCATGCATGCTGCCCCCTCCTCACAGTGTCCCATGCATGCTGCCCCCTCCTCACAATGTCCCATTCATGCTGTCCCCCCTCACAATGTCCCATGCATGCTGCCCCTCCTCCCAATGTCCTATGCATGCTGCTCCCTCCTCACAGTTTCCCATGCATGCTGCCCCCTCCTCACAATGTCCCATGCATGCTGCCCCCTCCTCACAATGTCCTATGCATGCTTCCCCCTCCTCACAATGTCCCATGCATGCTTCCCCCTCCTCACAGTGTCCCATGCATGCTGCTCCCTCCTCACAATGTCCCATGCATGCTGCCCCCTCCTCACAATGTTCCATGCATGCTGCCCCCTCCTCACAGTGTCCCATGCATGCTGCTCCCTCCTCACAATGTCCTATGCATGCTGTCCCCCCTCACAATGTCCCATGCATGCTGCCCCTCCTCACAATGTCCCATGCATGCTGCTCCCTCCTCACAGTTTCCCATGCATGCTGTTCCCTCCTCACAATGTCCCATGCATGCTGTCCCCCCTCACAATGTCCCATGCATGCTGCCCCTCCTCACAGTTTTCCATGCATGCTGTTCCCTTCTCACAATGTCCCATGCATACTGCCCCCTCCTCACAGTGTCCCATGCATGCTTCCCCTCTCCATGAGCTCCTAATGCTGCCTTCCTCTTTTCCATAATGACACCTCCATGCTGCCCCATTCATCATATTAAGACCACCACACTAACGCTTATGCTGAGACACCCCTCCCACACACACACACACACACACTACCCCACTCTTGATATTGACTCCCCTACATTGCTCCACTGAGCCCACACATGCTGCCCCTTCTCCATAATGAGCTCCCAATGCTGCCCCCCTCTCATTCTGAGTCCTTACACTCCCCCCCATCGATTTTGTCATTGCACTATCTCTCAATCCTTGTCCTCTGTCTCTAGGATTGGCCCCTCTCTCCCATTCCCCCAGCAGCAGCCGTTCTCCCCCGCCTTCACCAGCAGCCTCTCCCCCAGCATCAGCCTCTCTCCCCCCAGCCCCCCCAGCATTAACCTCTCTCCCCCCAGCCTCCCCCAGCATCAGCCTCTCTCCTCCCAGCCTCCCCCAGCATCAGCCTCCCTCAGCATCAGCCTCCCTCCTCCCAGCCTCCCCCCTCCCAGCCTCCCCCAGAATCAGCCTCCCCCTCCTAGCCTCCCCCAGCATCAGCCTCTCTCCTCCCAGCCTCCCCCAGCATCAGCCTCCCTCAGCATCAGCCTCTCTCCTCCGAGCCTCCCGCAGCATCAGCCTCTCCCAGCATCAGCCTCCCTCAGCATCAGCCTCTTTCCTCCCAGCCTCCCCCCTCCCAGCCTCCGTCAGCATCAGCCTCCCTCCTCCCAGCCTCCCCCAGCATCAGCCTCCCTCCTCCCAGCCTCCCCCAGCATCAGCCTCCCCCAGCACCAGCCGCCCCCAGCATCAGCCTCTCTCCTCCCAGCCTCCCCCAGCATCAGCCTCCCTCAGCATCAGCCTCCCTCCTCCTAGCCTCCCCCAGCATCAGCCTCCCTCAGCATCAGCCTCCCTCAGCATCAGCCTCTTTCCTCCCAGCCTCCCCCAGCATCAGCCTCTCTCCTCCCAGCCTCTCCCAGCATCAGCCTCTCTCCTCCCAGCCTCCCCCAGCATCAGCCTCCCTCAGCATCAGCCTCCCCCCTCCCAGCCTCCCCCAGAATCAGCCTCCCTCCTCCCATCCTCCCCCAGCATCAGCCTCCCCCAGCACCAGCCTCTCTCCTCCCAGCCTCCCCAGCATCAGCCTCTCTCCTCCCAAACTCTCCCAGCATCAGCCTCCCCCAGCATCAGCCTCTCTCCTCCCAGCCTCCCCCAGCATCAGCCTCCCTCAGCATCAGCCTCTCTCCTCCCAGCCTCCTCCAGCATCAGCCTCCCTCAGCATCAGCCTCTCTGCCCCCAGCATCAGCCTCTCTTCTTCCAGCCTCCCCCAGCATCAGCCTCACTCCTCCCAGCCTCCCCCAGCATCAGCCTCCCCAGCATCAGCCTCCACCCTCCCAGCCTTCCCCAGCATCAGCCTCCCCCTCCCAGCCTCTCCCAGTATCAGCCTCCCCCAGTATCAGCCTCTCTCCTCCCAGCCTCCCCCAGCATCAGCCTCTCTCCTCCCAGCCTCCCCCAGCATCAGCCTCTCTCCTCCCAGCCTCCCCCAGCATCAGCCTCTCTTCTCCCAGCCTCCCCCAGCATCAGCCTCTCTTCTCCCAGCCTCCCCCAGCATCAGCCTCCCCCAGCATCAGCCTCCCCCAGCATCAGCCTCTCTCCTCCCAGCCTCCCTCAGCATCAGCCTCCCTCCTCCCAGCCTCCCCCAGCATCAGCCTCCCCCCTCCCAGCCTCCCCCAGCATCAGCCTCCCCCTCCTAGCCTCCCCCAGCATCAATCTCTCTCCTCCCAGCCTCCCCCAGCATCAGCCTCCCTCAGCATCAGCCTCTCTCCTCCGAGCCTCCCGCAGCATCAGCCTCTCCCAGCATCAGCCTTCCTCAGCATCAGCCTCTTTCCTCCCAGCCTCCCCCCTCCCAGCCTCCCTCAGCATCAGCCTCCCTCTTCCCAGCCTCCCCCAGCATCAGCCTCCCTCCTCCCAGCCTCCCCCAGCATCAGCCTCCCCCAGCACCAGCCGCCCCCAGCATCAGCCTCTCTCCTCCCAGCCTCCCCCAGCATCAGCCTCCCTCAGCATCAGCCTCTCTCCTCCGAGCATCCCGCAGCATCAGCCTCCCCCAGCATCAACCTCCTTCAGTATCAGCCTCTTTCCTCCCAGCCTCCCCCAGCATCAGCCTCTCTCCTCCCAGCCTCTCCCAGCATCAGCCTCTCTCCTCCCAGCCTCCCCCAGCATCAGCCTCCCTCAGCATCAGCCTCCCTCCTCCCAGCCTCCCCCAGCATCAGCCTCCCTCAGCATCAGCCTCCCCCAGCATCAGCCTCTCTTCTCCCAGCCTCCCCAGCATCAGCCTCTCTCCTCCCAAACTCTCCCAGCATCAGCCCCCCCCAGCATCAGCATCTCTCCTCCCAGCCTCCCCCAGCATCAGCCTCCCTCAGCATCAGCCTCTCTCCTCCCAGCCTCCCCCAGCATCAGCCTCCCTCAGCATCAGCCTCCCTCCTCCCAGCCTCCCCCAGCATCAGCCTCCCTCCTCCCAGCCTCCCCCAGCAACAGCCTCCCCCAGCATCAGCCTCCCTCCTCCCAGCCTCCCCCAGCATCAGCCTCTCTCCTCCCAGCCTCCCCCAGCATCAGCCTCTCTCCTCCCAGCCTCCCCCAGCATCAGCCTCCCTCAGAATCAGCCTCCCTCCTCCCAGCCTCCCCCAGCATCAGCCTCCCCCCTCCCAGCCTTCCGCAACATCAGCCTCCCCCCTCCCAGCCTCCCCCAGCATCAGACTCTCTCCTCCCAGCCTCTCCCAGTATCAGCTTCTCTTCCCCCAAGTCTCCCCCAGTATCAGCCTCTCTCCTCCCACCCCATACGCAGATCTCCAGTCTGCATTAGAGACACCCCAACGCTCCTTATGAATCTTCAGCTCTGCGAGCACTTACCTGCTCCAGGGCCCGCCGTCATCTTCCTGGCTCACGTGAGTATCCTCTTCTGACACCGGCTTCCATCGCGGCATCCTCTGTGGCGTCCTGCTGTGAGCTCTGCATGTGAAATCCACACAGCATTGGATGCAGCACAGAGGAAGGAGCTGATTGGCGCGCCTGTGACCCCAGAAGTGCAGGCGCCGGCAGTTCCGGGGTCAATCAGCTCTCTGTGCCCAGCCGCCGCAGTTTGTCTGCATTCGCGTCTTAATTGACGCGGATACAAATAAATAAAGGTGTGCCTCTCTCCCCTCCCCCCTCCGAAAATACAGCGGATTTAACCCCTTCAGCCCCAAGCCTATTTTGACCCTAAAGACCAGGCCATTTTTTGCAATTCTGACCAGTGTCACTTTATGAGGTTATAACTCTGGAAGGCTTCAGCGGATCCCGGTGATTCTGAGATTGTTTTTTCGTGACATATTGGGCTTCATGTTAGTGGTAAATTTAGGCCGATATTTTTTGTGTTTCTTTGTGAAAAAAACGGAAATTTCGCGAAAATTTTGAAAATTTTGTAATTTTCAAACTTTTAATTTTTATGCTCTAAAACCAACGAGACATATGACACAAAATAATTAATAAATAACATTTCCCACATGTCTACTTTGAAGTTATAGGGGTTCAAAGTTTGAGCAATTTCTCATTTTTACAACAAAATTTACAAAGCCACTTTTTTTAGGGACCACATCACATTTGAAGCGATTTTGAAAGGTCTACATGACACAAAACACCCAAAAGTGACACCATTCCAAAAACGGCACCCCTCAGGCTACTCAAAACCACATTCAAGAAGGTTATTAACCCTTCAGGTGCTTCACAGTAACTAAAGCAATGTGGAAGCAAAAAATGAACATTTTACTTTTTGCAACAAAAATGTTAATTTAGCTTCAAATATTGCATATTCACAAGGGTAGCAGGATGAAATGAACCCCCAAAATTTGTTGGGCAATTTCTACTGAGCACGCAGATACCTCATATGTGGCGAAAAACCACTGTTTGGGCGCACGGCAGGACTCGGAAGGGAAGGAGCGCCCAGGGCCGGCTCCAGGTTTTTGTGGGCCCTGGGCGAAAGAGTCTCAGTGGGCCCCATCCACACACAGACATGCACAGATACATACACATACAGGCATACATACACATACTTATTTAAAGAGAAATTCACAAAAACACATAAATAGACATAAATCTAGACACAGTCATATACACTGCCAGATAGATACACATCATACACACACACACACACACACACACACACATTATTTTTATATATTTATCCTGTATATATATTTCTAATATTGGGAAGCCGGCAACAGCCTCATTCACCTCCCGGCTTGTCTAACAGACATGGCCGCACATAGGGCACACTAACACTGCAGTATATACATCACAAGAGAGGCTGAGGACAAACACATTACTGGGGGGAATACATATTACTGAGGAAAGGGGTATACAGCTCTAGAGGAGGGCAGTGACTGAGGTGGGGGGGCAGCTGTGAGGTGGGGGGTTGACATGCAGCTCTGGGTGTATACAGCTCTGGGGTGGGGGGGGGGGACATACAGCACCTGGGTGGAGGGGACATACAACTCTGGGGGTATAGTAGTATGCAGCCCCCATATTGTGTTATGAAGCCCCCATTGTCCTCCATATAGTATTATGTAGCCCCCGTATGCACTATGCAGCCCCCATATAGCACAATGCAGACCCAGATAGCATTAGGCACCTTCATGTAGTATACAGCACACATATAGCACAATGCAGACCCAGATAGCAATAGGCACCCTCATGTAGTACACAGCCCCTAAATACCACAGTGCAGAGCCAGATAGCATTAGGCACCCTCATGTAGTACACAGCACCTATATAACACAGTGCAGAGCCAGATAGCATTAGGTATCCTCATGTAGTACACAGACCTATATAGTACAGTGCAGACCCAGACAGCACAGTGCAGAGCCAGATAGCATTAGGCACCCTCATGTAGCATACAGCTTGTATATAGCATAGCCTGTATATAGCACAGTGCAGAGCCAGATAGCAGTAGGCACCCTCATGTAGCATACAGCTTGTATATAGCATAGCCTGTATATAGCACAGTGCAGAGCCAGATAGCAGTAGGCACCCTCATGTAGAATACAGTGATTAATACTCAGTGGCGTAACTAGAGTTTGATGGGCCCTGGTGCAAAATTTGGACCGGGGCCCCCCTCCACCTACACCGACACTTAGGGTGCGGGATAATGACACTGACACTCGGGGTACAGGATAATGATGCTGACACTTGGCTATTACCCTCAGCACCCAGGTTTCCCATGATCTGAAATCCCTCTATCAGTACCCAGCTTTCTCATGTTCTGATATCCATCTTTCCCTCAGCACCCAGCTTTCCCATAACAGAGTAAAGCTGGGTGCTGAGAGATGTATAGCAGAGCATGGGAAAGCTGGGTGCTGAGAGATGTATAGCAGACCATGGGAAAGCTGGGTGCTGAGGGAAAGAGCCTTTTTCCCTCAGCACAAAACATTCCCATCCCCTGCTTGTATCTTTGTCCTCCTTATATATAGATCTCCAAATACTATAATGGCCCCCACATAGCCTTCCGTATAATATAAAGGGTCCCACATAACCCGTCATATATTATAATGCACCCCCATAGTTCTCCATGTATTATAATTCACCCCATAGTACTCCATATATTATACTGCACCACAGTCCTCCATGTTTTATAACGCACACCCATGTGTGTCCATGTGTAAGGTAGCCTCCATATTTCTCCATTTATTATAATGTAGCCCCCATAGTGCTATATGTATTATAATGTAGCGCCATAAATCATCATATTGTATTATGCAGCCCCATACTCCTCCATGTATAATGCACCCCTAGTCCATGTATAAGGTGTCCTTCATGTTTATTATGCAGTCCCATAGACCTCCATGTATCATGCAGCCAGGCCCCTCCAGGCCTCCATGTGTCATGCAGCCAGCAAAATAAAAAACAAGTACCTCTCTTCTCCTTCCGACCCCTGCGACTGCGGTAGTTACGCCCCTGCCCCCATATGTCACACACCCTGCACCCCCATATCACACACACTACACCCCCATATCTCACACACCCTGCTTCCCATACAGCCTGCACCCCCATATCACACACACTACACCCCCATATCTCTCACACCCTGCTTCCCATACAGCCTGCACCCCCCATATCACACACACACACACACTGCTCCCCATACAGCCTGCACCCCCCATATCCCACACACACACACTGCTTCCCATACAGCCTGCACCCCCCAGATCTCACACACTACACCCCCATATGTCACATACCCTGCTTCCCATACAGCCTGCACCCCCCATATCAAACACACACACTGCTCCCCATACAGCCTGCACCCCCCATATCCCACACACTACACCCCCATATGTCGCATACCCTGCTCCCCATACAGCCTGCACCCCCATATCACACACACTACACCCCCATATCTCACACACCCTGCTTCCCATACAGCCTACACCCCCATATCTCTCACACCCTGCTTCCCATACAGCCTGCACCCCCCATATCACACACACACACACACTGCTCCCCATACGGCCTGCACCCCCCATATCCCACACACACACACTGCTTCCCATACAGCCTGCACCCCCCAGATCTCACACAGTACACCCCCATATGTCACATACCCTGCTTCCCATACAGCCTGCACCCCCCATATCACACACAATACACCCCCATATCTCACACACCCTGCTCACATATCTCACCCTGCCTGTACCCCAACTTACCCCTCTCAAACACTCTGCACCCCTTCACATGCTTCTGTCACAGTCTGCAGCCCTCATATGCCCCTCACCCTGCAGCCCCCTTCCCCCTCATGTCCCCTCTTTTCTTATTACCAGTCATCATGTGTCCAAATCTCCTTCAGGATTCAGTATCTTGCTTTCTGCCGGCCTCCTGTGTCTCCTCCCACACAGTCACATGGGCGTGACATCATCGCAGGTCCTGCAGGATGGAGATTCCGTCTGCTGTGCAGGTCAGGAGCCCTCCTGCAGCTCAGACATGGCTGGTGCCTCTCCAGGTCAGGGACCCCTCTACTGACACTGGGCTCCCCTGACTCACAGGCCGGCCACTACACAGCAGCACTACACATAGACGCAGAGCGGCTGCCGGGCCCCTATGTGTACTAGTGCCGCTGTGTAGTGGCCGGCCTGTGAGTCAGGGGAGCCCAGTGTCAGTAGAGGGGCGGCTCACGTCTCCTCGTTCCCCCGCTGATCCGGTCTCCTCGGCGCATCGTCCATTGCTGTCGCTCGCTCTGACCTCTCAGCAGGCGCGTAGTGATGACGTCACCGCGCTCGCTGCAGAGCTGTCAGAAGAACGCCAACAGTCACAGCGGGGAGAATGATAAGAGAGAGAGCGCGCCGCTCCCTCTCTCATCATTGCTCTCAATTGTATCGGCACCTGCGATGCCGATGCAATTGAAAGCGCGATCCTCGGCGGGGGGCGGTGACAGCGCGGCCACCGGGCCCCCCTGAGTAGCGGTGCGCCACTCCTGCCCCCGCGAGTGGGCCCCCCCGGCAGCTCAGGGCCCCGGCATTTGACCGGGTTTGCCGGGTGCTGGCGCCGGCCCTGGGAGCGCCATTTGACTTCTTTGAACAGAAAATTAGCTGGAATCGTGCCGAAACAGTGGAGCTCCCCCACATGTGACCCCATTTTGGAAACTAGACCCCTCATGGAATTTATCTAGATGCTTACTGAGAACTTTGAGCCTCTGGGGGCTTCACAAAAGTTAATAGAGTTGAGCCGTGAAAATAAAAAAAAAATTTTTTACCACAAAATTGTTACTTCAACCAGGTAGCTTTTTTTTCACAAGGGTATCAGGAAAAATTGCACCATAAAATGTATTGTGCAATTTCTCCTGAGTACACAGACACCTCATATGTGGTGGAAATAAAATGTTTGGGCGCACAGCAGGGCTCGGAAGGCAAGGAGCGTCATTTGACGTTTCAAACGCAAAATTGTCTGGGATAATTTGCGTATTCCATGTTGCGTTTGGAGACCCCCTGAGGTGCGAAACAGTGGAGCTCCCCCACATGTGACCCCATTTTGGAAACTAGACCCCCATGGCATAGAAAAAAAAAAACAGCGGCAGATGGGGGGGGGGCGGGGGGCGGCAGATGGGGCGGCGGCAGATGGGGGGGCAGCGGCATATAAAGGGAGCATCTGTGATTGTGAGACGGCGGCTGGGATAGGGTGGGGGCGGATGGGAAAGGGCGCAGTGGATGCAGGAGCGGCAGAGGATGGGGGGAGGGGGGGATGGGTGGGAAGGGGAGTGGGAGGTGAGATTGGGGATAGTTACCCTACAGGATGGATCTAGGCAGCTGGATCACAGGAGATGAAGGAGGCAGCAGATCGGGGAGGGTGAGAGGTGGGGGAGGGAGCGCAGCGCAGATCACGGAGGAGACAGGTGAGCAGAGCACAGATCACGGGGGTGAGAGGTGAGGGAGAGCGGACAGCAGATCACGGGGGTGACAGGTGAGGGAGCACAGATCACTGGGGTGACAGGGGAGGGAGCGCACATCACGGCGGTGACAGGTGAGGGAGCGCACATCACGGCGGTGACAGGTGAGGGAGCGCACATCACGGGGGTGACAGGGGAGGGAGCGCACATCACGGCGGTGACAGATGAGGGAGCGCACATCACGGCGGTGACAGGGGAGGGAGCGCACATCACGGCGGTGACAGGGGAGGGAGCGCACATCGCGGCGGTGACAGGTAAGGGAGCTCACATCACGGCGGTGACAGGTGAGGGAGCGCACATCACGGCGGTGACAGGTGAGGGAGCGCACATCACGGGGGTGACAGGGGAGGGAGCGCACATCACGGGGGTGACAGGGGAGGGAGCGGACATCACGGCGGTGACAGGGGAGGGAGCGCACATCACGGCGGTGACAGGGGAGGGAGCGCACATCACGGGGGTGACAGGGGAGGGAGTGCACATCACGGCGGTGACAGGTGATGGAGCGCACATCATGGGGGTGACAGGTGAGGGAGCGCACATCACGGGGATGACAGGGGAGGGAGCGCACATCACGGGGGTGACAGGGGAGGGAGCGCACATCACGGTGGTGACAGGTGAGGGAGCGCACATCACGGGGTGACAGGGGAGGGAGCGCACATCATGGGGGTGACAGGGGAGGGGGCAAGTAGCCGATCACGGGGGTGAGAGGTGGGGGGGAGCGGGCAGCACATAACGGAGGAGAGGGGGCGCGCAGCATATAATGGCGGGGAGGGGACGGGCAGCACATAACGGAGAGGGGGCGCGCAGCACATAACGGAAGAGAGGGGGCGGTGCCAGGCAGCACATAACGGAGAGGGGGTGGTGCCGGGCAGCACATAACGGAGAGGGGCCGGGCAGCACATAACGGAGAGGGGGCGGGGCCGGGCAGCACATAACGGAGGAGGAAGCGGGCAGCCGATCTCGAGTGTAGGGGGCTGGCAGCACATCACGGAGATGAGGGGACGAGCAGCCGATCACGAGGGAAAGGGGCCGGGCAGCAGATCGGGGGGGACTGGTGGCACTGTGGCAGATGGAGGGCGGCGGCGGCGGATCGGGAGGTGTGGGTGTGAGGGTGCGGGCAGCAGATCGTGGAGGGCAGCGGCGGATCGGGAGGTGTGGGGGTGGGGGTGCGGGCAGCAGATCGGGTGGCAGATCGCGGAGGGCAGCGGCGGATCGGGAGGTGTGGGGGTGAGGGTGCGGGCAGCAGATACGAGGGGTGGGGGTGCGGGTGGCAGATCGCGGAGGGCAGCGGCGGCGGCGCGGATCGGGAGGCCGGTTTCATGCAGTGCAATGGCAGCGCGGCAACTTCCGGGTCCCATGCTCCGGTCACATAACAGCATGGGACCGGAGCTTGTCGCCCTGCCATTGCACTGTGTACACTCACTGTGCTGGCGTGCTGCAGGCCAGGAAACAGGAAGTGAAGCTGATGGGGCGGTCACCGGCAACAGGTCCACTGTGATTGGAGACAGCGGTCACAAGGCCGATCTCTCCAATCAGAGTTACTGGAGCTGGGGGAGGGTGATCCAGTGAGGTCACCCAGCTCCAGCTAATGGCCAGTGCTATAGCTGCACTGGCCAGGGCTGGATTTCAATGTTTCAGTCACTTTAAGTGGCTGGAACATTACAGTGGCTGTGATTGGTTGAGCGGCGTTCATCAGCCAATCACAGCCTCCGTAGGTCCGGGGAGGAGGCACCACCCCTCCTGAGGTCAGGTACAAGTCCCCTCCTCCCCGCGGTTTATGCAAACTTTTCGCAGTCACCGGAGGCTCCGGTGCCGCGATTACGCCATGACGGAAAGATCCGTCCTTGGTCATTAAGGCCCAGGGCATCATGACGGATCTTTCCGTCCATGGTCGTGAAGGGGTTAATGAATGTGTAAAAAAAAAAAAACATTTTTTTTTTTTACTGCTAGAAGGTGCCGCCCCCCTGCATCCTGCCGCCCCAGGCACGGGACCACGGGTGCCTAATGGTAAATACGGCCCTGGGGATACTGTTGCGCTTTATAAGGAATTGGATTACATATCTAGAAACTGGCCTAATAAAAGGCTCTTCAGAGATGAGGTCTTTCCTGTAATATTTGGGGAACAGGCAATCTGTAATTCATATATTTATATGTGCACTGTCCTTTTTCCTCACATAACGACTGTATACTTTTAACAACCATTGCTATTATGACATATTACTAACACCACTGATGAACCTCCAGTGTAGGAGGAGAAACACGTTGGGTGATATTATCAATCAGGTGTCTGTATGTATACCCTAATATATTAATTTATGTCATATTGAATTCTACTATGACTTCAGAGGTATTTGGTCAGGATATGTACATTCTATGTGCTCTCATATTTTGACATCTAGATTGTATTATCATAATTATATTTGGTGGTGAGCTCTAGAATATAAAAATACCTGGAACAAATTCATTCCAATCATATATTTTTCTACATTGAGATACAGGAAAGTTGATTGGTGGAGTGATATATCTACCCCCTTTTTGGGCATATCACTGGTCTTTCCACTATATAACCAGCTGGAGTCTTTATATTGGTTGTATGCTATTGTCTATATGTATACCCTTAAGGTGTTTGGTGTTTATATGTCTAGATTTTAAATTTTGCATAATAAAAATTTGGTATTTTAGAAGTGACTTTTTTCTGTGAAAAAATACAGTAGCGCTGGCGTCCCTTTACTGTCTGGCCTCTGCCCTGCAGGGACGCCGACTTACTGCCATGGCCAGGTTGTGTTTTCCCCCGATGCTCTGCGACCATCCATGTGCTTCTCTGCTTCCTGCTCCTCCCAGGGCCTGTGCACGCCGCACAGACTCCCTGAGAATGCGATTATGGCGTCTATGGCTGAGAAGCACTAGTTATTTAAGGCATCCTCCCACTGAGGGAGGTGCCTGCGCACCACCTTTAGTTAGTCTACTATCTCCTAGCTAATTGTCAGATCCCGTGCTCCTGTCCGCCTTCCCACACCTATCTGTCCCTGCCATGCCCAGCATACCTTTTTGTACCACACTTTGCTGTCTGCCTCAGCCATTCCGCCTGTACCTGCCTGCACCTGTGTCCATACCTGAGTCAGTCTCCTGTCCTGGGGGTCAGCTGCTACAGTCCTGGTCACTCTGGTCACTGCCCTTGGAGTGGCACCTGGCGTGTGTCTCGCAGCAGGTGCTTAGATAAGCCTTCCCACTAAAAGGTAAGCCCGGGATCCCCCTGTGATCCAGTGGGTCCACATGGGTACTATGGGAGACATTACAAAGACAAGCAGTGTGTAGAAATATTATGGAGAGGGGCAGCATTTGGAGGCATTATGAAGAGACAATGTGGGGGAATATTATAGAGAATACGTGAGAATATAATGGAGAGGGAAAAAGTGGGGGGAATATTTTGTGCTGGAAGCACAGTAAGGGGCAATTATTCAGGGGTGCAGCATAGGAGATATTTTTATTTATGAGGCAGTATAATGATTAGTGATGAGCGCTCATGCTTGGGACTCCTCAATACTTAATAGAGCATCAGGGTGCTCGACATGCTCATTGATCGATCAAGTATTGCGGGTTGCTTAAGCGACAAGTTCGAGTCCCTGCCCTATGTGTTTCTTGGCTATTAAATAGCCATTTTGATAACCAGCAAAGGTAATGCAGACAGCTGGGGGCTGATATTATCAGGCTGGGAAGGTCCATGGTTATTTTGTGCTTTACAATCTAAAAATACCAGCCCGCAGCTAACCCACCATTGGCTCATCAGATTAGATGCGCCAATTCTGGTGCTTTAAACGGCTCTTCCCAATTGCACTGGTGCAGTGGCAATCGGGGTAATATTTTTGGGGTTGATGTCAGCTGTTTAATGTCAGCTGGCATCAAGCCCAGGGGTTAGTATTGTAGAGGTGTCTATTAGACACCCCCACTACTAATCCAGTAGGTAAAAGTGCAAAGAACTCACACACAAAAATATTTTATTTTAATTGTATTTAAAAAAAAAAAAGCCATGAAGATGTGAAGTCGTCCAAGGAATCTGACGTAGTCAGCAAATGGAAACCTGAAAGACATAAAAAGAGAGGGGTAAAGAAATAAAAACAAGACACTGTCCCTTGTTCACCAATTTATTATTAGAAAAAAACCTGCAGCTCCGACGTAGTCCATGGCCTTGCTTTAGCACAACCTATGGAGCCTTGTTCTGAGAATGATGTTTCATTGGTCATTCTTGGTCAGACTGCGCCAGGTAACTGTGTAGAGCGCAATCTGACCGTGAGTGACCTATGAAGCGTCATTTTCATAATGGGGGTCCACCGGTGGATGTCGTGGGAATGCCATGGACTACTTCGGAGCTGCAGATATTTGCTATTAACAATAATTTGGTAAACAAGGGACAGTCTCTTTTTTTTATTTCTTTACCTCTCTCTTTTTATGTCTTTCAGGTCCTCAGTTGCTGATTCCTTGGACTTCTTCGGATCTTCATGGCTTTTTTTTTTAAATAAATTGATGAACCAGGCTATGAGTTGGGAAATGTTTTTTTTAAATAAAATATATTTTTGGGTGTTCTTTGCTCTTTTTACTTACTGGGTGTCTGCTAGACACCTCTCCATTACTAACCACAGGGCTTGATGCCAGCTGACATAAACCCCTAAAAATATCACCCTGATTGCCACCGCACCAGGGCAATCGAGAACAAGCTAAGTGAAGCACCAGAATTGGAGCATATTATGAGATGCACTATTTCTGTGGCAGCTGCAGGCTGGTATTTTAAGGCTTGTAAGGGCCAAATGACCATGGACCTTCCCAGCCTGTTATTATCAGCCCCCAACTGTCTGCTTTACCTTGACTGGTGATTAAACAAGGATAACCCCCATGCCATTTTTTTTAGATAATTTCTTAGGTTAACCCCTTCAGCCCCCAGCCTGTTTTCACCTTAAAGACCCGGCCATTTTTTGCAATTTTGACCAGTGTCACTTTGACAGGTTATAACTCTGGAACACTTCAACGGATCCTGGCGATTCTGAGATTGTTTTTTCGTGACATATTGTACTTCATGTCAGTGGTAAATTTAGGCCGATATGTTTCGCGTTTATTTGTCAAAATTTCGGAAATTTGGCGAAAATTTTGAAAATTTTGCAATTTTCAAAATTTGAAATTTTATGCCCATAAATCTAAGAGATATGTCACACAAAATAGTTACTAAATAACATTTCCCACTTGTCTGCTTTACACCAGCACAATTTTTGAAAAAAAAAAAATTCCGTTAGGAAGTTAGAAGGGTTCAAAGTTCATCACCAATTTCTCATTTTTCCAAGAAAATTTACAAAAAAAAATTTATTAGGTACCACATCACATTTGGAGTGATTTGAGAAAGTGGTGACAGAAAATACCCAAAAGTGACCCCATTCTAAAATCTGCACCCCTCACTCTGCTCAAAACCACATCCAAGAAGTTTATTAACCCTTTAGGAGCTTCACAGCAACCAAAGCAATGTAGACGAAAAAATGAAAATTTTACTTTTTTAACACAAAAATGTTACTTTAGCTATAAAAATTAGTATTTTCACAAGGGTATCAGGAAAAATGCATCATAAAATGTATCGTGCATTTTCTCCTGAGTACGCAGATACCTCATATATGGTGGAAATCAAATGTTTGGGCGCACGGCAGGACTCGGAAGGCAAGGAGCGCCATTTGAAATTTTGAGTGCAAAATTAGCTGCACTCATTAGCGGACACCATGTCGGGTTTGAAGACTCCCTGAGGTGCCTAAACAATGGAGCTTCCCCATAAGTGACCCCATTTTGGAAACTAGAGCCCTCAAATATTTTTTCTAGATGTTTGATGTGCAATTTGAACCCCTGGGGGCTTCACAGAAGTTTATAACGTTGAGCCGTGAAAAGAAAAAAAAATTTTTTTTACCACAAAACTGTTGCTTCAACCAGGTAGCTTTTTTTATCACAAGGGTATCAGGAAAAAATGCACCATAAAATGTATTGTGCATTTTCTCCTGAGTACGCAGATACCCCATATGTGGTGGAAATCAAATGTTTGGGCACACAGCAGGACTCGGAAGGCAAGGAGCGCCATTTGAATTTTTGAGTGCAAAATTAGCTGCACTCATTAGCGGACACCATGTCGGGTTTGAAGACTCCCTGAGGTGCCTAAACAATGGAGCTCCCCCATAAGTGACCCCATTTTGGAAACTGGAGCCCTCAAATATTTTTTTCTAGATGTTTGATGTGCACTTTGAACCCCTGGGGGCTTCACAGAAGTTTATAACGTTGAGCCGTGAAAAGAAAAAAAATTTTTTTTACCACAAAACTGTTGCTTCAACCAGGTAGCTTTTTTTATCACAAGGGTATCAGGAAAAAATGCACCATAAAATGTATTGTGCATTTTCTCCTGAGTACACAGGTACCTCATATGTGGTGGAAATCAATTGTTTGGGCGTACGGCGGGCTCAGAAGAGAAGGAGCGCCATTTCACAGTAAAATTGATTGGAATTATTAGCAGACGCCATGTTGCATTTGGAGACCCCCTGAGGTGCCTAAACAATGGAGCTCCCCCACATGTGATCCCACTTTGGAAACTAGACCCCCCCATACAAAAAAAATTAGTTTGGCGAAATTAAAAATACAGACATCAGTAAAAAAAAAAAAAATGAGCGCCTGCCACTAAGACCAGTGCCAAATGTGAGAGCAATGCACGAGTCTCGCATCGCATCATCCACTGCAGTCTGGAAGCGAGCAAATGTGCTGGATAATGCGATGCGAGAGGGCGGGGCGGCAGATGAGAAAGGGCGCAGCGGATGGAAAATGGGAAAGGGCGCAGTGGGTGGAGGAGCGGCAGAGGATGGGAAAGGGCGCAGCGGATGGATGATGGGAAATGGCGCAGCGGATGGATGATGGGAAATGGCGCAGCGGATGGAGGAGCGGCGGAGGATGGGGGGGAGGTGAGATGGGGATACCTACCTTACAGGATGGATCTAGGCAGCAGGATCACAGCAGACAGAAGAGGCAGCAAATGAAGGAGGCAACAGATTGAGGAGGGTGAGAGGGGGCAGTAGATGGAGGATGGGAGAGAGCAGGCAGCAGATCGGGGAGGGGGGCAGAGTCTGATGGGAGAGAGAGATGGCACATGGAGGAGGGGGTGCCCCGGGGGGAGGGTGGCTTGCAGCACATGTGGGGGGAGGGTGGCTTGCAGCACATGTGGGGGGAGGGTGGCTTGCAGCACATGTGGGGGGAGGGTGGCTTGCAGCACATGGAGGGATAGGAGGTGTGGCGATAGAGAAGGGGCAGCCGATGAAGGAGGCGGCGGCGGCCGCCGATCGGGAACAGTGGGGGCCGATTCGGGGGCAGCAGCGGCTGAAAAAGGTGGGTGCGACGGCGGCGGGGACAGTGGCGAGCGTGGCGGCGAGGACAGCGGTGGATCGGGAGCGGCGGCGGGGACAGCGGTGGATCGGGAGCGTAGCGCCGGGGACAGCGGTGGATCGGGAGCGGCGGCGGGGACAGTGGTGGATCGGGAGTGTGGCGCCGGGGACAGCGGTGGATCGGGAGCGGCGGCGGGGACAGCGGTGGATCGGGAGCGTCGCGGCGGGGACAGCAGTGGATCGGGAGCGGCGGCGGGGACAGCGGTGGATCGGGAGCGTGGCGCCGGGGACAGCGGTGGATCGGGAGCGTGGCGCCGGGGACAGCGGTGGATCGGGAGCGGCGGGGACAGCGGTGGATCGGGAGCGTGGCGCCGGGACAGCGATGGATCGGGAGCGTGGCGCCGGGGACAGCGGTGGATCGGGAGCGTGGCGCCGGGGACAGCGGTGGATCGGGAGCGTGGCGCCGGGGACAGCGGTGGATCGGGAGCGTGGTTCCGGGGACAGCGGTGGATCGGGAGCGTGGCGCCGGGGACAGCGGTGGCGCCGGGGACAGCGGTGGATCGGGAGCGTGACACCGGGGATAGCGGTGGATCGGGAGCGTGGCGCCGGGGACAGCGGTGGATCGGGAGCGTGGCGCCGGGGACAGCGGTGGATCGGGAGCGTGGTGCCGGGGACACCGGTGGATCGGGAGCGTGGCGCCGGGGACAGCGGTGGATCGGGAGCGTGGCGCCGGGGACAGCGGTGGATCGGGAGCATGGCGCCGGGGAGAGTGGCGAACATGGCGGCGGAGACAGCGGTGGATCGGGAGCAGCGGCGGGGCGATCGGAGACAGCGGCGGGGACAGCGGTGGATCGGGAGCAGCGGCGGGGCGATCAGGGACAGGGGCGGGCGGCGGGGGCAGCAACTTACCGCTCTCCTCGGCTTCCAGGGACGGTCACAGGCCGCAGATCCACATTGATTGGAGAGAGCGGTCACAAGACCGGTCTCTCCAATCAGAGCTGGGGGCGGGTGAAGCATGGATCACCCAGCTCCAGCCAATGGCCAGTGCTACAGCAGCACTGATCAGGGCTGGATTTCAATGTTCCAGTCATTTTCAATGGCTGGAACATTACAGTGACTGTAATTGGCTGAGCGGCGTTCGTCAGCCAATCACAGCCTCTGTAGGTTCGGGGAGGAGGCACCACCCCTCCTGAGGTCAGGCAGAGGTCCCCTCCTTCCCGAATCTACAGTTTAATTAAACAAATTTCACTCCCCGGGGCTCCGGGACCCTGATTTAGCCATGACGTACTGGGTACGTCATGGGTCGTTTAGCACCATGTCACCATGACGTACCCAGTACGTCAAAGGTCGTTAAGGGGTTAAAAAGGCTAAAACACCTGTTCATGCCTTTCATGTGGGGTGTTTCAAGGGGTGTTTTTAGCCTTTTTTAACCTAATAAATAAATAATTTAAAAATGTTGTGGGGCCCTCCAGATAACTGCAGGCTAATATTATCAGGCTGGGAAGGTCCATGAAGATTGGCCCCATCTCAGCCTAAAAATACCAGCCCACAGCAGCCCCAGAAATGGCACATCCATTAGATGGATTTAACCTTTGTTGCCTTTTTGTTGTTAACTTCCTGCTCTTGCTTTACTACTGAGTCTCTCATTGTCTAGTCCTGTGTGTGTGCAGTATGTCAGAGTTTTTGTTTTCCCTTGGCTGTCTTTATCTGTTTTAAATCACACTCCTGCCTTGTTCTTTCCTGATGAGAGAGCGAGTATCAGAGTAGTACTGGTCAGGAGCATAGCCAGGAAAGAGACTAAAGGCCACTTCACACATAACGAGATCGTAAACGAGATCGTTACTACGTCACAGTTTCTGTGACGCAAGAACGACTTCAATTGCGATCTCGTCACGTTTGACACGTACCAACGATTCACCCCCTGCTGCGAAATCGCTGATCGATGCCGAACAGCTTGGGCCATTTCTGGCTCGTTGGAGTCCTGCTGGGCTGCATGAATCTGTATGTTTGACACCCTATTAACGATTTCGTTGACGACCTAGATGAGATGCACGAAGGCGTGTTGTTGCGTCCCCGTTTCCGCGCCCCTCTCTGCACCGATTGGTTAGCTCCAGGTGCAGGTGCGGCTTCGATCCGAAAAACACACCAACAAAGCGACCGTGTACAATGGACGAAGGAATCAGGGTGGAGACGCAGGTTCTATCTCAAAGCAAAGCGCAAAAGAAGTGACAAAGGGTGACGCGATCCAAAATTTAACCGCTAGATACGCCCCCTGCATGCCCAATCAGAACGCAGTATTGGCCGCCAATGAAAGCGGAGGGGGGTATGGAAAAGGCGACGCAAATGCACGCCTACGTGACTCACTGCATTTTACTACGCCCCTAATGGGATTGGAATCGTTAACATAGTTGCTGTGTGACAGGGTCCCAGCGATTTGAAAGATCGTTATACGGGACGCATGCTCGTTCATAAACTCGTTATGTGTGACACCCAACATGCGATTTCAACAACGACTCATAAACGATCCAGAAAGTGTGACGTAGTTGCGATCTCGTTCACGATCTCGTTATGTGTGACTGGACCTTTAGGCATCTCCACCATCAGGAGTAACCCTGAGGTTAGGGATAGCCTAGGGTCCCCTAGCGTGAGGGACAGCACAGGAGCTCTTGTCCGCCACTATCTTAAAAGTGACCCTTTGACAATAGGACTGTTCAGATGATGTGTTTGTTTTTTCCTTACACAAACCGAATGTCCAAGTGAAACAAATGTCCAAGTGAGACAAATCACAGCATACACTAGTTTTTCCCTTATTTTAGCTGTGACTTGCCTATTCAAATCTATGGGAGTGCAAAGAAATATATAGCTGTATAACATCTGATTTTTACAGCTACATGGCAATTAATTAACATAGGAAATTGTGTTTGGTTTTGATAATTTTAAAATCCCTGACGTATAAGAATAGATACCATACAGATTGCTGGGTAGAAGTACCTTGCCCCACTACAAAAAAAAATAAATCAGTAGAAAACTGAAATATTCTAGCTGTTAGCCATACTGTAAAGCATTCCTTTCTAATGTGCGCAAACAAAATAAATAACTATGCATTAGCAACACTTGATTCTTGCAATGTCATTAGTCTTACATTTTAAATTAGAAGTCCCCAATCCAATAATAATGGTAATAATAATAATAATAATAATAATAAAAATACAAATTGATATACATGTCAATAAAATAACATACGGAAAAAGATGTATTGGAGAAATCATGAAGCTCTTTTCGCAAACGTTATTTAGAAAATAAAGTTTGAAAGGTGACATACTTGTTTCATTATGTAATAATAACATTGCTGACATCTGTCATTTACTCTTTAAGCATTAGAATAAAAAAACCTTCAAAGAGGCCAGCATTGAAAAGGTACCGAACACATCATCTAAAATATAGGCTAAATCATATTTCTCTTTGTAGCAAGCGTTTTCAGCTCTCAAACATTTTCCATACATTCGGCGATGTATAATACAAACTGCATCAATAAAAGGGTTTCACGTCTATATTTTCACAGTGTGGAACTTTGCGAACAAAGCATGACAACTAAATCATAGATATACACTTTCAGTTGCTATGCAACACCTTTTTTTAAAACCTTTTGAAAGGTTGTTCAACCCTTCGTTTTTCTCACGCAAAAAAAAGTCAAGGGTGTTTTGATGTAATACATAAAAAGATCTATTTAATCTTTCAGCCCCATGCTCGATATCTATCTCCCACGCAAAAGGACAATTATTTTGTGTGTTTTTTATGAGGTAAATGTAAGTAAATTGCTGGTGAATGTGTTAATTATTTTCTCAGCAAAGGTATAATAAAAATATATTTTCTATGAAAATGCAATCCTGCCACCATGAAGGAAGCAGGGATTAAATAGGTGTAATTCGACTAAATTGAGGATTCCATTATAGTCAATTGTTTCACATCAATAATGTAAAGTCTTCTAATTACTTATATTGCTGAAATACAAGCACAATATTGTGTACTGCACTGAACCCTTCCATTGAATTTTAGACTCAATTTCTATGAAGCACTTCAGAGAGTCTTCCTAATTCCTTTTGCAGAGCCATGTTTTACAATAATACAAATAAGGCTATCTCAACTAAATATTCTAGGATTTTGTATATATATATATTTTTCTTTTATAAAACTATTATTATTTGGTGGTAAATTGTATGGAGTTCATGTGCAAGCAAAGAAAATCAAATTCTCATATGTCAAATTATCCATGGTGCCTAATAAACACAAGAGCCCCAATTTATCAAAGCAATAACTCCAAAAACTGGCAATAATCACTTTGAAAAATTGCAAAATTCTTTTACAACGTTGTGTTGTATAATTTTTTTTATGAGTTTTGGTGTTTCCATGCAGTTTTCACCACGGATTTACATAATAATCATGAGGTCCCATAGCTGTAATTCTAATTTCCCCCTTCTCAAAAAAACAAAAAAAATTAATAATATTATTCGGTCACAGAAGAGCATATCTCACAACTTTGCAGCCCTTCTAAAGTAATAAAAATAAATAAAATAAAATATGATGCCCACAAAAGTGTCCGACAGACTGTATAATACCCCACAAAGAGAATTACTCAACAGTGCCCCCTATATGTACAGTACCCCCCTAAACGACCCTGTCAAAATATAGTGACACTAACACTATGATCCCCAACTGTGTGCCCAACACAGTCCCTCATATAGTATAATGGGCCTACATTCAGGATAATGGTTCCACACCTCTTCACATCGTACAATTGCTAACACTGGACCTCCAAACAATATAATGTCCTATGCACAGTATGATGGACCCCACACAAACCTTTACATTGTATAGTTGCTTCCATATAGTATAATCACCCTCAAATAGCCCTCCAGAAAGTATAACTGATCCCTCATAGCCCTCCAAATATTATAATGGCCCCATATAACCCTCAAAATAGTATTATGGCCTCCAAGTAACCCAAAAATGAATACAGTCATATGAAAAAGTTTGGGCACCCCTATTAATGTTAACCTTTTTTCTTTATAACAATTTGGGTTTTTGCAACAGCTATTTCAGTTTCATATATCTAATAACTGATGGACTCAGTAATATTTCTGGATTGAAATGAGGTTTATTGTACTAACAGAAAATGTGCAATCCGCATTTAAACAAAATTTGACCAGTGCAAAAGTATGGGCACCTCAACATAAAAGGGACATTAATATTTTGTAGATCCTCCTTTTGCAAAAATAGCCTCCTGTAGCTTTTAATGAGTTCCTGGATCCTGGATGAAGGTATATTAGACCATTCCTGTTTACAAAGCAATTCTAGTTCAGTTAAGTTTGATGGTCACCGAGCATGGATAGCACGCTTCAAATCATCCCACAGATTTTCAATGATATTCAGGTCTGGGGACTGGGATGGCCATTCCAGAACATTGTAATTGTTCCTCTGCATGAATGTCTGAGTAGATTTGGAGCAGTGTTTTGGATCAATGTCTTGCTGAAATATCCATCCCCTGCGTAACTTCAACTTCGTCACTGATTCTTGTACATTATTGTACATTATTGTCAAGAATCTGCTGATACTGAGTTGAATCCATGCGGCCCTCAACTTTAACAAGATTCCCAGTGCCGGCATTGGCCACACAGCCCCAAAGCATGATGGAACCTCCACCAAATTTTACTGTGGGTAGCAAGTGCTTTTCTTGGAATGCCGTGTTTTTTTGCCTCCATGCATAACGCCTTTTTGTATTACCAAACAACTCAATCTTTGTTTCATCAGTCCACAGGACCGTCTTCCAAAATGTAACTGGCTTGTCCAAATGTGCTCTTGCATACCTCAGGTGACTCTGTTGGTGCCGTGCTTGCAGAAACGGCTTCTTTCGCATCATTCTCCCATACAGCTTCTCCTTGTGCAAAGTGCGCTGTATTGTTGACCGATGCACAGTGACACCATCTGCAGCAAGATGATGCTGCAGGTCTCTGGAGGTGGTCTGTGGATTGTCCTTGACTGTTCTCACCATTCTTCTTCTCTGCCTTTCTGATATTTTTCTTGGCATGCCACTTCTGGGCTTAACAAGAACTGTACCTGTGTTCTTCCATTTCCCTACTATGTTCCTCACAGTGGAAACTGACAGTTTAAATCTCTGAGACAACTTTTTGTATCCTTCCCCTGAACAACTATATATATATATATATATATAGTATAATAGGCCCCATATTACCTTCCATACAGTATTATTTAGCCCCATAGTCCTCCATATAGAAAATGCACTCCCCATAGTCCTCCATATAGTACACTGCACCCCATAGTCCTCTATATAGTATAAAGCACCCCATAATCCTCCATATAGTATAATGCACCCCGTATACACTAATGAGTAAAATAGTAGCAATATTTTAAAATTTGGCTTTCAGTCTCCTTATCTGACCATCCACTACAGCTTGGAATGTGAGACTGCCTTAATTTTATAGACAATGATCTTGGATATATCATGCAATCATGATAAATTTGACTTAAGGGTCCTTTACACGCAGTGACATCGCTAGCAATGTTGCTGGTGAAAGCACCCGCCCCCGTCGGTTGTGTGTCACGGGCAAATTGATGCCCGTGGCGCACAACATCGTTAGGACCCGTCACACGGACTTACCTGCCTAGCGATGACACTGTGGGGATTTGGAAGTTTCGCCCATAGCATTTCGCCCCCAGTCTTTCGCCCCCAGCATTTTGCCCCCAGCTTTTCGCCCCCAAGTACATTTCGCCCCCTGCACATTTCGCCCCTGCACATTTCGCCCCCAGGATGATTCCCAGGATCATTCGCCCCCAGTATTTTGCCTCCAGGAATGTTCGCCCCTGGGTGTTTTGCCCCCAGCATTTTGCCATTGGATGTTTCGCTCTCAGCGTTTCGCCCCCGGATGTTTCGCCTCCAGCCCATTTCCCACATTTCACCCCCATATGTTTTGCCCACAGATGTTTCGCTACTGATTATTTGCCCCCACCTCCTGACCCCAGATGTTTTGCCCCCAGATCTTTTGCTCCCCCCATTTCACCCCGACGGGCTCTTAACTGTGCAGCTCTTCATCACCTGGCTACTTCAGGAATTCTATCAAGATTGTAGGTGAAGATGATTGTAGATGAAGGTGAGATTGTGTGCAACTCCACGGCCTCATTCACATGTGTGTCTGCACATATATCATAGGTACACATGAGGTTAAAAAAAAAATAATGAAAGGGTATTGCATACCCCTATATTGTAATTTCATGCACATTTTTGCATATCTGTTATGTACATGCAGACATGTGTGCACAAACGTTTGACTTGCAAGGGACGTGTGGGGACCATCGGAATGTCTGGTGAAGTTGTGAGAGTGATCAATCCCCACAACCATGCAGCACAAGCAGCAAGACCTGAAGCTATCCAAATTGTCAATCAAGCGGTCACTAGGGCAAGGAGAACGCAGGAGACCCCACAACAGATTCTTGCAGAAGTTATTTCAGGAGCTCAATGTAATATTCTCGCTCTTCTCCCAAAAAAAGACTCACTGAAGAGAACGATAAGAAGTTCCTTCTACATGACTCAGGTAGGCAACTTTTAACATTCTATAAAAGCAATTTCACTAAAGAAGCAGTAACACACCCTATACGCCCCATAAACTGAGTTGTGGGGTGTATAGGGGGTGATACGGGGTCAATTGTCAGCAGGGATGGACTGTGACTAAAAAGCAGCCCTGGCACATAAACACCTGAAGCCCACATACAAAGTTTCATGACCCTCACAATTAGGCCATTCACACATACATATTTTTTAAAATACATCTGCGCACTATTTTTACCGATCAATTCACTTCTATGGAGCCTCAAAAAATACGGATGGAGCAAAAACTGCTCTCTATGGTACGGAGCGGCACGGATGTCCTTGAAGATTCTCACAATACAACACTGCCTGCTGCCCAATAGCAGACAGTGTTTGTTAGAGGTACGGCAGGAGAGCGAGACGCCGGCCAATTACAGGCAATGTCTCATACACACCGCCCTTCACACTAGATTTTGATTCAGTTTTAGGTTTCTGTTATGAAATCAGAAAATCTGAAGCAAAATGGATTTTTTATTCATTGTGAGATCTGGACAATGGATTCTTCTAATTAGGAAATCTGGTGTGAATTTGCCCCAAAATTTTTTGCCTGCTGCGAGTTACATTATTTTTTGTGTCTCAATAGTTACTGTATTCATACCTTTATTTTTAATCAGGAAATGAACATGGACATATCTTGATATTTGGAATAAGAGACAGCCTCCATCTGCTGGCACAGAGCCGGGAGTGGTTTGCTGACGGAATGTTTTCCACTATACCAGCCTTGTTTAAGCAACTTTACACAATCCATGCAGTCCACAGCGGCCTTGTTGTTCCTGTAGTGTACGCCTTGCTGACAGACAATAGCCATTCAACCTACCTGAAGTTGCTACAAGAACTGAAGAACATGCAGCCTGCACTGCAGCCACAGAACCTGATGATAGATTTTGAAGTTGTTGCAATCCAAGCATTTGAGAATAAGTTCCCCAACCTTGAGATGACCAGCTGCTTCTTCCACCTATCGCAGTCAGTTTGGCGTAAAGTTCAAAATGAAGGACTCAAGGTGCAATATCAAGGCGACCATGAGTTTGCTCGCTGGATACGCATGATACCTGCCCTTGCATTTCTACCACCACAGAATATGTTGTGCAATGATTTGAAGAGCTGGCGGAAAATGCGGACTTTCCACAAGAAGCATTACCCATTTCCAACTACTTTAAAGACACCTATATCGGGCGAATGACTCGCAGAGGACTAGAGATGAGCGAGCCTCTGAAGGCCCGAGTTCGGTTTGGTTGGTCGAACGGAGGCCCCGTTCGAGAACGCTTCGACGAACCGTTCGACGAACCTCTCGAACCCCATTGAAACCAATGGCAGGCAAACACGAACACATAAAAACACATTATAAATGTACACATACAGTTAATAAACATTGCCATTACACTTACAGGTCCCCGCGACGCGTCCTGCACTCTGTCTCCCGCCACTTTTCCTTCCGATAATCTCTGCGTCCTCCCGGTAACCAGCACTGATGATAGGACTTTCCGTGACGTCAAAAAAGCATGTGACCAGTCACGTGTCTATTATCTCATTGGCTACAGACTGGTCACATGGCTAGACGTCATTGCTAGGTCCTGTCATTGCATCTCTCCGGTACACGGTGATCGTTCCAGCATCTCCGTGTACCGGCGAAATGCTCTGGCACATGGTCGGCTTCCCCGTTCTGCTTCCCCGTTCCGTTATTCACCGGGTGCCACAGCTGGTCAATAACGGAGATCACCGTTGCTATAGCAACCCGCCTGTCAGCGGTGACGACAGCGCTTACAGCCCGCAGCAGCACTGGGAATCACGTGATCGGAGCACCGTTGCTATGGTAACCCGCTTGTTAGCGGTGACGTCACCGCTTACAGCCTGCAGCCTCTGCTCACTCTCACTGAGTGAATAGACTGCACAGGGAGCAGCAGCGTCTTCCTCCCATACAGCGCTGTCTGATGTAGCAGAGCTGCATGGGTTGAAGGAGAAAGAAGACAGAAAACCATGGATCGTGGAGGGCTGACAGGGAGTAATAAACATGGAGTCTCTAAGTGTGTCTGTGTATTTATTTCTATTAAAGTATTTTTTCTCTGTGTGGTGTCTTTTTTTTAACCCTTTATTGGAGATTCTTAATGGCCGGGTCAAACTTGCCTGACATTAAGAATCTCTGACTTAATACTAGCTAGTAAAACAAAGCTAGTATTAACTCATTATTATTATCAGGGCTGCTGGAAGAGTTGGATACAGCGCCAGATGATGGCGCTTCTGTGAAAGCGCCATTTTCTGGGGTGGCTGCGGACTGCAATTCGCAGCAGAGGGGCCCAGAAAGCTCAGGCCAACCTGTGCTGCGGATTCCAATCCCCAGCTGCCTAGTTGTACCTGGCTGGACACAAAAATGGAGCGAAGCTCATGTCGATTTTTTTTTTTAATTATTTCATGAAATTTATGAAATAATTTATAAAAGGGATTCCCTATTTTTTTTTGTTCCCAGACGGGTTCAAATAGGCAGCTGGGGGTTGGGGGCAGCCATACCTGCCTGCTGTACCTGGCTAGCATACAAAAATATAGCGTAGCCCACGTCATTTTTTTGGTGGGCAAAAAACTCCTGCATGGATGGAGTATGCTGAGCCTTGTAGTTCTGAAGCTGCTGTCTGCTCTCCTGCATATACTAGTGAATGGAGCATGCTGAGCCTTGTCGTTCTGCAGCTGCTGTCTGCTCTCCTCCATACAGACAGACAGCAGCTGCAGAACTACAAGGCTCACCATACTCCATCCAGGACTGTATGCAGGAGTTTTTTGCCCCCCCCAAAAATTACCTGGGCTTTGCCATGTTTTTGTATGCTAGCCAGGTACAGCAGGCAGCCATGAGCTGCCCACAACCACCAGCTGCCTATTTGTACCCGGCTGGAAACCAAAAATATAGGGAAGCCCTTTTTTTAATTATTTCATGAATTTCATGAAATAATTAAAAAATAAATGACGTGGGCTTCGCCCAATTTTTGGGTCCAGCCAGGTACAACTAGGCAGCTGGGGATTGGATTCCGCAGCGCAGGGTGCCTAAGCTTTCTGGGCACCCCTGCTGCGAATTGCAGTCTGCAGCCGCCCCAGAAAATGGCGCTTTCATAGAAGCGCCATCTTGTGGCGCTGTATCCAACTCTTCCAGCTGCCCTGGTGACTGGTGGCTCGCTGGGTAATAATGGAATTAGGGCTAGCTGTATATTATCAACTGGCTATAAGCCCGAAATTCATGGTGTCACGCCAATATTAGACTTGGCCACAACGAATTGTTAGTACAGATAAAAAAAAAAACAAAACACAGAAAAATATTTTCATTAGAAATAAAACACAACACAATTAGTGACTCCATCTTTATTGAAATAAAGAACCCCCGTCCGCAGAAATCATGGGGAGAGGGGGGCTGGGGAGAGAGAGAGAGACATCATTCCGTGAAGCGGCTCGATGATGTCCGGCTACTCCCCTCTGTGCATAATTAAAATAATAATATGTTATAATTAATTATAAATAAAGAATAATAATCAATTAAGTTAAAATTGAAAATAAAAAAAAATCTTTACCGACACAGCTGGGAATTGAACTCGTGAAGTTATGCTTCTTAGGCGACCACTCTATCCATTCAGCCACTGGCTCCATTGAGGAACGTAGGCAGATTTCATTATCTTGAGGTCTGCAATGCAGACTGAAGTCTGAGGTGACAGTGCGATTCTCTTCATTTGCTATGTGGAGAGGACACAGCGATCGTGTTCAACGGTGCTGCTGCATCTTCAGCTAGCAGAGCTGACAGTGTTGTGTTGGTTACTCCGGACATGGATTGTTGTTTTGGGATTAATAAAATGGTGAAAGAGGATTTTTTTTTTGTCTTTTATTCCAAATAAAGGATTTTTCGCTGTGTGTGTTTCTTTACTTTCACTTTCAGGTTGATAATGGAAGGTGTCTCGGGGAGACGCCTGGCATGATTAACCTCTTATTACCCCGATTGCCACCGCACCAGGGCAATTCGGGATGAGCTGGGTGGAGTCCCGGGACTGTCGCATCTAATGGATGCGGCAATTCTGGGTGGCTGCCTGCTGATGTTAGGGTGGTGGGCTCCCGATAACGTGGTGCTCTCCATCCTGACAATACCAGCCTCCAGCCGTGCGGCTTTATCCTGGCTGGTATCAAATATGGGGGGAACCGCATTTTTTTTTATTATTATTTATTTATTTTACTGCACGATATAGACCCGCCTGCCGGCGGCTGTGATTGGTTGCAGTGAGACAGCTGTCACTCATTGTGGGGGCGTGTGACTGCAACCAATCATGGGCGCTGCTGGGCGGGGAAAGCACGAAATAACTGATTGAATAATGAAGCAGCAGCCATTTTCAAAAGAGGAAAAGACGGCGTAGATTTGTGACAGCCGTGCAGCGAGGCGTCCGTGATCAGTGAGTAGGAAAGAGAGAGGGATTGTGCTGGGGACGCAGGACGCATGCAGACAGCAATGTGTGCACATAGCCTTACTGTGAAAAGCCACGTTTTTGGTGCTCGAACCGTTCTCAAACGTAACTCAAAATGCTGAACTTTTAGCAAAAAGTTCGAGTTCGTCGAATGTCTTGAACACCCCCCAAAATCACTCGAACATGAACTTGGCGAACCTCGAACCTCGCTCATCTCAAGTAACACCCTCGCAGAAATCTCAAACACCTTGATTTACACTCACTTTCTCAGATCCCTTCTCGCTCTCGCAGACATTGCTTCCTTACAAGATGCAGATGGTACTGTCACTTTATATAACACCACAATCTCTGCAGCTCTCAAATTGGCCACATCCCTCACGTATACCAAAACTTGCACAATCAACAGGCAACCTTGGCACACGAGCCAAACTAAAGAACGATGACAGGCTTCCAGAATTGCTGAGCGGAGATGGAAGAGGTCTCATTCCAACATGCCTCCATCACACCCATCTTCAAAAAACTCTCCCTTGACCCATACTCTTTGTCTAGCTATTGCCCCATATCACTTCTCCCCTATGCCTCAAAACTACTGGAGCAGCATGTCCATCTTCAACTGTCCTCCCACCTCTCCTCCTGCTCTGTCTTTGACTGGTTAAAATCTGGCTTCTGACCGCATCACTCCACTGAGACTGCCCTAACTAAAGTCACCAATGACCTACTATCCGCCAAAGCCAAGCGACACTGCTCTGTCCTCCTCCTCCTGGACCTGTCCTCTGCCTTCAACACAGTGGACCGTTCTCTCCTGTTACAGATTCTCTCATATCTGGCCATCACAGACTTGGCCCTATCTTGGATCTCTTCATACCTAACAGACCGGACATTCAGCGTCTCCCACTTTCACACTACTTCCTCATCTCACTCCCTGTCTGTTGGTGTCCCCCAAGGTTCGGTTCTGTTCTTGGACCCCACCTCTTTTCCATTTACACTTTCAGCCTGGGTCATCTCAGAGTCCCACGGCTTTCAGTATCACCTCTACGCTGATGATACGCAGATCTACCTCTCTGGACCTGACATCTCCACCCTACTAACCAAAATCTCACAATGTATGTCTGCTATTTCATCCTTCTTCTCTGCACAATTCCTAAAGCTTAACGGATGACAAATGATCAAAGCCTGTTCTGCAATATTGACTGTTTGGTTTTTTTGTAAGTTACTTTTCTCATCAACTAAAGTTTAATATATAAAAAAAAAGAGGAACAGGAGAAGGAAAGACAAGAGAAGGAGGCAGAGTGATGTATAACCTTCATCCTGGTGGGGACACTGAAACTTTGTCTCTTGCACGACTGGCACACATGGCAGAGTTCATGTTCTACTGAATTTCCCATGACACTTGCATGATACGCATTTTAACCACCACCAGATACTGGTTGTAAACCTTTATCGACCCACGGAACATGGAGAAATTTCCATCTCCCATTCCGGTGTTAGAAAGGGCTAATAAAATGGCACAATACCAGAAGGCCATTGTTGATCAATTTCTCCAAAAATTCCCGTCAGACAACTCTAGCGGCAGAGTTACCGCATCTTGTGACAACCAAGGATTAGAGAGGATGTACACGCACACCAGATGCAACACAGGCAAAATGTCCAAGACCTAGGACAGTTTCATTTTTCTTGTTTCCTCATACATTCCATTTGACCACCATTATTGTGTGTCTGCACCACAGATTTTCCATTGTCTTATTGACACCTCTGTTTTCTAACACACAGCCAGGTAAGCTTCTGGCTGCATTTCCATTTGTACATCTTTCACTGGATCTCACTACTACTCCTTATTCACACTTGTCTCTTTCTTTCCCTCCATCCTCCTTCCCTCCTTCCCCATCCTTTCCTCATTTGATTTTGATGGTCATCTGTGACATTTTGCATATTACACGTTGTTGTACTTACTACTGTATATGAGTTTTAAGGGTGTATTTTTGCCCCCTTCTTCTCTTCCTCATCCCCCTTTTTTCTGTTACCCATTTCTTAATTTATGTTTGTAGTTCTTTTAATGATGGACAGTCATAAGTTAATTATTGTATTTTGTTTGCACATGCTTGTATATTCCTCAGTTCCAAAATGTCTGCTGTAATTGAACTGTTTTGCTGTTATAACTATAAGTCCTTCTTTGTCTCGTCACATCGGAGTGCCTGGTCTATCAAATTTCATGAAAACATCCCAGGAACAAGGGACAGCTGTGCGGGGTACTCTTACAAGGAGGGAGATTTTGACGAAGATGGTGAAGGAGTACCTAGGCGACCGTACAAGTATCCACATTGATTCCTCAGTGCCATATAACTATTGGGTGTCCAATCTGGACATGTGGCACAAATTCTTTTTGTATGCCTTGAAGGTGCTGGCCTTCCCTACCGCTAGCGTCTTCTCTTAGTGGGTTTCTAGTGCCCAGGAGCCATCAATACAGATAGCCGCTTATCACAGTAAAATGCAATCAGGCTGAGCCTTATATAATTGATCAAGGGCTGGATTTCCCCAGACTTTGTCACCTCACCAGATGAGATCAAGCAAACTTAAAGTCACTCAAAATATTCAGTTTTGTAATTTGCATTAACGTGCATCCCTTCCCATCAAAACATGGATATATGGGGGTTTTTTTTGTTTCTCATGTCTTGATACTCAACATGATGTATGTATGCCCCACAGTGGTAATTTTGTTGTCTACCCTTTCACATAGTGCATTGACTATACCGCTCTAAGAGCTTGTGTGTGGTGTTCTTCTGGAGATACCCGTTGTCTTGTTTCTATCCTGTTTTTGTTTTCCTCCTAATCTCGTTTTCTTATAACTCTGTATGTGCGTCCTGTGTGACAGAGTTTTGGTTTCCCCTGTTTGTCTATTTCTGTGGGTTAAATCATACTCCTGTCCTGGCCCCCCAGGGAGAGGTGGAGGGGCTATGAGATTAGGGCTGGTCAGGAGCAGGACCAGGAAGAAGACTCAGACATCCTCACGTTAGGGATATCTCTAATAATTGGAGTAGCACAGGGCTCCCTATCCTGAGGGTCAGCTTAGGGGCCCCGGTTTCCTGCTACCCACAGTCTCTCATGATAGTAAGTGAGAATATGCCCATCTGCCTTCCAACATTTTAAAAACAAAAAGGACTTTTCAAAAATATTGCCAACAAAAAGTAAACATATTGTAAATTACACAATAAAGTACAACCATATTTTAATTGCATATAAATGAAAAATCTGACAATTGATAATTTTTAAATATTTTTGGTAAGCTTCTGATTTTTTTCATGCATAAATGCAAAACATATTGGTTCTCAACTAAAATTTACCACAAACATAAAGTGCAATGTGTCACAAAGTGACAAAAGTCAGATACATAAAATGGCTCTGTGTCAGGAAGTTCAAAACTGACTAGGTGGGAGGAATTAAACTTAAACTGAATAGTCATAAGGTATTTTGGAAAAGGGATAGAGTTGCGCAAACTCATTCCCTGTGCCATTATTTAGTGTCCAGTCTGGTCCTCCGAGCCAAGGAAGTATTTCCTTTTGTGCCTTGGGCTGGCATCCTGGGCGGTTATTGTACTTATTAGACCTTAACAAATCATGATGTCACATGAGGCCTATTCACAAAATTTCACTCATATCATGGCCTGAGGTGATCTTGGGGGATCTGGGTTCAGAAGGTCACAGCATATTGTGGATCACAAATCCGCTTTAGTGCCCGCTCATGATTTACCCTCAGTTGGAACATATTTAATTAAATCAGGTACTGAAGTTAAGCTTCATTTCTATTCTGCAGTGATCTAACAGGTAATTGTAACCTCAGCTCCAGCCATTCCCTTCTGCTATAAATATCCGGTCCTCACTCCTCTCTATGCCGGCTATAGCTCATACTTTAGCTGACCATGTAGAAGGAGCTCATAGCTGCATAGTTGTGGTGTTGTTTCTACTGCAGCTGTGAAGGTTCCTACTGAAGAAACCAAGGAGTGCTTTTTGTTTTGTCTATCCCTACCTGTTTGTCTTACCTACCATATGTTGTCTTATTGAAATGGCAAGACAAAAGTCTCTCTGGCCATCACTAATCAGAGTGAGTTCAGGCCAGTTAGGGCCTAGGCATGTGATCGGCGCACAGGGGAAAGGACCCATATAGTGAAGTTAGGCAGTGCCTCAGGTGAGTACTAGGAGGTGACCTCGCTCCCCTCTCCCTAGCACAAGGGCCTCCTGTTGTATTGTGTACCCTTTGTGTTACATCGCTCACTGAGGGTCTAACCCTCCCCGACGTAACACTAACCAGGTGTACCAGCTGTGTTTTGCTGTATCTCAGGAGACCTCTTGCACCTGGCATGACAACTGTAGTCACATCGTGACAGTCATGAAATTTATCACGCTGTGATGAGTTCATGGTGTTTAGTAAGCACAATAGGAGATCAAGACACTGAGCCGAGGATGCCAGGTCTAAAAGTGGGTAGTGAGCATTTTTTTGCTCAACTGTAGGAGTTTGGATTTTAGCCTATGAGATCTTATTATTTCCCAAAGAAATAAATGTGGCGCCCCTGAGTGTCTGGTGCTACTTGGTACTACATCTAACCCCGGATTCCTGAAAGACCAGTGCTGGTAAACACCACAACACACACACAAATCCACGCCCTTTTCCCCAGACTGGCTGACAGGCTACAGACGGAACTGATGGATGGCCACCTATTGGTTGGGACTCATCCAATCCACTAGTTAGAAACCTGGAAGGAGGAGGTGCTAGTCAGTGGAGTGATGGGAGACGGACATCTTGTCACACAGAAGTCAGTTAGATGTTCAGTCAGTAAGAGGTCAAGTCAGAAGTCAGTACACAGACGGAGAGTGTAAAGTGACTGATTGAGTAAAAGGAGTATGGTTGCCAGGGAGAGTACAGTGTGAGTACTCACTGGACCGAGCACCGGCGGGGTGCAGAGCCCTAATTCAGGAGGATGCTATAAGCTCACCTGATAAAATCTGCCCAGTGAGGAGACCATCAAGGACCTCACCGACGTTAGTGTACGGGGCACAGCAGCAAAGAGGGAACCCGGGAATGGGGACAGAGGTCCTACCCAAGAGAAGTTTAATCTGCCTGCCATACAGGCCAAGACGGTGACAACAGGAGGAGACCCCAAAAACGCTTCAGGCCACGGGGACCCACCAACTACAGATGGGTGCATGTAAGTAAAGCTCACCAGGTCACTACACCGACACTGGAACAAAGGGAATACTGGATTGGTAGAGACCAGCACCAGCCGGGCTGCAGCTACTCCAAACTAGTGAGTAAAGCACAAGTTAAACCGCAGCTCCTGTTTTGTCTGAATTCTTCCTATACGTTTACATCACCATACTACAACCATCATCATCCTCCCCTGGGGCCTAGCTCTACTTGCGGAGAGCCATAATATCCAAAAGATCCTTTGCCAGAATACAGGAGTTATCTTCAGGACCGTAATACTTCTACTTGACCATATACTGCAGATTGCGTCTAACGCGCCTGGTTCCCAGGATTCATTCTACTCAATACTTCTGATCAGCCTCCAAATACACCTCAATAATGTCTCGAGGTCCAGATGTCCTTTCAAATTTCTTTAGCAGGAAAAATGAAATGAGTTGTTGATTTTCCAAGCTACAGGGAGCTGAAGTTTAAATGTTACTGGATTCTAAACTTTAGTAATCCTGTAAGGACCAACAATTTTGGGAGCAAATATCCTAAAAGCCACTGTCAGACATACATTTTTGGAGAACAACCACACAAACTCCCCCATCCTAAAGACAGGAGCCATTCTGCATCTGCAATTTGCTCCTTTTATGGCTCAAGCACTAGTCACCAAAAGACCCCTTTCGAGCTCCCTCCAGACTGAAATCATTTGGGAAAAAAATTCTACACCTCTAGCACGGTGGTCTACAAAAATTCTCAAGAACCGTATGAAAACTCCTATAAGAAAAAAAGGCGAGGTCCCAGTAGCCATTGAGGTATGGTTATTTAAGGCAAATTTTGCAAGGGGCAGAAACTCCACCCAGTTTTCCTGATTAGATAAAACTACACAACTCAAATGTCGCTCTATCTCTTGGTTCATTCTCTCAATCTGTCCATTAGTGTTGGCATGGTGTACTGAACAAAATGACAATTTGATACCCAATTTAGAGCAGAAACTATGCCAAAAGCTAGCTATAAACTGGACTCTTCTACATAAAATAATGTTTTTGGGAATTCCATGTATTTAACGATATAAGAAATGAACAACATAGCAGTAGGAAATTTTAGAGATGGAACCAAATTAACCATCTTTCTGAAATGATCCACCACCACCCGCACAACAGTATTACCAATAGAATTAGCTAGATAAAATCCATAGACAAATGGTTCCAAGGTTGTGACAGAATCTCCACACGAGATAACAGCCTGGGGGCTCTTTCCACCGCATATAGAGGGGTGAGATGCTCAGATCCAATTTTACTTTTCAGCCATTCCTCAAAAAATTCAGTTGGGGATGTACCTTCCACTTTCTCTGGAACGCCAATTATTCTCAGGTTGTTACGCCTTGATCTATTTTCAAGGTCATCCGTTTTTGCTAGGAGTGCTGCTATTTGCTGTGCTGCACGCTGCCCGTGTCTGTCAGATCCTACCATGCGGTCCTCCATGATACTGACTCTCTGCTCAATTTTTCCTGTTCTCTCTTTCACTTCATGAAGCTTGTGCCGCATGGATGCCATGTCTTCTCTCAGGCTCCCCAGCTGCTGGGTCACCTCAGTAATAGATGCTCTGCATAGCATTACTGCTGTGAGGATATCTCTCAGTGTGGGCTCTTCAGGGATATTCTGTGTGCCTGCCAGCTCTCCTAGCTGTGCTGCCTGAGATCTGGGATTTGTCTCTGTCTTGCAGGCCTGAGCTCCCTCGTTGCTCTCACCCCTTCCTTCTCCTCCACTCAGCACCATGCTGTCTGCAAGTCCCATATTCATCTGCAGCTCACCTCTCACTGTCTCTCTGTGATGGGCACCGCTCTCCTGCCTGGCAAAACGCTCCAGCCGTGTTGCAGCCTGTCTTCTGGTCTCCTCAGCGTCTGCACCATTATCTTTTCTCTGCTCCATGCTGCCCACGGCACCATCTTGATTCTGCTCCTCCACTTCTCCAACCTGCTTTTTTGGCCCCCTCCTTGTCATATCTGTGCCAGTAAGCAATGCAATCAGGTCAGGGGGGTTAGAGGGTCGTCCAGCTGCAGCCTGTGACTTCTGAGAGTGTTTTTTGGGTTTCTTCTCTAGGGATTTTCTAGATGCTTGGCAGGAGCTACAGGATCTACTTCCACTCACATACTGAGCTAGGCCACGCCCCAGGAACAGAACAAGCTTACTGCATACACATAGTACCACAACTAAGCTTATTGCTTAAATATGGTGCCATAGCTGAGGTTACTATATAGATGCAAAACCACACTTGCTACATAGATACAGTACCATATCCTAGCTAACTACATATACAACAATTAGAAAGCTTCTCCTATATTTTCAATGTTAAACACGTACAACACAAAGATGACACATGAACTGTACACTGCGTGTGCTGTACGTGTTTTTCACAGCCCCATAGACTTCTATTGGGCCTTGTCATCTGTACTGCTGGAGAAAAAACAGATGTCTCCATGTGAACCACATGGACATGCGGTCCTCGTAAACACACGGACATGCGAGCAGCACCATAGGTTATAATGTGTACACATGGTAACAGTGGAAAAAAAACAACTCGTACCAAACACACAGACATGTAAAGGAGGCCTTCAGGTAACATAGCTACGTCACAGTGTAGGGGTTAATTTCACTTTTATTTCATAAACACGGAAAGACAAATGAAATTTCCAAACACATATGTGAACGAGCCCTTGGGGCTGCATACCTACGATCAGTGTCAGCAGTGTTTTGGACGCAAAGTGTTTTCACTGTGTCCAAAATACTGCATTGTTCAGTACAGGCACAGTGGATGGATTTATAGAAATCTCCAGCCCCCTGGGCTTCTTTTAGGCGCTCCATAAACTGACCTGTGGTGCGAGTGTCCGAGCTGCAGCACGTCAATTTATTCTAACAGCAATGATAGTGCCCTGAGCGGGAGAATACAGCGAAAATTCGATGTGTCAGTCACCCTGATCGCTCAGGAAGCTAGCGTCTCCACCAGAGAAAGTATGCTGTATCCACACCATGAGATAGCCTGATGGTGGGCACTCACCCTTATAGATTTAAGGGTACTTTACATACTGTGATATCGGTAACGATATATCATCGGGGTCACGTCGTTAGTGACGCACATCCGGCGCCGTTACCGACATCGCAGCGTGTGACACAAATGAGCGACGATCAACAAGCACAAAATTGTTCAAAAACGGTGATTGTTGACACGTTGCTCATTTCCTTAATATCGTTGCAACCACCGGTACGATGTTGTTCTGCGCTATGTGTGACACCGCAGGAACGACGAACATCTCCTTACTTGCGTCCACCAGCAATGCAGAAGGAAGGAGGTGGGTGAGATGTTACGTCCCGCTCATCTCCACCCCTCCGCTTCTATTGGCCGGCCGCTTAGTGACGCTGCAGTGACATTTCTATGATGCCGAACACACCTCCCCCTTGAGGGAGGGATTGTTCGGCAGTCACAGCGACGTCGCTGAACAGGTATGTGCGTGTGACGCTGCCGTAGCGATAATGTTTGCTACGGCAGCGATCACCACATATCGTTACAACTAGAGTTGAGCGCGGTTCGAGGTTCTCCAGTTCGCGGTTCGAGTGATTTTGGGGGGTGTTCTAGATCGAACTAGAACTCGAGCTTTTTGCTAAAGTTCGATAGTTCTAGTTACGTTCGAGAATGGTTCTAGCAGCAAAAAGCAGGGCTTTTTACAGCTACAGTGTGCAGGAGCCATTGCTGGCAGCCTGCCAGAAGCTGGTAACCAAGATAAACATCGGGTATCCAAGCAAAGCGCTTTGGTTAGTAACCCGATATTTATCCTAGTTACGTGTGCAGGAAGCCGACACTTCCCCGCTCAGCTCGCTCCGCCCCCTCCTAGACGCGGCATGTACACATACATACACAAACACACACACTCACACTCACCTGTCCCCAGTCATGCAGTCCACGACACTGACGTCCTCAGCGCCACATGACCCCGCTAGGCTCCACCTACTTCGCACTCCGCCGCCAGCACACATGGCTCCACCCACCTGGCACTCTGCACACATGGTCCCGCTAGGCTCCGCCCACCTGACACTCTGCACACATGGTCCCACTTGGCTCCGCCCACCTGGCACTCTGCACACATTACCCCGCTAGGCTCCGCCCACCTGGCACTCCGCACACATGGTCCCGCTAGCCTCCGCCCACCTGACACTCTGCACACATGGTCCCGCTAGGCTCCGCCCACCTGACACTCTGCACACATGGTCCCGCTAGGCTCCGCCCATCTAACACTCTGCACACATGGTCTCGCTAGGCTCCGCCCACCTGACACTCTGCACACATTACCCCGCTAGGCTCCGCCCACCTGGCATTCTGCACACATGGCACTGCTAGGCTCCACCCACCTGGCACTCTGCACACATTACCCTGCTAGGCTCCGCCCACCTGGCACTCTGCACACATGGTCCCGCTCGGCTTACCTGCGGTGATGAAGTCCCGACCTCAGCGCTGTCACTGTCCTCTATGGCCGCCGCTTGTCACATCACCTTCTCTCGCTTCCGACCCGAGACTGACTAGCGATGACGTCACGGGCCGCTCGCGATACTTGGCTGTGAAGATGATTGAAGTCAGTGTGCAGGAGATCAGCGCAGGTAATGTACTTCGCTGACAGCAGCACTTGTCATCCCCTGCAGTGACCTGGGCTGACCCATTGATGTTAGCTCAGGTCACTGCACTGCTCTCCCAGCCAATGGGGAACATCCTGCTCTTCATTGACTGGGACAGTGTGGATCGTCATGGCAACCCCTTGGATTACACCAGACCTGGATTTGTTTTTCTTTCTAATAAATTGGTTAAAGAGGGAATGTATTGGGGAGTGTTTTTTCAAATAAAAATGTGTTTGTCGTCTATTTTTTTTATTACTGACTGGGTTGGTGATGTCGGGTATCTGATAGACGCCTGACCTCACAAACCCCAGGGCTTGGTGCCAGGTGACATTACACATCTGGTATTAACCCCATATATTACCCCGTTTGCGACCTCACCAGGGCATGGGATGAGCTGGGGCGAAGCACCAGGATTGGCGCATCTAATGGATGCGCCACTTCTTGGGCGGCTGCGGCCTGCTATTTTTAGGCTGGGGAGAGTCCAATAACCATGGACCTCCCTAGTCTGAGAATATCAGACCCAGCTGTCTGCTTTACCTTGGCTGGTGATCCAATTTTTTTAATTATTTATTTAATTTAAAATAACAGCGTGGGGTGCCTCAGTTTTGGATTACCAGCCAAGGTGAAGCTTCCAGCTGTGGTCTGCAGGCTGCAGCCGTCTGTTTTACCCTAGCTGGCTACAAAAATTGGGGGAACCCTACGTCAATTTTTTTTTTTTTTTTTTGGCTAAATACAAAGCTAAGCACCTCTTAGTGCCACATGAAAGGCACCAAAGGGTGCAAAATTACAAAATGCAGGAGAGTGGGAAATTATGTGTCTTTCTGCCATTATAATGACAGAAAAGACTGATATGAAGTGTACAAGCACAAGAAAATCACCAGAGCGCTCTACGCTGTGAAAAGCAGTAGAAAATGGCACTGGAGTAAACATGTGACCGCCTCATGTAGCTTGAAGCTATGGATCCTGGGTAAATTTATGTATTTTCCCTCCTTCAGTTTTTTTGCAGTACGCAAAAAAAACGGAAGGCACACGGATGACAAACAGATGACATACGGACCGTCTACGGATCGGAAACGGATGCCACACGGATGCACCCGTGAAAAAAAACGGACTGTTTTTTGCAGACAGCAAAAATGGATCGGTCGTGTTAATGTAGCCTTATTCTGATCTGCCGTTTATAAAGAGCAGGCAGAAATAAGAGAATAGCGCCCCCCAGCGTCAGAAAATCTCCGGGGTTTCAGGCGTAGCTGAGACCCTGGAGATCCTGATTCAGGACGTTTTTTCCGGTCCCCGCTCACGTGATCATAGGTATACACCGTACACCGATGATCACGTTACAGTAAATGACAGTGTCGGTAAAAAATTATTTATCTCCCATCTGGCATGAACAAACATAATAAATCTCCTACCCGGTCCCCCGGTGTCGCCAAAGTGCCCCCCCTGATGACCTCCCAGAAATTCAAGATGGCCGCGCGCACAGCAGCGCGCCGGCCGCATTCACCCTACTCCTCTGATTTCTGTTGCATGTGCCATGACACATGCGACAGAAAACTCCTCCCCAGGCCCTGCCAGGTCACCCCCTATAACCCCACCGGTGTTCCCCGGTGTCCCACGGTACCTGTGCAGCGTTGATCCCCCGCGGCCCTCTCCTTCACAATAGACGCTGCCGCATGCACAGAGCGGCTGTCAGCTCAAGTTCCTGTGTTCAGACACAGTGAGTGGTGGTTATGCATCTGTAAGCTAAATGGGCGGCATGGTGGCTCAATGGTTAGCACTGCAGTCTTGTGGTGGCTCAGTGGTTAGCACTGCAGTCTTGCAGCGCTGAAGTCCTGGGTTCAATTCCCACCAAGGACACCATCTGCAAGGAGTTTGTATGTTCTCCCCGTGTTTGCGTGGGTTTCCTCCGGGTTCTCCAGTTTCCTCCCACACTTCAAAGACATACAGATAGGGAATTTAGATTGTGAGCCCCAATGAGACAGTGTTCGCAATGTATGCAAAGCGCTATGCAATTAATAGCGCTAAATAAATGAATAAATTATTATTATTACTGCAATGCCCTGCTCATGAGGTAAGGAACATAGTTGATTAGGAGAGCTATATACTACATTTCCAAATGGAGGCATTTGATTTTATAGTTGCCCTGCTGAATGACTACCAAACATGAGAGTCCGTTATACGCCACAAGAAAACACATCTAAATAGCGAGCTCTGTTGTTTAGTATTCATTCAGCTGGATAACTGACCTTAAAGGGGTATTCCATCTTCAAGATCCTATCCCCAATATATAGTAGGTGGAATAGCAATAATATCAGCAAATACCAATATTTGGAAATGTAGAATAGTTCTCCTGATTAGGCATGCCCTTACCTCATGAGCAGGGCATTGCAGCTTTGGTAGCAACCGTTACGACATGGACTCTGCTGCTGTGGACCCGGGGAGAGTGGGTGCAGATTCATTGCACCCACACTCCACACATGGAGGGTCTGCACTCCTAGAAAATGGGGGATACGTTCCCGTTTTTTCCTTACAATAAATTTGTGAAAGAGGGAATGTTTTGGGGAGTTTTCTTTCAAATACATTTTTTTTGTCGATTTTTTTTGTTAGTACTGACAGTTTATGATGTCGGGTATCTGATAGATGCCATGACATCACAAACTGCTGGGCTTGATGTCAGGTGACTTTACAACTAGTATCAACCCCATTTATTACCCCGTTTGCCACTGCACCAGGGCACGGGATAAGCTGGGGTGAAGCGCCAGGAGTGGCGCATCTAGTGCATGCGCCACTTCTGGGGCGCCTGCGGCCTGCTATTTTTAGGCTGTGAAGGCCCAATAACTATGGACCTTCCCACCCTGAGAATACCAGACCACAGCTGTCCGCTTTACCTTGGCTGGTGATCCAATTTGGGGGGGACCCTACTTTTTTTTTGTAATTATTATTATTTATAAACTAATTATAAAAAAAGAGCCTGGGGTGACCTCTACATTGGATCCCCAACCACGGTAAAGCTGCCAGCTGTGGTTTTCAGGCTACAGCCGTCTGCTTTACCCTAGCTGGCTATCAAAAATGGGGGGACCCAACATCATTTTTTTTTTAACTATTTTTTAAATAAAAAAAATTAATGGGCTTCCCTGTATTTTGATTGCCAGCCAAGGTAACGCCAGGCAGATGGGGGTGGCAACCCGTAGCTGTCTGCTTTATCTGCACTGAGAATCAAAAATACCGCGGAGTGCTACGTCATTTTTTTTAAAGATTTATTTTTACAGCACTGTCATGTCAGGCAATCAAAATACAGGGAAGCCCTTTTTGTTTTTAGTTATTTAAATAAATAATTAAAAAAAATATATATGGGCTCCCGCTGCATTTTTTGTATTGCTAGCTAAGGGTAATCCAAGCAGCTACTGGCTGCTAACCCCCACTGCTTGGTGTTACCTTCACTGACAATGGAAAATCCAGGGAAGCATTTTTATTTTTTTTGCCAAAAAACTCCAAAAAAATTACGTGAGCTTCGCCATATTTTTGTATGCTAGGCAGGTACAGCAGGCAGGTACGGGCTGCCCCCAACCCCCAGCTGCCTATTTGTACCCGACTGGGAACTAAAAATATAGGGAAGCCCTTTTTTTATTTAATTCATGAATTTTATGAAATAATTAAAAAAAAAACAAAATAAAACGACGTAGGCTTCGTCCCATTTTTGTGTCCAGCCGGGTACAACTAGGCAGCTGGGGATTGGAATCCACAACACAGGTTAGCCCGAGGTTTCTGGGCCCCTCTGCTGCGAATTTCAGTCCGCAGCCGCCCCAGAAAATGGCGATCTCATAGAAGCGCCATCATCTGGCGCTGTATCCAACTCTTCCAACAGCCCTGGAGCCGGGTGGCTTGTTGGGTAATCATGAGTTAATACTGGCTTTGTTTTACTAGCCAGTATTAAGCCAGAGATTCTTAATGTCAGGCATGTTTGACCCGGCCATTAAGAATCTCCAATAAAGGGTTAAAAAAAAACACCACACAGAGAAAAAATACTTTAATAGAAATAAATACACAGACACATTAGAGACTCCATCTTTATTACCCCCTGTCACCCCTCCACGATCCTGCTCTTCTGTCTTCTTTCCCCTTCAACACATGCAGCTCTGCTCCATCAGACAGCACAGCTGCATGGGGGAAGACGCTGTGCTCCGTGCAGAAATCACTCTGTGAGAGTGACCACAGGCTCCCGGCTGTAAGCGGTGGCACGGGTTGCCATAGCAACGCTGCTCCGATCACGTGATTTCGGTGCCGCTGCGTGCTGGTAGCGGGACGTCCCAGTCACCGCTACCAAGCGCGTTGCTATGGCAACGGTGATCTCCGTGATTGACCGGCTGTGTCAGCCGGTCAGGAGCCGGCTTCTGCGGACACTGGTAACTACGGTAAACATCGGGTAACCCAGAAGCCCTTTCCTTGGTTACCCGATGTTTACCGTAGTTACCAGCGTCCGCCACTCTCACGCTGCCAGTGCCAGCCCCCTGCACACATAGCCAGACTACACATCGGGTTAAATTAACCCGCTGTGTACTGTAACTAGGAGTGCAGGGAGCCAGCGCTAGGTGCGCTGGTAACCAAGGTAAATATCGGGTTGGTTACCCGATATTTACCTTACTTACCAAGCGCAGCATCGCTTCCACGTGTGCTGCTGGCTGGGGGCTGTGGTCACTGGTTGCTGGTGAGATCTGCCTGTGTGACAGCTCACCAGCAACCCGTGCAGCGACGCTCCAGCGATCCCTGCCAGGTCAGGTTTCTGGTGGGATCGCTGGGCTGGAGCGTCGCTTAGTGTGACGGTACCTTAAGGGAACGGGGAAGCAGAGCGGGGAGTCGAGCTAGAGCATGTCGCCAGTACACGGCGATACACAAACGTGCACCGTGTAACAGAGAGATGCAATGACAGGTCCTACATGACGCGTCATAGTCATGTGACCAGTCTGTAGCCAATGAGATAACAGGCACGTGACTGGTCACATGGCTATTTTTCACGTCACGATAGGTCCTGCATCACTGCTGGCAGTGCTGGTTACCGGGAGGATTCAGCGATCATCGGATGGAATAGCGGCAGGAGACAGAGTGCAGGAGGGATCGCGGGGACCGGTAAGTGTTATGGCAATGTTTATTAACTGTATGTGTACATTTATAATGTGTTTTTATGTGTTTGTGATTGCCTCCTATTGTTTCCTATGCGGTTCGAGTTCGGTTCGTCGAACGTTCGCCGAACCGAACTCGAACGAGACGCCCGTTCGGCGAACTGAACTCGAGCCAAACCACGACCGGTTCGCTCATCTCTAGTTACAATGACAGGGGCGGGTGCTATTGCACGCGACATTGCTAAAAATTGCTAGCGATGTTGCAGCGTGTAAAGTACCCCTTAGTGTTGTGCCCTAAAGATACAATTGTTTTACACATACACCACAATACACTATAAGGGTACGTGCCCACAGTCTGGACATGCTGCATCCTGGACCCAGCATGTCCTCTCCTGCAGGGCCATGAGTGCTATCCAGAGGGACCACAGCTGCCTTGAGTGCTATCCGCAGGGACTGCAGCTGTTACATGTGCTATCCGGAGGGACTGCAGCTGTTACGTGTGCTATCCGCAGAGACTGCAGCTGCCGCTGGTGCTATCCACAGGGACCGCAGCTGCAGCTGGCGCTATCCGCAAGGGCTGCAGCTGTTACATGTGCTATCCGCAGGGACTGCAGCTGTTACGTGTGCTATCCGCAGAGACTGCAGCTGCCGCTGGTGCTATCCACAGGGACCCCAGCTGCAGCTCGTGCTATCCGCAAGATAGTACGTAGAGAAATACTTTGGCGTAGTGTTGGGGCTCTATTGCATTGATCAATTCAGTAGCTAAATTTCTCTTTATTCATATGTTCATAGCAGTAATGCAGGTTCCATTTTTCACATTTTCATTCTTACATATAGCTATTGGATTTTTCATGTCAGTATTCACACAGCAGTTTCTGCCATTACATGTATTCCCCTGGCATAGTCACTGGTGTGCATACCTTATCTCCATATAGTGATTTTTTTTTAGGTTTTTGCACCCAGTTCAGACTTAGAATGGTATTCCAAACGTTATTCCTTATTTGTTAGTAGTTTTTCGTTTGTGAACCCACCCCACCACACCTATTGCCAATCCACATAATACGTATATATAGCCTGGGTCTCAGCTTCCCAACATGGTAAGTTTTTTAACTGCATGAGAGGACACACACAAGCCAGGGACCCCAACGTAGAGAAATACTTTGGCGTAGTGTTGGGGCTCTATTGCATTGATCAATTCAGTAGCTAAATTTCTCTTTATTCATATGTTCATAGCAGTAATGCAGGTTCCATTTTTCACATTTTCATTCTTACATATAGCTATTGGATTTTTCATGTCAGTATTCACACAGCAGTTTCTGCCATTACATGTATTCCCCTTGCATAGTCACTGGTGTGCATACCTTATCTCCATATAGTGATGTTTTTTTAGGTTTTTGCACCCAGTTCAGACTTAGTAGTTTTTCGTTTGTGAACCCACCCCACTCACACCTATTGCCAATCCACATAATACGTATATATAGCCTGGGTCTCAGCTTCCCAACACGGTAAGTTTTTTAACTGCATGAGAGGACACACACAAGCTAGGGACCCCAACCTAGAGAAATACTTTGGCGGAGTGTTGGGGCTCTATTGCATTGATCAATTCAGTAGCTAAATTTCTCTTTATTCATATATTCATGGCAGTAATGCAGGTTCCATTTTTCACATTTTCATTCTTACATATAGCTATTGGATTTTTCATGTCAGTATTCACACAGCATTATTCCCCTTGCATAGTCACTGGTGTGCATACCTTATCTCCATATGGTGCTATCCGCAAGGACCGCAGCTGCTACATGTGCTATCCGCAAAGACTGCAGCTGCCGCTGGCGCTATCTGCAGAGACTGCAGCTGCCGCTGGTGCTATCTGCAGTGACCGCAGCTGCCACTGGTGATATCCGCAGGGACCGCAAGCTGCCGCTGGCGCTATCTGCAGGGACCGCAGCTGCCGTTGGTGCTATCCGCAGGGACCGCAGCTGCCGCTGGTGCTATCCGCAGGGACCGCAGCTGCCACTGGTGCTATCCGCAGAGACCGCAGCTGCCATTGGTGCTTTCCACAGAGACTGCAGCTGCCGCTGGTGCTATCCGCAGAGACCACAGCTGCTGCTGGTGCTATTGGCAGAGACTGCAGCTGCCGCTGGTGCTGTCTGCAGAGACCACAGCTGCCGCTGATGCTATCTGCAGGGATTGTAGCTGCCGTGAGTGCTATCTGCAGGGACCGCAGCTACCATGAGTGCTATCTGCAGAGACCGCAGCTGCCGCTGGTACTATCCGCAGGGATTACAGCTGCCGTGAGTGCTATCTGCAGGGATTGCAGCTGCTTGTGCCCACGATCAGGGTTCGGGCTGTTGCGGTCTTTCTTGATGTTTTCCATGTGAAGAACACTCGTGGCTCCACAGCAATAAAGTGACATGCTGCAGCATGGAAAGCCACACCGCAGGTCAGGTTATGCTGCGGGCAGTACACACATAGTGGGCATGGGATTTCTTTAATTCCATCCACTGTGCTTGTACTGTACAATACAGCGTTTAGGACGCAGCAAAAACACACTGTGTCCAAAACAGTGCAAACACTGATCATGGGCGCTCAGCCTTACACACATACAACCCCAGAAACACGAACATGTAAACACACAGTACACTGATGTATACACATATAGAAATTTTCACACACACATATACACAGACACAGATATAGTTACATAGAAGCATATACGGTACATATTTGTAGACATTCACAAACATGTAAACATACACACAAGAATGGACAAACAATCATATACGCACAGCCATACACACATACTGGGGGGCTTTTACTGTTGATGATTGGGGGACACGTCTTCTCTTCATCTCCCATGCAGTCCACATACTTGTTTGATGGTAAACTCCAGTGGGCTAAAGGACCTTGCTGACATCATTCCCATGTGATCAGAAGGGAACGGGGCATCAGCCAACATTACTGATACCACGGATCAAAATCCACGTGATCCTGGAGTTGTTTATAATAGAAGCGAGGGTCTGAGGTAAGATCCCCAAATGGGAAGGGGTGTGGGGAGGTGTCTTATCACAGACCCTCGCTTCTATTATAAACAGTATAATAGTGGGCGGGAGGAAACATGGCCACGCCCATCAACCAAGACGGCCACACCTACTAACCAGGAAGGTCCTTCTAGCTACTGGGATCTAGCTACTGGGATTCAGCTACAACCCTTGTCTGCATGACGCAATTATAACACATATGGCCTGTCTCTTGTACTATGGTCAGCACTGTCTGCGCTTGTAATGTGTCAGTGTGCCCAGCCAGCCACATCACAGTACAGGAAACACATAAGGAATAACATTTGGAACACCATTCTAAGTCTGAACTGGGTGCAAAAACCTAAAAAAACATCACATACTCCCCTTACATAGTCACTGGTGTGCATACCTTATCTCCCCATAGTACAGGAAACACGGCCGCTCACAATTCACTGTGCGCGGCCATGTGTGTTATAATGACATTATGCAGCACATGGCCGGCCCTGTACAACAGCTGGGGGAGCAGACAGGGTCCACTGAACCTGGAAGTGTGGCACATACGGAGGTACGGGTTTCATTTGTGTTAGTATCTTAAAGACACTAACAGAAGTGAATATAGAGAATCGGATCGCCGTCTGCTATTTTAACAACCGCTTCGCCCGATCTGGACAGAACTAGCTGAATCCCACCCCTGCCTATAAGTGAATTACAATCCAAATTCTCCTACTTAGAAATAACATATAATATAAATAACTATATTCAATTTTTCTCTTTTATTTTCTTTTACAAGAATACAGACATTAGCAAATTCTTTTAGCAACAAAAAGAAAACAAAAAAACCCCCAAATAAATACAAATCCAATCCAGACAGGTAGGTGCCCTTGGGTTTTTCACCACGGGCTGTGGCCTTTCTGATCTTCACACCATGTCATCAACAATCCTTATCAATTTCAACACCGTGCACGCCTCACTGACATTGTCCCATAAAGACTAGACATTAAGGTTGGTTTATGCACCTAACTGACCCTGACTAACTTGTTGGACCAGTCATAAATATTTCAAGACTAAGGGGTACTTTACACGCTGCGACATCACTAGCAATTGCTAGCGATGTCGAGCGCGATAGCACCCGCCCCCGTCGCACATGCGATATGTGGTGATTGCTGCCGCAGCGAACATTATCGCTACGGCAGCTTCATACGCACATACCTGGTCGGTGACATCGCCGTGACCGCCGAACAATCCCTCCTTCAAGGGGGAGGTGCGTTCAGCGTCATAGCGATGTCACCGCGACGTCACTAAGCGGCCGGCCAACAGAAGCGGAGGGGTGGAGATGAGCGAAACATAACATCCCGCCCACCTTCTTTCTTCCGCATTGCCGGTGGACGCAGGTAAGGAGATGTTTGTCGTTCCTGCGGCTTCACACACAGTGATGTGTGGTGCTGCAGGAACGAGGAACAACATCGTACCCGCAGCAGCAGCGATATTATGAAAAGGAGCGACGTGTGATCGATCAACGATTTTTGACGTTTTTGCGTTCGGTGATCATCGCTCCTAGGGTTTACACGCTGCGATGTTGGTAATGGCGCCGGATGTACATCACTAACGACGTGACCCTGACAATATATCGTTACTGATGTCACAGCGTGTACAGCCCACCTTAGGAAAAGAATATGGGGTACCTCATCTTCATTTTTAAAACATGGGTTGCTTCACCCTCCACCGGCGTTGTGTCGCACTTTACAAAATGGCCAGCTCCTTTCAATGTTTATCCCACTGCTGTGCTTTTCCCCGCTTTCCTCGCACTGGGATAGAAGGTAATTGTCCCAAACATCCTCAATCACAGGAACATAAAACTGCTGAACTCATGACAGAGGAAATCGGAAATAAAACAGGTATATCTACTCCGGATTTTTCTTTCTCCATAGACAAAAAAAACCAGGAACTGTTAGTCCAAGCGCGTCTCCTCTTTCATCGGTCCTGTGACAACCAACCGACACAACAAAATTTTTAATCATACTCAGATTAAGTGACAGAGCAGTGATACAATAAAATTATTTTCCTAAATCCAGCAGCAAAGTTGTATTTTTACTGCATAGTTCGTCTATTATTCACATCCCAGTATTCATAACATTATTTAAGTATTGTTTTGTTGACACTTTATAAAATTTAGAATAACAGTGAGTATTACTGACATCTAGTGGTCAAATGTCATCACTACAGGCATAGCTCTATACACCCTCTTACATTAGAAATGATCCACTACCACCCACACAATAGTATTACCAGTAGAATTAGCTAAATAGCTAAATCAGTGACAAAATCCATGGACAAATGGTTCCAAGGTTGTGACAGAATCTCTACACGAGATAACATACTGGGGCCTCATGAGAAGATTTAACCCTGGCACAGACTATTTATGAACATACTTATCAACATCCCTATGAGCAATCTGCCATCAAAAGAACCTAGAAAGAGATCTCCAAGTGGCAGAAGAACCTGGTTGTCCAGTCAAAATGTAATCATGCACTTCGTCAAGGAGAGCTGTGCTTTAAGAGGACTGAACCTACAGTTTTTTTACAGGCAAATCGACCAACACACTGTCCTGAGTATCCTGAATGTGCTGTCTGAGATTAATCCTCAAAGCACTCACCTTCACCCCCGATTTTCGTCTCTCAACTCACAAACAAAACTACTAGAAAAAGCACCAGCATCAGTATTCTTAGATCCGGGGATAAGTTACATAAAAATCAACTGAGCAAAGAAAAGAGCCCACCGGGCCTGTCTGGTGTTTAGACACTTGGCAGCATCAATATACAATAGGTTTTTATGATTGGTAAAGACTGTTACCTTATGTCTAACAACCTTCAGCCAGTGTCTCCATTTCTCAAATGCTCTTCTACCACTAGTAGCTCACAGTCACTAACATCATAGTTAGACTCAGCTTGAGAGAACTCGACTAACCATGCGGAAAGGTCTGTTCTCTTCGCAGTCATGTCAGTTAATGGCTTGGCTATGGCTGAAAAGTTCTTAATGAACTTCCGTTAATAATATGCAAAGCCTAGAAATCTCTGCAATGCTTTTTAGTTTATTCACTTGCACTCAATCAAGGATGGCATATAACGTATTGGGATCCATCTGAAAACCTGGAGCAGAAACCAGATGACCTAAAAATTGGACCTGATACACTTCAAAATGACTTTTCTGCAGCTTAGCAAATAAATGACTGTCACAAAGAATCTGACGGACCTGCCATACATGCTCCTGTTGTTTCTCCTGAGAACATGAGTAAATTTGTTGAGGAGAGCCATTAGATGAAATACTTAATTAACCTCTTATAGACATAGAGGACTGTGAGAAGTGTGTTCAATGAAATCGATTATAAATAAGCCAGTCAGTCTTCAGAGAACCCAAGATGGCCCCTGATTACATCATAGACCTGCCCATCATCATCATCATCGCAGAGGACGTCATAGACCTGAAAATCAGCATCATCGCAGATCCACTCAAATGACATCATAGACCTGCCTACGATGACTCCCACCAATCAGCTCATGGACTAACACAGTGTTCAGCCCACTGATGAATGAACACATCCGGGCATGCCCACTGTAGAGCCAACGATGCCCCTTTCCTAGGTTATATATAGACATGTTATTGGAATAAATCTCTCAGTTCTGGGCCAACCACGATCGAGGAAAGCTGAATATCCAACTGTGTGTGTCTGATGTCATTTTTCAAGCATGCACTTGGTCCAACATTAATTAGAATCAGGCAGTAGGCAACGAGTGAACCCTGGTTAAGTGTTCACCTTAACATTTTGGTGCCCAACGTGGAGGCCATCAGATGAGGACGCCCGAAAACCCTTGGATCGGCAATTGGAAAGGCAGGATGAGCTACACACCTTGAGACAGGAGTTTGATCACCTCCTAACCCAGTGCACAGTAAGTCTGATTTTCATAATCTGTAGTCTTCCCTGTGTGATCTCAGGGTGTGTGGCACTGATTGCCTGACCATGTCTGGTGGTCAGGGTATCTGTGACGGCATTTTGATTGCGGAAGAACCGTCACATGTTTAGTTGCCTGCTGCCTGTTGTGTGTTGTCTAGATAGGAGATTGACTAATAGTTAGGGAGCAAGTGGGTTTGTGAGTGATGTCTGGAAAACGTGTAAAGTATATGGTTTGTGGTCGCCTATGATACGGTTCGTAGTTCCGGTGTAACTGCCCAGCTCAGATATACTGAGTGCAGAGCTTTATGCAGTGCCCAGCTCAGATATACTGAGTGCAGAGCTTTATCCAGTACCAAGCTCAGATAGGCTGAGTGCAGAGCCTTTATGCTGTGCCCAGCTTAGATAGACTGAGTTCAGAGCTTTATGAAGTGCCCAGCTCAGCTAGACTGAGTGCAGAGCCTTGCTTTATACAAAAAACTAACTTTTTTAAAGTGTTTTCTTGGATGTAAATCGACTGGTATAGACACTTGGTAGCCAGGGGTGACACCGGAGGTGTCTTTGTAAATTACAGAATGTAGAAATCAGAAAGGGACCATGTGGCAGAATAAGAATGGATTTGGGAGTGTGTGCTGCACACAAAGTTTTCTTTAGTGTTTTGAGTTATGTATATTACAAAAATGTACCTTGTGAGTGGCCACCACCATATAATGGCGATGGTGGGGTATGCGCCTGTTCTAGTTGTGACCAGAAAAATCTGGATGACAGTGAACTTTATTGTAAATATGGGGACTCTAGGCCGCAATACTGTGTTGATAAACCATGTGCTATTCCTGGTGGCAGCCATTTTAGGTCAGATCTGAAAATGGTGGTCGAGGCATGGTTGAGACAAAGACAGAGAGTGAGTGGCGGGATGTGTAAGGTAGCCAGAAGACTATAGGTTGTTTGAATGTCTGAACAATTGATTAGATGGAGTACTACATAATTGGACAGAAAAATAAGTGTTTTTAACTGTAGTTGGACCAGGACTGTGGATATGTGGATATGTGTGTATGTATGTGTATATAATATATAGTATATATGTGTGTGTATGTATAAAGAACAGAATATAGGCAGGCAGGATAATTGTTTAAACTTGTAAGTTTAGCAAAAGTAATATCAGTTTCCCCTCCCCCACTTGCTTCCTTAGACAAAGAAAAACCTTGTGCTCTGGGGCCATCTTTTCACATCTAGTGAAACTGACAAAACTGCACCCACTGAATAACATATGAAGTGTTAGTAAGGGTAACTGCACATATTGATAAAGTAATATTTGGGAGTTGGGACAGTCATAAAAGACATATCTTATTAGTAGGAAATTAGATAAAAATGAGTATTTGCAATGTGAGACTTAGGGATCAATATTTAAAGTCCATTACATTTGTGAAAATGATAGATTAAGAAAAATTAAGAGAAAAATTCTTAAATGACGTACCTTTGCAGTAGATGTGATGATAAATAAGTTTTATAATATATTTTCCAGTTATGGGGGGGCGTGGCCTGACCATGGAGGGATGAGGACGTGTGTCTGATCAGCTCCAGCATATTACTGGCCAGTGCTAACAGCAGGAGAGGAAACAAGTGCTGATTGCACTTTCTCCTCAGCTTCCTGATTCCCCGTGTGTCTGCAGCAGTGAGAAGCAAACACACAGGGAGTCAGAGATAACAGCTGAAGAGAAGCACACAGGCTCCGGGGCTGGGGATGTTGGGTCTGGTGCTGGGGTCGGCTCGGGGGCTGGGGATGTCGGCTCTGGTGCCGGGGGTGATTCATACCTTAGCAGCAGTCACAGGAGTTTCATGTAGCGCGCTCAGCTCTGGTCACTGGATAGAAGGGAGAAACAGCGAGGCGGGGCTACAGTGGCTGGGCGGAGCGACAGGATACATAGCTCATGGGCGGGACTTGGGAGCAAAGGCTCAAAAGAAGGACTGTCCCACTGTATCTGGGACGGTTGGGAGGTATTCCCTAAACAGACCAGGAGAACCCTAATCCTGACCCTGTTTTGACCATGCCTGACCATGCAGGTTGGCAACCCAAAGTTATGCAATGGCACTCACGCTGAGTATCCTTAACTGTGCCCTAAACTATAAACAAGGTATAACACAAAACACCAAGAAACATAAAAGAAGTATACACAGGCAGAGGGTGTGATACAGGGAAGATGGAGGAAATTGAAAGAAACCAAAAATGACTTACAAAATTGGTGGAAACCCATCCAAATTCTAAATTAAAGGGAACCTGTCATCAGAAATTTAGCTTTAAACCTAAAAGATTCCCCCTCTGCAGCTCCTGGGCTGCATTCTAGCAAGGTTCCTGTTGTTCTTGTGCCCCCTTTCTGACCAAAATAAAGACTTTATAAAGTGGTACCTTTTTGTATTCAAATCTTGATAATGGTACACGGGGGCGGGCTCTCTGGTGTCCGTTAGTATGCCTCCTGTCGCTTTAGGCTGTCCCCATCGCTCCATTTCATATCTCAGGACGCCGCCCAGTGCGGTCCCGCGCATGCGCCGTGCAACTGTGCACTGTGTGCACAGTGACCGCTGGTGACGTGTGTGCAGGCACGAGGTTATGGGCGGCATTGTGATTGTCATCAGCAAGTGTCCGCCCACAATCTCGTGCCCGCCCTTTCTCCTCTGCCTCCAGCGTACTGCGCAAGCGCTGGCCAGCTGACCCGACGTTACCTCTCGTACCGGTGGTGTCCTGCTCTGCTCCTCCCATCTATTTCCTGCTGCAGGGTAAGATGGGAAAGAGGTGACGTCGGGTCATCTGGCCAGCGCTTGCGCAGAACGCTGGAGGCAGAGGGGAGAGCGTGGCCACAAGATGATGGGCGGGCACTTGCGATGCAATCACAGCGCCGCCCATAATCTCATGCCTACGACACACGTGACTAGCGGTCCTCGCGTGCGCGGCACCTCGGGCGCAGTGGGCGGCGTCCTGAAGTATGGAATGAAGCATTGGGGGATGGCGTAAATCACCAGAAAGGACAGTAACGGACACCAGAGAGCCCGCCCCCATGTACCATTATCAACATTTGAATACAAAAAGGTACCCCTTTATAAAGTCTTTATTTTGGTCAGAAAGGGGGCACAAGAACAACAGGAACCTTGCTAGAATGCAGCCCAGGAGCTGTAGAGGGGGAAACTTTTAGGTTTAAAGCTAAATTTCTGATGACAGGTTCCCTTTAAACAGAATGGGAGAATACTGGAAAGGAAAACACACAAATAAACCACAGGGAAGAAAAAAAGTGATTACCCAGCAAAATTATCTTAAACTGAGGAGGTAGGATTCCAAACATCCATGAAACTTGGAATATAGCAGCACTGAAGGCATGTGCATAACAAAAATAAAAAGCACCTCACAAGATATGATAGGGCAAACAAAACAAGGAAGTGAATACACCTAAGTAGAAATAAAACAGAAAGACTAGGCAAAGGAAAGGAAAGACAAGAGAACTAAGAGCAGTTGGACCAAGATAAAATATGCTCTTGTCCAACAGAGATGGAAACTAACCACACAAGCGGAGGTCACCAGATCGAGTCTCGGAGTCAAGCCATGATGACAGCTTGAACTCTCTACATCAGAGATTTTAAACATGCGATCCCTGAGGTTGCGCCTTGTGACCAGAAACTACCATGATGAATGTTGCCTGGTACAGGGAGCCCTCAACGCTAGCACTTAATTTCAGCTGAATGTGTGTTCGTTGAAACACAGTCAATTGAAATGTATTGCGGCACAGAGACCAGCTCTCTGCCCCGTAATACCAGCCACTAAACAGTCAGAGGCCAACAGCAGATATTGGCATGCCACATAGGGTGGTGTATGACATCGCTGCCATTGGCTGTTCAAGTTGTGGTAGAAAAGATGACGCTGTTTGCCAAAGGAGCGGCGAAAAGGTGAGAAAAATCAGATTTTTTTATGTGTATGTAAAGAGCTGCAGAATGTGGGAAATTACTTCAATATGGGGACCAGGATGGGAAACATTGTTATAAGAAGGGGACTAGAATGGGGACATTACTACAAGAGAGGGCCAGGATGGGTGACATTAATACAATATTTTAGTCATTGCTACAAAATGTTGGCTATATATGATGCTAATTGTAAGACAATATTACTGTATTGGGCCAATTGGGGGAGACAAAAAAAATAAAAAGAATTGTGAAAAAATGTAAAAAAAAGTATGAAAAATAATTGAAAAAATGTTGCCACTAAAAATGATGTTTTATGTACAAACTTAAACTAAGCAAAAAAGTACACTTTTGTTATCGCTGCATCTGTAAGGAAGCAAGCTGTAAAACTGTACATAAATAATGCCATAAAGCCCATACAAATAATGCCATTAAAAAAAAGCGTTAAAAAAATTATCAAAAAGTTGTATATAAAAAAACATTACATCACTGAAAATGTCATCTTGTCATGCAAAAAATGCAGCCCATCAAATTCAATTTTATTGTACATGTGGCCCATACACCCAGCTAAGTATAAGACCTCAGCTCTACATGGAATTTCTGTAAGCAGGATTTACATATATACTGTATATGTATATATAGCTGATGTAAACTTGATAAAGGTGTTTAGAGTTTTTAAAGCAACACAAATAGTGTAAACAATGGAGCACCAGCTATTACAGCAAAAAAAATATGATTATCTTTCAAAAACTGCAGTTGAAAAATATACCTAACTACTGCTACCTACTACTAACTGGAGCAAGGATTTTTTCAGTTGTGAAAAACTGCTAAACGTTAGCTCGAGGAAGTAGTCTTTCTTACTGTTTATCTCTTACAGATATTTGTATGAAGAGATAGACTAAATTTAGGGATCAGACGCATCACAATTACAGTACATATGGACACACATAGCAAAAGTGTTCAGTAGCAACTTATATATGTACTTAATGCGCCATCTGGTGTCAGTAAGTTGAATAACCATTTTATGTTTTGTTTGTTTTCTATTAGGTAGTAGGTTAACCCTTCACTCCTTGTGCTATAACAATTTATTCTAACATAATCGGGAAGTTTACAATCCATGGCACTGTAGCTAATCTACCTGTAAGTGGATGGCAGAAAAAAATTGATGAAAGGTTGCAACGCAACGCAGAATTATTAAGCAAATGAGTATTTTGATCACATGATAATTTTTATACATGTTGTCCTACTCCAAGCTGTATAGCCTTAAGAGCCAACTACCAATTAAGTAAATCAGGTGATGTGCATCTCTATAATGAGGAGGGGTGTGGTGTAATGACATCAACACCATATATAAGATGTGCTTAATTATTAGGCAACTTCCATTCCTTTGGCAAAATGGGTCAGAAGAGAGATTTGACGGGCTCCAAAAAGTCCAAAATTGTGAGATGTCTTGCAGAGGGATGCAGCAGTCTTGAAATTGCCAAACTTTTGAAGCGTGATCACCGAACAATCAAGCGTTTCATGGCAAATAGCGAACAGGTTTGCAAGAAGTGTATTGGGCAAAAAAGGCGCAAAATAACTGCCCATGAATTGAGGAGAATCAAGCGTGAAACTGCTAAGATGCCATTTGCCACCAGTTTGGCCATATTTCAGAGCTGCAACGTTACTGGAGTATCAAAAAGCACAAGGTGGGCCACACTCAGGGACATGGCCAAGGTAAGGAAGGCTGAAAAATGACCACCTTTGAACAAGAAACATAAGATAAAAAGTCAAGACTGGGCTAAGAAATATCTTAAGACTGATTTTTCAAAGGTTTAATAGACTGATGAAATGAGAGTGACTCTTGATGGGCCAGATAGATGGGCCAGAGGCTGGATTAGTAGAGGGCAGAGAGCTCCACTTCGACTGAGACACCAGCAATGTGGAGGTGGGATACTGGTATGGACTGGTATCATCAAAGATGAACTTGTGGGACGTTTTCGGGTTGAGGATGAAGTGAAGCTCAGCTCCCAGACCTCATGATGTAAAAATGAGAAATTGCTGATAAACTTTGAACTCTTCTAACTTCCTAACAAAAAAAAATTAAATGGGAGAGCTTGGAATGGAAGGAGCAATATTTGAATTTTGGAAAAGTTTAAATATATTGCAGGCACCATGTCACATTTGCAGGGCCCCTTGGGTACAGCAGAACCCCCCACAAGTGACCCCATTTTGGAAACTGGACCCCTCAAGGATTTTATTCAGGCGTACAGTGAGCATTTTGAATACACAGGTACTTCACAAAAATGTTGCTGTAGCAACAAATTTCTCACTTTTAGGCTATGTGGCCATGATCCAGCGACACGGTGTCTAGTACACAGTGTCAGCCTTCCTGCAGAGATGTGAGTGTTGTCCACGGGAGAACGCAGCTACCCATGCCCACGATTTGGGTTTAGGCTGCTGTGGACTTTAGTTCTATTCTACCTGCAGAGAGCACTCTCGTCTCCGCAGCATAAATTGACATGCTGAGGCTCGGGAAGCTGCACGACAGGTCAGTTTATGCTGCGGAGAAAAGAAGCACAGTGGGCATGGGATTTCTAAAAATCCTTCCACTGTGCTTCTACTGCACAATGCAGCGTTATGGATGCAGGGAAAACACTCTGCGCCCAAAGCGCTGCAAACTGATTGTGGGCACACAGCCTAAAATGCTACAATGGATGAATGGATAGATGTCAAACATATATATAACGTCCCACCCCCCTGCATATTCTAAGCTGGCGCCATTTAGTGCCTTTCATGTGGCACTAAAAGGTGCCTAGCCTTGTATTTAGCCCAAAAAAAAATAATTAAAATAAACGACGTGGAGTCCCCCCTATTTTTGATAGCCAGCCAGGGTAAAGCAGACAGCTGTAAGCTGAAAACCACAGCTGACAGCTTCACTTTGGCTGGTCATCAATTTGGAGGGCTCCACAAGCTGGTTTTTTTTATTATTTATATATAAATAATTAAAAAACAAATGGGGGTCCCCTCAAATTAGATCACCAGCCAAGGTAAAACTGACAGATGGGGTCTGGTATTCTCAGGGTGGGAAGAGCCATGGTTATTGGACTCTTCCCAGTCTAAAAATAGCAGGCCGCAGCCGCCCCAGAAGTAGCGCATCTATTAGATGCGCTAATCCTGGCACTTCGCCCCAACTCATCCCGTTGCCCTGGTGCGGTGGCAAACGGGGTTATAAATGAGGTTGATACCAGCTGTAATGTCACTTGGCATCAAGCCCAGCAGTTAGTGATGTCACGGCGTCTATCAGATACCCGACATAACTAATTGACAGTAATAAAAAAAAATTGACAACAAAAAAAAATATTTGAAAAAACACTCCCCAAAACATTCCCTCGTTCACCAATTTATTGAAAAGAAAAAAAAAATCGGGTTCGCTGTAATCCATTTTGGAGGTCCCACGACGATTCTGGACCTTCTAGAATGTGGGGGCACATTCATGGAACGTATCCCCCATTTTCTAGGAGTGCAGACCCTCCATTTGAGGAGAGTGGGTGCAGTATCATTGCACCCACTCTCCCCGGGTCCACAGCAGCAGCCAGCGTTTCTGAAAGAAGGAAGCTGAGCTGACAGCCGCTCTCTGCGCATGCGAGCAGCGTGCATTGTGTAAGGGGAGGGATCGCGGGGGATCAACGCTGCACAAGGTATGGGGGTCACCAGGGAAAACCGGGGTGGTATAGGGGGTGACCTGGCAGGACCTGGGGAGGAATTTTCTGTCGCATGTGTCATGGCACATGCGACAGAAATCAGTGGAAGAGGGTAAATGCGTCCAGCGCGCTATGTGCGCGCCGCCATCTTGGATTTTCAGGAGGGGTTGGGGGGGCACTTTGGGAACCAGAGGAGATCAGGGAAGAGATTTATCTCCCATCTAACATGTTTGATCATGCCAGGTGGGAGATAAATCATTTTTTATCGGCGCTGTCATTGACTATAACGTGATCATCGGTGATCACGTGACTGGGGACCGGAAAAACTGGCCCGAATCAACTACAGGGTCTCAGCTACCCCCGGTACCTGAAGCCCCGAAGATTTTGCAACGTTGGGGGTCGACCTTTTTCTGACCGCCGTTTTAAAATGACGGATCAGAATAAGTACCCTTTTTTGCTGCCGATTTAATACGTAAGGCAATCGTAATGGGGTTAAACTTCTCCACAACAGTATCACGGACCTGCCTGTTGTGTTCCTTGGTCTTCATGATGCTATCTGTGCATTAAACAGAGCACTGAGACTATCACAGAGCAGGTGCATTTGTACGGAGACTTGATTACACACAGGTGGCTTATATTTATCATTCATCAGTCATTTAGGACAACATTGGATCATTCAGAGATCCTCAATGAACTTCTGGAGTGAGTTTGCTTCACTGAAAGTAAAGGGGACGAATAATATTGCACGCCTCACTTTTCAGTTATTTCTTTTTTAAAAAAGTTTAAAATAAGCAATAAATTTCGTTCAACTTTACAATTGTGTCACACTTATTGTTGATTCTTCAACATAACTTTAAAATTTTTATCTTTATGTTTAAAGCCTGAAATGTGGGAAAAGGTTGAAAAATTCAAGGGAGCCGAATACTTTCGCACTGTACAATGCAGTCAGACACAGGAGAAAGAGAATACATGCACAGGAAGAAATAAGATAACCGAGGAAATAAACTGACAATAGGGATATTTCCACACCACACAAGATATCATATAACTGATCACCAGAAAGTGGAGTACACACTAAAGACAGGAATCGCTGGAGCTATCAGCAATGAGGAACTGGATCCAGTACCTTAAGCCTCTTTCACACGTACATGCCTCCGGTACGTGTTCGACAGTTTTCTCACGTACCGGAGACACGTATACACGTAGACCTAGGTATTCCTATGGTTTTGGACACACGTAAGTATTTGCGCACGGAACGTGTGTCCGTTCCGTACTTACGTGTGTCCGTGAGTTTCTCACGCCGACATGTCCGTTTTCTCTCCGGCATCACGGGTGTCACATGGAACGCAAAGGTGTCAAACATAATGCAAACGTACCACACGGATGTGGATGTGTTCCATGTGACACAAACCGGAGAGAAGACATGTGTCTGTGAGAAAAAAAAACAAAACTTTACTCACCTTCTCCTGCCCTGCTGTCTCTGCCGCTGCTGTCACTTGCTGCGGACCGCCGCTCATTATGCTCATTGAATATTCACTTCACTGCGGTTGGAAGCAGCAGCAGTGGGGAGTCTGCAGGACCGTAGACCGAAGATCAGCACCACGGACAGCGAAGCCAGGGACTGGTGAGTAGAAAGTTCCCGTTCTCCGTGTGTTATCACGGATAACACACGGAGAACACACGTAGCCCATAAACACGGGTCATGCAGGGCAAAACGCACTTCTGACACGTCCGTGAAAAACGTGTGTGGTTTTTCACGGACATGTGAGAGAGGCCTTAGGGCTGCTTCTCACTTGCGAGTTTCTCGCAGTAGAGCAATGCGAGAAAATCTCGCATTGGAATCGGACACATGTTAGTGAATGATTCAGCTCTCATCTGCGATTTTTTTTCTCAGTCCGAATCGGACTGAGAAAAAAATCGCAGCATGCTGCTTTTTTGCGAGTTTCTACTGCGAGTTTCTCCAATGCAAGTCTATGGGAGCGTGTAAAAAATCGGATGTCACGGGACAGCACTCACACCATCCTAGTGACATCCGATTTTCTAAATACATTTCTCGCATGTTTCCTAAAACACTGGAAACGAGCGATGTCTCCCAATGTCTGTCAATCACTATTCTCTGTCAGTCGGTCTCTCCCTCTCGGTCTCTATTCTCTCTCTGTTGGTCCGTCACTATCTCTGTCCCTCTCTCACAGTCTGTCGGTCATTTTCCCCTCCTCTCTCATACTCACCGTTCCCCGATCTCCGGCGCGGCGCTGCACGGCATTCTCACTGCTGTGGCGGCTTTTACTATTTTGAAAAAGCCGGCCGCTCATTAAACAATCTCGTATTCCCTGCTTTCCCCGCCCACAGGCGCCTATGATTGGTTGCAGTGAGACACGCCCCCACGCTGAGTGACAGGTGTCTCACTGCACCCAATCACAGCAGCCGGTGGGCGGGTCTATACTGTGCAGTGAAATAAATAAATAATTAAAAAAAATGGCGTGCGGTCACCCCCATTTTAATACCAGCCAGATAAAGCCATACGGCTGAAGGCTGGTATTCTCAGGATGGGGAGCTCCACGTTATGGGGAGCCCCCCAACCTAACAATATCAGCCATAGCTGCCACTAAATCCTAGATTAATCATGTCAGGCGTCTATGAGACACCCTCCATGATTAATCTGTAAATTACAGTAAATAAACACACACATGAAAAAATCCTTTATTAGAAATAAAAAACACAAACACATTCCCTCATCACCAATTTAATAAGCCCCAAAAAGCCCTCCATATCCGACGTACTCCACGGACCTCCAGCGTCGCTTCCAGCATGAAAGTGACAGGAGCTGCAGAAGACACCGCCGCTCCGGTCACCTCTAAGCAGCAACTGAGGTGAGTAGCGCGATCAGCTGAGCTGTCACTGAGGTTACCCGCTGTCACTGTTGGAGGATCCAGCGGTGGCCGCGATTAACCTCAGTGACAGCTCAGCTGATCGCGCTACTCACCTCAGTTGCTGCTTGGAGGTGACAGGAGCGGCGGTGTCTTCTGCAGCTCCTGTCACCTTCATGCTGGAAGCGACGCTGGAGGTCCGTGGATTACGCTGGATATGGGGGCTTTTTGGGGCTTATTAAATTGGTAATGAGGGAATGTGTTTGTGTTTTTTATTTCTAATAAAGGATTTTTCGGGTGTGTGTGTTTATTTACTGTAACTTACAGATTAATCATGGAGGGTGTCTCATAGACGCCTGACATGATTAATCTAGGATTTAGTGGCAGCTATGGGCTGCCATTAACTCCTTATTACCCCGATTTGCCAACGCACCAGGGCAAATCGGGAAGAGCCGGGTACAGTCCCAGAACTGTCGCATATAATGTATGCGGCAATTCTGGGCGGCTGCTGGCTGATATTGTTAGGCTGGGGGGCTCCCCATAACATGGAGCTCCCCATCCTGAGAATACCAGCCTTCAGCCGTATGGCTTTATCTGGCTGGTATTAAAATTGGGGGGGAACGCACGCCATTTTTTAAATTATTTATTTATTTCACTGCACAGTATAGACCCGCCCACCGGCTGCTGTGATTGGGTGCAGTGAGACACCTGTCACTCAGCGTGGGGGCGTGTCTCACTGCAACCAATGATAGGCGCCTGTGGGCGGGGAAAGCAGGGAATACGAGATTGTTTAATGGGCGGCCGGCTTTTTCAAAATAGTAAAAGCCGCCGGAGCAGTGTGAACGCCGTGCAGCGCAGCGCCGGGGATCGGTGAGTATGAGAAAGGGCTGCTAACTTCAGTCACTCAGGGGATTAGTGGTCACCGGTGAGCCCTTCACTGGTGACCGCTAATTAGGATGCGGCACAGACAGAGCCGCAGCATGACAATGAAGTCGGGTTAAGTTCACCCGAGTTCATTCTGATTGTGCGGCTCTGTCTGTGTCTGCTGTCATCTGCCATTCAGCTCTGCTACATGGTTGTCTGCGTCTGCTGTCAGCGGCCATGTAGCAGCGCTGAATGGCAGATGACATAGTAAAAAATACGCATTACACACGCATTACACACGCATTACACACGCTAGTAAAATCATTAATTTATTCAAAAACAGCATCGCACTTGCGTTGCACTCGCACCTAACGTGAACTAAAATCAGCCGAGTTTTTTTCAGCCCAGTCGGACCGATTTTACTCGCATAGATGTGTTTCCACCCTTAGAAAGAGTTGAGGCAGCTGTGAGTGGTCATTAGCAACCTGAGCTCCTAGCAGTAATTCACAAGCCAGCAGGGATTAACTCCTTCTGGACTGATGAGCAGTTAACATGAAAACAGCCGACACCTGACAACTAAGAAACATCAAGTGTGAACAGAGTCCAACACCACCATGACACCTAGCGTGTGCAGAGCAGAACACCGCATGACAATCATTTACAAATTACAACCCTAAATTAATGAATCTATCAGTTCAGTGAGCATATTGGCAACACAGGTGTTTCACAGAATTTTATATCATTGGGCGATGAGGAAAAAATAATTATATTTTTACCACTAAAATTATGTTTTAGTGGAGGCATGGCCTAGTGTGATATGTGAGGAGGATGTGTGTCATGGGCGGGGGGCGCAGACCACATCAGGGGGGGGCTACCCGAGGCGCTTGGATCCGGGATCGTGGCAGCGGCTCGAGTGGCAACCGAATCTGGGGCTCGTGCAGCAGCCTGTTGGCCACAACAATCATAAAAGGGGATATTTACAGGGGGAAAAGTTTGTCAGTGATGCCACCCGTGGGTCGTGGTGATGGCTGGTGGCGCCGCCGCTGCCTTGGTATGGAACGCCCGGGGCTGACTGAGTGGGGCAGCTAGATGGTATCCCCTCCACCGGTAGGGGAGGTGTTGTCCCGGCGCCCAGGTGTGCTGGGAAGGGAAATTCTGCAGAGCTTGTCCTTCAGTGTTGGACCGGGTGATAGTGGTGAACTCACAGTTCCAGAAAAATCCAATGGTGAACCAAATTGCCAGTGACCGGTAAACTCTGGCGGGTGTATTTGGTCCCACACCCTGGTACAGCAAACAGGGGTCCCTTCCTCCTGCACTTAAAGTTTGTGTTCTTGGTTTGACCACTCCGCTTGGAACGGGGAAGTCCACTCCCGGTGATTCTATGTGTTGGGAGCTGTGGCCCGCAAGATCTGACCCTTGGGATTTCTGTAGGCAGTTGCGGATGCCCTATCCCCCACATTGGGCTTCTGTCTCGCTCTCTGGGCTTACTGGTGGAACAAGGCCTCAAACCTTGTCACTGGCTGGCTGATTGACAAGGGGCTTGAAACTATCCACGCCCTAGGGTCCAGGCACCCCGACTGTGCATGGCATCTGGACCGGATTCCCGCTGTCGGCACCGGCGGGCTACAACGCTGCCCCGGTCCACTTTAGGTCTCCCGTGACCGGATCTCCGTCGCCTGTGGTCCTGTTTGCCGTCTGCCACATAGTCAGTAGCCCAATAGTCCAGGGGCCCCAACGCCTGACTCCGCTGTCTCTCAGCTCTCACTTCCACTCTCTAGACTCGACTGTTGTGTTTCCTCTCCTGACACCTCAGGATCCCTAGGTGGGCGTTCCCATCTGCCTGGTCCCGCCCACTGGTGTGTCCCTAATGTCATGGCGTTGTGACTAGGCTTTGCTGGCTGGTGTTGTGTACCAAGGATGTGGGTTTGTGTTGATATGCCAAGGTTGAGCCAGATTATATCCTACGCTATTGACTTATTTTTTATCTGAGCTCCTAGAATAGACGTTCAAATATGTCCATGTATTTCTCTACTCTTTCCTTCATTGAGGAAGAAACCTCCTCTATTTTATCTAAAGTCACTTCATCCAGAACCTTTTTGTCCATCCCAGCGAAGGAAACAAGAACCAGAGACTATGAAAATATCTATAGAAAATTAACAGCATTCGAATTACATTCCGCTACGTTGGCTGAATACCATACAATGAAAATTTCGAGATGGCGGTCATTAGGTGTCTAGACTGGGACAGCTCAACACCCCTTTCAAAATGCAAGTACACGCATGAGGTCTGCGAGGTGAGATAAGAGAAATTTTCTCACCTCTGGAGCTGCGCATTCTCCCCTCTCGTGTAGTTGCCTTTTCGAATCAAGGTGTCAGCACGGCTTTCTGTCATCCAGAAGTTCTAAGGTACGTTCGGGCGCCATTTGTTAAGGGGGCCATAAATTTACAGTGATGCAATCTAATTATGCATCTACCTTAACCCCGTCTGCATCCAAATCATGAGTCATTTGTTAGGACATCATGGCCAAAAGTTTTGAGAATGCTACAAATATTAATTTTTACAAAGTCTACTGCTTAAGTTTTTCTAATGGCAATTTGCATATACTCCAGAATGTCATAAAGAGTGATCAGCTTAACAGAAATTACTTGCAAAGTCAATATTGGCTAAGAAAATGAACTTTAACCCCCAAAACACATTTCAACAGCATTGCATTCCTGCCTTAAAAGGAGCAGCTAACATTGTTTTAGTGATTGTTCCATTAACACAGGTGTGGGTGTTGATGAGGACAGGGCTGGCGATCAGTCATGATTAAGTAAGAATTACACCACTGGACACTTTAAAAGGAGGCTGGTGCTTGGTATCATTGTTTCTCTTCAGTTAACCATGGTTATCGCTAAAGAAACACGTGCAGTCATCATTGCTCTGCACAAAAATCGCCTAACAGGGAAGAGTATCGCAGCTACAAAGATTGCACCTCAGTCAACAATCTATCGCATCATCAAGAACTTCAAGGAGAGAGCTTCCATTGTTGCCAAAAAGGTTCCAGGGTGCACAAGAAGGACCAGCAAATGCCAGGACCGTATCTTAAAACTGTTTCAGCTGCGGGATCGGACTACCAGCAGTGCCGAGCTAGCTCAGCAATGGCAGCAGGCTGGTGTGAGTGCTTCTGCACGCACTGTGAGGCGGAGACTCTTTGAGCAAGGCCTGGTTTCAAGGAGGGCAGCAAAGAAGCCACTTCTCTCCAGAAAAAACATCAGGGACCGACTGATATTCTGCAAAAGGTACAGGGAGTGGACTGCTGAGGACTGGGGTAAAGTCATTTTCTCAGATGAATCCCCTTTTCGATTGTTTGGGACATCTGGAAAACAGCTTATTAGGAGAAGAAGAGGTGAGCGCTACCACCAGTCTTGTCACATGCCAACTGTTAAGCATCCTGAAATGATTCATGTGTTGGGTTACTTCTCAGCCAAGGGAATCGGCTCACTCACAGTCTTGCCTAAAAACACAGCCATGAATAAACAATGGTACCAGAATGTCCTCCAAGAGCAACTTCTCCCAACTGTCCAAGAGCAGTTTGGCGCCCAACAATGCCTTTTCCAGCATGATGGAGCACCTTGCCATAAAGCAAAGGTGATCACTAAATGGTTCATGGAACAAAACATAGAGATTTTGGGTCCATGGCCTGGAAACTCCCCAGATCTTAATCCCATTGAGAACTTGTGGGCAATCATCAAGAGACGGGTGGACAAACAAAAACCAACAAATTCTGGCAAAATGCAAGCATTGCTTATGCAAGAATGGACAGCTATCAGTCAGGATTTGGTCCAGAAGTTGATTGAGAGCATGCCAGGGAGAATTGCAGAGGTCCTGAAGAAGAAGGGTCAACACTGCAAATATTGGCTGCATTAACTCATTCTAACTGTCAATATAACCTTTTGGAACTCATAATATGATTGCAATTATATTTCTGTATGTGATGTAAACATCAGACAAACACAATTAAAAACCAGAGGGCAACAGATCATGTGAAAAAATAATTTTGGTGTCATTCTCAAAACTTTTGGCCATGACTGTAGCATGCATACTATTCTTCCATATAGACCAGAGAAATGTACACGGATCTGCATAGAAAATATGACTGGTTTTATTGCGGAAGTTAAGACACATTTAAAGGAATCAGTTGGCTAGGAGCCAAGAATACGTAACACGTCTCCTATTGGGTAAACCGTAAAATAGCTTATTCTGTGATATACAGTATACTGTAATGTATAATGTATTTCCTCATTTATTTTAAGCTATGTCAGCATGATTCACTTGTCACATGAAAGTCCAGACTGTCTGATGAGTCTTATGATGTCTGAATGCAGATATAGGTGTGGTACACAGTTCAAGCACTATCTTAAATCCTGGTTTTGGATATCTTCATATAACTCTTAATACTCATAATAGTTCATAATCTTGTCCATAACAGTGGTTGCGGTTCAAGTTCTTTACTCACTGTCTGCTAGCCGCCCACTGAGTGCCGGTTTCTGCCGTGATGGGCTCCAGCCGATCCCGGATAATTTGGAGGTCACCACCGGTGTTCCCACTGTGTATCCTTTCTGGTCGGGGTCCCTCCAATCCAGAGTATGGAATATGGAACGGGCTGCGGGTGTTTGCTGCACTCTCCGCAGACCCTGGAATCCCCTGTAGCTGTAGAGAGCCCAGGCTGAGCGCCTGCTCCAAGCCGCAGGTATTGCGGTGCTCCCAGAAGTGTAAGGTGATGCCTGGACCGAGGTCCTGACTATGCTCCTCACCAAAGCTGTGCCTGGGGGTGACTGCTCAAGTGTGTAGATGCTCCTTCCTTTTCCCCAAGTGGTGCCCGCCCCCCAGGTGGTTGTCCTAGTGACCGGGAAAGTCCCATGCATCGTGATAGCCACCCCCCTGTCTATCCTAGGCCAATCCCAGTGGGAAAGCACCTAACTGTGTGTGGTTTGTGAATGTGAGAAACACCAGCGATTAACCTTTTCCTTACCCGAGATGAGTACTGCACCTTAAGTGAGATGCAATACCCTGTGGTGACTGAAACCTCAGGGGTGCCACATTTACGCACACATTCAGTATTTGGTCAGTATTTTACATCAGTATTTGTAAGACAAAATCAGGAGCAGAACAATCAGAAGAAAGGTATAAAACGTGTGTGACGCTCTGGACTAGTCAGGTCGTCACAGGGTTCTGCACAATCTTTCACTCCCCGTGCAGGGCTCAAACCCCCATGGTTCTGGGAACCTAACCTGCAGTACTGCCTCCACCAGCATGCACAAATCCTAGATACACCTTGCCCCACACCCTGTCAGGCACACCAGTGGGCTGCTTAAGCTGGAATAGGGCCGGCGACCTAGGGGTCAGGCAGGGAGGTGGGAGATGTCAAGTTAGTGCAGTGGTAGCCCTCAAGCTGTGAGAAGCTCTGAAGAAGCTGGGAGTTGTAGCTCCCAGGAGAAAAGCAGACTAGGTTGCAGATGGTGGTCTGGACCTAGAGGAGTCGGACCACCCGGTCGCAGGGGATTGAGGCTAGGTGCCTGGGACCTGTCTTGGAGGACGGTCAGCAGCCTCGGCCTTATTACCGGTCTGGGACCAAAGGCATGACGGGGTACACAGACCCTAGGTCGGGGAGAAGCTTCAGGCAACCCGGCAATTAACCTGCGGAGGACAGGACCTCTATGGACTGTTTCCACGGAGCTCAGAGATCGGGGGCACTAGCGCAACGAGGGGGATAGGGCTGTCCAAGCAAGCGGCCCACTGAAATCCCAAGCGTGAGCCCCTGAGAGCAAGCTCTTCTACTTAGCCAAAGTGGGGAGCGGGACCCGGAAAGCTCTAGGCTGATGAGCCGCAAAGAACACTTTAAAAATATTGTGCCAGGAGGCAGGTCACGGACCACCAGGCAGTGCTGCAGGGGACAAGACCCAGACGAGCTCCCCCAAGAGGGCAGCGGCACCCAGAGACTTGGTTTACCCTGTTGTCAGTGTCTGCTTTATTGCTGAGTGAGTACCCGAGTAACCCCTGCAACTAGAGAGCCTGCGCTCCCCATGCACCCCATCCAGAGTCTCGGGGCCTTCCCCTACCCGTGGAGGGTAACGTCATCTGGCTGCCCTAGTCCATCATTCCAGGTACTCCCCAACGGCAGCGGCGGTACTCCCTATTACCGCACACCACGGGTGGCATCACAAACTATCTATATCTCCCCTGTAAATACCCCCTTCTTCATTCGGGTGTGACCCTTAGCCCCCGGGTCCGGAGACCCTCGAGCTACAAGCAGTGACATCCAGATCCAGCAGTTCGACCGCTGCTGGGGCATTACATGTGCACCGCATCTGCATTTTCCTCTTGTTCCTGGTTTTGGTTTACAAATTATGTAAAATACTGAATGTGTAAACATGGCCATAAGATGTATGGTTTTGGCATCTGTCTGGCCAGTATGCATCTGCATCTCCTTTAACTGCACATTAAAGGGCAACTGGCTGTGTTTTCTTATAAAGACGACAACTGAAAAAAAGTATGCTGTGGGTCATTGGGTGTTTTTTTTAACTGTCTCCCGACATAGGACTTATGTATGATGTGAGTTTATCAGGCATAAGTGAATGTAAAAACCTGTAACTACATATAGTAACACTGTCTCCTATGCCATTACATTGTTCCTGTCACTGCTATGAGTTTAGATTTATCTGTGCTAATTGATACTGTGATGTGTAACCACTAGGTCTATGCATCAAAACAGTGTATAACAATGTATAAGGCTACTTTCACACTTGCGTCGTTTTGGCATCTGTCACAATGCTTTGTGTGACGCATGTGACGGATGCGTTGTAAATAGTGTGATAATAAAGGCAACGGATTCCTGTGAAATAACACGTTGCGTTAGTTTTCTTTAGCCGAGAGAGAGAGCCCCCATCATCACCCCACACATCGGCACTACCGCCCCCATCATCACCACACACACCAGCACTACCGCCCCCATCATCACCGCACACATCGGCACTACCACCCCCATCATCACCACACACACCCCGGCACTACCGCACCCATCATCACAGCACAAACCTCGACACTACCGCCCCCATCATCACCGCACACACCCCGGCACTACCACACCCATCATCACCGCACACACCCCAGCACTCCCGCACCCATCATCACCGCACACACCTTGGCACTACCACCCCCATCATCAACGCACACGCAGGCACTACCTCAGTGACATCCCCGCTCACTGCGCGACTCACTTCAGTTGCTGCGTGGAGCTGACAGAGAGCGGTCATGGTCTGTGGCCGCTCCTGTCAGCTTCATGTAGCAGAGCTAAAAGCGTCGTGGGACCTCTGTGGATTACGTTGGACCTGGAGAGGTATTTGGGGATTTTAATAAAGTGGTGAAAGAGGGTGTATTTTTGTCTTTTATTTCAAACAAAGTATTTTTTCGGGTGTATGTGTTTAATTACTTTTACTTACAGGTTAATCAGGGGGGTGTCTCAGACGCATGCCATGATTAACCTAGGACTTAGTGGCAGCTATGGGCTGTCATTAATTCCTTATTACCCCGATTGCCACCGCACCAGGGCAATTCGGGATGAGCCGGGTAGAGTCCCGGGACTGTCGCATCTAATGGATGCAGCAATTCCGGGCAGCTGCTGGTTGATATTTTTAGGCTGGGGGGCTCTCCATAACATGGGGCTCCCTATCCTGAGAATACCAACTACCAACCTTCAGCTGTGTGGCTTTACCTTGGCTGGTATCAAAATTGGGGGGGACCGCATGCCATTTTTTTTTAATTATTTATTTATTGTACTGCACGATATAGACCCGCCCACCGGCGGCTGTGATTGGTTGCAGTGAAACAGCTGTCACTCAGCGTGGGGGTATGTCTGAATGCAAGCAATCATAGGCGCCGGTGGGAGGGGGAAGCAGTGAATACAAGATGGAATAATGAGCGACCGGCATTTTCAAAAGAGAAGCCGCCAGAGCAGTGTGACAGCCGTGCAGCACCGCGCCCGTGATCGGTGAGTATGAGAGAGGGGTGAGAGGGAGAGACCGACTGACAGAGAGAGATAGAGAGACCAGAAGTAATTTTAAACGATTTAGATCGTTCTGCTGGACATGCTGAGCATGCTCAGTAGAACGTGACGGAATCTGTCAGCGGATTCCGACGCTAAGCTCATTGCGGCAGAATCCGCCACCATAGACACTCATTAGACACCTTGGCGGATTTCAACGGAATCCGCCAAGGTGCGTTGTTTTACGGACACCAAAAACGCTACATACTGCGTTCCCTCCGCCCGGCGCTCAGTCAAAATAACGACTCGGCGTCGGCCGGCAGATGCAACGCAGACACTTGCGTGACAGTGCATTGTCAATACAAGTCTATGGAGAATAGCGCTATTTTCTATAGCGGTGGATTGCGATGAACGCAAGTGTGAAAGCACCCTAAGATTGCATGTAACCTCACTGAGAGACTATAATCAAGGGCTGATTGGCAAATTTGGGGTTTTTGAAAGCTTGCATTGCTAGTCCTCAGATAGTGGTCCATCATTAACCAATAATTAGTTAACTTTGTCTTAAAATCATCAAAAGACAGCAAGCTGTCAATCTGCTTTATTTTTAAAGGGTTATTCCTATCTCCAAGATCCTATCCCAATATTTAATAGGTGTTATAATAATATTAGCAATTCCTCCAATTATAAATATAGTATAGTTCTCCTGATTCACTGTGTCGCTTACATCATGTTCAGGGCATTACACGACTTTAGGTATCCTGTTACGACCACTCATATAGTCATAGTAAGTTGCTCGTGGTCATAACCATAGATACCCAAGGTCTTGCAATGCCCTGAACATGAAGTAAAACAGAAAAAAAGCTGTGGAGATAAAAGCGCAGAAAGGGTATTACCCCAATATGTGTGGGGTGAGGAGGGGGGAGTAATAATACTCACCAGATGCAGTTGTGACAGTTGATTTGATGTTTCTTTGGTGCTTGACGGTTCTGAGGAAGGGAGCTGAGCTCCTGAAACGCGTAGACCTATGCCAACAATAAAGACTCGTTAATCTGACATTTGAACAGTGGTCATTTGGCGCGGCATTAAAACACCCCTCTCTAACCCTCTCTGTTATCTGAACATGAAGTAAGCGACATAGTGAATCAAAAGAACTATACTACATTTCTAATTGGAGGTATTTGCTAATATAAAATTATTATTACTACACCTTGGGATAGGATCTTGGAGATGGGAATACCCCTTTAAAGTAACTGTAGTTCTTGCAGCCTGTAAGGATGTCCCCGACCAACATCCCTGTCTACTTCTGACCCTCTACTCCTTTGCTGGCAGCAAAGGCAGCCATGGTCCTCTTCCACCTCCTTGTTTCTAAAAAATGTGATGGCTGATTAGTAGAAATGCAGACGCACAGTACTGAAGTCAAGAATACTCATTCATGTCAAGCTCACTTAGAACCATTGTCTGCGCTTGATGGACTCTTCTTCTCTGTAGACTCAGTTGACCGTCTCACCATATGTTGCTACCAGGGAGGGATTCAAGATTGAAATCTGATGGGAGAGTATATACAATAACAAGCTTACGTTATATTGTAAATGTCATTTTATATATAGACCAGCTTGGTTTCTCACCTTTCCTATTTACAGAATGCTGTTTTAAAAAGTTGATAAACCAATAAAATTTGACTTGGGGGAAAAAAAGGAATCTAATAGGGTGTGAAATACAAACAATAGTAATACACTTACAGTATCAGACATATAACACATGAATGCAAGGGAGGCATGAAACTCCATATCAGACCCTAAATAATGTGGACTTAAATAATGTGAACCTTAAATAATGTGGAGATTAGATGCCTCCCTCGGATAGATGGTGAGCTTCTAGGGATAGCACACATGGCATGTGTCGGTGTGCAGCAGTGGGCACTCCAGTTGGTGCCCTTAATCAACATCTTACTGGTAAAAATATCAAAATCGGTGGAAAATGGTACAAAGTAAATGATTTAATCACCTGCCGCACAAAGTGGATAGTATATGTGATTCTGTGCCCATGCGGATTTTTCTATATAGGGAAAACAATAAGACCCTTATTCACTAGATTTAGAGAGCACTCACATTCCATCAGTACAGGCATAGGAGCTACACGCCTCATCACACACATGCAGGAAGTACATAATGGTAATCATAAATTATTGAAGTTTGCAGGATTGGAAAAAATAACACCATCCCCAGCAGGGGGAGATACACATAAGCATTTGCTGATGAGGGAAGCTCGCTGGATCATGGATACCAGGGCAATGGGGCCCATAGGATTCAACGACAAAAATGACTCGGGCATTTTTCTATAACATAATGGGCATAGTTATATAGGAAATAGATACCAGTGTTCCTCTTTACTGTAAATAGCATGTACTGTACCTCCCCTTTCTGGTTTATTAAACAATTCCCCCCCCCTTTTATAGGAGGCTATGACCATAGAATTTCATATAAATAATAAAATGAAATAATATCAAGGACAAGACATCTGTTAATTCATTAGTCCAATATTAGTCACATATAATAGGTGATATAATGTTCCATTTCAATCAGACTGTTAAACGGTAATATAGAAATTGGGCTTTAATATACTCTTCAAACGGTTATTGAAAATATAGAAACAGGACTCCTCTTAAAAAAATGAAATCAAAATAATGAAATATAAAAATACAAAAATGAATCAAAAAATGAGCGAAAAAATGAACAAATGTTTCTGAAAGATGGTGATCCTCATTGGTGCGATAGCACCCTTAGTACAAATAAAAATAAAAATAAATACGTTTATATCTATGACATGGCAACGTATAAGTCAATATGGGAAAAGCTACACACCAATGAGTATCTTAATGAACACATTATAAACTTGATTCTTATGCTATAATCTGGCTAAATTCTCTTTAGAAAATATTATTGTATTTGCATGTTGATAACAATTCTATTCTAGTAAATGTTAGTTGCATGAAAAAAAAGGTATGGACCCGTGAAAGCACCCCTAGAGGTGCGAAACGGTACCGTCGTCCTCGTGCTCTGCTCCCTCCACTCCCTCATGTCCGTCTCACTTGTCAGCATAAGAAAATAAAGAAGTCTTTGGTCACCGCAGAGTGCTGCCAATCTCTGTTTTTATTCAAAGAAGACTTGATCGCATCCCCTGGTGAGTTGCTGCTTTTTTCCTTTATCCTGTGTTGGATCTGAATTTATGTATGGTTCAAAGATTATATTATAGGGAGCAGATAGAAAAACTAAACATGGGTTTACACCATCCGAGTGGTGGACTGAAATGACCAACTTGTCTGCTGATCAGTAGTGGTGTAATGGGCTATTTACCATAGACAGACCGAATTTCCTATTTGCACAAAATGACCAGTTTACACAGTATGATGCGCCTACAAGACAATTATTAATTAATATAATTTCACCTGAAGAACAAGTGTTTTGCTCATTCATCAGGGGAATGGCAGCGTTTTTATATTGCCTGATTATTGAGAAATACGTAGGAAAGGTTATTCACAAATATTATCCAGTGTATTCTGCTAGTTTATCAACCAGATTATAGCTCTTATTTTCTAAGACAGGCTGAAAAATTAATAAAGGAACCTGACCTGAGCTAATCCATCACTTTTTGTCTTCATTATACTTTATACATTGTCAATGATATCTTTTTTTCGAACATACTGGTATTTTTGTTCACTGTGTCCGTGTAGACTGTGACATGTAGCAAAGAGTTAAAGCCATTTTACTTTCACTTTCATTTCTCGATGTACGCATGCACTTAGTGTGGGGAACGCCTTCTACACGGCACAGTCGACTTTGTGTCGCATAAACAAGGTAAAGAGATCTTATTCTTTATAAGAGCAGATTTCATTGAGATGATTTGTCAATTATATTTATATTTAAATATAAAAGTGAAACAAAATCAGACTTGTGAACGGAATAGTTTTCTGTCAGAGTTCTGGGCTTACTTGTAGTTAAAGGGATTGTCTCAGTCTTTTCAATGGTATGAAGCAGGATAGCAGGCTGCCCTACTCCATACAGTGGCATTCAGTAACAATAGTACTTAGCACACAGTATAGAATATCATTTTTACAATGACGACCATCAATCACAGGCTTTCATTAAATCTATATGCCACAGTGTGTTTAAAGAAAAATTTCTCCTGCAGAAGGAAGTGCATGTGGCTTTCCATGACTATTAAGCCACGTTCTCAAAACTAGTATACAGTGGAACCTTGGATTACGAGCATAATTGGTTCCGGGTGTATGCTCTTAAACCAAGTTACTCTATATCAAAACGAATTTTCCCATAGGAATTAATTGAAACACAGATAATTCGTTCCACAACCCAAAAATATTTACTGTATTTATACAAACTTATTACAGTAATACAAAGTAGTGTACAATATTCATATAAAATTATTGCAGTACACTAATACAAAATACTGTACAGTGTAGTAAAAACATATAAACCAAATTAAACTGCATTTTATCTTATAATAGAATTGTTGGTGTGGGAGAGGTAAGTACAAGCAATGTGCTTTACTGGTTAGCAGAAAGAAAGTACAATACTATATCCACAAATGCAAATTGATAGACATGCTATATAGTATATACTGTACTGTACAATGGTATATTGTATACAGTATACAGTACATATGTACAGAAAGTTACCTCCCGAGCGGTTCAGAGCGCGGTGAAAGTACAGAACTGGAGGTGTGCACGGTGAGTATTTGCTCTTCTTGCAAACCATTGCTCTTAAACCAAGTTACAAATTTGTTAAAAGCTTTGCTTGTCTTACAAAATGCTCTCAAACCAAGTTACTCTTAGGAGTAATTTACACGCTGCGACATCGCTAGCGATTGCTAAGATGTCGAGCGCGATAGCTCCCGCCCCCGTCGCTCATGCGACATTTGGTGCTTGCTGCCGTAGCGAACATTATTACTACGGCAGCGTCACACGCACCTACCTGGTCAGCGACGTCGCTGTGAACGCCAAGCAATCCCTCCCTCAAGGGGGAGGTGCGTTCGGCGTCATAGCGACGTCACTGCGGCGTCACTAAGCGGCCGGCCAATAGAAGCGAAGGGGCGGAGATGAGTGGGACGTAACATCCAGTCCACCTTCCTTCCTTCCTCATTGCCGGTAGACGCAGGTAAGGAGATGTTCGTCGCTCCCGTAGTGTCACACATAGCGATGTGTGATGCCGCAGGAACGACAAACAACATCGTACCCGTTTTGGAACGATTATGCGATCATTGATCGTCGCTCATTAGTGTTACACGCTGCGATGCCGCTACCGGCGCCGGATGTGCGTCACTAACGACTTGACCCCAACGATATATCAGTAGCGATGTCGCAGCGTGTAAAGTACCCCTTAATCCAAGGTTCCACTGTATGTTGTGTTTTTGACGCTGCAGAATGCCTGCACAATCTCCGCACGTTAGTCTACTTGCGTTTTTTAAATTGCATTTGTGTGCTTTTTTGATACTGCGTTTTGTTGCTGCGGGGGGGGGGGGGGGGTGTCTGTTTGGTGTGTCATGCTTTAAATAAAGCTGCTTTGTTTTTGACCCTTCCTGGTATTGACATCATTAGTTGCAGATTACATGCGTTTTGATGCATTTCCACCATGTGCGTTTTTTTACCCCTGCGGAATCGCCATATCTAATACAAAGGGAAAATCCTCACAAAAGACTCAGCATACATGCAAGAGAAATTGATATGCACCACAGGTGAGTCTATGCAGGGTAAAAAAGCACAGTGGACAGGAGATTTCTATTCATTTCAACCACTTTGCTTGTACTGTAAAACGCTGCGTTTTCGACGCAGTGAAAATATACAGCGTCAAAAACAATCATCATGTGCACATACCCAAACCACTGATCAACGGGGTTTTAGCAGTCATACCCTCCAAAAATAGATTTTTCTTTTGGTTAGCTGTCAAAAGGGTTGATGTAGTCCTTATGGAACAACCCACTTTAGAGCACATAGTACATAAATTATTACAAAAGTAATTAAATATTTACACAGATGAATGAAAAAAAAACTACACTTTGTACACACCAGTTTTAGGCCTCATTCACACATTAGTATTTTCAGGTGTGAGATTAAAATTTTTAACAACAGGCTCCTTGTTTGTGTTTGGAAACCATGCCCAGTTTAAAACCACACCCCATTTGAATGCCACACCCCATTTGGATGCCACACCTATTTGAATGCCACACCCATTTTGCACACACTTTCCTCAACCACAAAAATACAAGTAACAGTAACTAAAAGTAAAGGAATTTTAGCCATCTTACCCTTCCTATACATTCACTGAGTCTCATTGCATATTGTTGAGTACCAGTTATTTCAGGCAAACATCAAATCAGTCATTTCTTAGCTTCGTGTATTGTATTAAAATGTTTTTCTACAATTTTTGAAAATTAGTACTAAACGAACTTTGCTCAAATTGTAAAAGACAACCTCCCATCTATCTGACAACTCAACTGTCTGCTGCACACAATCTCTGGCCTTGGCAGCTACAGGCCAAATATGTGCAAGTAACCACCAAGGCCAATGGATGGCTGAAGCAGTCAGCATATAATCCCATACAGTTAAACAGGTTATCCACTCCTGGACAATGCCTTTCAATGTCCCTAATGTGTTTAGTAAAATAAGAATAAGCAAACCTACTTACCATATGGGCAGTGCTCCAAGCACTGCAGTTTATCATCGGATGCTGGTACGCTACAGCACTCTCGTGATATAACGATGTTGCCAGATTGCGGTGTACACATCGCTCAATGTGGAGCCCCCTCAGGAGATAAGTATGCCTTTTTTACTAGACACATCAGGAATATTGAAAGGGATTATTCAATATTGGACAGCCCTTTTAATGTACAGCAGAGCAGACCACCAGAGCAGTGGTGATGAGATACAAGGAGCTCTTATTTTGCTATTATAGGACAATCATTCCCTTTTGTGCAAATTTCCAAAGCTTTTTGAAATCCTCAAAAAAAAAAGTCATAGGTTACATGAGAAATAATAGCCCTTTTAGAGATGCAAAAATCACAGTATTTATGTGCAACTTTCGAGTTTGGTGATTTAATAAAGGGAGCCTGTCACCTACTCACTTGCAGAGCAGTCCGGTCCGATGGGCGCCACTGATCTTGACCCGGTGCCTCCTGTCTGTTTGCAATCACCATCCTCCTTCTTGCTTCGTGTGGATGACAGATCCTACAACATCCACACAGTGTACTCCATTGTAATCCTGCGCATGCTCACATCTCTCTGCCCTACTGTGGGCAGAGCAAAGTACGGTAATGAGCAGGGAAAGATCAAATAATGACTGTGCATGCACTCTACAATGCTTTATTCTGCCCTCAGCAGGGCAGAGAGAAGTGCAGGGGCCCAATAGAGGACACTGTGTGGATGACGTACGACGCGTCATGAACACAAAGCAGGGAAATAAGACGGGGATTGTAAAAAGAAAGAAGGCGCTGGATCACGACCAGCGACCCCCATCGGACCGGACCACCCTGCAGGTGAGTAGGTGACAGGTTCCCTTTAAAGTGTTTTATGCCAGAATTCTAACATAAACACTTTAATGAAGGGATTGTCCCATTTGGGACATTGAAGAGAAGGCATGTTGACAGGAAAGGAGAGGTAGCTGCTACTTTTTCTATGATTGCATAAAGATCCAGAATATTTGACAATCTTGTGCCTATCAAGATCAATATTGCCAGCTTAACATTTTAAAGACATGGATCTCTTGTGCGCTTTTCTTTTTTCCTTCCCTTCCATCAATCAGAACTTTTTTATTTTTATATTGATACTAGCTGTACTACCCGGCTTCGCCCGGGTTAATAACTGCTGTTAACAAAATAGAATGTAATAACAAAAACGTATTCTGCACACAAAAACACACAAAACAAATAGATAGAAATGTAATTATCAAATTGTTTATTTAAATTGGCCAAGCTTTAAGTCCCCCTTGTTCACATCTGGCAGCTGTTAATTTGCCCCCAACACATATTGTTTCTTAATGAAAACTAAGCTAATAGAAGCATTTCACAACATATATTTCAACACCACAGATATTCCACACAGATTTAACTAAATTGGCCAAGTAATGTGCTCCATCTGTCTCTTTCCAGGTCTGTCTCTTTCCAGGTCTGTCCCTTTCCAGGTCTGTCCCTTTCCAGGTCTGTCCCTTTCCAGGTCTGTCCCTTTCCAGGTCTGTCTCTTTCCAGGTCTGTCTCTTTCCCCATCTGTCTCTTTCCCCGTCTGCCTGTCTCTTTCTTTGTCTGTCTCTTTCCCCGTCTGCATGTCTATGTCTGTCTTTCTTTGTCTGTCTCTATCTCTCTGTTTCTTTCCCCATCTGTCTCTTTCTAGGTCTGTCTCTTTCCCAGGTCTGTCTCTTTCCCCATCTGTCTCCCAATCTCTTTGTCTGTGTCTTTTCCTGTCTGTCTCTTTCCTTGTCTGTCTCTATTTCTGTCTCTTTCCTCGTCTTTCTCTATCAAGGTCTGTGTCTTTCCCCATCTACCTTTGTCTGCCTCTCTGGCTGTCTCCTCCTTCCCTGTCTCTGTCCATATCTGCGTCTCTGACTGTCTCTGTCTCTTTCTCCGTCTGTCTCAATCTCTTTCATAGTCTGTCTATCTCAGTCACTTTCCCTGTCTGTCTCTTTCCCTCTCTTTCCCTGTCTGTCTCTTTCCCTGTCAGTCTGTCTCTTTGTCTGTGTCTGTCTCTGTGTCTGTCTCTTATCCTGTTTATGTCTGTTTCCTTCCCTGTCTGTGTCTGCCTCTTTCCCTGTCTGTGTCTGTCTCTTTCCCTGTCAGTTTGTTTCTTTGTCTGTGTCTGTCTCTTTGTGTCTGTCTCTTACCCTGTCTATGTATGTTTCTTACCCTGTCTGTGTCTGCCTCTTTCCCTGTCTGTGTCTGTCTCTTTCCCTGGCTGCATTGTGACACGCCAACATTTCATATAAGGGCGTGGCTGCGCATTCTTCTGAAGTTCTGGCTGCACTGTGGCTCCCAGCTCCATTCGCTTTAATGGAGGCAGGTTTTTTGGTGAATAACTGTAAAGAGTGGGGTTAAAATTTCCCCTCAAAACATAGCCTATGACGCTCTTGGGGTCCAGAAGTGTGAGTGTGCAAAATTTTGTGGCTGTAGCTGCGACACACACACATACACACACACCTGACCTAGCCTGGCCTAGCCAGGTCATCACAGATAACACACAAACACCCCCACCCCCATTAGAAAGTAACATTAGCCAAACCCAAAATCCTTGTTGCCTCCCTCCAGGGTCTGCTGTCCACACCAGGTGGGGCGGAGCCAAGCGGTTGGTCCCATCCACCGAGGAGTTCACAGTCCTGGAGGCGGGAAAAGTGTCAGTGGAGTGGAGGAGTTCAGTTCAGGAGGTTGAAGTGAGAGGAGTAAACACTAGGGTGTCTGTGTTTGTGGCCCAGGCACTGACAGCAAGGTTGGCAGACGGTGGTGGCTGCCTGCAGGAGTGGTATAGCAACGCGGAACCGTAGGACCGGGGACGGGCGACGGCCCGCCGGTACCGACCGGGGAGCGAAGTGAAGCCAGCACACACAGGCAGGGCCATCGGACCCTGACCAGGCTTGGAGCCGCCGACAATAGTCAAATCCGAGTGTGACTGGAACCCCAGGAGTTTCCTAACAGCCAAAGACCCGATTGAAGGCAACTGCCCACACCGTGAGGGTAAACAGCTACCGCCTAAGGCTAGAGACCCAAAGGCCAGCGCCTGCGGGCAAACGGGCTCCTCTGGCACCCATACACCGGGGAGCGGACTACCGTTGGGAATCCATCGTAGTCAAACAACTACACAAAGGTGCAGGGAAAGACAGCCGCCATCACCTGTCCGGGGAGAGACACTGCAGCCAGCTGCGGGACCCGTCCATCCAGCCGTTTGGTTTACCAAGGACTTTGTGCATCTCTTGCTGAGTGAGTACACCCGTGCCATCCGGCGCCGCGCCGTCCCTGCGACCCTGCGACCCTGCACCTCACCGACCCTGCCTCCCCGTCCCTCCACCGGGCCCCGGGACCACCGACCCCTACCCACGGAGGGAGAAAACAACATCCCAGCTTCTCCCTACCATCGCACCCGGGATCCCCGTCACCAGCAGCAGTGGTGCCCATCTTCACCACAACCCATGGGTGGCGTCATGGACTAAATCCCTCAAACCAACCACCCCTTTCACTCACTGGCGAGGAGCACCGCTCGAGTCCCCGGATCCAGCCCATCGCTCGAGCCACCGAGCAGCAGCTGCAGCATGCCGGACCCGAGCGTTAGCGAGCGCGGCGCAGTGCCGTCCTCCCCGCCCGCGACACACACATTCAGCTTTATATATTAGATAATCATATTAAGACTTGATTTTTATGATAGGAGTTGTAGTTTTGAATTATACTCTTCATTTTACCGTATAGTATATTGAAAAAAAAGAAATATGTCCCTCATCCAGGACCGATCCTGGAATAAATGTTCCCCATCCTGGTATTTACACTGACGAGCAAAAGGGTAACACTGTTTTGAACTTTTGAATTTCAGGCTTCATATCTTACCATCCACTGGAGCTTTGAGCTTGAGGCTACCTTCATTTTATAGACAATCATCTCAAACATAAATTTGACTTGCAATTAATTAGCATATGGTTAGTTATGCAGATTCTTGCCATGTCACTGCATTGTTACTGTTTTACTCCTGGTGTTTCAGAAATCTTTTTCTTCCTGTATACTACAAAATACAATCTGTTCTCACATACCATAATAGCCTAGTGTTGTTTCTCAAGCGAAAGATCACTGGTTTGAATCAAGGAGCAGCCATGAAGATTTCCCAAGAAAAGGGAAACATCATCATCCAGCTCATCGACAGCGGTCTTTCAGCCAAGAAAATTGCCAAACTGCATCATGTGAGTGCCATAATAGTTGGAAAAATACAAAATAAAGTCCGTGCATCTATTCTAAAACATAGAGGCGGGTGTGCAGGCAAAATATCAGAGTCAACAAGATGAAAGGTTTGTCAGTTCTGGCCCGACAAACATAGCATTGGAGGTAATTCGTATGCTTCATAATAGTGAGCTCACAGGACTCCATATAAGCACCATATGACACACGTTAGACTGGACTGGTGGGTCGAAAAAAAGTGAAGAAGCCTCTACTTTAATATCGTCATAAGTGTTGGTTCGAGTTTTCAAAAAAGTGTGAAAACTGGACAGAAGGAGATTGGAAACATTTATTTGGAGCAATCAGAGGAAAGTCAATAGACTGGGCTCTAATGGGTGCAAATGGGTCTGGACGAAACAAGGGAATAAGGGGCTAATGGATGGAGAAATTGAAGGAACTGTCAAGTTCCCTTGGAGGAAGCCTGATGATATGAGATTGGTCTCAATGCTGAGCTATATGTGAGTATCCTACAAGATGAGTTATTTCGTACACTCGAGTACTATGGGTAAGAAAAGGGTAACTGTTCCAGCAGGACAACGACCCACAGCATAGGTCGACATTGGTGAAAAATAGTTAAATGACAATGAAGTAGAGGTGCTGGATTAGCCCCCACAGTCCGCAGACCATAACCCAATCAAACAGTTTTGGGTAGAGTTGAAGAAAAAGTTGTATACATACCAAAGTGAGTCAACCAGTATGCACCAACAATGGAAATCTGTAGTAGAAATCTGGGATCAGATTTCAGTCGATACATGCTTGAATCTGATCTAGAGCATTCCCAGAAGAATTCAGGCAGTGTTGAAAGCCAAAGGTGAATATACAAAATAATAAAAATTTACAGTGCCTTGCAAAAGTATTCACTACTTTTGGCATTTTTTGTATTTTGCTGCCTAACAACCTGGAATTTCCCTGTTTTCTATTTGAGGGTTTGCAATAGTTCATGTACAGAACTTGCCTACAACTGTGAACATTTGGTTTTCTTTTTATTGTGAAGCAAACAACAAATAGGATAAAATAACTGAAAACTTCAGTGTGCATAACTATTTAACCCCCTAAAGTCAGTAGTTTGTACAGCCTCCTTTTGCAGCAATATCGCTTTGGATATGTCCTCATGAGCTTTCCACATCTTGCCGCTTGGATTTTTGTCCATTCCTCAAAGCAAACTGCTCCAGCTACTTGAAGTGAGATGGTTTCTTCTGGTGAATAGCAATCTTAGATCATGTGCGCACGCTGAGGATTTACTGCGGATTTTCCGCAGATTTGATGCAGAAAATGTGTCTAACATTTCTGCAGTAATTCCCCAGCAAAACCTATCGGTATAAAAAAAATGCTGTGCGCGTACTGTATTTTTTTATACCTGCGGATTTACCCGTGGAATTTCCGCTGTGGAATTAATGTACATGTCACTTCTTTTCCACAGGTACCTGCGTTTTTTGCCATAGATAATGGTAAAAATCCGCAGGGAACAATCTGCGGAAAAAACGCGGCAAATCTACTGCAAAACCGCTCCAAACACCAGAAAAACCACATGTGGATTTCGTTGCGGTTTTGGTGCGATTTTTTACCGCAGGTGCAGCCGAGACTGTACCGCGAGCGCCGAGTGATTGATTCCCCGGTGATCTCCGGAGTTCAGGTGAGAGCACCGGAGATCACCCCGGCCTGTCTGCAGCTGACATGAACTGAACCGCAATCGCCGGGGAATCAATCACTCGGCGCTCGCGGTACAGTCTTGGCTGCACTCCGGAGCTCAGGTGAGAGCTCTGGAGTGCAATGCAAGTACCTGAATCCAGGCCTGGCATTACTGGAGATTCTTCCAGTAGCCAGTCCGATGCTGCCCGTCACATAGACTGTTTAAGGGTCCTGGTTGGTATGTTTCCGCCCTCTGGCACCTATGGTCTGGGGCCAGTCTGTTTAAGGATCAGTCTCTAGTTAAAATGCTTTTTACACCCTGTGTCTCCAGCTACTCTTGAGGTTCACACTATCTTGCCTTTTGTCTCCTTTCCTCCGTTGCCACTAACCACCCGTTGTATGTGACCTTCACGACCGACATTTATTCACTAGGCCTTCATTGACTCCTTCTAAAATGAACTTTGAACCACAAATAAATATAGAACCGAGGTATGGTATCAGCATAAGACCACAGAAAAAACAATACCTCTAAAAATATTTAAGTTTTATTTAGAAAATTATAAAAATGACAAACAGTGTCTCTCTAAAAATACATAAAGGACAACACAGTGCCAGTGAGATGTTGGGAGGAGATAGTTTCAGCGTGAAAAGGATAGCGATAGATAGATATTCACAGAGTCGTCAGATTACTGATCTCATAGCCTTTATTGACCCTTCCTGACGACGGAGGGTGTCCTAAGTTACTGGACACTCCCCGTTCCGGGTGGCTGTCCCTCCCTGTCCCTATCTCTAGCCAAGGGGTGTCCACCACCAACCCAGGTGATTAGTGCAAAACCATAAATATACACATAAACACAAATGCGTTAAATTTGGTTCCTGACTCAATAAGATACTTCAGTCAGATGAATTTAAATTTTGTTAGGTGGAGCTGTAGGGGACCCGCTGCAGTAGCTGTCACCCCACGCTCTCCCGACGCGTTTCTCCCCCACCTAACGCAATGCTGGGGGATCATCAGGGGTAAAAAAAGTCATACATAACGGTAATAGTTATAGAGCGGGATATGAACGGTCCAACCCGAAAGCCTTTTGATAATATACCAGAAAAACTTGGTTTTAATCACATGATATGCTGGCAGATATTCTCATTCAGAAGAACTTGTCTCTCGTTATAACTCCAAAAATGGATGAATAGCCAATGGGATGCTAGGAGTTTAGTAAATCAAAAAAACTCCTAAGGTATCACATGAGTCTTCCTATCCTTGTGTTTAAAAGGCTTATGGATCACATCCTAACCATGTCTAGGTCACATTAGGGCAGCAGGGACATCTATACATGCAAAGAGTCCAATTTCTTTAGTTGATGGTGTTACACCAATATCTACACTGTTAGTGTGTCCAGTCCTGTAATTTCTTGGTCACTGAGGTAGGGGGTGCTGTATCAATACGCAGCATCGGAATCTATATAATCCTGCAAAGAAAAGCTCCTTTACACAGTGTTCCAGTATAGTGACCAAGTGTTATAATGAACACTTCTTTCACCGATACTTGGTCATGACATATCATCTGGGCACAGGACAGGACACAGCGCTGGCTTCCCTGCGGTTAGATGTGCTTCGGCGCTCGGGACACTTTGTCCTTGCAGGTTGAGCTTTTCTTCGGACCAAGTATCGGTACGATGCTGCGTATTGATACAGCACCCCCTACCTCAGTGACCAAGAAATTACAGGACTGGACACACTAACAGTGTAGATATTGGTGTAACACCATCAACTAAAGAAATTGGACTCTTTGCATGTATAGATGTCCCTGCTGCCCTAATGTGACCTAGACATGGTTAGGATGTGATCCATAAGCCTTTTAAACACAAGGATAGGAAGACTCATGTGATACCTTAGGAGTTTTTTTGATTTACTAAACTCCTAGCATCCCATTGGCTATTCATCCATTTTTGGAGTTATAACGAGAGACAAGTTCTTCTGAATGAGAATATCTGCCAGCATATCATGTGATTAAAACCAAGTTTTTCTGGTATATTATCAAAAGGCTTTCGGGTTGGACCGTTCATATCCCGCTCTATAACTATTACCGTTATGTATGACTTTTTTTACCCCTGATGATCCCCCAGCATTGCGTTAGGTGGGGGAGAAACGCGTCGGGAGAGCGTGGGGTGACAGCTACTGCAGCGGGTCCCCTACAGCTCCACCTAACAAAATTTAAATTCATCTGACTGAAGTATCTTATTGAGTCAGGAACCAAATTTAACGCATTTGTGTTTATGTGTATATTTATGGTTTTGCACTAATCACCTGGGTTGGTGGTGGACACCCCTTGGCTAGAGATAGGGACAGGGAGGGACAGCCACCCGGAACGGGGAGTGTCCAGTAACTTAGGACACCCTCCGTCGTCAGGAAGGGTCAATAAAGGCTATGAGATCAGTAATCTGACGACTCTGTGAATATCTATCTATCGCTATCCTTTTCACGCTGAAACTATCTCCTCCCAACATCTCACTGGCACTGTGTTGTCCTTTATGTATTTTTAGAGAGACACTGTTTGTCATTTTTATAATTTTCTAAATAAAACTTAAATATTTTTAGAGGTATTGTTTTTTCTGTGGTCTTATCCTTCTAAAATGAACCATCACTTTCCCTGTCAGCTGAACTCTCCCAGGGTGAGCTAGTGCCAACAATTATCTCTAACTGATCCTGCTGTCTGTTGTGGGGTAGAATCCAGCCTCCTCCACAGAACAGCACAAACATTAGAATGCAGTACATTATCAACACTTAACTGGTTCCTGCCTCACAGTTTGGCAACTACACACAATACTGCTATACATTCCTATCTTAGCCCATCACACTATATAGAAACACATTAGACTTCACATGACACAATATTTACAAAAGATGCAAGACATTATTAACACTATACAACATTGACAATTGGTGTCTTCAGAGGTTTGAACGCTACAGACACAGTCCACCACTCTTACGCATACATCATGCAGTGCCATACAACGAAAATGTAAATCACATCTCATGGAGAGGTTAAAGGATTTTTAAGTGGTTTATTTCTCCACCCACAAATTAGAAACTGGATTGTCTACCCAACCCATAAGTGATTTGTAGCATTTTTTGCCTCTTTCAGATAACCATTTTTTATGTACATGTTCTATCTGGGGGTTTTTGACTTATAGATTACATATCCATTATAGTCTATTCGGCAGCTCACATGTCTATTTGTGGACATTCCCACTTCTGATCAGAAGTCCATAATCACTGATGATAAAAAAAAGACCAAACAAATAAAAATGTCATTCAGCACATTGATGAAAATTGGTCCATTTTTTTTTCATGTACAAGTAAAAGGACATTTGAATAAGGCCCTAAAATGCAAGACTTATGAGAAACAAAAGGAAACAAGAGAAAAATTAAATGCAAAATAAACTTTCTAAGCTATCAAAAAGTTAATTGTTAATGTACAATATATTTACATAAACTGAATTTTAATATCTTGCAGTTTCGCTAGACATGACGCTATTCATCAGAAGATTTTTATCAGAAGAAGAATTTAATGATAACTTTAATACTGTGGATTTGATGAATAAAACATTAGTGTGCTTCAGTCTCGAGGATAAGAAACCACCATGGAAACTATGGGGCTTTGCGTACAACAACCCAGGAGTTGAGCATGCTGAGATAACTGTATTACGGGAACTCTCCAAATTTTGGAGTGCAATTTCTACAAAAAAAGAATCTCAATTCAAAATCACTTTTTATGCAACATACAGTCCGTGCCTCAACTGTTGTGAAGAAATATGCAAATTTCTCGACAACTGGAAACAAAAAGTAATCATGAATATGAACATATCAAAATTCTATCATTTTCATGACATTGACAATAAAATCAGTTTAAAAATTTTGAGAAAATATGGAGTGCAAATTAAAATGATGGATCTGGAAGATTTTAAGGCATTGTTTTATCTTTTTGTGGATCCTAAAGAGCAATTCGAACCCTGCAAAGAGTTAAACATTCAGTGTGAAAGAAACAATATCGAACTGGATCATCTCTGGAGTGAGGTAAAGTTTTGCATGTGTGTGAGTGCAGAATATTAGCACTATAGAAGCTGATAAGTAGGTAGCACTCAATGTGAAGATTAGTTTCCCTTGCAAAGTTTCAATTGAGGTGTCTTTCAGGTTGGATATTCCATCATCTGCAGAAGACCTTGATCTATTTAAACATGTAAGAAATATTTGTAACGAAACTAAGCTCAGCTCTCCTGCACTGGACCTCCTCTCACATTGACTGGCATGAGATGAAAGCTGAAAGAAGATAGTGATATCTGCTCTACTTCAAGCACTTGTAATCACACACAGCTCTGTAGTGAGAACAGTGTTGCCTCTCATATGTCTCTGGCGGGCTTTACACGCTGCAACATCGCTAGCAATTGTTAGTGATGTTGAGCGCGATAGCACCCGCCCCCGTCGTACATGCGTTATCTGGTGCTTGCTGCCGTAGCGAACATTATCTCTACGGCAGCTTCACACGCACATACCTGGTCGCCGACGTCGCTGTGACCACCGAACAATCCCTCCTTCAAGGGGGAGGTGCGTTTGGAGTCACAGCGACATCACCGCGACGTCACTAAGCGGCTGGCCAATAGAAGCGGAGGGGCGGAGATGAGCGGGACATAACATCCTGCCCACCTTCTTCCTTCCGCATTGCCGGTGGATGCAGGTAAGGAGATGTTTGTCGTTTCTGCGGTTTCACACACAGCGATGTGTGGTGCTGCGGGAACGACAAACAACATTCTATCTGCAGCAGTAACAACATTATGTAAATGAACGACGTGGCACAGATCAGCGATTTTTTACGCTTTTGCGCTAGTTTATCGTCACACCTAGGATTTACAGATTGCGATGTCGCTACCGGCGCCGGATGTGTGTCACTAACGACGTGATCCCGACGATATATCGGCAGCGATGTCGCAACGTGTAAAGTCCGCCTTAGACTTCCTTCACACATTCGTGTCTCCAGTATGTGTGATGTTCATTTTCATATGTACTCGAGACATGTTCACATGCATAATAATTAAAGCCAACAGAGATGTTCACACCTTCATGTTTTCTTATGGTTCATGTACAGTCATGGCCAAAAGTTTTGAGAATGCTACAAATATTAATTTTTACAAAGTCTACTGCTTAAGTTTTTCTAATGGCAATTTGCATATACTCCAGAATGTCATAAAGAGTGATCAGCTTAACAGCAATTACTTGCAAAGTCAATATTGGCAAAGAAAATGAACTTTAACCCCCAAAACATATTTCAACATCATTGCATTCCTGCCTTAAAAGGAGCAGCTAAACTTGTTTTAGTGATTGTTCCATTAACACAGGTGTGGGTGTTGATGAGGACAGGGCTGGCGATCAGTCAGTCATGATTAAGTAAGAATGACACCACTGGACACTTTAAAAGGAGGCTGGTGCATGGTATCATTGTTTCTCTTCAGTTAACCATGGTTATCTCTAAAGAAACACGTGCAGCCATCATTGCTCTGCGCAAAAATGGCATAACAGGGAAGAGTATCGCAGCTACAAAGATTGCACCTCAGTCAACAATCTATCGCATCATCAAGAACTTCAAGGAGAGAGCTTCCATTGTTGCCAAAAAGGCTCAAGGGTGCCCAAGAAGGACCAGCAAACGCCAGGACCGTATCTTAAAAGTGTTTCAGCTTCGGGATCGGACTACCAGCAGTGCCGAGCTAGCTCAGCAATGGCAGCAGGCTGGTGTGAGTGCTTCTGCACGCACTGTGAGGCGGAGACTCTTTGAGCAAGGCCTGGTTTCAAGGAGGGCAGCAAAGAAGCCACTTCTTTCCAGAAAAAACATCAGGGACCGACTGATATTCTGCAAAAGGTACAGGGAGTGGACTGCTGAGGACTGGGGTAAAGTCATTTTCTCATAAGAATCCCCTTTTCAATTGTTTGGGACATCTGGAAAACAGCTTATTAGGAGAAGAAGAGGTGAGCGCTACCACCAGTCTTGTCTCATGCCACCTGTTAAGCATCCTGAAACGATTCATGTGTGGGGTTGCTTAAATGCCAAGGGAATCGGCTCACTCACAGTCTTGCCTAAAAACACAGCCATGAATAAACAATGGTACCAGAATGTCCTCCAAGAGCAACTTCTCCCAACTGTCCAAGAGCAGTTTGGCGCCCAACAATGCCTTTTCCAGCATGATGGAGCACCTTGCCATAAAGCAAAGGTGATCACTAAATGGTTCATGGAACAAAACATAGAGATTTTGGGTCCATGGCCTGGAAACTCCCCAGATCTTAATCCCATTGAGAACTTGTGGGCAATCATCAAGAGACGGGTGGACAAACAAAAACCAACAAATTCTGGCAAAATGCAAGCATTGCTTATGCAAGAATGGACAGCTATCAGTCAGGATTTGGTCCAGAAGTTGATTGAGAGCATGCCAGGGAGAATTGCAGAGGTCCTGAAGAAGAAGGGTCAACACTGCAAATATTGACTGCTGCATTAACTCATTCTAACTGTCAATATAACCTTTTGGTACTCATAATATAATTGCAATTATATTTCTGTATGTGATGTAAACATCAGACAAACACAATTAAAAACCAGAGGGCAACAGATCATGTGAAAATATAATTTTGGTGTCATTCTCAAAACTTTTGGCCATGACTGTACCTGTGAGAAATACCTGCGTGTCCAGATGATTCTCACAGAGACAAGTCCATTTTTTTCCCACAGCAAGGATCAAATACGGACATCACACAGATAACATCCGTGTGACATCCATGTGACACATACCGGAAAAAAAAACAGATGATACTAAAATGAATGTTTTTTATATGTAAAAGATGTGCAAAGCTAGAAAAATTATAGATAAATGCTAGATAGACAGATAGATAGCTAGATACCGTGTTTTTCCAAAAATAAGCCCTCCCCCGAAAATAAGCCCTAGTCCTGGATCAATAATGAAGTGTCCGTGCAGCTAAAAAAGGTTACAAATACTGCAGGACACTTCATTATAGACAGCGGCACCCGGCAATTACACTGACCCGACGCTGAGCGGCAGGACCTGCAGCAATCACACACCCGCACTCATCCACTCATCAGTTCTCTCACACACACACACACAATCAGATCTCACTCACACAGTCAGATCACACACATAATCATATCGCACACACAAACATCAAATCACACACACACAAACATCGGATCGCACACACATCGGATCGCATACACACTCAACTCATCCAGCGACACCGATCTCTTCTCGCCGGCAGAATCCTGAGAGGCAGTGCGGTGGAGCGCAACGAACAGGACCTGCGGCGGGACACGTGACTTGGTCTCATCATTCCCTGCGTCCGTAAACGCTGGATGTGACGTGTGCGATCGGCTGTGTGTCAGTGATCTGCTGTGTGTGTCTGGGATCGGCTGTGTGTGTGTCTGCGATCGGCTGAGTTTTTCTGCGATCGGCTGTGTGTGTCTACGTTCGGCTGTGTGTATCTGTGATCGGCTGTGTGTGCCTGCGATCGGCTGTGTGTATCTGTGATCGGCTGTGTGTGCCTGCGATCGGCTGTGTGTATCTGTGATCGGCTGCGTGTGCCTGCGATCGTCTGTGTGTGTCTGCTATCTGCTGTGTGTGTGTGATCTGCTGTGTGTGCCTGTGATCGGCTGTGTGTATCTGTGATTGTCTGTGTGTGCCTGCGATCGGCTGTGTGTGTCTGCTATCTGCTGTGTGTGTGTGATCTGCTGTGTGTTCCTGCGATCGGCTGTGTGTATCTGTGATCGGTTGTGTGTCCCTGCGATCGGCTATGTGTATCTGTAATCGGCTGTGTGTCCCTGCGATCGGCTGTTTGTATCTGTGATCGGCTGTGTCTGTCTGCGATCGGCTGTGTGTCCCTGCGATCGGCTGTGTGTATCTGTGATCGGCTGTGTGTATCTGTGATCGGCTGTGTCTGTCTGCGATCGGCTGTGTGTATCTGTGATCTGCTGTGTGTCTGCGATCGGCTGCGTGTATCTGTGATCGGCTGTGTGTGCCTGCGATCGGCTGTGTGTATCTGTGATCGGCTGTGTGTGCCTGCGATCGGCTGTGTGTATCTGTGATCGGCTGTGTGTGCCTGCGATCAGCTGTGTGTATCTGTGATCGGCTGTGTGTATCTGTGATCGGTTGTGTGTGCCTGCGATCGGCTGTGTGTGCCTGCGATCGGCTGTGTGTGCCTGCGATCGGCTGTGTGTGCCTGCGATCGGCTGTGTGTGTCTGCGATCGGCTGTGTGTGCCTGCGATCGGCTGTGTGTGCCTGCGATCGGCTGTGTTGTGATTTGCTGTGTGTGTCTGCGATCTGCTGTGTGTGTCAGTGTGTCAGCTAGCAGCAGGGTAGGATGGCGTGGAGCACCGACCGGAGATCACAGGGAGGACCTGGGAGCCACGCAAACGTCCGGGTCTGGGGAGTATGAGTCTCCTGGGAAGTGGGGGGTCTGCTTTTTTGGGGGGTAAACTTACCCCCAACCGTGTTTCTCCAAGAATAAGACCTCGTCCAAAAATAAGCCCTAGTGCTTTTTTGGGGGGCAAAAAAAAGACAGTGTCTTATTTTTGGAAAAACATGGTAGCTTGTACAGCTATTTAGCAGAATTAGTAAATACTTTTTGAAGAAAAAAAAAATTATGTGGGGTCCCCCCTAATTTTAATACCCAGCAGAGGTACAGTAGGAGCTGCAAACTGCAATTCTTAGCTGTCAGCTGTATCTTGGCTGGTTTTGAAAAATAGAGTGGTCGCGCGCCGATTTTTTTTTAATTATTTGAAAACATAATTTTTAAAAACGGATTGGGGTGCCCCTCATTTCTCAAAACCAGCCAAGGGACAGCAGACAACTGGGGGCTGATATTATTAGAGTGTGAAGGGCCAAGGTTATTTGGTCCTTCCGAGCCTAAAAATAGCAGCCCACAGCCACTCCAGACGTTGCGCATCTATTAGATGCGCTAATTCTGGCACTGTGCTTGGCACATCCTGTTGCCCTGGGGTTGGGGTTGATGCCAGCTGTGAATTGACAGCTGGCATCAATCCCTGGTAATAATGGGTGGGCGTCTAGCAGACTCCACCATTACTAATGCAAAATGTAAAAAATAAAATTTTATTTGCAATAAGACCACCCGACACAGTCCTCATTCACCAATTTATTATAAAAAATTAAAACCCTTTAAGTTCCGCTGTAATTCACAAGGAGTTACCCATTACATTGCTCCAAAGCAAACCTGAAAGACATATAAAGTGAGAATTATTAAAGAAAAAAGACAAGAGACACCCTTATTCACCAATTTATTCCCAACCAAAACGCTAATTCGGTCCACCATAATCCATATGAAGGTCTCACAACGTTCCCAGACTCACTGTCCAAGCCTATGAAGAAAAGAATGTTCCCCAAAGGCTGGGACACCAGCCGCTGCCAACTCTAATGCTGTGCTGTGTCAGAACTGCGGCACTGAACTGCAATGACCACATGAGGTCACCGCAGGTGACATCATGTAGGTCAGACAGTAGCGGTGACATCATGAGTTCTCAGCAGTTCACTGCTGAGGTTCTCACACAAAGTATTGCGAAAGCTGGCGGCTGTGATGTACGGTGACATCATGAGTTCACCGCAAATCACAGCCACTGGCTCTTGCACTACTTTGTGTGAGAACATCGGCAATGAACTGTGGTGAACTCATGACGTCACCACTCCTCACCGCTCCTCACTCACTCACATGCTGTGACCTACAGTGCTGACTGCTGAACCTTGAATTATATTATGGGCATCATGTTTATCACATTCTCGGGAATTCGGCACATCTTACTCCAGCGTACCCTTCATCAAGGTTCACATACACTAGTACTAGTCTTAATGAATCTGGGACTATCTGCTATGATAGATAAAGTAAAAAAACTGCAAGAACTAGTGGTTGATTTTCACAGAAAGATAATTGTGAACAAGTGGTATTAAAAATGCTCATTTCATGATTATCTTGCAGTGTAAATAAGCAGTCGCTCATCCAATGAATTAGCAAAATGCTCATCCATCAGGTGAAATATTCTATTCTGCAGCATAAAATAAAAATCATCATTCTCGGTGGTACATCATCCTGTGTAAACAGGACTCCACACTGCAGAAAGCAATTGCAGCCTACGTGCAATGAGTGATCTAGTATAAAATTGCTCAGTGCGCATCGGTTACTTTGGTTTGCCTACATAAACCGATAGGTCAAAGCTCCCAACACTATTAGATGTCCGCAGGGACCCTCAGGCCTTCTCACACAGTATGATGTTCCCCCTAGCCAACCACATACAGTATAATGCCCGTCAGCATCTATCATACAATATAATGTCTACCCACCACACGTTATGTTTACGCTGCTGCACTTCAATGAGGATGCCTCCACACATAGTATGATACCTCCACAGCCCACCAAACTCTAGTACGATACTTCCACAGACCATACACCTCAACACATAGAATGATGCCCTAAAGTCACACACAGTATAATTCTCCCAGACACACTATGTTTACGCAGACACAGTATAATGTCCCCACACACCGTATGATGCCCACACATCCCATCAATTCCATGTATAATGCTACACAGACGTCCACACAAAGTATGATGCCCCTCAGTACCCTAAACAGTTTGATGCCCCAACAAACATACAGAATGGTGGCCCCCATTCACAGGATGAGGCTCTTACAGCAGTAATCTCCACATATTTTTTGATACCTCACATCCACCAACACACGATATGATGCCTCCATAAAGATAACACCACAGTGAAGTCCATGACACAGTATAATGCCCGAACAGCTCCCCTAACCACAGTATGATGTCACAATAGCCCCCTCACAGACTCATTGCTCACACACACACACACACACACACACACACATTATAATGTTCTCATACATACTACAGTTCGACACAGCTTCCCCACGCACAGCATGATGCTTCCACATACCCTCACAGATAGTATGATCCCTCTAAATCCCCCGTTTAAATAATGATATCACCACAGTACAATCCCCACACAGTCTGGTGACCTCCTGAGTATGATGTCCCCAAAATGTACACACCCACACAGCTCTGCTACATCAAGCCTTCCACACACACCTTGCCGGTGTTCAGATTTTTCATTTCCACTGTCAAATCACGTGACCTGAGAATGTCTGAAGGTCTGAAGGTCTTGGCAGGATTTTTAGTCGCTACATAGACTGAACGGTGGACTAGGGATTTCATGGTTCCTTGCTCTATTATATTATCCTTAGAACAGGGATAAAGCTAAGATCAGGACACACCCCTGACCTCCTGGGACAGCAAAGCTGCTCCCCCCACAGAGTATGATGTCCGACACAACCTCATCCACACAGCCCCCAAACCACATTAAAGTGAATCATAGGCACACAGTACGATGTCCCCACAGCAACCCACACAAGGTATGACGCCTCCACAGCAATTCCCCAAACAGTATGATGCCTCCACAGCTCCTCACATAGAGCATAAGGTTCCCCATAGTAAAATCCTCCACACACAGTATGATTCTTCACAGCCACCTAAACAAAATATGATGCCCCAATCATGCTCCTATAAATTAGGATAATACTACAGTAAATACTTTCATAGTACATTCCCCTTACTCTCTGATGTGGCCACAGCTCCCAACACAATATGAAGCAGCCCGTCGGCTGTCGCAGGGGCAGCACATTAATAATTAAAGCGGCCCAGGATGGGGGACATTATTATAGGATGGGGACATTATTATAGGATGGGGACATTGATTGTTAAATAAATGGGGTGGGATGGAGAAATTATTATAGGAAGGGAACAAGACTGGGCAGAATATTACAGGAAGGAGCCAGGATGACATATGCTGCAAAAAGGGGCCAGGATGGAGGACATTATTATAGGAAGGTGCCTAGGTTAGAGGACAAAATTATATGAAGGAGCCAGGGTGGGAACAATAAGGAGGGGGCCCAGAACGTACGATATTATTATAGTAAAGGGCCAGGAAGGGAGACATTATTACATTGGGAGGGGTTCGTAGGACCTAGAACACTACATGGGCCTATACATCTGACCAACATGCAGGTAAGGCCCAGGTCCAAATTTTGCATTGGGATCCATCGAACTTTAGTTAAACCACTAGGTAAATCCTACAGATGGGTAGATTGGCTCGTGTTGTTTTTGTACAGTATGTAGTAAATACTCAGATTATCTCTTTAAAAACAGCTGCATCCTTTAATTAGCAGATTAATGCTATTAGCAACTGTGTGAAATTTCTTTATCTGGTATGCAGGATACAAAGGACATCTTATGACATGTATGATAAAAAAGGAATTGTCAATATGAAGTAAAGCTCATACTTCAGGTGGAAGGGAGAAAACGTTTCGCCTGACTTGCTGTTCATTGGAATGTAATTGTTAAATAATAGTAATAATAATAGATTAATAATAGATTAATGCATAAATACAGTGGAACCTTGGATTAAGACTAATTTAGTTTGAGAGCGTTTTGCAAGACAAGCAAAGCTTTTTAAAAAATTGTAACTTGGTTTAAAAGCAATGATTTGGAATAAGAGCAGCTACTCACCGTTTCGGTTCCGTCCTTTCACCACGTGCTGACCCACTCCGAAGGTAACTTTCTGTACATATGTGGCGCCCCTGAATATATCAAAGTGCCACAGGGTACTGCATCCTTACCCAGGGTGCAAGGCCCACCCCCCCATGGTTCCAGGTTCTTAATAAACCGGTGTCACTACCATCAGCACAAATGCTAATCACTCCTCACATCATGACCTGTCAGACACACCAGTGGGTTGGTTAAGCTGGAATAGGGCCACCCACCTAGGGGTCAGGCAGACTGTGGGATGGAGGAAGTAGGCAGTTGAGTGAGAGCCCTCAAAGAGTGACGAACTGGAGTAGTAGCTCCCGGGGAGCTAGACCGAGGTTGGGTCGCAGACGGTGGTCCAGGACCAGAAGGGTGCAACGGACATAGTCTAGGAAGACTGTCGGCATCAGAAACCCAAAAGAACTGACCGGTACCGAATATGACGGGGTACAGGAACCTAGATCAGGAGCCAGTTCAATGTCCTGATAATTAACCTGGGAAGGAGAGTCTCTTTATGAACTTCCCTAAGAGCTCAGACATTGAAGGCGACAGCACACCGCGGGGGATAGGGCTTTCCAGTAAAGCGGCCCAATAAAAATCCCAAGTGCCAGCCATCAAGAGCACAGCTACACTAAAAATATAGTGAGCGGGGCCCCAACAGCTTCAAGCCAAGAGGCCACAACAGAGAACTAACTTGTGCGCGGAGGCGGCTCCGGATTACCAAGTAACACCGGTGGGAGCGGACACCTGGACGGGCTCCCCTGTAGTGACTGTGATGCACAGAGTCTTTGGTTTATCTTCAGTGCGACTACCCACAGTGAGTACCCTGGTTCCCCTGCACCCTGCACTCCCAAATATCCACCAAAAAAACCCAGGGGCCTTCCCTACCTGCAAAGGGACTGACATTTTGCTGATCTAAACCATCTACCCCGGTACTCCTTCCAGCAGTGGCGGTACTCCTATTACCGCAACCCGCAGGTGGTGTCACGAACGTCTCCCCTATAAATAATCTCCTTTCAAGGATCGGAGTGTCTGCGGAGCCCGGGTCCGGACCCCTCGAGCCACGACCATCCCTAATCCGAGCACCGTCTGCGCCAGGGCGACACACATATTTACTGTGTACTGTATACCATTGTAACAGTACAGTATATACTATATAGCATGTTTATCAATTTGCATTTGTGGATACAGTACTGTACTTTCTTTCTGATAAACAGTGCAGCACATTGCTTGTACTGTAAACTGTGAAGTATTCCTACCCTACATTTGGCTTAGTTCTGTCCTTATTTTGGGGAGAATAGTTTTGGGGTGTGTTTTTTTGTGCACTGTACTAGAATAAAGGTTGTCATATTTATACATCATGTTTTATCTCTGTAATCTACCTCCCGCACACCAACAATTCTATTATAAGCTGATGTGCAGTTTAATTTGTTTCATGTTTTTACTGTACTGTACAGTATTTTGTATTAGTGTACTGTAATAATTTTATATGAATACAGTACATTACTTTGTATTACTGTAATAAGTTTGTATAAATACAGTAAATATTTTTGGGTTGCGGAACAAATTGTCTGAGTTTCAATTATTTCCTATGGGAAAATTTGCTTTGATATAAGAGTAACTTGGTTTAAGAGCACACTCCTGGAACCAATTATGCTCGTAATCCAGGGTTCCACTGTATATATAATATTGACTGTCTTACATGTTACATGTTGTACTAACACATTTCACTTATAGTAACTAATGATTTGCATTGAAACGAAATTATCTGCTTTTCTGACCACATAGGCTCTAATTCAACAAGACTGCCATTTTGTTCGTCAGTTTTTATAAAGAGTGTGCTGGAGTAAAATGCTCCAATGTTGGAATTTATTCATACATATATAAATTTTTGTGTGTGTGTGTGTCTGTGTGTGTGTATATATACACACACATGCCAAAATGTCAAATGGAGGATACTTTATATACAGTATATAGAAGATGAATCTGACTAATTTAATGTATGCACAAAACTACACATTCCTAAGGCCTAGAAAAGGGGCATTATGGTTTCAACAGTAGAACAGTCACTAGTAGACCACTTGCTTTGTAGCATTGCGGTCATGGCTTAAATCCCACCAAGGACAACATCTGCAAAGAGTATGAATGTTCTTTCCATCTTTGCGTGGTTTTTCTCTAGGTTCTCCGATTTCCTCCCACACTCCAAAGATATACTGATAGGGAATTTAGATTTTGAGCCCCAATAGGGACAGTGAAAGTTGGTAAAACCCTGTGGGATTAATGGCGCTATATAATTGAGTAAAATAAAAAAAATAACAATCCTTATATATAACCAGTGTCAAAATTAGTTGGTCATGTTGTATATTTCATTATTTTTAAAACTGATCATACAGTTTAAGTGTAGCCTCATCATAATCATACTTAACCTTTTTTGTTTTTAGGAGTTTGAAGAATTTATACTCAGAAGAAAAGGATATAACTCAGGTGAGTTCAAAATAAAACAGCCAGGCTTTACTGATATGTCTTGGGTTGTTTAAAATACAGCCTCCAATTCTCTTCATGAGCTGTATCTATGTCATGGACAAGCCTTTTTGTTCTATAATCCACATACTCGGACATACTACTTAAAACGAACCCGTCATTAGATCCCTGCTTTCCAAACCACGGGCAGCATGAGTTAGAGAGTGGCTGCACAACTGCAACCTGGTATGTTTTACTCTAAAACACTGTAACATGTCAGTGAAAATATAGCTTGAAAAAGCACCCATAGACTGTAGGGAGACACCTGATTGGTCCAATGACATCCCCAGATGGCAACTTCCTGCCCCTCTACAGCAGCCAGGCTCTCATTCACGCTGCCCGTGGTTAAAACAGCATGGCTCAAAATACAGGTTCCCTTTAAAATCGTTTTGCAGTATATTAACATACTGTTACATTAATATATACACACACATAAACAAACAGGATATTCCATATACTTAGTTTGAAAAGCCAGCTGGGGACTATAGAGAGAGAAATGACTTTGATGCTTCCCCGACCGGTTTCTCCCCGTCCTGCTCCAGTTGACTGATAGATCTAACTCTATGTACATACATGCGAGAGACCTATCAATCAACTAAGGTGGGTTGAGGAGAAGCTGGCTGGGGGCCGCATGAAACTAGTCAAGTCTCTTTCTATAGTCTCCAGTTGGCTTCTCAAACTATATTATGAGATTATTGGCATATAAAAAAATAAAATAATTTTTTACCAAACAACGTAAACTCACTTAAGGGGTTGTGCAACAAATAAAGTAAATTTCAATTAGCAGATCATGAAATAGTAATAATTTCCACAATTAGGTGTGTTAAAAAAAATGTTCCTGTGCTGAGATAATCTTACAAATGTGTCCCTGCTATGTACTGTGTAATGGCCGTGTCTGACCGTACAGGGACATGGTCTGATCATACCACATCTCCTGGGCAGGGGAGGAAACAAAAGAGAAAATGTAGACATTTAAGGATGGGATCGCAGCTGCCGCTGCTTTCTGTGAGGTAAAATGTGTTTAAAAACAAGCAGGGAAATTTTTTCTTAACAGAAAGAATAATCCATGATCCTGTGTTGTATACTCTTTCATTCCTTCCCTAGTCAGGTGGTGTGGTATTATTATTATAAGGTCTATTGATTAAAATGTACTTTTCAATGGACAACCCCTTTAAGTCCACCAGTCTCATATAACTGGGTGCCAAACTCCACTATTGATCCGCGGCAAATTTCAATGAACTTCAAAGATACTCATCACTTCCAGAACATTTTATTCATACCATAGTAAAAAAAACATGTCCTACATGTTCAACACTTCAAAATGATGGATTTCTAGTGAACACCCTTAATCATAGTTTAACCCATTAACAATCACCAATATACCTTTTAACAGCAGTCATTAAACGACCTTAATCCGCAGAACTGCTTTTTAAGGGGACTAAATGTATAGCATCCCAGACAGGAAAAATGCTGTGGGTTAAGTTGTGTATGAAGCATTGGTTCCAATCAGTTTTGGAACCTAACGGGGCCGATTAACACTGTCAATCAAGACAGCAGCATTTTGATGGTTAAAAGATGGAGAGGGCTCCCTCTTTAACCATATCGGCACCCCAAAATCATCATCACAGTTGATGATAGTTGCTATCACCACCCCAGGTCTGATATTGACTTCAGGTTACATGGTAGCCTATTAGGAGAAATTGTGCAACACATTGTGGGGTCGATTTTCACCTATTACATCTGTGTAAATAAAAAAAAATGCAGCTCATAAAAAATCACTTAAATATTATACAGTATTTCCACAGCTCAATGTAATAACATTTTGTGGACAGGTGTGGGTTCAAAATACTCACTTTACACTAAGATAAATTCCAAATTCCTTGCACACTAAAGTTTCCAGAATGGGGTAACTTGTGGCCAACAGCATACTACAATATATTCAAACAAAATCTGCGTTCCAAAAGCCAAATAGCACTGGCTAACATCCATTCCCTGCTGTGTGCTCAAATAGTAGCATACTACCAAATATGGCGGTATTGCCAGATTGGGTAACATTTCAATAACAAATTGTCCATTCAACCAGTGTGTGAATTAAAACTTTGAGGCTAAAGTAACATTTAAGTGGAAGATCCTTACATTTTTCATTCTCATGACCCTATCTTATAAAATTCTGTAATATGGTCTGTGCTTTAAAAATGCTCAGCATCCCTTGATGAATTCGTTATGGGGTGTAGTTTCCCAAATGAGGCTAGTTGTGCAGGTTTCTGGGAGGGTTTGGCACCTAAGATGCTCTGCAAATGCTAAATTTTGATCAAATTTGCATTCCTTTGCGTTCTGTGATTTGCCCTGTGCCCAAACTTTAGTTTTATTAAGGGTAGGTTAACATTGCATTAGGAAGAAATGACATTAATTATGGGTTCCACTTTCTCCTGTTACACCTCATGAAAATTACACATTCGGTGCTAAAACATTTCCCTGGAAAAAGAAAGTATTTTTCATTTTCACATCTAAATGCAATAAAGTTCTGTGAAAAACCTATGGGTCTAATTTCCAAAATGTGGTTGTTTGTGGAAGGTTTCTGCTGTTTTGGCATCTCAAAGGCTGTGTAAGTGTGACATTGCATACAAATCTATTCCAGCCATACTTGCACTATAAAAATCAAATAGCGCTATCTCCATTCTGAGCCCTGTCGTCTGCTCAAACATTAGTCTTTGACCACATATCACCATGTTTGAGAGAAATTGTGTAACAAGTTATGAGGTCAATTTCCTTCTATTATCCAAATATATCACAAACCTGGGGCTAAATCAATATTTTACCGAAACAAAAAAAAACAAACAATTTTTGTTTTCACATACAAATTTTAAAAAAGTTTTGTGAAGCACCTATAAATTCAGAATAATCCCCACCCTAGATTCATTCCTTCAGGTGTCTAGTTTACAAAATAAGGTATCCAGGGAGGGCGAGGTTCTATTGTTTTGACATGTTAGAGGCTCTGTAAATGCAACATGGCATCCAAAATCTATTCCAGTCAAATTTATACTCCAAAAATCAAACAGTGTTTTCCTTTCCAAGCCCTGCCTTATGCCCTCACATTAGATTTTAATCACATAAAGGGTATCATCAAGTTTGGGATAAATTGCGTAACAAACTAAGGGGCTTATTTTATAATACTATCTCATGTGAAAGTTACAAACTTGGGGCTTAAACAACATTTTACTGGAAAAAAAATAATTTTTAATTTTCACATCCAAATATTGTAAAATTCTGTGAAGCACTTCTGGGTTCAAAATGCTCAATACAACAATACATTACATAGATGAATTCCTTGAGGAGTCTAGTTTTAAAAATGGGTTCCATTTGTGGGTGTTTATCCTGTCTTGGTACCTTATGCTCAGCAAATGCAACATGGTGTCAGCAATCTATTCCAGCCAAATTTAAACACCAAATACCAAATAGCACTTCTTCCCTTCCGAGCCCTGCAGTAAGCCAAAACAGTAGTTTTTCATCACATGTGGGAAGTTACCACATTTGAGAGAAATTGCATAATATATTTTAGAGTCTACTGCAGCTAAAGCAATATTTTAGTGGAAAAAAAATATATAATTTTTCAGTTTTTCATTCCACTTTGCCTTATTCCTGTGTAACACCCGAGGAGTTAGCAAATTCCTAACTGTTGAGAGTATTTTGAGGGGTGCAGTTTTCAAAATATTATCACATCTAGGGGGTTTCTTGTTATATAGGTCCCTCAAAGTCCCTGAATATGTCTATAAAAAATAAAATTTGGGAATTTCCTTGAAAAAAAATGAAATATTGGTGCTAAATTTTACCCTTTCTAACATCCTAACAAGATAAAAAGACGTTTGAAAAATTATGCTGACGTAAACAAGACATGGAAAATGTTATTTAATTATCAAATTTTTCAAAATTTTTATTGAATTTCAGATAATTTCACAAAAAACTCTGCAAAATATATAGACCTAAATTTATCACAAAAAAATACAATACATCACAAAAAACTGTTTCAGAATCACTGGGATATGTTAAAGCATTCCAGATTTAGCACATGACGTGACACATTAGATTTGAAAATGGGATATGGCCAATAACCCCTTCATGACCTATGATGTAACCATATGTCATGGTTGGGAAGTGGTTCCTGACCTATGACATATGCTTATGTCATAGCGATCGGATGGGGCACAGGAGTTGTGCCCGCGCAATAGACGCCAGGGGCTCGGCTTACATGACAGCCGAATCACCCTAGGCTTTTTTAACTTCCTAAATGCTGTCAACAGCAATCGCAACATTTAGAGACTGGAAGAGGGAGTACGCTCAAGCGTTCGGGACCCCCGTGATCATGTCATTTTATAGCAAGATTGTCATGGCAACCTCCTATTCACTTAGCTACAGTAAAGCGGGCTTTACACGCTACGATATCGTTAATGAATTATCGTCGGGGTCACGTTGTTTGTGACTCACATCCGGCTTCATTAACGATTTCGCAGTGTGTGTGACACTTATGAGCGACCTTTAACGATCACAAAAGCGGTCAAAATCGTTTGCCGCAGAGAGGTCGTCCTGAAACAAAAAATCGTTTTCTGTTTATTAGCGATGTTGGTCCTCGTTCCTGCAGCAGCACACATCGCTGTGTGTGACACCGCAGGAACGACGAACATCTCCTTACCTGCCTCCACCGGCAATGTGGAAGGAAGGAGGTAGGCGGGATGTTACGTCCCGCTCATCTCCGCCCCTCCGCTTCTATTGGACGCCTGCCGCATGACATCGCTGTGACGCCGCATGAACCGCCCCCTTAGAAAGGAGGCGGTTCGCCGGCCAGAGCGACGTCGCAGAGCAGATATGTGCGTGTGACGCTGCCGTAGCGATAATGTTCGCTATGGCAGCGATCAAACAATATCGCACGTACGAAACGGGGGCGGGTGCTATCGCGCTCGACATCGCTAGCCGATGCAAGCGACATCGCAGCGTGTAAAGCCCGCTTAAGTCTTTGAAAACATGCTAGGAGCATGATCTCAGAGGCTTGTGTCAGTGTAGCACTGACAAGTATAATGTGTACCATTATACTTGTGCACCAGCATTGCAATACATTATACCACTGATCAGAGTAATAAAAGTTAATAATGACCCATATAGGGACTAAGCAAAAAAGCTTAAAATATGTAAAAAAATAATTGTAAAAATTTAAAAACAAAACAGAAAATAAAGAACAAAACAATTGTAAAAATATTATATAAAAGCATATGTTTATGTAAAAACAAAAATATTGAAAAAGTACACATATTTGATATTGTCGCATCCACAACAACCCGATCTATAAATGTGTCACACTAGTTAACCCCATCAGTGTCTTTTCATTATATAGCTGAAAAAAGTGAACATAAACAGAATAAAAAAAGTCATATTAAATGGTATAGCTAAAAAAGTCATCGTCTCGCAAAAAAAGGACTCAATACAGCTCCATCAGTGAAAAAAAAAAAACAACTATTGCTACCAGAATACCACAATGCAAAAATATGTTTTCTATAAAATTGTTTTAATGGTGTAAAAGCATCAAAATGTAAAAAAATCTAAATGTGCTATGACCTGAAGAAAAAAGCTGTCATTACTTTTACGACACGATGAATATCATCAGGTGCTCCCTCCACATACTGACATATCACCATGCCGCTTTAGGTATTCCCTTGGTGCTCTCACCTTTATCCTATTACTTATAGTACCACTGACGTCACCTTGGCAATTCATTTTCCATACTACGTATGATCAGTAATCTTATCACACATATTACAGTGCCTCATTGCATTCATTTTCTACCCCATACCTCCCGTGTGAGCCCCTTCACACTGTACGTTAGCCTTTTACTGGCGCTCTCCTTGTCTACTTCATATGTAGCAACGATACTTTCTTATCGAAGTATTCCCTATGCTGACTCCATAATTTCCCTTCCTGTCTTCAGGCCCTGATGCACCTATAAGATGTCTTATTATAACCATTTACCACGGTACTTTTTGTCCCTGGTGAAGGCTCCTGTACGAGCCAAAACGTTGGGCAGTACCTTTTGTTGGTGAAAAATAAAAAATGTGTTCAAGCATACCATACCTAGACTTTTCCTATTTTCTTGCACTGTGTGCCGGGACTACCTTTTCGATTGGCTATATTTTTTCTCCCAAGCACCAGGACTATAGCAGCTGAGCATAACTTTCTGTGATTACCTCATAAAGTGACTTAAGTCAGAACTGAAATAATTGGCAGGGTCAGGAAGGTGAAAACAGGTTGTGGGGTAAAGGAGATAAGCTCAAAATTAGTCAAGTCACTAAAATGTTAAACACACAGCATTATGGGAATATAATTTAAAATAAAATAGGAAACATATAAGGACATAATTATGTAGCTTAATTACATCATCATGTTATCTCCAAATTTAATCAAAAGAAGGCCAAACAAATCAATAAACACAATTATATTTAAAACGGAAGCCGTTTTGTATGTTGTTATGTGAGGATCCAATGAACCTCTCTCAACATAGAGGTTACATTAACAGTTACCTCCATTTATGGAGCATTTGACCAGCTCTGTTAAAAAACAAAAAAAAATGCTAAATTACTGACTTCACATCAATAATACTTTATAAAGTGCTTCAGCTCACAAAAATAAGAACTCTTCTTATTATAATATGCATTTGTATGTACTGTATAAATGATTTGCTGTAGATATGTTCAGGCTTTTGAACATCTTTTACCTACTCCAGGTTTCGAAAAATATCAAGTGGTTAAAAGAAGCAACATTACTGCTTAGAAGATACTCTGTGCTTTACAATACAAATCAATGGGAAAGCTCAAATGACACCAGAAATACGTCAGGACATCCTTTCCAGTGTAATCATTTTTTTCTTATAGAAATGCTATTGATTTCTTAATAATTCAATAGAGTGAAAAAAAAAAAGAAGGGCCGGAAAACGACAGTAAAATAAACTGCAAAAATCAAGGGAAAACTATCTAAAAATACACTGAAGGCCAAAACAGTTAAAAAATGCAAACAACAGTAAAAAAAATAACACAAAAGATGCTTTAGGATAAAAATAAATAAATGTCAGAGTTTCCTGAAAGTCATCTGTTTGGGAAAAAAATTGTCGGGTTAGCCTAAGTATAATAGACGTTGTGGGCACATACCCTAATAATACAAATTCTGTTTTGTTTTTTTAATTCACGCGTGGACATTGGTATAACAATAAGTAAATAACTAATCTATTTTTATTTCTAAACAGTATTGTTTGCATCAAAGGATATGTCTCCTGATTATGACAATGACGCTTACATGAGACTACAAAAAGACAATACAACACCAAAGAAGGTTGAACAAGAGAAGGAATCACAAGCAAAGACTCCAGTGAAGTTACCTCCAATGAGAGATATGGAACACAAGGCTGGATTTAAGAGAAAGCTCTCTTTTGACTATTCAGAATAGTTTTCCAAATACTTTCAGTAAACAGCCTATAAATTACACTAACAAAAAGCAAGAAATCCTTCCAGCGTATCACTCAAGAACTTCCAATTTCATTAAAACATAGCTTTTTATTTCCAATAAGTAAAAATAGCCACCATTATGTGTTGATCTGACAGAAAGTGGTGTTCAAATAGCGCTAATTGAACACAACTTTCTGTCGGATCTACACATGGTGGCCATTTTGACTTATTGCAAATTAAAAGCTATGTTTTAATGAAAATGGAAGTGATACGCTGTAAGGATTTCTTGCTTTTTGTTATTTGATTACCGAGTGCGCTTCCGCCCTGCACCTCCGTGCTGAACTCTCATCACATTTTAGCCTCTATATTGGACGTCTGATAAACCTGTTATCCGTCCTATAAATTACACCGCATCAATTTTTATATGAACCTGAATAATAATAACTACACATAATTTTAACTACAAAAAATATAACTGACGAAAACAGCAATTCATTTTCAGAGCCATGGAAGCCTATATCAATGGCAGAACATGTTTTATTGACCTATTTCCTGCTGCTGGTATAGTGCTTACATATTCTGGAGTGCTGTATAGAGATTATTACAATTCACATTTGTCCCTGTTCCTAATAGGGTCTCAAGAATATATACACTAGCAGCAATTTCATAAGCAGCCGAATGATTCATCTTTATGTTTCATGGGAGGAAACCTGAATAGTGAAATTAACCCAATCAAACCATGGACCACAGTCATTATTGTTTTTGTCTTATATTAGACATAGTTCCCAGATTTTTATGCTAAACTTATTTACATATATCAGGCTGATACTGAAATAGCTGGATAGTAGAGATGAGCTAACCTTTTGAAATTTAAGTAGGCCAGCTATGCCAATTTTTCCCAAAAAGTCAATTTGAAGCCAATCGTTTCCCTTGGAATTTGCAATTACTGCAATTGTATACATGTCTCTCTGAGGTTTCTTTAATGCAAACACAGCCTTTGTAATGCCAGACTGACCTCAACATACAATGGGAAAAAAAGTAGTTAGTCAGCCACCAATTGTGCAAGGTCTCCCACTTAAAAATATGAGAGAGGCCTGTAATTGACATCATAGGTAGACCACAACTATGAGAGACAAAATGAGAAAGCAAATAAAGAAAATCACTTTGTCTGATTTGGCAAGATTTTTTTTTCAAATCATGGTGGAAAATAAGTATTTAGTCATCTAAAAACATACAAGATTTCTGGCTCTCACAGACTTGTAACGTCTTTAAGAGGCTCATCTGTCCTCCACTCATTACCTGTAGTAAGGCACCTGTTTGAACTAGTTATTAGTATAAAAGACACCTGTCCACAACCTCAAACAGTCACACTCCAAACTCCACTATGGTGAAGACCAAGAGCTGTCAAAGGACACCAGAAACAAAATTGTAGCCCTGCACCAGGCTGGGAAGACTGAATCTGCAATAGGCAAGCAGCTTGGTGTGATGAAATCAACTGTGGGAGCAATAATAAGAAAGTGGAAGCCATACAAGACCACTGATAATCTCCCTCGATCTGGGGCTCCACGCAAGATCTCACCCCACGGGGTCAACATGGTCACAAGAACGGTGAGCAAAAATCCCAAAACCACACAGGGGGACGTAGTGAATGACCTGCATAAACCTGAGACCACCGTAACAAAGGCTACCATCAGTAACACACTTCGCTGCCAGGGACTCAGATCCAGCAGTGCCAGACATGTTCCACTGCTTAAGCCAGTACATGTCCAGGCCTGTCTCACATTTGATAGAGAGCATTTGGATTATCCAGAAGAGTATTGGCAGAATGGCATGTGGTCTGATGAAACCAAAGTAGAACTATTTGGAAGAAACACAAGTTGTCGTGTTTGGAAGAGACAGAATGCTGAGTTGCATCCAAAAAACATCATACCTACTGTGAAGCATGGGGGTGGCAACATCATGCTTTGGGGCTGTTTCTCTGCAAAGCGACCAGGATGATTGATCTGTTTACATGAAAGAATGAATGGGGCCATGTATCGTGAGATTTTGAGAGCAAACCTCCTTCCATCACAGCAAGGGCATTGAAGATGAAATGTCGCTGGGTCTTTTAGGATGACAATGATCCCAAGCACACCCCTAGAGCAATGAAGGAGTGGCTTCGTAAGAAGCATATGAAGGTCCTGGAGTGGCCTAGCCACTCTCCAGATCTCAATCCCATAGATAACCTTTGGAGAGTGTTGAAAGTCCGTGTTGCCCAGGGACAGGCCCAAAACATCACTGGTCCAGAGGAGATCTGCATAGAGAAATGGGCCAACATACCACCAACAGTGTGTGACAACCTTATGAAGACTAACAGAAAACGTTTGACCTCTGTCATTGCCAACAAAGGATATATAACAAAATATTGAGATGAACTTTTGTAATCGACCAAATACTTATTTTCCACCATCATTTGCAAAAAAAATTCTTGCCAAATCAGACAAGGTGATTTTCTGGATTTTTTTTCTCATTTTCTCTCTTATAGTTGTGGTCTACCTATGATGTCAATTACAGGCCTCTCTCATCTTTTTAAGTGGGAGAACTTGCACAATTGGTGGCCGAGTACTGAGCTTACCTAACCACCCTGTTGTTTGATTGGGTATTGAGCAGTGGGAGCACGGTCACTCATCACTAGTGTCAGATACTAACCATACTTCACTGCTGAGCAGTTTATTCAATACTTTATGGCTTTCTCTCTTTTTTTTCTGTTAAACTGAAAATTGTGACTTCCTCTTCGTATCAAAATTCAACACAGAATGTCTGCTGCATTCCCTGCCTTTTGCTTTTATAAAGACTATGATAGTCCTTTCTGATTGTGTTATATCATGTGATGTGATAACTGCAAGGCATTATGGAGAATCCCACCTGAGGTCACGTGAGCTTTATCTGGCTGGTGCAATCTTCAGCAATGTGTAATCTTCATGTTTCCCGAATGAAAAGCAACATTAATCAGAACCAAAAATTTAATTCTGGCATTTTGAATTGTTTTTAATTATGCTGTTTACTGATCGGATTCATTTACTTTATATTTTGAGAGATCAGACATTTCTGAATGCGGCAATATGAAATAAGTGGTTTTTTTATTGTTTTATTTTCAATTGGGCAAAAGGGGGGTGATTTGAACCTTGTTTTTTTTATTTTTTTTCATATTTTTATAAACTTTATTTTTATTTTTTATTATTTTTACTAATTCTCTTAGAGGACTTGAAGCTGCAATACTCCGATCGCTTGTGCTATACAGAGAGGTGTTTCACAGCTCTTTACAGCACAAATTCTGTCTTCCTGGGAGTGCCAGCGTTCACCGGAACTATATCAAGACAGTGATAGGGGTCATCAGCTGACCCCCAGCTGTCTTGACAACCCATCGGCATCCCAGAATCACATCACGGGGATGCCAATGGGAGCGAGGAATGACAGCAGGATTTAACTAGTTAACAGCGGTGGGCGGATAACTGATCTCCCTTCCATTGTTAGAGGCACATGTCAGCTAATCAGATCAGCTGACATGGGCAGGGAAAGGTGTGGGCTCACTGTGAGCCCGCACCAAAGAGAGAGACATGACCTATGACGTAATGTTACGTCATAGGTCGTGAAGGGGTTAAATTGCTTTTATATTTTTACTTTTGTCTTAAAGACAGTTGCCTTGAAGATAAGGGAGCAAACATGGTGGAGTTGGGTGCGGAAATATTAGACCATATTATTTAAATAGCTCTTTATTCTGTTGCTTTTTAGTCTGGTCTTGTCTTGCTTAATAAAGACCATATGGCCGAAACGTTCATACATTGTTTTGCTACTGTTAATTGTCTTTTAAACTGATGGAATGAATAAAAGTTGAAGTTTTAACCTATATCTGGTGCCTCAGACATAGTTTATTGGAACAAGTGATTCATTTTTGCATGGATTCTCCTTGTGATGTATAGTTTCTAAAATATACCACCCTACAATTAGTCTGCTCACTGACCTGGCCACTTGAATTTACATTACAATCATTCCAATAAGGACAAGGGCAACTATTGCATGAACAGGTGCTTCCAAATGTTTGACTGGTACTGCACTCTAGCAGGGTCTATCAGGAAACCAGTGGCAGAGAGTATGTACCTTTTAAAAAAAGGATCTTTTCCAGAGGCACACATTTCCCATTTTTACCAAAAATCTTATTCTCATGCAGTTTTTGAAGAACAATGCATATATGATAAATGTGCTAAGTAAAGTCAAAGAAATAAATAGGAATGAGATCCGCGGACCAAAGATTTGTCTGAACATAATTATTTACAACATTTCTAAATACAGTGGCATTACTTAAAGGGAACCTGTCAGGTCAAAAAAGCGTTCTGACCTACAAGCAGTAGCCCGTGTGAGCTGCTAACCCCTTCCTACCCATCCCTGTGTTGTTATATTGTGTAATATGAAAGTAATAAAATATGTTTTATTACTTTCATATGTCTATGTAAATATTTGTGCATGTATCTCTGAACAGTAGAACAATGTACCACAAGTCTAGACCATTTTTTTTTAGCAATAAAACCCTGCAGCAACTCAAGACGTAGACAACTAAAAAGCCATTTTTTTAGACTGTCTGCGATATTACTCATAGCTTTTTTCTCTGGACCAAAAATAAAAAAATAAACAAAAAAATATATATATACAGTACAGATCAAAAGTTTGGACACACCTTTTCATCTCTAGAACAACTGCTAAGAGGAGACTTTGTGCAGCAGGCCTTCATGGTAAAATAGCTGCTAGGAAACCACTGCTAAGGACTGGTAACAAGCAGAAGAGACTTGTTTGGGCTAAAGAACACAAGGAATGGACATTAGACCAGTGGAAATCTGTGCTTTGGTCTGATGAGTCCAAATTTGAGATCTTTGGATCCAACCACCGTGTCTTTGTAGAAAAGGCATAGCATCCCATCACTCTCCTTCTTAGTCAAATAGCCCTTACACAGCCTGGAGGTGTGCTTGGGCTCATTGTCTTGTTGAAAAATAAATGATGGTCCAACTAAACGCAAACCGGATGGAATAGCATGCCGCTGCAAGATGCTGTGGTAGCCATGCTGGTTTAGTATGCCTTCAATTTTGAATAAATCCCCAACAGTGTCACCAGCAAATCACCCCCACATCATCACACCTCCTCCTCCATGCTTCATGGTGGGAACCAGGCATGTAGAGTCCATCCGTTCACCTTTTCTACAAAGACACGGTGGTTGGATCCAAAGAGCTCAAATTTAGACTCATCAGACCAAAGCACAGATTTCCACTGGTCTAATGTCCATTCCTTGTGTTCTTTAGCCCAAACAAGTATTTTCTGCTTGTTACCTGTCCTTAGCAGTGATTTCCTAGCAGTTATTTTACCATGAAGGCCTGCTGCACAAAGTCTCCTCTTAATAGTTGTTCTAGAGATGAGAAGGTGTGTCCAAACATTTGGTCTGTACTGTATTTAAAGTTTCAAAAGCATTCTGGTAGCAAATTAGAGAAAACAGAAGAGTTAATGGAAGTGGAATATACTTTTGCCATTTTAAATGCAACACTAGAATATCATCTTGATGTCAATCACTTATAGCAGGGGTGGGCAATTAATTTTCCTGAGGGGCCACATGAGAGACCGTGACTGAGGAGGGCCGAATCAAAAGGCTGAAATTCTGCTCAATAATAATTATTTTATATTAATATTAAATTGTATCACTTAATATGGAGCAGAATTAAGTATGCTGACATTACCCTACTTACAGTATGAGCCCACACACAGCTCACCCTATATACAACATGAGCCCACACACAGCCCTTATATACATTATAAGCCCCCAACATAGCCTCCCTATATACAGGATGAGCCCCCACATAGACTCCTAAATACAGCATGAGCCCCAGCATAGGCTCCTAAATATAGCACACATTCTGAGCCTCTATCTAGCCTCCTTTATGCATTATGAGCATCCACATAGGCTCCTATCTATATATATAATGGCCTTATTCTGTCTGTCTGTCTGTCTGTCTATCTGTCTGTCTATCTGTCTGTCTATCTGTCTGTCTGTCATGCTCCGAAATTGTGTCCTTACGGTGACACAAAGCTGATTGGCCGCTGGGCTCGCCATGGCTCCGCCCCCCCACACGGATTGGCCTCTCGCCCCGGCTCTCTGCAGGCCCCGCCCCCATCACGCAATGCACGCTCGCTCTGGCCCACCTGACACGGAGCCCCGATTCCCAGGTGAGTACACACACACACATCAGATCACACTCACTCTCACACTCACTCTCACACACACCTCACACATCACAACATGCTGGGATATCTCTTGCTTCTACACCGGCTCCGTCAGGATCCCGGCAGCGCCAGACATAACCTTGCGATGCTGGGATCTTCACGGAGGCCGTGAAAGCTGGTAACCATTATACACATCGGGTAACTAAGGTCCCTTAGTTACCCGATGTGTATCATAGTTACCAGTGTACACCGGCTCACACTCACTCTAATACACACCTCACACACACATCACATCGCATCCACACATCAAGGTCCTGCAGCGGCGGAAAATACAGACACATAACAGCACACACATAACAGCACACACATAACAGCACACACATAACAGCACACACATAACAGCACACACATACACACACACAAATCAGATCACACTCACTCACACACACACATCACATCGCATCCACATACTCACAACATCCTGGGATATCGCTTGCTTCTCGGCGGCGATACTGTGCTGTTGTGATCTTCCAGGACCTGCCGGAGGATCACATGGCCAGAAGCATGTGATATCCCCGGATGTTGTGAGTATAAGCGCGTATGTGCGATATCGTCAGTGTCTGTGTGTGTGAGTGTATGCGATCGGGTGTGTGTGAGTGGATGCGATCGGGTGTGTGTGAGTGGTTGCGATCGGGTGTGTGTGAGTGGATGCGATCGGGTGTGTGTGAGTGGATGCGATCGGGTGTGTGTGAGTGGATGCGATCGGGTGTGTGTGAGTGGATGCGATCGGGTGTGTGAGTGTCGGCAGAGGAGCACGGCGTGCTGGAGGAGGCTGGGAGCAGAGAGGCTGATCATGGGGAAGGCTGGGAGGAGAGAGGCTGATGCTGGGGGAGGCTGGGAGGGGGAGGCTGGGACGAGGGAGGCTGATGCTGGTGGAGGCTGATGCTTGGGGAGGCTGATGCTGGGGGAGGCTGGAAGGAGAGAGGCTAATGCTGGTGGAGGCTGATGCTTGGGGAGGCTGATGCTGGGGGAGACTGGGAGGGGAAGGCTGATGCTGAGGGAGGCTGGGAGGAAGGAGGCTGGGAGGAGAGAGGCTGATCCTGGGGAAGGCTGGGAACGGGAGGCTGATGCTGAGGGAGGCTGGAAGGAGAGAGGCTGATGCTGGGGGAGGCTGGAAGGAGAGAGGCTGATGCTGGTGGAGGCTGATGCTTGGGGAGGCTGATGCTGGGGGAGACTGGGAGCGGAAGGCTGATGCTGAGGGAGGCTGGGAGAGGGAGGCTGGGAGGAAGGAGGCTGGGAGGAGAGAGGCTGATCCTGGGGAAGGCTGGGAAGGGGAGGCTGATGCTGGGGGAGGCTGGAAGGAGAGAGGCTGGAAGGAGAGAGGCTGATGCTGGTGGAGGCTGATGCATGGGGAGGCTGATGCTGGGGGAGACTGGGAGCAGAAGGCTGATGCTGAGGGAGGCTGGGAGGAAGGAGGCTGGGAGGAAGGAGGCTGGGAGGAGAGAGGCTGATCCTGAGGAAGGCTGGGAAGGGGAGGCTGATGCTGAGGGAAGCTGGAAGGAGAGAGGCTGATGCTGGGGGAGGCTGGAAGGAGAGAGGCTGAGGCTGGGAGGAGAGAGGCTGATGCTGGGGAAGGCTGATGCTGAGGGAGGCTGGGAGGGGAAAGCTGATGCTGGGGAAGGCTGGGAGGACGGAGGCTGGGAGGAGAGAGGCTGATCCTGGGGAAGGCTGGGAGAGGGAGGCTGATGCTGGAGGAGGCTGGAAGGAGAGAGGCTGATGCTGGCGGAGGCTGATGCTGGGGAGGCTGGGAGAGGGAGGCTGATGCTGAGGGAGGCTGGGAGGAGGGAGGCTGGGAGAGGTAGGCTGAGAGAAGAGAGGCTGATGCACACACACACACGCGCGCGCGCACACTGCACAACACACCACACACACACACACTGGGAACCACAAACAACTGCCCTACACAGACACCCACACACACAGACAACGCTGCACACACACAACACCCAACACACAAACACCTCGGCACACACAAATATACGCACATACCGCACAACACACACATTGCACAAAACATACCTCCCCCCAAAACACACCACACACACACAAACCGCGCAACACACACACAACGCTACAGACACACAGCGCTCCACAAACAACGCAACACACGCAACACACATACAACACCGCTCTCACCCCCCATCACACCCAGACAACACCCAGAACATGTACAGCGCCTACACAAACACTTGGTAACTACAGACAACAACATCTCTCTCTATATATATATATATATATATATATATATATATATATATATAACAAAAATCATACATGAACTACACAATACGTAAATTCTAGAATACCCGATGCGTAGAATCGGGCCACCTTCTAGTATACATTATAAACATTCATTCAGCCTCCTATATACATTATGAGCCTTCACACAGCCCCTTATATACAGTATGAGCCCCTACATAGCCCCCTATATACAGTATGAGCCCCCACATAGCCTCCTAAACAGGTGCAAATATCCCATACACATATTGGAAAATAAACACCCAGTGCTCTGCTCCGTTCTCAGTTGTACTGACGCCCCGAACCACATTCGCGATGATGTGACATCATCGCGTTTACTGTCTCACTCAGTGATTCTTGAGCCAGTGTTCCACTCCTCTACCAATGTATTCACCGCTATCTGAATCCTGAGGATGCAAATAGCAGGGATATCAAGAAGCTGCCAGCGAAGGAGGGCATGGTCCAGCCCCCAGTCCACTGTTTTCATCACTTCAGCTGTTTCGGTCTACGTGCCAGGCAGGACCAAAACAGTGGAGGGCCGGATGTGCCAAGCTCTCATTTACAGGATTATTTTTCGCAACCAAAGCTTTTCCAAAACCGATAACCAGACAAATTTTCAAATACAATAAAAATTGCACATTCAAAATGCAGTGTCAAAAACTTACCAAAAACTCATCATGGGCGCAAAGCCTAAAGGGTGCTTTATATGCTGCGACATCGCTAACGATATATCGTCGCGGTCACGTCGTTAGTGATGCACATCCAGCGCCGTTAGCGACATCGCAGCGTGTGACACCAAGGAGTGACGATCAACGTTCGCAAAAGCGTCAAAAATTGCTGATCGTTGACACGTCGCTCCTTTTCATAATATCGATGCTGCTGCAGGTACAATGTTGTTCGTCGTTCCTGCGGCATCACACATCGCTATGTGTGACACCGCAGGAACAACGAACATCTCCTTACCTGCGTCCACCGGCAATGAGGAAGAAAGGAGGTGGGCGGCATGTTCCGGCCGCTCATCTCCGCCCCTCCTCTGCTATTGGCCAGCCGCTTAGTGACGCCGCAGTGACGTCGCTATGACGCCAAACGCACCTTACCCTTGAAGGAGGGATTGTTCGGTGGTCGCAGCGACGTCGCTGTAAAGGTATGTGCGTGTGTCGCTGCTGTAGCTATAATGTTCGCTACGGCAGTGATCACCAAATGTTGCACGAGCGACTGGGCGGGTGCTATCGCGCACGACATCGCTAGCTATCGCTAGCGATGTCGCAGCATGTAAAGCACCCTTAAAGCCACTGCACAAGTTGAGTATTTGGTGAGTTTTTTCCCTCAGTATATTTAAGCCAAAACCAGGAGTGGAACAGTCTAGAAACATGCACAACTTCTGCATTTTTTTTACCCACTTCAGGTTTTGGATTACAAATAAGGAGGCAAGAAAACTCACCAAATACTCAATATGTGCACGAAGCCTTATAGTATGAATGGTGTCAATCAGAGCACCAACGTACTAATACTTTGTCCAGGCAGAATCCATTTGTATTATTGCAGCTTAACACTTGATAGATTTATTTAACAACTAAGTGATGTTCTCCAAAAAACAGTGTGATTCTTTAGAAATCAGAATAGCCAAACATAGTGTAAAACCAATAGCAATTATTTTAATTTCTAAAACACAATTAGCATACAAATCAGCATAAGATGGTCAGCACATCAATAATATACAACTTAGGTTACATTTTCAGCATATGGCTATAGTTTCTTAAATTGGATAATATTGATGTGTTGACTATCCTATGCTCATTTGTATGCTAATTGTATTTTAGAATTTTAAACAATTGCTATTGGTTTTACACTATGTTTTGGCTACTCTGATTTATAGAGGAGAACATCTTAGGCATTGAAAAAACCCACCAAGTGTAAAGCTGCAAACCAACATCTATCCCAATGGATGATGCCTGATTAAAAGATCTGACTGGGCATAGAATTAGTTTAAAAAAAACTCACAGCTCCCTGGTATTTGTATGACATAATGCTGTGATGGTGTTGAGCGGCCCTAATCTCATTTTATACTTACTAGGTGGTGATTACATGGTTTCACTGGTTGGCTCTTCTGACGCATTAGTGATCTATTAGCCACTCTGTGGGGTAACTGTGTTATGAGAGTCTAAGATGATGAAGTGTAATGATTTATTAGTTGCAGTCCTGGGAGTTGAATGCAACTAAAACATTGATCTAAAACTATAGCTTAATAGTTAGTTAAAATTGTAAAACTGCGCTAACATCAGTTGTTAAGAAGCCGCAGTCTCTTCCAGAACTAACACATGGAGACAGACCTCAATAGTTTGCCTACTCCTGCTGGGCATTCAGCTCACTCAGGGGTGAGCACTAGGCAACTGCACCCTTCACCCCCTCACCACTAGACCGGGTCTTTACAAAGTAAAGTCTGCACATTATAATCACCACATAAGTACAAAAAAGTATCCCATTAGCACAAATATTTTGCGACATGTAATTTGTAAGATGCCGCTATTCACAATTGAGATTTGCTTTTACAAAGCTGGGATGTAGTATGTCATCGACTGTGACATTATATGGCTCTTCATTAGTCTGCACTTCAAAAGAACACTAATTATGGTCTGTCCGCTGTTTATAACATCTCTGAGCCTTTGAGATTCATATCTTTCTATTTCCACAAAAATACGTCTGATGTGTTGTCGTCTCATTATAATCGGTCTTCTCAACCAGCTCTTCCTACTCTCACCTATTATAGATACAGCAGCCAGGGATGAAGTTGCTGCACAAGTTTTACATCCACTTTAAAGTACAATATAATCTCTCTCTCACTCATAAAGTTCCCACACCACCCAAATATAGGGCCTAGGTGGAGTTTTCAGTCAGGCTTAAATATAAGACCTACCCTGAAAATAAGACCTAGCCGCAGTTCAATAATGAAGTGTTCATGCAGCTAAAAAGTTAAAGAATACTGCAGGACACTTCATTATAAAAAGCAGACACCCCAAAAGAGAGAAGAAAGAAGACAGAAGACCCCACGATCATACTCACCGGACACTGACCGGGAGCAGTGGAATGCATCATGGACCTGCGATAGATCGCACACCCACACGCATCAGAATGCACACACACATCAGATCACACACACACACACACACACAATCACACATCAGATTGCACACACACACACTCACCACATTCAGCGATATTGATTGCTTCTGAGCAGCATAAGGACCTGCGACGCTGTGCAGTGGAGTGCCAGGACCTGCGGACGCATGGAGGACCCAGCGGTAGAATGCATGTTAGGCCTGTTTTACATGTCAGTAAAAAACACAGACTTTTTCACTGACGTGTTAAAAATGCATATGTCCCTCTGTGTGCCGTGATTCATGACACACGTGGGTTGTCCATGTGCAATGCGCGATCCGTGATTGCACATGGAGATAAACTCACCTGTCCCGTTCCTGCTGTCCGTGGTGCTGAACTCTACAGCTCTGCTGCATCTGGCCGCTGTGTCTCTCACCTCTACAGCTACTTCCGGGTCAGCTGTGGCTGCCTAACTGAATATGCATGCCAGTAATGAGCCGGCCAAAAAAAAGCAAAGAGCAGCTGCCAAACACAGCATCGCTGGAGAAGGGAAGTTTAAGAAGCTTTTTATTTTCAATGTCCGTGTTTTTCTGGTACATGTTTCACGGACCACACCATAGTGTGGTCCGTGGGACATCAGTGATGCCAGAAAAAAATGTACATGTCTCCATGCGGCAAGCACGGACACGCGTGTACACCACACGGACACACGGTCAGTGAAAAATCACTGATGTGTGCACAGACACATTGATTATAATGGGTCTGCATATGTCCATATAAAACTAGGACATACGTACCAGAATCACTGACGTGATTAAGAGGCCTTAAAGACAAGAGAGCAGAGAGTCCCCTCATGGCTGGAAGCAATTGGTATCACCGGATGTAGTGAATGTGTGCGCGTGCGATTATATGTGCGATCTTGTGTGTGTGTGTGTGTGTGTGTGTGTATGCGATCTGATGTGTGTGTGTCGGCTAGAAGCAGGGGAGGACGGCGTGGCGCATACTTGCTAGGAGTGCCCACTGGAGATCGCAGGAGGACCTGGGAGCCACGCAAACGCCTTGGGTCTGGTATGATGATCCTGGAAAGGGGTATTTGCATTTTTTGGGGGGGGGGACTTTTCCCCAACCATGTTTCCCCGAGAATTAACCCTCCCCCGAAAATAAGACCTAACTTATTTCGGGGCAAAAAAATATATTATATATTTTGGGGAAACAGGGTACATCTGCTTCCACCGCCCTGTCTGTTCTGCTAATGATCTAATAACATGTTCTGTAATGCAAATCTCCCATTCTCGGCTCCAAGACTTTTCTCATGCTGCATTACTCTCCTGGAATGCACTACCCCAGACAATTAGGCTTATTCCTAATGGATGTATTGTGAAGGATGCTCTAAAACACATTTTTTTGTTTACCAACTTCACATATGTGATAGCAACTCTGGGGGTAGTGCCGTTCTAGGATCTGCCTGATGTCACAGATGAATGCTGTCGACGGAAGGAATCAGGACACACACACCAGCAGCTCTAGCTAAACAAAAATTCCCCTTTATTTGGAGGAAGTACTGGATTTTTATATGGTCCCACTTGGGAGGGGGTAATAAAGAGATAATACAACACACCAAAAGAAAAATTGTGTATTTGAAAAGCACTACGCAGAAGACAAAATGGACAGTGGTGCCTTATTCTACCACTGTCACACTATCTTTTCTCCTCACAGCCTGGTCCCACTTTCCTATCTCTACATATGCAGATACTTGCTGATAACAATAGTCAGGCAGTGTCCAGCCATCATTATGATGGATGGACCACAAAATACAAGTGCTTTTACCTCGTGTCCCCCATGTTTTCTCAGTCTTGCACGCTCTTGTGTCACCCATGTTTCCTCAGTCTTGCATGCTCTTGTGCACTCACTTTCTCTTGTTCCCCATTGTTTAAACATGGTCAACTGCTACTATGTTATATAAAAAAAGATATGGTTCTTTGAGGTCATGGAGGGTTAGGCTGTGTTAGCACACTGCATCTTTAAGGCCTTGTGCGCATACTGTTATTTTTTTCGCATTTTCCGCGTTTGTTCGGGCGCAGTCTTGGTCCCAAAATTGCATGCATTTTCTTCCCCATCAAAGTCTATGAAAATTAATTTTTGCTGTGCCCACGTTGCAGTTTTTTTTTGGCTGTATCTTTGTGGTGACCAAGGGTCAAGATATAGAAGAAAGAGCAGAATGGTGAGAATACTGAAATACAAGTTCACTATATCGCAAGACAGAAAACTCATATTGTCTTTCCATTCAAATCCATCAAAAAATATTAACACATTAGAACCATCCTTTAAAAAGCCCGGTGTGTTCATGGTCATAGGTTGTAAGACCATATCAACCCAGGCACTGAGTCTCTCATTGAGAGACCCAATGCCTGAGATGACAGATCTCAGAGGGGTGGAAAAAAACCTCTTATGGAATTTGGAAAGTCCATGAAAGGGGCGGGCCCTCAGACAACAGACAAATGTTGCTTCCTGGTATCAGCTATGTTAGCTGAGTCCCTGCCCCTTCTGGTAACATGGGTATGACATCAGCACAGGTCCTTTTAGTCACAAAGTAAAACAATTCTATAATAGAATTAGCATAAGTAACAGGGGGAGGAGATAACTATGAATACCCACTCCAGCTGCTGTCACTCAACATACTGCTGATTTTAGAAACTTTACTCGCTTGTATTTCAAAACCTATACATCTTAGCTGATACCGAATGGTATGAATAGAATCAGCATGATAGTGCCAGTATAGCATTAGGCTATATAGGTAAATCCTGGTGATTGGTGCACTTTAATAACAGAGATTCAACACCTAGAACTTGGTTGTCATGTGTAGGTTCCTATAAATGCGGGTCAATAAATGCACCATTTGTGACCAAAAGTAATGTGGTTATATACAGGGATAGAAAGCCATACACATATAGATCATTTATTAATTGTGATACCACTAATGTGGTGTAGATTATTAAATGTATAAAGTGTGAACTTTTGGCTGCACCACCAGAAGATTAAAAAATAGTGGCAGAACATATTGCTGATATAAGAAAGAAAAAAATTGTTAATACCTCAAGTGTTGCCAAACATTTTCACAAGAGCATGATGGAAATTTGAGCGATTTCAGATGCTTGGGTTTGTTAAGGGTTAATAAACCCAAACGTGGAGGAAAGCATTGCTGAAAGCAGAGGCCTGTGGATATTAAATTTTAATACCAGAATACCTTTTGGTTTGAATTTTCGGAATGATTTAATGTACATTTATTAATGAATCTTGGTATTATTGGAGTTGTATAAAATACGAACAGTGAATGTTTTACTGTGAAAGCAGACCATGTTACGACTAAGACCACAACAGGTTGAAACGCGTTAACTGGGATTGTTTCCCTTGACAATTAACCCCTTAGTGACGAAGCTAATTTTCACCTTAATGACCAGACCAAATTTTGCAATTCTGACCAGTGTCACTTCATGAGGTTATAACTCTGGAACGCTTCAACGGATCCCAGTGATTCTGAGGCTGTTTTTTCGTCACATATTGGACTTCATGTTAGTATCAAATTTTGGACAATATTTTTTGCGTTAGTTTATGAAAAAAATTGAATTTTGGCAAAGATTTTGAAAATGTAGCAATTTTCATCTTTTGAATTTTTATACCGTTAAACCAGACAGTTCTGTGACACAAAATAGTTAATAAATAACATTTTCCACATGCCTACCTTACATCAGCACAGTTTTGGAAACAATTTTTTTTTTGTTAGGAAGTTAGAAGGGTTCAAAGTTGATCAGCAATTTCCCATTTTTAAATAAAAATTTTCAAAACCAATTTTTTAGGGACCACTTCACATTTGAAGTGACTTTGAGAGGCCTAGGTGCAGAAAATACCCAAAAGTGACACCATTCTAAAAACTGTACCCCCCAAAGTACTCAAAACCACATTCAAAAAGTTTATTAACCTTTAAGGTGCTTCACAGGAACTAAAGCAATGTGGAATGAAAAAAAGCAAAAAATAACATTTTACCTAAAAATGTTGCTCTACCCCAAATGTATTCACTTTTAGAAGAAATAACACAACAAAATGGACCCCAAAACTTGTTACCCACTTTCTTATGAGCGCGCATATACCCCACATGTGGTAAGAAACTTCTGTTTGGACAAATGGGAGGGCTCGGAACAGAAGGAGCAATATTTGAATTTTGGAAAGCAAATTTGGCTGAAATAGATTGCAGGCACCATGTTGCATTTACAGGTCCGCTAAGGTACCTAAGCAGCAGAAACCCCTCACAAGTGACGCCATTTTGGAAACTAGACCTCTCAAGGCTTCTATCTAGAGGTATAGTGAGCATTTTGGACCCACAGGTTCCTCACAGATTTTGATAACGTTACATTATCATATTGAAAATTTTCATTTTTTTTTCTCAAAAATGTTACTTTAGCATCAATTTTCTCACTTTTTCAAGTGGTAATTCCAAAAAGTAGATCCCAATGTTTGTTACCCACTTTCTTATGAGCGCGTTGATACCTCACATGTGGTCAGAAATCTTTGCACAAATGGGAGGGCTTGGAACGAAAGGAGCAATATTTGAATTTTGGAAAGGAAATTTGGCTGAAAAAGATTGCGGGCACCATGTCGCATTTGTAGGGCCCCCAAAGCCCCCGTCACATTTAACTACTTACCAGCGATCCCGAAAATGATGTGACCTGATAAGGATCGCTGGTAAGTCGCTGGGAGGTCGCTGGTGAGATGTCACACAGTCAGATCTTACCAACGATGCTGTAACGATCAGCGACCTGTATAACGATCTCGGCGGGCGTTAGGACTGTGTTAGGAGGTCGTTGGTAGGCGTCAAAACACGTGATGGTGTCTCCGCAGTGGATATGTTGATCTCCCTAAGGTCAACAATGCTTGCTTAAATAGTCTTTTACTAGGCATTGCCCCCACTAGCCAGATTCCTACTCCACACTGATGAGGGGCAAATACCCCGGAACGGCTGTCTGTGGATGGATACCATGTTTGGTATAGGTGGTCTCCTTGACTGGAGACTGCCCTCCCCGTGGTTGTTCCTTCCCGGTGAAAGACCTGGCTAGTTTCCTGGCAGCGTTGAGAAATACGTGATGGTGTCTCCGCGGCTTTCTTATTTGCATACTTCCCAGGGGGCGTTGCTCTAGAATCACTGCGTTGAGAAACATGTGATGGTGTCTCCGCAGTGGATATGTTGATCTCCCTAAGGTCAACAATGCTTGCTTAAGTTGGTAGGCGTCAAACACAGTGATGCATCCTGCCCAGCAGGACATCGCCTTTGAAGAAAATGGTCCCAACCATTCAGCAACAACTAGCAATCTCACAGCAGGGGCCTGATCGCTGGTAGGTGTCACAGATAACGAGATCACTGCTGCGGAAAACGGTGACGCAGCAACGATTTAGCGATCTCGCTGTGTGTGACAGGGCCTTAAGGTACGTAAACAGCAGAAACCCCCACAAGTGACCTTATTTTGGAAGCTAGGCCCCTCAAGGAATTTATCTAGATGTTTGGTGAGTACTCTGAACCCCCAGGTGCTTCACAGAATTTTATAATGTTGAGCCATGAAAATAAAAAAAATAAAATTTTACCACAAAATTGTTACTTCAACCAGGTAGCTTTTCTTCACATGGGTACCAAGAAAAAAAATCACCATCAAATGTATTGTGCAATTTCTTCTTAGTTTGGCGATACCTTATATGTGGTGGAAATCAACTGTTTGGGCACACGACAGGGCTCGGAAGGGAAGGAGTGCCATTTGACTGCAAAATTGGCTGGAATCAGGCTATGTGCGCACGTTGCGTAAATACATGCAGTTACGCTGCGCTTTGTAGCGCAGCGTAACTGCATGCGTCCTGCGTCCCCTGCACAGTCTATGGAGATTGTGCAGGGGGCGTGCGCACGTGACGTTTTAGAGCGCAGCGCTTCGGCTACTGCCGAAGCGCTGCGTTCTAAGAAGTGACATGTCACTTCTTCCGTGCGCTTTGCCGGCAGCTCCTGCTCTGTCTATGGCAGGAGCTGCAGGCAGAGCGCATGGAATCGGCTTTTTTTTTTTCACTACAGACATTTCTGCAGCGATTTAAAGCGCACATGTGCTCTTCAGATCGCTGCAGAAATCTCTGCAGTGACTGTACGCAACGTGCGCACATGGCCTAAATAGCAGACGCCATGTTGCATTTGGAGAGCCCCTAAGGTGCCTACACAGTGAAGCTCCCCAACATGTGGCCAAATTTTGGAAAATACACCCCCTCAAGGAATTTATCTAGATGTTTGGTGAGTACCCTGAACCCCAAGGTGCTTCACAGAATTTTATAACGTTGAGTCGTGAAAATAAAAAAATAACTTTTTACCACAAAATTGTTACTTCAGCCAGATAGCTTTTTTCACAAAGGTAACAGGAAAAAATCCATCATAAAATGTATTGTGCAATTTCTCCTGAGTTAACCGATACATCATATGTGGTGGAAATCAACTCTTTGGGTGCACGGCAGGGCTCGGAAGTAAAGCAGCGCCATTTGACTTCAAAAATTCATTAGTGAACGCCATGTTGCGTTTGGAGACTCCCTGAGGCGCCTAAACAGTGGAGCTCCCTCACAAGTGACCCCATTCTGGAAACTAGACCCCTCCAGGATTTTATCTAGGGGTTTAGAGTGCATTTTGAACTCACAGGTACTTCATAGAATTTGATAACCTTAGGTAGTCATATTGAAAATTTAAATTTTTTTCAGAAAAATGTTGCTTTAGCACCAAATTCCTCACTTTTTCAAGAGGAAATACAAAAAATGGACCACACAGTTTGTTATTCAATTTCTTATGAGCGCAGTGATACCCCATATGTGACAAAAACCCCTCTGTTTGGGCAAACAATAGGGCTCGGAACAGAAGGAGCATGATTTGAACTTTGTAAAAGTTGAAATTGTGGGCACCATTTCGCATTTGCAGGGCCCCTAGGGCACCTATACAGCAGAAACCCCCACAAGGGACCCCAGTTTGGAAACTAGACCCTTCCAGCACTGCTATTGTGGTGAGATTTTCATGCCTGACATTACATGTTAGGAGCCAGAGATGCTTATAGTTACCCCGACCTATAAATATATTTTTTTTATAACTTTGATATTAAAAGTTATGTTTTAGCCTCTTATCTGTTTTACGGCATGTTCCCACAATCCGGCGACACTGTGTCTAGGACGCAGTGCCAGCCCTCCTGCAGAGATGTGAGTGTTGTCCACGGGAGAATGCAGATGCCTGTGCATACAATCCGGGTTCGGGCCGCTGTGGACTTTATTCTCCCTCCGAAGAACACTTTAGTCTCCGCAGCATAAATTGACATCCTACTGCTCAGGAAGCCACGCCGCAGGTCATTTTATGCTGCAGAGAAAAGAAGTGACGTGGGTAGGAGATTTCTAAAAATCCTTCCACTGTGCTTGTACTGCACAACGCAGGGTTATGGACGCAGCGAAAACACTCTGCATCCAAAACGTTGCAAATCCTGATTGTAGGCACATAGCCTAAAAAGCTAGGATGGATGGATGGATAGACGTCTAACACATATATAATGTCTCACCCCCTGCATATTCTAAGCTGGCGCCAGTTTCGTGACTTTCATTGTGTTTAGCCTTGTATTTAGCCCAAATATAAATACATATTAAAAAACAAAAAATCAAACGACGTGGGGTCCTCCCCATTTTTGATAGCCAACTAGGGTAAAGCAGACGGTTGCAGCCTGTAGACCACATCTGGCAGCTTCGCCTTGGCTGGTGATCCAATTTGGAGGTCACCCCAAGCTGTTTTTTATAATTATTTATAAATAATTAAAAAAAATGTGGGGTTCCCCTCAAATTGGATTACCAGCCAAGGTAAAGCAGACAGCTGTGGTCTGGTATTATCAGGGTGGGAAGGGCCATGGTTATTTGAATGATTGAGCACATCGGATGAGAAAGAAATCAGTTTTACCTACCATTTCTTTTTTTTTTTAATTTGATCGGCGGTATACGGTGTATACCGGCAATCACATTATCGTGGTCCAAAAAAAATCACCCCGATTCATAATCTGGGGGGGCCTCAACTACCTCCAGTAACTGAAACCCCCAAGATTTTACATCGCTGGGGGATGCTACAGTCTATTTTTGGCATGACGTCTTAAAGCGTCAGAACAGAATAAGTACCCTGTTTTTCCGACGTTTTAAGTCGTAAGGCCGTCGTTATGGGGTTAATATGGATTTTATAAATTTCAATAAATTGAAGATTTTATAGAATTACCGGATAACTTTTTTCTTTTGGACTTATTATTGCCCATTGCTGGATGATGGGCTTTCCGGCCTCCATATTAAAGCAATCTAAGAGCAGGATTCTAAACAATCTAGTGGTGTCTTTCTGGAACTTTGCTTATGCATCTTATGGATGCGCCACTTCTGGGGCGGCTGTGGGTTGCTAATGTTAGGCTGTAAAGGTCCAAATAACCATGGCCCTTCCCACCCTAATAATATGAGCCCTCAGTTGTCTGCTGTACCTTGGTTGGTTTTACAAAAATGGGAGAGACCCCATGTCATTTAAAAAAAAAAAATGTTTAAACAAATCAAATTTAAAAAAAAAAAAAGTATGGATTGTATGCACAGGCAGCTGCGATCTCCCGTGGACAAAAAGATCCCCTTTATTTTTCATAACCAGCCAAGGTACAGCAGACAGTGAGGGTTGCAGTCTGCAGCTGTTCCTGTGCTGGATATGATTTTTTTTTACCTAAAAAACAGCTGGCCAAACTAGCTATCGCTCTATCAAGCTATTCTGTTATTTCTTTCTACCTAATCTGTTCTTTCTTATTATCTATTCTATCCGCTCTTTCTTTCTATTTATTGTTTTTATTTTTTCTATCTATTCTAGCTATCAATTATTATCCTATCCAATCATATTTTTTTTTTTCTCCTTTAAAAATCGCATTAACAAAAACACGGCAAACATGCAGCAAAACGTCATGCGTTTTTTGGGCCACAAGCTGTGTTTTCTATGGCCACAGGAAAAAGATGCAATCAAGATGCAGTCAGAAAAAAAGATGCAGTGTGCAAACATAGCCTTACTGTACAGTGTCAGCACTGGGTTTCAGACCAAACTGTGCATATACAGTGGGTACGGAAAGTATTCAGACCCCTTTAAATTTTTCCAAATGAGAATCGTGAGGTCAAAGGAACTGCCCAAGGAGCTCAGAGGTAGAATTGTGGCAAGGCACAGATCTGGCCAAAGTTACAAAAGAATTTCTGCAGGACTCAAGGTTCCTAAGAGCACAGTGGCCTCCATAATCCTTAAATGGAAGACGTTTGGGACCACCAGAACTCTTCCTAGACCTGGCCGTCCAGCCAAACTGAGCAATCATGGGAGAAGAGCCTTGATGAGAGAGGTAAAGAAGAACCCCAAGATCACTGTGGATGAGCTCCAGAGATGCAGTAGAGAGATGGGAGAAAGTTCCACAAAGTCAGCTATCATTGTAGCCCTCCACCAGTCGGGCCTTTATGTCAGAGTGTCCTGACGGAAGCCTCTCCTCAGTGCAAGACATATGAAAGCCCACATAGAGTTTGCAAAAAAACACACTCCCAGACTATGAGAAATAAGAATCTCTGGTCTGATGAGATGAAGATAGAACGTTTTGGTGATAATTCTAAGTGGTATGTGTGGAGAAAACCAGGCACTGCTCATTACCTGCCCAATACAATCCCAACAGTGAAACATGGTGGTGGCAGAATCATGCTATGGAAGTGTTTTTCAGCTGAAGGGACAGGACGACTGGTTGCAATTGAAGGAAAGATGAATGTGGCCAAGTACAGAGAAATCCTAGAAGAAAACCTCTTCCAGAGTGCTCTGGACCTCAGACTTGGCCAAAGGTTCACCTTCCAACAAGACAATGACCCTAAGCGCACAACTAAAATAACAAAGGAGTGGCTTCAGAACAACTCTGTGACCATTCTTGACTGGCCCAGCCAGAGCCCTGACCTAAACCCAATTGAGCATTTCTGGAGAGACCTTAAAATGACTGTCCACCAACGTTCACCATCCAACCTGGCGGAACTGGAGAGGATCTGCAAGGAAGAATGGCAGAGGAGCCCCAAATCCAGGGGTGAAAAACTTATTGCATCAGTCCTAAGAAGACTTATGGCTGTACTAGCTCAAAAGGTGCTTCTACTCAATACTAAGCAAAGGGTCTGAATACTTATGACCATGTGATAGTTCAGGGGTTTTTTTTTAATAAATTTGCAAAAAATTCTACGTCTGTTTTTTTTCTGTGAAGATGGGGTGCAGAGTGTACATTAATGAGAAAAAAAAATGAACTTTTTTGAAGTTACCAAATGGCTGCAATGAAACAGAGTGAAAAATGTAAAGGGGTCTGAATACTTTCCGTACCCACTGTATATGATGTAAAGAATTTTACTTAAAATGAGACATTGAAAAAAATGTGTCAAAAAAACAGATTAGACATCTACTAAACTTTCCATTATAAACAGTAATTTTTAATTGATGAAACCCTGTGTGTGGTAATTACTATTTTGTGACATTCACCCTTTCAGGATGGCCTCAGTGGATGCTGGACGCACGCCATAAGGCAGGCCGATATGACAGAAGCGGGGCAGCGGCTGAGGCTCTGCGGGTCACCGCGTCCCTGACTGCAAGTCTGGATGATGAGGCTGCAGCATTTCCCGCGCTTTCCACTTTGCCGCGCGTTCCATGACATACACTTCCAGCATCCTCCGGTCAAGCTTACGTCATCGCCTCACAGACTCTCATGGACACACCTCGTGGTCTACCAGCTGCTCCACCAAGAACCAATCAGCTGCCTTCTCCAAACTGTCTCCCTGGCTGCGCCAAAAGCCTCCTGCCGGCTTCACCCGCTGTAGGCTCCGCCCTCTGCCAATGTGGCCCAATGGCGTGCTAGGGAATGTCCGGCGTGCGGGGCGTGTGAGGTCAGAGCGCGGCCTGGCCATGTCCCTCCTCCGTAGCCCCGCCCCCCGGCAGGCAGCTCTCCGGCCCGCGCTCAGTGTCGCGCCCTCTCTCTCGCTCTCTCCCCGTGTGTAGAGCTGCGGACATGGCGGCCGAGCAGCAGCAATTCTATCTGCTCCTCCAGAACCTGCTGAGCCCAGACAACGGCATCAGGAAGCAGGCCGAGGTGAGCGGGGCCGGGGGAGGATGAGCGCGGCCCCTCATAGTCGCATGTCCCAGCCGGGCCCACGTGTTAGCAGAGCGTGGCGCTCCACAGCGGCTCCGCCCGTGCCTGTGAGGAAACTTCCCATGCTGCCGGCTCGTCTGTGGCCTCCGGGCCATTACAAGTCCCAGGAAAGTTCCTCTAGCCACCTGGGTCCTGATGCCGGGCGCCCCACAGTGATGGCCATATGCAGTGGTCGCAGAGTCCATGATCCGCACCTGAGCCGCCATGTCCCTCTCATTGTCCCAATAATGGGGGCGACCAGGAACCTCGCCAGTACTGGTGCCCGCTGCCTCCTCCCAGGACACACTGGTGCGGTACCGGAGCAGATCTTCGTAGTTTGTAGCTTTGCAGCTCAATTAGTGTTGACCGGTGGATCTTTACTTGCAAATTGACTGCAACCCCTCCCCACCCTAAAATTCCGACTTTGCTCCCTGTGTCCCCTGTGCCCAGCCGGAGGAGTATATACCAATGACTGTGCACATTACTCCTCAAGTGTGTCAGTCTGGAGGAAGGGGCTGGAGACTGCCAAGACCGCCACATTCAAGACACAGTCCTAGATATATATATATATATATATATATATATATATATATATTTATATATTTATTTTAGGATGATCAATCATTATCAGCTTCCTGAGATGTTAGACGAGATACTTAGGACACATGCATCGCTGTAGAATAAATCTCTGCCGGCTGATGACCCCCCCCCCTTCACTTCCCTTTTATGTGGTTTGTTCCGCCTGGTCGTGACTTAAGGCCCCGTCACACTAAGCAACATCGCTAGCAACATCGCTGCTAACGAGCAACTTTTGTGACGTTGCTAGCGATGTTGCTAGCGATGTTGCTGTGTGACATCCAGCAACAACCTGGCCCCTGCTGTGAGGTCGTTGGTTGTTGCTGAATGTCCTGGGCCATTTTTTAGTTGTTGCTGTCCCGCTGTGAAGCGCAGATCGCTGTGTGTGACAGCGAGACAGCAACAACTAAATGTGCAGGCAGCAGGAGCCGGCTTCTGCGGAGGCTGGTAACCAATGTAAACATCGGGTAACCAAGAAGCCCTGTCCTTGGTTACCCGATATTTACATTTGTTACCAGCCTCCGCCGCTCTCACTGTCAGTGCCGGCTCCTGCTCTGTGCACATGTAGCTGCAGGACACATCGGGTTAATTAACCCGATGTGTGCTGTAGCTAGGAGAGCAGGGAGCCAGCGCTAAGCGGTGTGCGGTGCTCCCTGCTCTGTGCACATTTCGCTGCAGCACACATCGGGTTAATTAACCCGATGTGTGCTGTAACTAGGAGAGCAGGGAGCCAGCACTCAGTGTGCGCTGCTCTCTGCACGTGTAGCTCCGTGCGCTCGTAACCAAGGTAAATGTCGGGTTGGTTACCCGATATTTACCTTAGTTACCAAGCGCAGCATCTTCCACGCGGCGCTGGGGGCTGGTCACTGGTTGCTGGTGAGCTCACCAGCAACTCGTGTAGCCGCGCTCCAGCGATCCCTGCCAGGTCAGGTTGCTGGTGGGATCGCTGGAGCGTCGCAGTGTGACATCTCACCAGCAACCTCCTAGCAACTTACCAGCGATCCCTATCGTTGTTGGAATCGCTGGTAAGTTGCTTAGTGTGACTGGACCTTTATCCTGAAATACTTGCGTTTTCACAGCAAGTGCTCACGATCAGGACTCACTGCGTCCTATACGCAAGAGGTCCTGACCTGTGGGTCTCCTCCGCAGGTGACCGCAGCTGCCTGTACCCACAATCAGGGTTCTGTGCGCTGTGGTCTCTCGCTTGTGTTCTCCCTACAGAGGACGCATGTGATTCCGCAGCAAACAATTGACATGCTGCTGTCTAGAAGCCGCACCACAGGTCAGTGACTGCTGCGGAAAAAACAAGCGCAGTGGGCACGGGATTTCTAGAAATCCCATCCAGTATGCTTGTACTGTACAATGCGTTTTGGACGCAGCTGAAGCATGCTACATCCCAAAGGCAGCCTAATATTGGACATTGACATCTTCTCTGCCCCCTCCATTCATCCAATAGCTATAAACTGTTCATATATTAGAGGTCCATAGTACTATACGTACGTGACAATGGTACATTTTCAGGACAATACATTGTAACATGGCATGTCATTTCTCTTGTATATTTGGACATGACACATGCACTCAAGACTACTCTGTGCTAGAGAGGAGACTCAATCAGCATTGTCCACTGTGGCTTCCATGAAGGACGGGACTGTTTTATTGGAATGAGCCCAAATAGCTGATAGACTAAATTCACACGACCATCCCGTTTTTGCGGTTCGCGAAAAACGGTCCTGTTTTTCCAGGTTTGCATCCGTGTAACAACTGCATCTGTTCCGTATACGGTCCGCGTGCCATCCGTGTGCCTTCTGTTTTTTTGCAGACCGCATAAAAACAAGGAGGGCTACATACAGTAAAAAGCTAGAAAGATGGATGGGAAAGCCATATATAATGTCCCACTTCCCTGCATTTTGAAATCTTGCACCCTTTAGTACCTTTCATGTGACACTGTTTAGCCTTTTTAGCCACAAATTCATTATTTTCCCCTAAAAAACGACATGGGGTCCTCCCTATTTTTTGTTGCCAGCTAAGGTGAAGCAGACTACCTTGGCTGATCCAAAACAAAGGTCTCGCCACGTTATTTTAAATTAATTGAAAAGAAAAATGTGGGGTCCCCCTAATTGGATCACCAGTAAAGCGGACAGCTGTGGTCTGGTATTCTCAGACTAGGGAGGTCCACGGTTGTTGGACCCTCCCCAGCCTAAAAATAGGCTGCAACCGCCCCAGAAGTGGCACATCCATTAGATGCACCAATCCTGGCGCTTCGTCCCAGCTCATCCTGTTGCCCTGGTGCGGTGGCAAACTGGGTTGATACCAGCTGTGTAATGTATGGTGGCATTAAGCCCTGGCATTAGTGATGTCAGATACCCAACTTCACTAACCCAGTCAGTAACAAAAAAAGACGAAAAACAATTTTCATTTGGAAAAAAAACAAACAAAACTCCCCAATACATTTCCTCTTTCACCAATTTATTGAAAATAAATAACAAATCTGGGTCTGGCGTAATTCAATAAGGGGTTCTACGATGATCCATACCATACTCGCTATCCCAGTTAGTGAAGAACAGACTGTTCTCCATTAGCTCGGAGAGCAGTGCAGTGACCTGAGCTAACATCATTAGGTCAGGCCACATCACCGCAGGGGATGATGAGCGCCGACGTCATGAGGTTAGCTCAATTCATTACCTGCAGTGATGAACTCCGCTGAACACGTGACCTCAGCTCGTCACTGAGTTCAATGACCACCGCATTTTCACGCAAAGTATTGCCTGTCACAGCCCCGGCCCGTCATGGAGACTTGGCGACATTGTGGCAGTCATGGAGGTCAGTGACGAGCGCTGACGTCACAAGTTCAGCGGCAATCAGCACCGCGGGTAATAAACTTGGCTAACCTCATGATGTTGGCGCTCATCATCCGAGCCGCTGCACACCGCTGTGTGAGCCGCTGCACACCGCTGTGTGAGCCGCTGCACACCGCTGTGTGAGCCGCTGCACACCGCTGTGTGAGCCGCTGCACACCGCTGTGTGAGCCGCTGCACACCGCTGTGTGAGCCGCTGCACACCGCTGTGTGAGCCGCTGCACACCGCTGTGTGAGCCGCTGCACACCGCTGTGTGAGCCGCTGCACACCGCTGTGTGAGCCGCTGCACACCGCTGTGTGAGCCGCTGCACACCGCTGTGTGAGCCGCTGCACACCGCTGTGTGAGCCGCTGCACACCGCTGTGTGAGCCGCTGCACACCGCTGTGTGAGCCGCTGCACACCGCTGTGTGAGCCGCTGCACACCGCTGTGTGAGCCGCTGCACACCGCTGTGTGAGCCGCTGCACACCGCTGTGTGAGCCGCTGCACACCGCTGTGTGAGCCGCTGCGGGGGACACAGACTGCAGGGGCACCCATAGATTTGTATTGGGTCGCAGTCTGCATTTTGCAGAACAGAATAGGACATGTTCCATAATATCGGAACGGACACGGATGGCATACAGAAGCACTTCAGTGTGCAATCCGTTCCTACACAAAATACATTGAAAACATGGTCTTGTCAGTAGGTCCGCAAAAAAAAAGGAACTGACCAGGAGGAACGGTCGTCTGAATGAGCCCTTAGTCAAACCTGCTGAACGCTGCATACGTTTTTGAACTATAAGGGTTGTCTGTGACTCGAGAACTTGATTTTAGTAATCAATATAATTGGTGAAGTCATTTACACTTGACATGCGATGTAAACTGGACATGTTCAGGTGGCCGCCTATGAGCACAGAACAATCTATTGCTGATTGTTCTTTGCATCGGAAGCTTGGTCTGCTGTCTAAATAGGCCATTAAAACTGCCCAGACTGCAAATCGTATAGTGTAATAGATATGACTAAAATAAATTGAAACAATTATCATGCATATGGTCATCCAGAACCTCAGTATGATAGTTAATGAGGACATGTATTTTGATTTTCATGTTAGACGAGAACAGATTAGCAGAATAATATCTTTGACAATCTGATCAACTAGAGCAGTGGTCCGCAACTTTTCTTACTTCAAGAGCCACATTCTGCTCGGAAATCGGGTTGTGAGCCACCTCTAGGCCTCACTACCACCAGAGTAGTGACATCTTGCTCTTTCCCCCTCAAAATAGCGACACTTAAAGCCCCCATTACTAGTGTCATGACCAGGGCTGTGGAGTCGTGGAGTCTGAGTCGGAGCTCATTTTGGTGGAGTCGGAGTCGGTATAAAATGCACCGACTCCGACTCCTAAAATATATAATAAATTGGGGACAGGAGTGCAATGCAGAATGTGCTGAATATTTTACTAAATAATATTTAGTATAATGCTTATATTTAAGTGAAAAATTTATTGTAGTACAATGTGAACATCAGACATTTAATTGTTTTTATGATACAATAATCAAGATATTTGGATAGAACATAAAATATTTATTGGAATACAACTTTAGAACACAAAAAACTAATAAATTGTAAATATGTAATATATATATATATATATATATATATATATATATATATATATATACACACAGTGTATATACACACACAAGATATATATGTAATCTACTGTATATTACATAGTGTATTACATATTTACAATTTATTACAGTTTTTTGTGTTCTAAAGTTGTATTCCAATAAATATATTTTATGTTCTATCCAAATATCTTGATTATCGTATCATAAAAATTATTAAATGTCTGATGTTCACATACACATATTCATGTACTACAATAAATTTTTCACCTAACTAAGCAATATATGTAGGAGTCGGAGCCGGAGTCGGAGTCGGTGCAAGAGAATTTGAGGAGTCGGAGTCGAAGGTTTGGCTTACCGACTCCACAGCCCTGGTCATGACAGCCAAAGCTATCACAGAGGCGCGGTATACATACATCCATAGATACCCACCTTTCCCCCCAATTCAAATTTTTCTCCTAAAGCACTTCCAAAACACTCACATCCAGCACCTCCACGGACTGGCAGCTTTCACCCTGTTTCCAGATTACTTGTTTTATCTTGTCACCCCAAGGCCATCATATGATCATCCAGATTTGCTTTTCTGTGTCGGGATACTTAGAAGTCATCATCAGGAGACCTGCTATTTGTTAGACTTGGTGTTAATTCACTAAGCTGGCAGAGATCTGTAAGCCTTGTATCTTTAAAGACTCAGTCACACACAACGACTTACCAGCAATCCCGAAAACGATGCAACCTGATAGGGATCGCAGGTAAGTCGCTGGGAGGTCGCAGGTGAGATCTCACACAGTCAGATCTTACCAGCGATGCAGGAACAATACAGGTCGCAGTAGCGACCTGTATAACGATCTCAGCAGTCACTGTGACCCTGTCACACAGTGTCATACACAGCGATGTGTCCTGCCCAGCAGGACATCGCCTTTGAAGAAAATGACCTGGACCATTCAGCAACGACTAGCGATCTCACAGCAGGGGCCTGATCGCTGGTAAGTGTCACACATAGCGAGATCGCTAACGGGATCGCTACTGCGTCACCAAAACGGTGACTCAGCTGCGATCTCGCTAGCGATCTCGTTATGTGTGACAGTACCTTAACCCGCAAGCACATGTGGCTCCAGAGCTAAGGACCACTGGTCTAGTGAATGGTGGCTGCAGGGGATGGCCTTTCTAAACATTAAGTGCTGTCCAAAGAGGTGGGACCTGCATTTATTACCAGACCTTTAAGGCCTTGTGCGCACTAGCCGGATTTTCCCGCAGATTTGCTGCATGTTTCGCTGTAGAAAATGTTCTTAACATCTCTGCAGTGATTCACCAGCAAATCCTATGGGGAAAAAAAAAAGCTGTGCGCAGTAGGCGGATTTTGACAGCTGCATGTTTTGCTGCGGGATTCCCGCAGCAAAAACAATTGCATGTCAATTCTTTTCCGCAGGTAGCTGTGGGACTGGCTACCGGAGGAATCTCCAGTAATACCAGGCCTGGATTCAGTTACCTGCACTGAACTCTGGAGCTGTCACCTGAGCTCCGGAATGCAACGTAGACTAAACTGCGAGCACCAATTGATTGCTTCCCCGGTGATTGCAGTTTAGTTCAGGCTGGGCTGATCTCCGGAGCTCAGGTGACAGCTGTAGAGAGGCCGGGCTGCACTCCGGAGCGGTCACCTGAGCTCTGGAGATCAGCCCGGCCTGAACTAAACTGCAATCGCCGGGGAATCAATCACTCGGCGCTCGCAGTTTAGTCTAGGCTGCGCTCCGGAGTTCAGTGCAAGTAACCGTGGCCAGGCCTGGTAACCAGTAGTCAGTCCGACGCTGGCTGCGGCATATCCGCCGCAAAACGCAACAAACCGCATGCGATTTGGATGCGGTATTTCCCCGCAGGTGCAGAAATCTTACTGAGCCTCCGGAATTTTCTTAAGAAAATTCCTTTTTCTAGTGCGCACAGGGCCTAAAGAGGACCAGTTATCAGTGGCCATTTTTTTGCTTTTATTTTACTCCTGTTAGCATGCTCAAGCATGGAGGGTTTTTTTTTTGTTTTATCTGCGCCTTACTAGTCCAGACATAAATGCATTAGTGCAATTTTTCCACTGATGGCAGGGTTTTTTTTAAACGTCTGATAACTGCAGGTCCCACCTTTTGGGATAGCACTTATGTTGGGAAAGGCTATTTCTTTCAGCCACCACTAAAGGCCCCGTCACACTAAGCAACATCGCTAGCAACATCGCTGCTAACGAACAACTTTTGTGACGTTGCTAGCGATGTTGCTGTGTGTGACATCCAGCAACAACCTGGCCCCTGCTGTGAGGTCGTTGGTTGTTGCTGAATGTCCTGGGCCATTTTTTAGTTGTTGCTGTCCCGCTGTGAAGCACAGATCGCTGTGTGTGACAGCGACAGAGCAACAACTGAGGGTATGTGCGCACGTTGCTTTTTACCTGCTTTTTTGCTGCTTTTTCTTCTGCGCTGTTTAATGCCAAAATGGATGTGTTCTTCTATTCAAGCAAAGTCTATGGGAATTTGGGTTTCTTGTTCACACTATGTTGTTCAGAATGCTGCCTTTTTGTGGCAGAACTTTGGTCAAAAACTCAGCTTTGCAGTGCAAAACCCAAATGGCAAAAACAATTGACATGTTGCTTCTTTGAAAAGCTGAGTTTTTGACCAAAGTTCTGCCACAAAAAGGCAGCATTTTGAACAACATAGTGTGAACAAAAAACCCAAATTCCCATAGACTTTGCTTGAATAGAAGAACACATCCATTTTGGCATTAAACAGCGCAGAAGAAAAAGCAGCAAAAAAGCAGGTAAAAAGCAACGTGCGCGCATACCCTAAATGTGCAGGCAGCAGGAGCCGGCTTCTGCGGAGGCTGGTTACCACAGTAAACATCGGGTAACCAAAAAGCCCTGTCCTTGGTTACCCGATATTTACCTTTGTTACCAGCCTCCGCCGCTCTCACTGTCAGTGCCGGCTCCTGCTCTGTGCACATGTAGCTGCAGGACACATCGGGTTAATTAACCCGATGTGTGCTGTAGCTAGGAGAGCAGGGAGCCAGCGCTAAGCATTGTGCGCTGCTCCCCGCTCTGTGCACATGTAGCTGCAGCACACATCGTGTAATTAACCCGATGTGTGCTGTAGCTAGGAGAGCAGGGAGCCAGCGCTAAGCGGTGTGCGCTGCTCCCTGCTCTCTGCACGTGTAGCTCCGTGCACTGGTAACCAAGGTAAATATCGGGTTGGTTACCCGATATTTACCTTAGTTACCAAGCGCAGCATCTTCCACGCGGCGCTGGGGGCTGGTCACTGGTTGCTGGTGAGCTCACCAGCAACTCGTGTAGCGACGCTCCAGCGATCCCTGCCAGGTCAGGTTGCTGGTGGGATCGCTGGAGCGTCGCAGTGTGACATCTCACAGCAACCTCCTAGCAACTTACCAGCGATCCCTATCGTTGTTGGGATCGCTGGTAAGTTGCTTAGTGTGACTGGACCTTAAGCATTCTCTGGGAGTGACTGCCACATCACTAGGTGGGATGGGGCTCAGTGGCCAGCATTACTCTGATACATGGCATATTCTGGTTGTAATGTACAATAGATGTCTGTCAAGGGAATACCCCATTAAATACAATTAATGATGTCCGGAGAGAAATACTGTGCCGTTGGCGGGACTAGTTGTGGAAGTCCATATGGAATACTAAGTCGATCCAGCAGGATGTAAATTCATTGGGTAATTTATTGTTACAACCTTACTTCAAAATTGTATAAGGGAAAAAAAAGCTTAAATTCGACGTTTAAAGTCCATGCAAATTGGTTCAACTGGATGGGTGTCTTCATCAGGCAACTTATGCTAATTGTGTGGCTGCCCAAACATCACACATGCCCCTGAGCAGCTGCTGCAGCCAAGTCTCGCTTGTGCTCAGTCCTACAACCATACGCTGCCCCACAGATTTATGCCAATTTTATTTACAACCCAACCTCATAAGGTGGGAGGCTCAGCCGTGGGTTAGTATTACCCCGATGTTACAAACCCATCTTAAAGTTATTGAAGTAGGAGGCACTTAGCATTTTTTTTTCCAAACATGATATAAAAATTTGCTTTATATTAAAGTAGCTCCAGAATTTGAGTCACTTTAAAGGGAACCTGTCACCAAATTTTTGAGTTCTAAACCAAAACTAGCACCTTGAAGTGAAGTGAACCTGTCAGATGCACACGAGCAGTTCTGGGTGCATAATGCTAATCCCTGCCTAACCGTCCCTGTATACACTAGCACAAATAAACAAATCTTTAGAAAAAGCATTTCTAAAGATCGTTTAATATATGCTAATGAGCGTGGAGACTAGTCCCACGGTCGTTTGCTCCCTTGGCTAGTTGGTCCCCTTAGCATGTAAGCACGCCCCTTGGGCATACGAACATGCTAATGAATGCGCAGCAGCGAGCTCATACCTCACTGTTAATTGCGGCCGTCGGAGGATGGATGCGCTCTGCGCATGATCCGGAGTACCCGGGACTTCCGATCATGTGCACTAAACTATGCCGGGTGTAAGGTTCCCGGCTTCAGTGAGGTACAGTGCGCATGACCGGAAATCTCAGGGACTCCGGATCATTCGCAGAGTGCATCCATCCTCCACCGGCCACCGTAAACAGTGAGGTATGTGCACGTCGCTGCGCATTCGTTAGCATGTTCGTATGCCCACTGGAGCATGCTACCATGCTATGTGTGCCGACTAGCTAAGGGAACAAATGCCCTCGGGACTAGTCCCCTGCTTCATTAGCATATAATAAACAATCTTTAGAAATACTTTTTCTAAAGATCGGTTTGTGCTAGTGTATACAGGGACGGTTAGACAGGGATTAGCAATATACACCCAGAACTGCTCATGGTTCTATGTGCATATTGCACCTGACAGGTTCCCTTTTAAGCAGTGAATGTGCTCCATTCTGTAAAGGTGCATGTTGTCCCCTGACTCCCCCTGTAGACCTCACAAATACCTTTTATAAAAACTCCCTCCATGTATGTAAGTCCTTGGGTCCAGTCTGATGGACATACTAGGTTGCGGCTCCGGTCCCAACTTTTCAGCGCTGATCGTGTCTGTGCAGAGCATTTGCCAGTTCGTGCAAGTGTACCTTTATTTTCGCCTTTGTCTGCAAGATGGCAGAGCGATGTATGCCTGTGCGAGCCGGCAATGTCTCTGCGCAGGCACAAGATTTTGCCCAGCTATGTGGATGGTGTCTGAGGCAAATTGGGGCGCCCATTGAACTGGACCAAATTTTTTACATACGTTGCAGGAGTTTTTATAAAGGTTTGTGGGGTCTACAGGGGGAGTTGGGGAAGAACATGTACCTATATAAAATGCAGCACAGGCGCTGCTTAACACTAGAAGTACCAGGAATTTCGAGCTCCATAGGGTTTCAATGGTAGAAATGTTAAATGACCCCTCTCTGGGACTTCTAGTGTTAAAGTGCTAGTTTTGGTTTAGAGCTGAAAAATCTGGTGACAGGTTCCTTTGTTATCCAGTTGTTAAATATTGACAAGATACCAGTATTACAGTAGATATGTTAGGGGTCTGACGTTTGAGCCTCACAAGTGCAGCAGGTTGTTGTGAGTCTACAATTGACTGATCTCTCGCTATTCTCTGCTCAAATATCCCACAGGCAGCTCAGGTCTTTGTTACTGTGAACGTGACTTAATCCTTTCTCAGCAGGACACATTGTGATGCTTGGGGGGAATCTGCCCCAGCACAGTCTCATTGGTGGGTAGTTTTATCAGTGACATCATTGAATAGCACAGTTCAGCACTTTCTTTCTCAATTGTCACCAGAAAGAAAGGCCAGCGGTTTCAGTTAATTTCATTCTATTCAAAGACTTTATCCATTATTATCCATGCTGGTCACTGTATTGTATAGGCACACATCAATGTCTGCAATCATCTTTTCAGTGTAGCTGCACTTACCTGTACATAAGCTGATCACGTCGGTCATCATTAATTGTATGCGATATTTCCTGAATGCAGGATGGACGGACTACGGAGCCAGTTAGACTTTAGGGTCATTCTACACCGTAAGATAATTGTGAAGGAGCATTGTTAGAAACTCTTATTTCACAATTATCTTGCGTGTAGGGCTAACAAAACAAAATCCCCATAAACAATTTTATTTGTATCGGATTAAAGACTCCAAAACAAAAAGATCTGAAAAAGATAAAGTGGAGCTAGAGCACCTTGCTACAATCAGATCATAGTTATACAAGCAGCATAATAAATATTTATTGAAAACTTTAATTACGAGGAATACCCCTCAGTCAGAGCTCTCAGCAAAGTGCAGAGGCATCCATATTTACCACAAGCCATTGTCAGTGCACCTTGACAGACCACTCTGCCCAGTATCTGGACACATGTTTCGCTTACAGCTTCACCAAGGGGTCCCCTTGTGATAGTCATCAATGTCAACCAGCACCCCTGCCAACAGCTGTTCCAAGTAACACCTCTGTTCATAACCCGCGCAGCAGCGCAGTCAACTGTTTAGTGACCACGGCTGTCTACTATATATCCGCCCCCTATTCAAATTAATAGCGGTCTGATTTTCAGTACCCAGCTGCGACCACTATTTCGTCGACTGAGCCATGCAGCTTCACAAATGAGTGGATTTGGTCAGCAGTGGCATCAGGGTTGGCAGGGGTGTCGGGTATCACACACACCCCCATGATCAGACATTGATGACCTATCCTAAAATAGATAATCAATGATAAAGTCCCGGACAACCCCTTTAACAGGCACTGACAAGGGTGTAGCCCATAGTGCATATTTGAGCAGCTATTTTACTGATCTATGCAGATAAAATTCAGGACAGCTGCAAGAAAATCATAGAAAAATAGCTTTATCCTATAATTCTGCAATTGCTCCAATGACTTGGCATAAAAGCATTTTGGTAACAACTAGAGCTAAGTGATCCCAGACTGTAAAGTTCATTCGTACTGAACACGGACTTTACAAAAGAAAAAAAAATTCAATGTTTGAGTTTGGGTGCTTTACATATGCAAAGTACTCGCACGAGCATTGGGGAGCTCAGGTATTCTCGATGCTGAGCCCAATGCTAGCTGGCTCTCACTGGGGATGACAACAGCGTTATTGGATGTAGTGTGCACCAAAAGGAATGAATAAAAAAAAAAATCATTCCCTCCTTTCCCCCAGCAATGCTCTGTTTTATGGCTGGCTGCATGTGTGTGGAGACGTCAACTGCCCAATCAGTGACTTCCATTTGGGTTCAGGTCAAGCTAACGGAACTTTGTCTAAAGCCCGGCAGAACCCAAACTTTAAGGGGTCCGCTCATATCTAGTGACAGTGACACTGTAACCTCTTCACAAAGTATAATGAACATGGTGGGAGTGTATGTAGTCTGAAGTTCAGGGCAGTTTTAGGCTTTGTGCGCACACAGCGTTTTTTTGACGCTGCGTTTTGGTGTTTTTCGGTAATCCAGATGACTACCCGCCCGGTTATCTGCTTCGGTGGAACGATCAATCAAAATGCTGACAATTTTTTAAACTTCACTTTCTTGGATTTCAAAGCCTAAACATCCGAGCTGACCACTAAATGGTATGTAGGGATCAACACCAGTCCCAGCAGATAAGCAACTGGGATATTTAGGCCAATTATTTACATGTGGGATTAGGACCCTAACCATACGTATCCCCTTTATATCATTGTGCAATTGGGGATTGACATATATATTTTTGTATGGGATCAAGGTCTGACCACAGATAACTTAAATTGGCATATGACTATGTGAATATTTTTCAGCACCCTGCACCTGGTGGTGGGTCTAGTCCTGTGATAGTGACAGGGGCAACGAGGGTCAGCCGCCGCGGAACGGGGGCACCCAAAACATTAATGTGACTTCTACCTCTGTTGTCAGGCAGAGATAAATCTAGGGAAGTATGGGCCCTGTACCCTGAACAACGAAATATCAACTTAGCTTTATACCGCCCTATAATAGAAGTGACACCATCGTGCACTATTGCTCACTGCCCTATCCAGAACCACTCCAAGCTTCTATGCACTTTGACATTTGTCTCTGATTTGATAAATGGGTATGGCCCTTGTGTCTATACTCACTGATGGTTATTTTAACTAGATATTAATAAAATGTTTTTTAGAGGTATACTTTTCTTTGGTTTTGCTTTAGTCGATCCTCTTTGATTAACTATTTATGGTTTTGATGATTGGTTCCCTTTAATCCTATCCACTTTGCTTGTACTATAAAACACTGCATTTATGACGCAGTGAAAAAACGCAGCGTTAGTAAAACTCATCATGGGCACGTATCCTTAATGTCACACTGCACACTGTTTTTAGGCTAAGACCCCACTTTGCTTTTTACCTGCTTTTTCAACTGCAGCGTTTAATGCCAAAATGGATGTGTTCTGCTTTTCAAGCTTAGTCTATGGAATTTGGGTTTCTAAACACCACTATGCAGTTCAAACTGCAGCCTTTTTGTGGCAGAAATTTGGGCAAAAACTCAGCTTTGCAGTGCAAAACCCAAATGGCAAAAACAATTGACATCAATTGTTTTTTGCCATTTGGATTTTGACCATAAGACGCACCCTGGTTTTAGTGAAGGAAAATAGGAAAATAAAATTTTAAGCAAAAAATGTGGTCATGACCCACTGTTATGGGGCGAGGATCTGCTGCTGACACTATTATGGGGGTTATATCCCCAAATTCTCTACTAAGGTACCCCATCCTGGTAATGATCCTCCTGCCTCGTGTATATATTTATGGCCCTCATCCTGGTATAGCCCCATCTTGCTATATACTGCATCCTGGTATGTGCTCCCATCCTGCCCATATACCCCCATCATCCTGCTCATATACCCCCATCATCCTACTATATGCCATCATCCTTTTCATATACTCCCATCATCCTGGTATATGGCCCCATCATCCTGCTATATGCCATCATCCTGTTCATATACTCCCATCATCCTGGTATATGGCCCCATCCTGCTCATATACCCTCATCATCCCTCTATATGCCATCATCCTGCTCATATACCCCCATCATCCTGCTCATGTACCCCCATCATCCTGCTATATGCCATCATCCTGTTCATATACCCCCATCATCCTGGTATATGGCCCCATCATCCTGCTCATATATCCCCATCATCCTGCTCATATATCCCCATCATCCTGCTATATGCCATCATCCTGCTCATATATCCCCATCATCCTGCTATATGCCATCATCCTGTTCATATACCCCCATCATCCTGCTATATGGCCCCATCATCCTGTTCATGTACTCTCATCATCCTGGTATATGGCCCCATCCTGCTCATATACCCCCATCAGCCTGCTATATGCCATCATACTGTTCATATACCCCCATCATCTTGCTCATGTACCCCCATCATTCTGCTCATATACCCCAATCATCCTGCTATATGCCATCATCCTGTTCATATACCCCCATCATCCTGGTATATGGCCCCATCCTCCTGCTATATGCCATCATCCTGCTCATATACCCACATCATTCTGCTCATATACCCCCATCATCCTGCTATATGCCATCATCCTGTTCATATACCCCCATCCTGCGGCACACACAAAAAAATAAACGTGCGATGTATTGTCCTCCAGTCTGCCGGCGCGGCTGTGAAGACACACTTGCGCACAGCGATGACATCATCGCTGTGAGCACCACTAGTCTCCAGTCCACACAGCGCGGCAGGCAGACTGGAGGACATCTCGGTGCTGCAGGGGAACGGTGAGTACATTAATTCACTGCACCTCGCGCTGATGATGATGCGCGGGGGGCAATGAATACAGCCGAGCATAATCACTCCAGGCTGTAGTTGCCAGGGGTGATCACGGCCGGCTGTTAATTATGCACGCGTCCCCGCCCATCGTCCCGCCCACCTATCATCCCCGGCTTCAGCGCTGAGAGATGGGCGGGAGGATGGGCGTGCATATGTAATGAGCGGGCCCACGTGGTCACGGCAGGCGCTGCTGCTGCCTGCTCGTGCCTCCGATGACCCGCAGCACCCTCATTCCCTGCAGCCATGCCCTACATTCTGCCCATTAGACGCACCCCCCACTTTTCCCCCAACATTTGGGGGGGGGGGGGAGTGCGTCTTATGGTCCGAAAAATACGGTAATATATAAAAAGGCAAAATTGCTGTGATAGGAGTGGGATAATTTTAGTAAATAGCAAGGGGGAAGTAGGACTTTTTAAGGAAGATAATGTTGTTGTCTGCAGATCTGCTTCATTGTAGATGGAATGTAGCATGCAAAAACTCTAGAAATGTCATTACCACAATGTCAGTGCTGAGCCAAGCTCTCTGCATAAGGAAATGGGAAGAGTCACATGCTGCCAAAGCTGACATTATCATTGTAGATGACAAATTGATTATTGTCCTAATTATATAGAAAGCTTCATTTTGGTTGATCAGTTGTATATTTTCTTCTCCATCCAAGATGGTGCCGATCAGTTTCCTGCTCTGATGGCTCCCGAATGTAATCACTGAATGGAGCCGAATAGCACAGTGCTGTATAGTAGCTATTTCAGGGTGTTGCAGCTCTGCTTTCATTCACTTTTCTTTTAAAGGGTCCCTTGTGTCCTCCAAGCCAGCAGCATTTACATTTGTATTTCCAAATTCCCTTCCTAACCAGCCCTATATAACATTCTCTAAAATAACTTTTTTTTTAAAACAAAGCATTTATTACCTCCATTTTTCTTATTCAATATAGGCCTGTGACTAGTCGCAGAGACGTTAGTTCCCCTGACCAGTGGGCCCTTTTTCCATGGTATCATGATTTCTAAGAGCGAGTGTCTCCACCAGCTCCTGGAAATTGTGTGCATGGGCACGGCTCGTTTTGGCCACATCAGTGTGCCTCTGAAGCTGGGTGCACTGCGCATGGTCCAAAGTCTTCTGCACTTCCGGTCATACGCAGTGTGCCTCTGTAGCCGGGTGTACACTTTCCGACTTCAGAGGTGTTGGAAGTGTAGAAGACTCTGGATCATGCACAGTGTGACCTTGGAGGCCAGGACTTGTCCACCCTGCTTCTGAGGTGCACTGACGTGGCTGGAACATGCCTGTGTATGCGCAAGATTTCCACGAGCTGGCGGTGTCACTCGCTCTTGGAAATCATATCACACCCATAGGGGCATAACACGGAAAAAGAGCTGACTAGTCTGGGGAACTAACACCCCTGCAACTAGTCACAAGCCTAATTTGAATAAGAAAAACTGAGGTGGTAATGCTTTTTTTTTTCTTTTTCCATTAAGAGAATGTTATAAAAGGATGGTTAGGAAGCAAATATGGACATGCAGACGTAAGTGCTTCTGGATTGGAGGGCAAGAGACCTGACAGGTTCCCTTTAAGCTGAGCTACAGTACCTGAGAAGGGTGCACTGACTGTACCTGTGCAGACAGGACTCGGATAAGTATATATTTTTATACCGATCTATCATATGAAAAGGGTAGATTGAGATCTTTAAAACTTAGAAATGAATACAGAAGGTGTTGGTGAATCGCATGGATTTTCATTATTCCATTTACTTTTGCTAATGTTGTGGTGTCCCTGGATAATCATAAAGGATTATGCTACTATTTGGCCACTTTTAAGGTCATAAATGACTTGTGTTCCTGGTACTTTAATTTCTGCATAGTTATCTCATTGAATAATTCTGAGTGATTACTGGCTTCATAATCTGTGTGGTATTTGCTAGGACAGCCAGTGAACATCATCAGTAAAGGGTCTGCAGGTCCTCCAGAGCTGACAGCTGCATCTGGCCATGCATTCTTCATAGGAATATTAAATGCGCCCATCCAAGAATCTCTGTGCCCTAGAGGGGTATGACTATAGAGGTTGTCTTGGGATAAACCCTTCAATGTAGAAAATACCTGAAGCATGTATTAGGATCGTGTTTTTAGTGCCTCAGTACAGGCCTACACACTCTTGTTTTGCCACAATTATTATTTTCTTTGGATTCTGGATGAATAAAATCCTTTTAGAAATCGGAAGTGTATGAAGGTACAATAGAGGCCTCATGAACCTCGATGTCAGCCGCAGTACAACTCTTTTCAGTATGTTGCTGAGAAATGTCTGTGTACATGAGACCGAACTACTGTTTCTCCTGTCCACAAAATGCTATTCAGTTAGGCTACTTTCACACCTCCGGTTTTTGCTATGCGGCACAATCCGGCACTTTGCAGGAAAATCGCAACCGGTTTTTTTTGCTGCCGGTTGCGATTTTCCTGCATAGACTTTAATTAGTGCCGCATTGTGCCGCATGGCCTTGCGTTCCATCCGGTTTTTGCCGCATGCGGCAGATTTAGCCGATGCGGCGGCCGAATGGAACGTTGCCTGGCACGTTTTTTCATGCGGCAAAAAAACCGCATTGCGCCGCATTCGGCCGATGCGGCGCATTTTTCAATGCATGCCTATGGCGGCCGGATGCGGCGCGATGCGGCAATAACCGCATCCGGTCGCCGCATGCGGTTTTTGCCACTGCGCATGCTCAGTAGCCTGCCGCAAGCGGCAAAAACCGGACTGGCCGCATGTAAAAAAACGTATGCAAAGGATGCGGTGTTTTCACCGCATCCGTTGCATAGCTTGCACAGCCGGATTGAGCCGCAGAGCTCAAGCCGGATGTGTGAAAGTAGCCTTATCTGGAAAAAGTAAAATTAATTTGTGAAAGTGACTTTACAATTTTAATATTATAATACTATAGTTTTCTTCTTCGGCTTTACAGATTTTCTAGTTGCTAGTACTCAATGTTGTTCCACTAGATTTTGATATTGATTCGCTGGTACTTTAGCCTTATCCAATTTTGTTAATGGCCGGTACGGTAATGGTGTAGCATAAAGAATGCTTGGCTAGTTTTATGAAACATATAAAGACAGATAATGATTTTATTTTGCAGGAAACCTATGACGGCATCCCTGGTCCATCCAAGATCACTTTTCTTTTACAAGCTGTTCGAAATGCCGCAGCGGCTGAAGAGGTAAACTTCAAAACATCAAATCTGGAATTTACTTGAACATCGTCCTAATTGTCTATTTGTTCTCTTGGATTAGACACTTATAAAATCCAGGGCTGTGGAGTCGGAGTCGTGGAGTCTGAGTCGGAGTCGGAGCTCATTTTGGTGGAGTCGGAGTCGGTATAAAATGCACCGACTCCGACTCCTAAAATATATAATAAATTGGGGACAGGAGTGCAATGCAGAATGTGCTGAATATTTTACTAAATAACAACATTTAGTATAATGCTTATATTTAAGTGAAAAATTTATTGTAGTACAATGTGAACATCAGACATTTAATTGTTTTTATGATACAATAATCAAGATATTTGGATAGAACATAAAATATTTATTGGAATACAACTTTAGAACACAAAAAAACTAATAAATTGTAAATATGTAATATATATAATATATATATATATACAGTGTATATACACACACAAGATATATATGTAATCTACTGTATATTACATAGTGTATTACATATTTACAATTTATTACAGTTTTTTGTGTTCTAAAGTTGTATTCCAATAAATATATTTTATGTTCTATCCAAATATCTTGATTATTGTATCATAAAAATTATTAAATGTCTGATGTTCACATACACATATTCATGTACTACAATAAATTTTTCACCTAACTATAAGCAATATATGTAGGAGTCTGAGTCGGAGCCGGAGTCGGAGTCGGTGCAAGAGAATTTGAGGAGTCGGAGTCGGAGTCGAAGGTTTGGCTTACCGACTCCACAGCCCTGATAAAATCGGGGTGCTATAGCTGACAATTACTGTCAACATTCACAGTCATTGTATACATGGCTGTGGATTTCAAATACTGATTATCTATTTGTGGCTATGTTTCAGGCCAGGCAAATGGCGGCTGTCCTACTGCGACGCCTCTTGTCGTCATCCTTTGAAGAAGTCTATCCATCTCTTCCAGCTGATGTGCAGAATGCTATTAAAAGTGAACTACTACTAGTCATTCAGTTGGAAGCTCAGTCCAGTATGAGGAAAAAGATCTGTGATATTGTTGCAGAATTGGCTAGAAACTTGATTGGTAAGGTTTTTGTGGGAACTATTCTTTTCAACAAAGTTTGCATTTACCAGTTGTACACGTGACTAGAAACTGTATGTCATATCCAAATATTGTGCACTTATGAGCCACCTCTTACTTGCACCACCTACTGTACACCAATATTTTGCATGAAAATATTTTTACCACTTCAGCAAATTTTAGATCACTTTGCCATATCTTTTTTTTTTTTTTTTTTCCTACTCTTCAGAACTAACGAGTCTTAAAAAAAAGTTTTATAACCATTCTTGTAGATGTGTATAGATAAATAGATGGCTAGAGAGGGAGAAAGCAATAGCTAAACTGTTTAAGGCCTCGTCCACACGTCAGTGATTCTGATAAGTCTGTGGCAGTGTTTATACGTACCAGAATGATGGGTCTGCGCACACATCAGTGATTTTTCACTGACCGTTTTTCCGTGTGGTGTACATGTTTGTCTGTGTTTCCTCACAGACAAGTCTGTTTTTGTTTTTTTTCTGCCATCACTGATGTCCCATGGACCACACTATGGTGTGATCCGTGAAACACGTACCAGAAAAAAACATATCTTTGCAATAAAAAGCTTTTTATATTCCCCTCCTCCAGCGATGCTGTGTTCTGCCGCTGCTGCTTCTAGCCCGGCTAATTACTCTCATGAATATGCATTGCCGACCCTGAAGTAGCAGCAGCAGTGACACAGGAGAGCCGGAGATTCAGCACCATGGACAGCAGGAGCGGGGACAGGTGAGTTTAGAGTACCTGATCTGCATGCACTATCACGGATAAGGCTGCTTTCACACTACGTTTTTTTAACATCCGTCATGAACGTTTTTTTAACGCAAAAGCGGATCCAGCGCAAATGCGTTTTCATTTCAATGCATTTGCAATGGACTCGTGTCAACATGCGTTTGCGTGCGTTATAGTAAGGATCCAGCGACTTGCAGTTTTTTAACTTTTTTCAAAAACAGTACTTGTAGCGTTTTTTGAGCTGCGTCCAAATACTGCAAATTGCTGGATCCTGACTAAACAGCATGTGAACGCTGGCATGCTGATAGACAGACAGGATGCTGCTTGCTCTACTGAGCATGCCCGGAAACCAGCCTCCGGTGATCAGTCTCTCTCTCTCCCCCCCCCCCCCTCCTCCCTCTCTCTTCCCCCCTCCCCCCTCCTCCCTCTTCCCCCCCCCCCTCCTCCCTCTCCCACCCCCCCCCCCTCTCTATCCCTCCACCCCTCTCTATCCCTCCACTCTCCCCCGCCTGAGAGCGGAGGATGCTCATAACCAAGGTAAACATCGGGTAACCGCGGACTTAGTTGCCCGATGTTTATCTTGGTTACGTGTGCAGGGAACCGGCTCCTAGCAGCTGCAGACGCTCGTAACCAATGTAAATATCCGGTATCCAAGCAAGTTACCCAATGTTTACCTTGGTTACGAGCCTCCACAGCTGTTAGATGTCAGCTCCCAGTCTCACGTTCAGTTCCCCTCACTCCCGATCACATGACTCCAATGCCCGCCCATAAACTTAGTGACAGCATCCTGGAAAATAACACATGCGTTTGCATGCGTTTTTTTTGCTGTAAAAGCAGGATATGCTTTTGCAGCAAAAAAACGTTCATGACGCATGTTAAAAAAACGTACTGTGAAAGCAGCCTTACAAGTACGGATTACAGGTAGCACATGGAGAACACACATGTGCCGTGAAATCACGGCACATGGAGGGACATATGCATTTTTAACACATCAGTGAAAAAAAAGTCTGTTTTTCGCTGACGTGTGAAACAGGCCTAAAAGTGTGCTGAGTGCCAACTACTTCCCTCATACCTGAAAGCAAGGTGTCCTAACACCCACCTGACTCGCCCAGCACAAACTTTCTCTGCAAAAGCCAATCAGGATTCATGCTAAACTCTGGACCGTATCTACGGCCTCCTCCACATCCACGTCTAGAACACAAATCATTTTGAGATGTCTGTTTTGTGGACTTTAAAAAGACCTTTAACTCAGTGTGATACATGTGCCTATTCTTTAAATCACTGCACTGTGAGGGTGAATGGGCGTAGAATGGCTTTATTTTTTTAGCAGAGCCATTTAGTCAGGGAGGACTGCAGCCCAAGTTCAACACTCTTCAGCTCTTCATCAATGAGGTCTCATCACTGGAATCCTCCCTGGCACCAGGTCTCACCCTCCATGACACAGAACTGTGTCTTTATGCATATGATCTACTGCTACAATCCCCTGCTGAGAAAGGTCTCCTTGACAATATAAAAATCCTGGAGAAATTCCACTTTTTATGAGCACAACCTATCAAACCAAAGAAAGCCATAATTATGGAGGCACACAAGTTCTGCTCATCACCCTTCATTTGCCCTTAACTGCCCACTTATAGTATATAGGATATAATCACCTCATAGAAATGGCTACCTAAGTCTGCTGAGACTATAACTGGAGAAAATATCGAACTCCAAGAGCCAGGATAGACTAAGTGCCCACAATCTCGCCAGCATAGGCAGACCTATAATCTCAGGGAGGACAGACTGTGTGACAACACTGGTCCTGGAGGCCTTGGAGGATGATTAATTTTTTTTCTGCTGCACCAAATACTCAGTAGTGAGGAACACTCACTTCAGGTAACTACTCTTCCAAGACTTAAGCTCCATTGATGAGGAAGATAATCTCTACATACTGCTGGGGAAGACACAAACACGGTGGACGTAGTAGCACAGTATGAGCACATGTCATAGTCACCAGGAAACATGATATGCATTGGACTTCTATCCTACAGTCACTCTTCATCATCACCACAGCTCCTATCCCTTACTCTCGCTTGCTTTGGGTGTGCTAAATGGTATATGCTCTTGCAAAAAGCCCGGTTTGATACACATGCGTGCCCTTGATGTGCTGGCTCTTTATGCCAAACATTTAGTACCTCAAATGTCAGAGTTGGGGAAGAAAGGGTTGAGTAATTTACAGTATATGAATATATATAACTAGAAGGTGGCCCGATTCTACGCATCGGGTATTCTAGAATTTACGTATTGTCTAGTTCATGTATGATTTTTGTTATATATATATATATATATATATATATATATATATATATATATATATATATATATATATATATATATATATATATATATATATATATATATATATATATTATATGATGGTGTTTGTGTAGGGCGCTGTACATGTTCTGGGTGTTGTCTGGGTGTGGCGGGGGGTAAGAGCGGTGTTGTATGTGTGGTGCGTTGTCTGTCGCGTTGTGTGTGTGTTGCGCGGTTTGTGTGGGTGTGGTGTGTTTTGGGGGGAGGTATGTTTTGTGCAATGTGTGTGTTGTGCGGTATGTGCGTATATTTATGTATGCCGCGGTGTTTGTGTGTTGGTGTTGTGTGTGTGCAGCGTTGTCTGTGTGTGTGGGTGTCTGTGTATGGCGGTGTTTGTGGTTCCCTGTGTGTGTGTGTGTGTTGGGGGGAGGTGTGCACCTCCCATCGTGCCCCATCCCCCATGCTGCGCACTCCCCATCGTGCTACATCCCCCATGCTGCGCACTTCCCATCGTGCTACATCCCCCATGCTGCGCACTCCCCATCGTGCTACATTCCCCATCGTGCTACATCCCCCATGCTGCGCACTCCCCATCGTGCTACATCCCCCATGCTGCGCACTCCCCATCGTGCTACATCCCCCATGCTGCGCACTCCCCATCGTGCTACATCCCCCATGCTGCGCACTCCCCATCGTGCTACATCCCCCATGCTGCGCACTCCCCATCGTGCTACATCCCCCATGCTGCGCACTCCCCATCGTGCTACATCCCCCATGCTGCGCACTCCCCATCGTGCTACATCCCCCATGCTGCGCACCCCCCATCGTGCTACATCCCCCATCGTGCTACATCCCCCATGCTGCGCACCCACCATCGTGCTCCATCTGCCATGCTGCGCACTCCCCATCGTGCTACATCCCCCATGCTGCGCACCTCCCCATCGTGCTACATCCCCCATGCTGCGCACTCCCCATCGTGCTACATCCCCCATGCTGCGCACTCCCCATCGTGCTACATCCCCCATGCTGCGCACTCCCCATCGTGCTACATCCCCCATGCTGCGCACTCCCCATCGTGCTACATCCCCCATGCTGCGCACTCCCCATCGTGCTACATTCCCCATGCTGCGCACTCCCCATCGTGCTACATTCCCCATGCTGCGCACTCCCCATCGTGCTACATCCCCCATGCTGCGCACTCCCCATCGTGCTACATCCCCCATGCTGCGCACTCCCCATCGTGCTACATCCCCCATGCTGCGCACCCCATCGTGCTACATCCCCCATGCTGCGCACCCCATCGTGCTACATCCCCCATGCTGCGCACCCCCCATCGTGCTACATCCCCCATGCTATAATAGTTCTCCTATTATACTGAGAGGAGTATAATAGGAGGACTGTAATAGGAGGAGTAGTCCTGGGGGGAGAGGAGTATAATGCCGGCTCCCTGCACATGTGTACCGGGAGCCGGTGTACGCTGGTAACTATGATACACATCGGGTAACTAAGGGACCTTAGTTACCCGATGTGTATAATGGTTACCAGCGTTCACGGGCTCCGTCAAGATCCCAGCATCGCAAGATTATGTCTGGCGCTGCTGGGATCGTGACGGAGCCGGTGTACACTGGTAACTATGATACACATCGGTAACCAAGGAACCTTAGTTACCCGATGTGTATAATGGTTACCAGCGTTCACGGGCTCCGTCAAGATCCCAGCATCGCAAGGTTATGTCTGGCGCTGCTGGGATCGTAACGGAGCCGGTGTACACTGGTAACTATGATACACATCGGTAACCAAGGAACCTTAGTTACCCGATGTGTATAATGGTTACCAGCGTTCACGGGCTCCGTCAAGATCCCAGCATCGCAAGGTTATGTCTGGCGCTGCTGGGATCGTGACGGAGCCGGTGTACACTGGTAACTATGATACACATCGGTAACCAAGGAACCTTAGTTACCCGATGTGTATAATGGTTACCAGCGTTCACGGGCTCCGTCAAGATCCCAGCATCGCAAGGTTATGTCTGGCGCTGCTGGGATCGTGACAGAGCCGGTGTAGAAGCAAGCGATATCCCAGGATGTTGTGAGTGTGTGGATGTGATGTGTGAGAGTGAGTGTGATCTGATGTGTGTGTGTGTACTCACCTGGGAGTCAGAGCTCCGTGTCAGTTGGGCCAGAGCGAGCGTGCATTGCGTGAGGGGGGGCGGGGCCTGCAGAGAGCTGGGGCGAGAGGCCAATCCGTGGGGGGGGCGGGGCCATGGCGAGCCCAGCGGCCAATCAGCTTTGTGTCACCGTAAGGACACAATTTTGGAGCATGACACAGACAGACAGACAAAATAAGGCAATTATATATATATAGATGTTTGTTTTTTCTTTTTGTCAGATGATGATGGCAATAACCAGTGGCCTGAAGCATTAAAGTTCTTGTTTGACTCTGTGAACTCTCAGGATGTGGGGCTTCGTGAATCTGCTTTGCATATTTTCTGGTATGTCATATTTCTCTTTAGGACAACTTTAAAGGGCACCTGTATTATCAGTGAGGTGTAAGTTTTGACTGTGCAAAATCATACTGTGTAAAAACATTTAAATAACCATTTTAGAATTTGCGGTCATTACGATAGTGAACGGTGCAGCTTTACTTTAATGCTATTCTCCTCAAATATAATTGGCTGAACCTTCATATGGCTTAGGCTATGTTCACACTAGAAAAATGATTTTTCTTAAGAAATTTCTTAAGAGTGCACCTGTGTTAAAAAACGCACCTGCGTTTTTGCCGCGTTTTCGGTGCGTTTTTGGTGCGTTTTCGGTCCGTTTTTGGTGCGTTTTTACCGCTGGTTGCTCCCTGCGTTATTGTGCCAATTATCTATGGCAAACAACGCAGTTAGCTGCAGAAAAGAAGTGACATGCTCATTCTTTTTCTTAAGAAAATCTACTGAAAGAATTTTCTTAAGAAAAAAACGCAGTGTGTGCACAGCTAATTTTTTTTGCCATAGGTTTTGCTGGGGAATGTCTACAGAAAGGTTACAAGAATTTCTCAAGAAATTTCTGCAGCAAAAACGGACCCAAAACGGACCCAAAACGCAGGTAAAAAACGCAGTGTGTGAACATAGCCTTACCATGTTAGGCCCCTTTCATACATCAGTTTTTTGCCATCAGTCACAATCCGTCAAATTTTGAAGAAAAAAAACTGATTCGGCGACTGATGCCGCTGGAACCACTTTTTTTTCATCGACTTGTATTCGCGACGGATGGCCTCACGTTTCATCCGTCCAACGGATCCGTCGAAAAATGTCCGTCAGTCGGACGGAGACAACGGCCACAGTAAAGTAAAAACGGACAGCGACAGATCCATCGCCATCCGTCGTTTGGTAGAATTGAAGCCTATTTGTGCAGGATCTGTCAAATGACGGAATCTGGAGACTGATTCCTTTTTTTAACTGTGCATGCTCCAAGTATTATTTAGCCCCCAGGTAGTCGGATCCATCGAAAAACAGATCCGTCGCATCAGTTTTTCCACAATCTGCGACCGATCCGTCGAGAAAACTGATTGTGACTGATGGCAAAAAAACTGATGTGTGAAAGGGGCCTTTAGTTGCAGGTTAGCGTCATGCTTTTGTACTGGTCTTTGTATAATATAGTTGAATGATTCAATCCTAGCTATATTTTCTTAGGAATTTTCCTGGCATTTTTGGAAATCAACAGCAACATTACCTAGAAGTCATCAAAAGAATGCTTGTACAGTGCATGCAAGACCAGAGCCACCCCGAGGTAATTACCTATATCTTCCTTTTATATCCAGATGTTTATTCAAGATGTCAGCCAAACTATAGCTGTTTAATATTACAAGAGCTATATCTTGTGAATATATGTAAATATTATATATATAATTTAGTATTACATAGTAAACAAACTTTTTCTTTTATAAATGGCACTATACAAGTATTTTACCTATTCTGTAAAGCGGTTTCTAGAAGGCTCTTTTTTTCCCGTCTTTATTTTTAGCTTTCTGCATTGTGTATTCGCTTTTCTGCCAATAAACTCATGAGGAAGCTATGAATATTTTGGAATAATATATGCTGCCCTTTCTCACTTGTAGATCAGGACACTGTCTTCTAGAGCTGCTGGTGCATTTGTTCTGGCCAATGAACACAATGTTCCATTACTGAAGCACTTTGCTGATTTATTACCTGGCATCCTGCAGGTGAGACCTCGCCTGAAGAATACTCTTTTATCCTTCTAATTGTAAGCTTTAAATAATTTGAATGTAATTTGCTTCTCATTCATTTTAGTCAGTAAACGAGTCCTGTTATCAGAATGATGACTCCGTCCTGAAGTCTTTGGTTGAAATAGCAGATACAGTTCCGAAATATTTGAGGCCTCACTTGGAAGCAACATTGCAGTTAAGCTTGAAGGTAGGTCCAAACCCTAAAAGCTTATTTATGTGATAAAGAATTGGTTAGTTTGCTATTATTTTTTTTTTTTTTTTTTTTAGTTATGTGCAGATACCAACTTGAGCAACATGCAAAGACAACTGGCACTTGAGGTTATTGTCACCCTTTCCGAGACCGCAGCAGCTATGTTAAGGAAACATACGAGTATTGTTGCCCAAGCTAGTAAGTAATCCCCTTTCTATCTGTTATTGAGTAGAATCTACTGGATTGTAGGTAGAAACATTCTTATTTTTTATGTCAGTACCACAGATGCTGGCAATGATGGTAGACTTGGAAGATGATGAAGACTGGTCTAACGCTGATGAATTGGAAGATGATGATTTTGACAGGTATTCTTATATGCTTATTGCATAGGCAGCTTTAAAATGGTAACTATTAAAATTGATTGTGCATACTTTATAATCATTTTGAGATGAAGCTTGTTTTTTCATTAAAGGAAATGTTTCAGCAGGTTTCTGACAGAAACATAATGTAGGCAAGGAGGTTCTGAATCCAATGGTCTATCATATAGATTACTGGGTGCAGCCGTTCTGCCACAATCAAAGAATTGAGTTTTAAGCATGTAGCTGATCCCAGGGAGCTTTCCTGGCTACACTAGGCTCTCAGTAGAGATTTTATATTGACTGGGAGCTGACTACTCTGCATGTGAGTTTCTAGTCTAGTAATTATCACTGGGTAATAAAGCCATTAGATTATGTAAACAACTGCACACATGCTGATAAGAGATGCATAGTTGATTTTTAACTTTTAGGCCATGTGTCCACGGGAGAATGTAGCTGCGCATTTTTCTGCATCAAAATCTGCAGCTTTCCCGCAAAATCCGCACCTTTTCAAAGGTGCGGATTTGGTGCGGATTTTTTTTTTTCCCCAATTTTAAAGCCAAAATCCGGATGAAAATCCGCAACAATAATTGACATGTTGCAGATTTTTCCGGATCAAAATCCGCACGAAATCCGCTGCGGAAAAATCCGCAGCATGGGCACAGCATTTCCAAAATGCCATAGAAATGGCTGGGAAGTGCCTGAGCTGCAGATTTTCGGGAAATCCGCGGCTTTTCCGCGAGAAATCCGCGGCAAAATCCGCGCATTTTCCGCAGCATGGGCACATAGCCTAACAGCATGATTTCTTTAGCTTACATAGCAAAAACCTGACAGATTGCCTTAATATAAAATTAAACGATCTTTGGGTTTTCTACCGTTTCCTTGCATTGAACCCTACCTTGCAAATTGCAAAGCACCTCTATTTTAAGACTAACAAAAGAAAAATGCTGTGTCCTATTATTATTGTTATTATTATTATTGTTATTATTATTATTGTTATTATTATTATTATTGTTATTAATTTATTAATATAACGACTTCAATTCCATGGCGCTTTACATGTGAAAGGGGTATACATAATAGGGACAAGTACAATATTCATAAACAATACAAGACAGACTGGTACAGGAAGATAGAGGTCCCTGCCTGCGAAGGCTCACAGTCTACAAGGGATAGGTGAGCATACAGTAGGTTAGGGTAGAGCTGATTGTGCGGCGCTGTATCAGACTGAGGGTCATGGTAGGTTGTAGGCTTGTCGGAAGAGGTGGGTCTTCAGGTTCCTTTTGAAGCTTCTCAAGGTAGGCGAGAGTCTGATGTGTTGAGGCAGAGCATTCCAGAGTATGGGGGAGGCACGGGAGAAATCTTGGATGCGATGATGGGAAGAGGAGATGAGAGGGGAGTAGAGAAGGAGATCTTGTGAGGATTGAAGGTTATGTGCAGGTAAGTACCGGGAGACTAGGTCAGAGATGTAGGGAGGAGACAGGTTGTGGATGGCTTTGTAGGTCATGGTTAGAGTTTTGAACTGGAGTCGTTGGGCAATGGGAAGCCAGTGAAGGGATTGGCAGAGAGGAGAGGTCGGGGAGTAGCGGGGGGACAGGTGGATTAGTCGGGCAGCATAGTTTAGAATAGATTGTAGGGGTGCGAGACTGTTAGAAGGGAGGCCACAGAGCAGGAGGTTGCAATAATCCAGGCAGGAGATAATAACGGCATGTACTAGGGTTTTTGCAGCTTCTTGGGAAAGGAATGCACGGATCCGGGAAATATTTTTGAGTTGGAGGCGGCAGGAGGTGAAGAGGGCTTGGATGTGTGGCTTGAAAGAGAGTTCAGAGTCTAGGATTACTCCCAGGCAGCGAGCACGTGGCACTGGGGAAAGTGAGCAGCCTTTGACATTGATGGATATGTAAGGTGGGGGGTTGAGTGAGGAGGGGGAGGAAGGACAATGAATTCTGTTTTGTCCATGTTCAATTTTAAGAATCGAGGAGAGAAAAAGGATTAAATTGCAGACACATTGTGGGATTCTGGTTAGTAGGGAGGTAATGTCAGGTCCAGAGAGGTAAACCTAAACCTAGCCATCTCAGACTTCATAACATTTGATGGAAAAAAGTAGTTCTGTATATAGAGCTTTTTTTATTTTCTTTCAACCATCAAAATGGTGCACATTTGATGGATCCCATTGTAAGTAAATGGGGTCTGGTGGCATCAGCTACACAGAAACCACTGTGGAATTATGGCCTTAGACCAATTTCAATCAGCAGTGGATGTGAACTCATTCTTTTCTACTAGTTTTCTCTGTAGGTTTCATTCCTAGTATTTGCTTACAAATAAAGCTCTGATTCAAACGTGAAAATCTCACTGGGCCTCATTCAGATGTCAAAAATGGTCGAAGTTTCCATAGTGTCTTTGATCAGTGTGTTGGATTGTTCATTGACATTTTTTACAATCAGTTTGGTCAGAGTTTCATCAGTTGCAAAAAAAAAGTCTTCTATCAAGAAGCATTCCTTTAAAAACGGACAGCATATGGTAGGGATCTACTGTAGGTGATGTCCAAAATTTTTTTTTTTCCCTCACTACAGACCTTTAGGCTATGTGCCCACGAGGAAAGTGTCCTGCGGATATATCCGCAGGACATTCCGCAGGAGCTCCCAGAAAACCGCAGCACAACTTTGTCTGTTTACATGCTGCGGTTTTATTGCGGAATGTCCTGCGGATATGCTGCGGTTGTTCTGCATTGAGGATACAGTACCATGGCTTCGGCACTGCATCCTCAATGCAGAACAAGTGCTGGAGTGATTGGTGAGTTCATACATGCCTCCATCACGCAGCACTTCACTTTCCGTCCGTGTCTGTCTGCACATTGCAGGAAAAGGTGAGCGGGCCTGAACTAGCTCCGGATGTCACATGACCGGAGCTCATGCAGGCCCCGCTCACCTTATGCTGCCCGCACCTGGCTCCACCGCGCTCCTCTGCACTAGAGGAAGTGACTCCAGTGTCTGCTATCAAGGCAGGTAAGTATGGGACCCTGCGGAGAAATCCGCAGGAATAATTCACATGCTGCAGATTTTTCCGCAGGGAAATCCGCATTTTCTCTGACGCCTCATTGGGGGGACACAGGACCATGGGTGTTATGCTGCCTATCCATAGGAGGACACTAAGTAGATGCAAAAGACATTAGCTCCTCGTCTGCAGTAAACACCCCCTGGCCGGGCCAGGCAACCTCAGTTTCTTTGTCGCTCCATTGGGAGACCCAGACAATTGGGTGTATAGCTTCTGCCTCCGGAGGCCACACAAAGTATTACACTTTAAAAAGTGTAACCCCTCCCCTCTGCCTATACACCCTCCCGTGCATCACGGGCTCCTCAGTTTTTATGCTTTGTGTTGAAGGAGGCACACATTCACTCAAGCTCCACATTTTAGTCAGCAGCAGCTGCTGATTATATCGGATGGAAGAAAAGAGGGCCCCAGGGCCCCTGGCATGCTCCCTTCTCACCCCACTAAGTCGGCGGTGCTGTTAAGGTTGAGGTACCCATTGCTGGTACAAAGGCTGCAGCCACATGCCGTTTTCCTTCCCCATCCCTTAGAGGCTCTGGGAGAAGTGGGATCCTAACCGGTCATCCAGGCACTGGGACCGGGCTCCCTCCGCAGCCCCTGTGGGATTCTGACGGACAGGAGACTGAGTATCATCAGGGACAGGCCCTGCATCATAAAGGTACTCTGTGTCCCCTTGGGGACGGTGCATGGAGCACTTGGTCTCAGACGCTGCAGCGGCTGCTGTTTTCGTGTGACGATCGGGACTACCGCGCCGACCGCGCCTGCTTGCCGGCCGCGGTATTAAATTTAGTCCCCGGCTTTTGCGGCCTAGTGCATTAAACTCCCGCCCCCGGGCCTGCCAGTCAGGGGTAAGGGCGGGACGGTCGGCCTGACGCCGACTGTGAGGGCTGGAGCATACTTTAGTGTCCTCCTCCCCCCTCACTCATCACTCTGGGGCACCAGATTCCCGCACTTTATTGATCACGCCCACGGCTCTCTCCTCCCCTTAGAACGCCGGCAGCCATGTTTTAAGCACATTCTGCCGGTGGAGGACTTCTGGCTGCAGCTCTGGGAGACCCAAGGCAGGGGATTTGGTGAACACACACCGCTCTGGGCGGTCGGTAAGCCACACCGGTCACACGGTGCTGGTCCCCATAGGGTGCCGAACTGTGTATATGTGTGTGTGTATGTATATGTGTATATATATATATATATATATATATATATATATATTATATTATATTATATTATATTATATTATTATACATTTTCTAGGTTCGGCCGCAGTGTTTAGCCTTTGGCTATATACCCTCAGTGATTACTCTCCTAGGAGAGAACAGCATGTCGGTCACAAGGAGCAAGGGTGCCAAGACACAGGGTTATTTTGCAACCTGTACCTCTTGTGCGGCTATGCTACCTGCAGGTTCCACCTACCCTCACTGTGAGCAATGCTCGGGCCCTGTGGCACTCCCTCAGCCGGAGCCTCGGGCACTGGTGGGACCCTCGGCCCAGGTAGAACCGCCGGCCTCCCCTGTCCAGGCGGCAGGGACAGAGTTTGCAGTTTTAGCTGAGAAACTCTCTGAGTCACTTTCACAATCCATGGCTCAGTCTATGGACAAATGGTCTGCTAAGATACTAGAAGCCTTACAGTCCAGACCGGCCCTTACACAGGCCCCGGGCACTGCGGGGTCATCGTCCCCAGGCCCCTCTCGGTCTGCGCCGTTGCATGCTCCTGGGGTGGCCCCTAGGTATCACGTGGAGGACTCCGGCACGGACCGCAGTCCCAGACCGGCTCAGCAGGCTCGCTGGGAATCTTCCCCGACTTCATCACGCTGTTCGGGGTCTCAGCTTGAGGACTCTCTGGAGGATGAGGCAGAGGTCGCAGCCCAGGGCTCTGACCCTGACGTTGCTCTCAATCTTGATACACCTGAAGGGGACGCCATAGTAAATGACCTTATAGCGTCAATCAACCAGGTGCTAGATCTATCTCCCCCGCCTCTACCTGTGGAGGAGTCGGCTTCACAGCAGGAGAAACACCAGTTTAGGTTTCCCAAACGTACAAACTTCAGAGATGCTGTCCAGAAGCACAGAGCTTTTCCGGACAAGCGCTTTTCTAAGCGCCTTAATGACACGTTACCCCTTCCCCTCTGACGTAGTCAAGGGTTGGGCTCAATGTCCCAAGGTGGATCCTCCAGTCTCTAGACTGGCGGCTAGATCCGTAGTAGCAGTGGCTGACGGTTCATCGCTCAAGGATGCCACTGACAGGCAGGCAGAGCTCCTAATGAAATCCATCTTTAAAGCCACAGGCGCCTCTTTCGCCCCGGCCTTTGCAGCCGTGTGGGCACTCCAAGCTATCTCAGCTTGTCTGTCTGAGATTAAAGCGGTCACACGTACCTCTGCTCCGCAAGTAGCGTCTTTGACTTCTCAGGCGTCGGCTTTTTCGTCCTACGCCATGAACGCCGTCCTGGACTCTGCTAGCCGTACAGCGGTAGCATCCGCCAATTCGGTGGCAGTCCGCAGGGCCATGTGGCTGCGCGAATGGAAGGCAGACTCTGCTTCCAAGAAGTTCTTGACCGGTTTGCCTTTTTCTGGCGACCGATTGTTTGGCGAGCAATTGGATGAAATTATTAAGCAATCTAAGGGAAAGGACTCGTCCTTACCCCAATCCAAGCCAAAAAGACCTCAGCAACGGAAAATTCAGGCGAGGTTTCGGTCCTTTCGGCCCTCAGCCAGATCCCAATCATCCTCGTCCAACAGGCCACAGAAGAGCCAGAGGAACTCTTCTGCATGGCGGTCTAAGTCATCGTCTCCAAGGCGGCCTCCTCATGACTTTCGGCCTCCACAAACCGCATCCTCGGTCGGTGGCAGGCTCTCCCGCTTTGGCGACGCCTGGTGGCCACATGTCCAAGACCGATGGGTGAGAGACATTCTGTCTCACGGTTACAGGATAGAGTTCTGCTCTCGTCCTCCGACTCGTTTCTTCAGAACATCTCCGCCCCCCGAGCGAGCCGATGCACTTGCTCAGGCGGTGGACACTCTGAAGACAGAAGGAGTTGTGATCCCCGTTCCCCTTCAGGAACGGGGTCGCGGTTTTTACTCCAACCTGTTCGTAGTGCCAAAAAAGGACGGATCATTCCGTCCCGTTTTGGACCTCAACTTGCTCAACAGACATGTGAGAACCAGACGTTCTCGCATGGAATCCCTCCGCTCTGTCATCGCCTCGATGTCACAAGGAGACTTCCTAGCATCAATCGACATCAGGGATGCCTATCTCCATGTGCCGATCGCACAAGAGCATCAACGCTTCCTGCGTTTCGCCATTGGGGACGAACACCTTCAGTTTGTGGCACTGCCTTTCGGCCTGGCGACAGCCCCACGGGTCTTCACCAAGGTCATGGCATCCGTTGTGGCAGTCCTGCACTCTCAGGGCCACTCGGTGATCCCTTACTTAGACGATCTCCTGGTCAAGGCACCCTCCCGGGTGGCATGTCAACACAGCCTGGCCGTTGCTCTGGAGACTCTCCAGAGGTTCGGGTGGATCATCAATTTCCCAAAGTCAAAATTGACTCCGGCCCAATCACTGACTTACCTCGGGATGGAGTTTCATACTCTCTCAGCGATAGTCAAGCTTCCGCTGGACAAACAGCGTTCGCTGCAGGCTGGGGTGCACTCTCTCCTTCGGGCCCAGTCACACCCCTTGAGGCGCCTCATGCACTTCCTGGGGAAGATGGTGGCAGCGATGGAAGCAGTCCCCTTTGCGCAGTTTCATCTGCGTCCACTCCAATGGGACATTCTCCGCAAATGGGACAGGAGATCGACGTCCCTAGACAGGAACGTCTCCCTTTCTCTGGCAGCCAAAACCTCTCTTCAGTGGTGGCTTCTTCCCACTTCTCTGTCGAAGGGAAAATCCTTCCTGCCCCCATCCTGGGCTGTGGTCACGACGGACGCGAGTCTGTCAGGGTGGGGAGCGGTTTTTCTCCACCACAGGGCTCAGGGAACCTGGACTCCGACAGAGTCCTCCCTTCAGATCAATGTTCTGGAGATAAGGGCAGTGTACCTAGCCCTAAAGGCATTCAATCGGTGGCTGGAGGGCAGGCAGATCCGCATACAGTCGGACAACGCCACGGCGGTCGCGTACATCAACCACTAGGGCGGCACGCGCAGCCGTCAAGCCTTCCAAGAAGTTCGGCGGATTCTGCTGTGGGCGGAGGCAACAGCCTCCACCATCTCCGCAGTTCACATCCCGGGCGTAGAAAACTGGGAAGCAGACTTTCTCAGTCACCAGGGCATGGACGCAGGGGAATGGTCTCTTCACCCGGACGTGTTTCAAGAGATCTGTTGCCGCTGGGGGACGCCGGACGTCGACCTCATGGCGTCTCGGCACAACAACAAAGTCCCGGCATTCATGGCACGGTCTCAAGATCACAGAGCTCTGGCGGCAGACGCATTAGTTCAGGATTGGTCGCAGTTTCGACTGCCTTATGTATTTCCTCCTCTGGCAATGCTGCCCAGAGTGTTACGCAAGATCAAGTCCGACTGCCGCCGCGCCATCCTCGTCGCTCCAGACTGGCCGAGGAGGTCGTGGTACCCGGATCTGTGGCACCTCACGGTGGGTCAACCGTGGGCACTCCCAGACCGACCAGACTTGCTGTCTCAAGGGCCTTTTTTCCATCTGAATTCTGCGACCCTCAACCTGACTGTGTGGCCATTGAGTCCTGGCTACTAGCGTCCTCAGGCTTATCTCAAGATGTCATTGCCACTATGAGACAGGCCAGGAAACCAACGTCCGCCAAGATCTATCATAGGACTTGGAGGATCTTCTTATCCTGGTGCTCTGATCAGGGTTTTACCCCCTGGCCGTTTGCCTTACCCACTTTTCTTTCTTTCCTTCAATCCGGAATGGACAAGGGGTTGTCTCTCGGCTCTCTCAAGGGACAAGTATCGGCGCTATCCGTATTTTTTCAAAAGCGTCTAGCCAGGCTTCCGCAAGTCCGCACGTTCCTGCAGGGAGTTTGCCACATAGTCCCACCTTACAAGAGGCCGCTGGAACCATGGGATCTTAACATTTGTTAGATCTAGTGAGAGCACTCCGGCTCTACATTTCTCGCACGGCGCCCCTGCGCCGTTCTGATGCGCTCTTTGTCCTTGTCGCTGGCCAGCGTAAGGGGTCGCAGGCTTCCAAGTCAACCTTGGCTCGGTGGATCAAGGAACCGATTCTTGAAGCCTACCGTTCTTCTGGGCTTCCGATTCCTGCAGGGCTGAAAGCCCATTCTACCAGAGCCGTGGGTGCATCCTGGGCATTGCGGCACCAGGCTTCGGCTCAGCAGGTGTGTCAGGCGGCTACCTTGTCGAGTCTGCACACTTTCACGAAACACTATCAGGTGCATACCTATGCTTCGGCAGATGCCAGCCTAGGTAGGCGAGTCCTTCAGGCGGCGGTTGCCCACCTGTAAGAGGGAGCCGTTGTCGGCTCTTTTTATTGGGGTATTCCTTTACCCACCCAGGGACTGCTTTTGGACGTCCCAATTGTCTGGGTCTCCCAATGGAGCGACAAAGAAGAAGGGAATTTTGTTTACTTATCGTAAATTCCTTTTCTTCTAGCTCCTATTGGGAGACCCAGCACCCGCCCCTATTCCCTTCGGGCTGTTGTTCTTTGTGTACACATGTTGTTCATGTTGAATTGTTCTTTTGGTTCATGGTTTCAGTTCTCCGAACATCCTTCGGATTGAATTTACCTTAGACCAATTTATAAGTTTCCTCCTTCCTGCTTTTGCACCAAAACTGAGGAGCCCGTGATGCACGGGAGGGTGTATAGGCAGAGGGGAGGGGTTACACTTTTTAAAGTGTAATACTTTGTGTGGCCTCCGGAGGCAGAAGCTATACACCCAATTGTCTGGGTCTCCCAATAGGAGCTAGAAGAAAAGGAATTTACGGTAAGTAAACAAAATTCCCTTCTTTAGCTTAGTGTCTGTAGGAGGCACATCCTTTCAAGGTTTTGTTATTTTTTGAGGGCGACGGTTTCCCCTAGGGACCGATCTCCCAATACCATCAACGGGCGGGAACGCGGAGTGTCGCCTCCACGTACCCCCTCCTGCGACGCTGGATCCTGGGCTGCCTTTTATAGGACGACGGGTCCCACAAAGACCGATTTTCCAGAGCTCAGGGCAGAGGCACAATTCCTCAGCTCCTCTTTGCAGGCTTTGAGTTGATACATTGCACTGTGTGGCCGCACACAGCAAGCTGACTCTGCTATTCCACTGCCTGGACTGAGGCAGTGTTAAGGTGAGATCTCCCCTGACTGGTTTCCCAGACAAAGGGAGAAAGACGGTGCAGGGAAGGCTCCCAGGACTGCTGAATTTACAGTCTTTATTGCCACCATAGCTGTGTGCTGGCTGGAAGAGGGGAAAGTCCCTTGCTGATTGCAGGGAATCCTGCAGAGATAATCTACCGGTGGCGGGGGGAGGGCTCCCAGGGCTCATGAACTCAGTGTTTATTCCCTCTAGCTGCGTGCTGGCTGGAGGAGGGGGAGTCTCTTGCTGATTATAGGGAATCCTGCAGAGATAATCTACCGGTGGCGAGCTGTGTGCTGACTGGAGGGAGGGGGAGAAAAACTGTCACAGAAGCTCCCTTCTCGCGGTTTTTTTACTACCGACAGCAGGGGGGCACACTGACTTCTTCTTGGCGCTCTTTTAGCGCTAAGCCCCGCCCCCCAGGAAAGCGCGCGAAGTTCTCCACAGAGCGGGCTTATTCCTTCCTGAGGACGCAGGGCCATCGGCTGATTCTGGTGAGGTACACAGAAGCAAATACAATCCTTGCTTCCCACTGCTTCACTTGTAGCTCTGCATATCATTGCTCCCCCTCCTGGCATACTCCTATTAGGAACATGCAGAATTCTAAGGGTACTAAGAGTGCTAAGGCTCACATAGTCTATTATTCAGCCTGCACTGCCTGCCACGCTGAGCTACCACGTAAACACACCTCTTCTCTGTGAGTCCTGTGCCCCTATAGCCCCCCAAGACCCCCCCACCACCGCCGCAACAGTCAGCCCAGAGCCTAGGGCTCCCAGCCCACCGGAATGGGCACAGTTTTCTGTCCCAATCCATGGAAAAACTGTCACAGAACCTGGTGCTGGCTATGCAATGTCGTCCTCCACACCCTTCTGGGCCCCTGGACGGAACGCAGCCCGAGGATACCCCTATGGAGGGGCCTTCTGAGGTAATCCGGGCCCATGCTTCACCGGTTGCAGGGATCAGAAAAAGAGCACACGGCCGGGTGTCTCCAGCACTCTCTCATTGCCCCCATGGCTCTCCCTCGGGAGCACACTGGGCAGGCTCTCCCACACGCTCCACGGCTTCTGAAGAGCCGGAGGAGGGGGAGAATGCTGTTTGTACCAGGATGATTCCTTGATTTCACCCTCCCCAGATGATCAAGCTGCAATAGACTCCCTTATAGCAGCAATCAACCAAACTCTGCATGTGGAGGATCCCCCATCCACTACCACTGACCATGCGGTCTCCTTTAAGAGGGCAAGGAAACCCCAAAAGGTTTTCGCTCATCACCCAGAGTTTCAGGATATCCTCACAAAGCAAAGGGAGAAGTCTGACAGGCGCTTCGGTAACCGTAACCTCATGGAGTCCCGGTACCCTTTTGCCTCACCTGCCCCTAAGGGCTGGACCGATCCGCCCTCGGTCGACCCCCCCCCCCCCCCCGGTCTCCCGCCTTGCCACAAAGACGCTCCTGTCTTTACCCGATGGTTCCTCCATTAAGGACCCGACAGACAGACAGGTAGAGCACCTCGCCCGCTCTGCCTTTGAGGCTGCGAGTTCCTCCCTCTCGCCCTCCTTTGCCTCTGTGTGGGTAGCAAAGGCGATCTCGGTCTGGGCAGAATCCCTTAACACTTCGCTTGAGGAATCCCAGTTCCCTCATACCTTCACAGAGGTAACAGCTCAAATTGCCGCTGCTGCGGAGTACCTCATGCAGGCCTCCATTGACGCTGCTACCTGCGCAGCTTTTGCCACCTCAAATACCATAGCCATCCGTAGAGCTCTCTGGCTCCGACAATGGCGAGTGGACTCTGCCTCCAAGAAGTCTCTCACGGGCCTTCCCTTTTTTCCAGACCGATTTGTTTGGCGAACGTCTGGACAAGCTCATTTCTGATGCCACGGGAGGAAAGAGTACCTCCCTCCCCCAGCTGAAGTTCAGGACGACCTTCACCAGACGTCCACAGTCCTCGTTCCGCTCCTTTCGGAACTCATTTGGTTGGTCGACATCCCGCTCTGTCCCCGCCACTAGCCGCGGACTACGCAGGGACCGACCACCTCAGCTCTCCCCGAAACCCACTTCGTCATGTCAGCCTAGACCGAAACAGTCCAGGAATAGGGAGACTCGTCCACGACGTTTTCCCCCCTCATGACTCCTTCGGCACCCCGGAAGAGACACTCGTTGTAGGAGGTCGACTGTGGCTCTTTCAACACATCTGGGCTGCCGCCTCAGATGACAAATGGGTGAGAGACCTTGTGTCTTCCGGTTACCACGTAGAATTTCGGACCCGACCCCCGAGTCAGTTTTTTTTCTCTCAAACCCCCCAAAGACTCAAACGACGCGAGGCTTTTTTCTTTATTGTTCCTATGGGAGACCCAGACAATGGGTGTATAGCTTCTGCCTCCGGAGGACACACAAAGTACTACACTAAAAAGTGTAGCTCCTCCCTCTGAGCTTATACACCCCCTTGAGAACCAGATCTAGCCAGTTCATCGCTTTGTGTTCAGGAGGCATACATCCACACATGCATTCTCATCTGATTTTTGATTTTTGGAAAGAGTTTGAAGAAAAGCGGGTCCACGTCTGGACCCCCGGCATGTCCCTTCTCACCCCACTGTGTCCGCAGTGCTGTTAAGGTTGATTCCAAGGCTGGAGCCTTACATGCCGTGCTCCTTCACCATCCCTCCTGGGCTCTGGCTTGAAGTGGGAGCCAGCACGGTTCTCCATGCTTTGCAGGAGACCGGTCTCCATCCGCAGCCCTTCAGGATCCTGCTGGACCGGAGCACTCATCCCCAGGGACTTGGAACCCTGCGTCTCAGCAAGCTAAGTACCTGAGACGTTTATATATTGGGGGTCCCTGTACTTTATTGTTGTGGGAGAGTGTGCTTAATGTGTTTTATGACATTTCCGGCGGGTTCTCTGGCTGTCGCCTGAGAACCGCGCCGATGGTGCCTGCGCGCCGGCCGCACCGCTCAAATTTAGGCCCCGGCTTCGCCGGAGGCCTAGTTTCGGTTTCACTGCCCTCGCATGTCATTCATGCAGAGGGACAGCGCGGCTCCGCCCAGCGGCCGTTCTGCACAGGGGAGGGACACTCCTCACTGAGTACATGTCTCCTCCCCTGTAAATCTCTATGGCCCTCCAGATCCCGCTACCAGAGTAAGTCCCGCCCCCTCTCTTCGCTCCGGCGGCCATTTTCTCAGCGTTTTCCCTGCGATCAGCACTGGTCTGCAGCATCCCTGCTGAGGTGCTTGGGGGTCCGGGCTTCGGGATCTGGAGGGCACACAACACCGCTCCAGCGGTCTGGTAAGCCACAACCTCTGGTTGTGGACCTCTGTATATACTCTCTGGGGGTCGTTCTGGACAGAGCCCCCACTCCAGTAGCATGTCTCACACGAGGAGCAAGGCTCCAAAGCTGTATTCAGTATGCGCTGCATGTAAGCTCCTACTGCCTGAACCGAGCACCTATCCACATTGTGATGCCTGCTCTAACCTGACGATGCCTCAGCCTGGAATCGCACCCCCAGTGGTCTCTCAGGCTGCTCCGGCTCCTGTGGCTGAACCCCCGGCTTGGGTAGAATCCTTTTCTAGGTCTATCTCCCAGTCTTTTGCTGACTCCATGGGACTTTTGTCCAGGACTTTGCTGAACATGCATCAGCCCCCTTCACAGGGTGCCTCTGCTGCTAGGGCTCTCTCAGGACCGGAGCTCACAGAGGATTCATCATCTGGTCCCAGACCCCATCCTTCTAAGAGGAGACGCAGGGCTCCCTCTCCTTCCTTGTCCCGCGGCTCTGTTTCAGAAGCTGACTCGCAGGACGAGGAGGATGCCTTTACAGGGGGCTCGGAGGCTAACTCCATGTGCCCCATTGATCTGTCCGAAAGTGACTCAGATGTTAGTGATTTGCTAATCTAATTTGATTGCGTCCATTAATTCTGTACTGGATCTCAATCCGCCAGTATCAGAGGAACAGCCCTCTCTGGCAGAAAAGCACCAGTTTCCCTCGCCTAAGAGGACAAAGAGTGTTCTTTAACCACTCCAGTTTTCAGGCTGCTGTGACCAAGCCTAGGGCCTGTCCTGACAAACGCTTCCCAAAGCGTGGTTCTGATGACCGTTTTCCCTTTCCACCTGAGGTGGTCAAGGAGTGGGCTCATTCACCAAAGGTAGACCCTCCGGTGTCTAGACTCTCAGCCCAGACCGTTGTATCAGTGGCTGATGGCACCTCTCTTAAAGATTCCACTGACCACCAGGTTGACCTTCTGGCCAAATCTGTATATGAGGCGGCAGGGGCCTCGTTCTCCCCGACTTTTGCAGCAGTGTGGGCTCTCAAAGCCATCTCTGCTTCTCTGGAGGGGATGCATTCCCTCGCCAGGGAATCTATGCCCGAAATGGTTACCTTAACTTCCCAAGCTTCAGCTTTTTCATCCTATGCCATGTCTGCCATGCTGGAGGCTTCTCACCGCACTGCGGTGGCTTCGGCTAATTCCCTCGCTATCCGCAGGATCTTGTGGCTTCGAGAGTGGAAGGCAGATGCTTCTTCAAAGTAGTACCTTCCTGGACTCCCTTTTGCTGGGTCCCGAGTGTTCGGTGAACAGCTGGATGAAATTAAGGAAGCTACTGGCGGGAAGAGTACTTCCATGCCACAAACCAAAACCAGGAAACCTGTCCAGGGTAGGAATCAGTCGAGGTTTCGTTCCTTTCATTCCTCCAACTGGTCGTCCTCTAAGCCCTCGGCCTCGTCCACTAACTCAGCCAAGGACCAAAAATCCAACTGGCGCACAAAAGCGCGTCCACAGAAGACCGCAGGAGCTGCTGCCACTAAGGCAGCCTCCTCTTGACTATCTGTCCGCGCCAGCAACGTCCTTAGTCGGTGGCAGGCTCTCCCACTTTGGCGACGTGTGGTTTCAACACGTCTCCGATCAGTGGGTGCGGGATATCATCTCCCACGGCTACAGGATAGAATTCTCTTCCAGCCCGCCAAACAGATTTTTTCTGTCAACTCCCCCCCTGCTCCAAGGCCTCCGCCTTCTCTCAGGCCGTGGCATCCTTGCAGGCCAACGGAGTAATTGTACCGGTTCCCGCCCGGGAATGGTTCAGAGGTTTCTACTCAAATCTCTTCCTAGTCCCCAAAAAGGACGGTTCCTTCCGGCCCATCCTGGATCTCAAGCTTCTCAACAAGCATGTTCAGGTGCGGCATTTTCGCATGGAGTCTCTGCGGTCAGTCATTGCCTCAATGACCCAAGGGGATTTCCTGGCATCCATCGACATCAGAGATGCCTATCTGCATGTGCCAATTGCAGTTTCACACCAGCGTTGGCTACGTTTTGCAATCGGAGAGGAACATTTCCAATTCGTGGCTCTCCCCTTCGGGTTAGCCACGGCCCCTCGGGTATTCACCAAGGTCATGGCAGCAGTGGTTGCGGTTCTGCACCTCCAGGGGTTGGCAGTTACTCCTTACCTGGACGACCTTCTAGTCAAGGCTTCATCCAGCGCAGACTGTCAGCGGAGTGTCTCGCTCACTCTCGCCACTCTAGCCCAATTCGGGTGGCTTGTCAATCTGCCCAAAACCACTCTGACTCTGACCCAGAGGCTCACGTACCTAGGGATGCAGTTCGAGACTCTGCCGGCACTTGTGAAGCTGCCCTTAGTCAAGCAGCAGTCCCTCCATCTGGCGGTGCGCTCTCTGCTGAGGCCCCGCCGTTATTCCATCAGGCACCTGATGCAGGTGCTGGGTTAGATGGTGGCGTCAATGGAGGCTGTTCCCTTTGCCCAGTTCCATCTGCGTCCTCTGCAGCTGGACATTCTCCGCTGTTGGGACAAGCGGCCTTCCTCCTTGCACAGGTTAGTGGCTCTGTCGCCACAGACCAGGAGCTCTCTTCAGTGGTGGCTTCGGCCCCTCTCTCTGTCTCAGGGGGCGCTCCTTCCTGGCCCCGTCCTGGGTGATCCTCACCACGGATGCCAGTCTATCCGGCTGGGGAACGGTATGTCTCCACCACCGAGCGCAGGGCACTTGGACTCCGTCCGAGTCAGCCCTCTCGATCAATGTGCTGGAAACCAGAGCCGTGCTTCTGGCTCTCCTAGCTTTTCACCACCTATTGGCGGGCAAGCACATCCGAGTCCAGTCAGACAACACGACAGCGGTTGCCTACATCAATCACCAAGGCGGGACACGCAACCGCCTGGCAATGTTGGAGGTACAACGCATCCTTCAATGGGCGGAGGACTCCAAGTCCACCATATCCGCAGTCCACATCCCAGGCGTGGAAAACTGGGAGGCAGATTATCTCAGCCGTCAAACCGTGGACAGTGGCGAGTGGTCCCTGCATCCGGCAGTGTTTGTCACTCTGCCGCAGGTGGGGCACTCCGGACGTGGACCTAATGGCATCCCGTCACAACAACAAGGTTCCGGTTTACGTGGCTCGCTCCCACGATCCTCAGGCATTCGCCGCGGACGGTCTGGTTCAGGACTGGTCCCAGTTTCGTCTGTCCTACGTGTTTCCCCCTCTAGCTCTCTTGCCCAGAGTTCTGCGCAAGGTCAGAATGGAGGGCCGTCGAGTCATCCTCATTGCTCCGGACTGGCCCAGGCGAGCTTGGTACCCAGACCTGCTCCATCTGTCCGTAGAGGTGCCGTGGCATCTTCCGGACCGTCCAGACCTTCTCTCACAAGGTCCGTTTTTCCGCCAGAATTCTGCGGCTCTCAGATTGACGGCGTGGCTCTTGAGTCCTGGATCTTGACGGCTTCTGGTATCCCCCCTGAGGTCATCTCCACTATGACTCATGCCCGTAAGTCTTCCTCTGCCAAGATCTATCACAGGACTTGGAAAATTTTCCTGTCCTGGTGTTGCTCTTCCGGCCATCCTCCTTGGCCTTTTTCCTTGCCGACCCTTCTGTCCTTTCTACAGTCCGGTCTGCAGCTGGGTCTGTCCCTCAACTCTCTCAAGGGACAAGTCTCTGCTCTGTCAGTGCTGTTCCAGCGGCGTATCGCCCGGCTGGCTCAGGTCCGCACCTTCTTGCAGGGCGCGTCTCACATCATTCCGCCTTACCGGCGGCCCTTGGATCCCTGGGACCTCAATTTGGTTCTCACGGTTTTGCAGAAACCCCCCTTTGAGCCTCTTAGGGAGGTTTCTTTGTTTCGTCTTTCACAGAAAGTGGTCTTTCTAGTGGCCATAACTTCCCTCAGGAGAGTCTCTGATTTGGCTGCGCTCTCTTCGGAGTCACCTTTTTTGTTTTTTTTCATCAAGACAAGGTGGTTCTCCGTCCGACTCCGGACTTTCTTCCTAAGGTGGTCTCTCCTTTCCACCTTAACCAGGACATTACCCTACCTTCCTTTTGTCCGGCTCCTGTTCACCGCTTTGAAAAAGCGTTGCCTCTCTGCTTCTAGGCCGACCTTAGCCCGTTGGATTAGGTCGACCATTTCGGATGCCTACTAGTGTTCTCAGGTGCCTCCCCCGCCGGGGATCAAGGCACATTCGACCAGAGCTGTCGGTGCCTCTTGGGCTTTCAGGCACCAGGCTACGGCTCAGCAAGTCTGTCAGGCTGCCACTTGGACTAGCCTGCATACCTTTTCAAAGCACTACCAAGTGCATGCTCATGCTTCGGCAGATGCGAGCTTGGGCAGACGCATCCTTCAGGCGGCTGTCGCCCATTTGTGAAGTTAGGCTCCGCCTACTTCTTAGTTTTTCTGTTTATTCCCACCCATGGACTGCTTTGAGACGTCCCATTGTCTGGGTCTCCCATAGGAACGATAAAGAAAGAGAATTTTGTTTACTTACCGTAAATTCTTTTTCTTATAGTTCCGTATTGGGAGACCCAGCACCCTCCCTGTTGCCTGTTGGCAATTTCTTGTTCCGCGTGTTATCACCGGCTGTTGTCGTGGACAGAGTCTCCGGTTGTTCCGGTTCTTGCTCTGTTTTTACTTGTGGGTGGCTATTCTCCTTCAGCTTTTGCACTAAACTGGCTAGATCTGGTTCTCCAGGGGGTGTATAAGCTCAGAGGGAGGAGCTACACTTTTGAGTGTAGTACTTTGTGTGTCCTCCGGAGGCAGAAGCTATAAACCCATTGTCTGGGTCTCCCAATACGGAACTATAAGAAAAAGAATTTACGGTAAGTAAACAAAATTCTCTTTTTCTCAGCAATCCACTCGCTCCAAACAGCAGGAGTGATAATACCTGTCCCGGACGACGAGAAGTTCAGGGGTTTTTATTCCAACCTCTGTGGTCCCCAAAAAGGATGGGTCAGTTCGACCCATCCTGGACCTCAAACACCTGAACAAACATGTGCACGTACGGAGTTTCAGAATGGAGTCCCTAAGGTCCATTTTCTTCATCGTTCCTTATGGGAGACCCAAACCATGGGTGTATAGCTTCTGCCTCCGGAGGACACACAAAGTACTACACTCAAACGTGTAGCTCCTCCCTCCGGGCTATATACACCCCCTGGATGACAATCTAACCAGTTCAATGCTTTGTGTCAGGAGGATCACACACACACACATGCATTCTCTGATTTTTTTCATTTTTATTTTGATTTTAAAGATATGGAAGAAAAGCGGGTCCAGTCTGGACTCCCGGCATGTCCCTTCTCACCCCACTGTGTCGGCGGTGCTGTTAAGGTTGACTTTACAAGGCTGGAGCCTTCACATGCCGCGCTCCTTCAACATCCTCTGAGAGGCTCTGGTTTGAAGTGGGAGCCGTCACGGTCCTCTCTGCTTGCAGGAGACCGGTCTCCATCCGCAGCCCTGTCTGGTCCCTGCTGGAAGGAGCGTTTAACCCCCCCTCAGTGACTGGCCCTGCGTCTCAAAAGCTAAGTATTGAGACGTTTTTCAGGGGTCCCGGGTACTTTTATTAGGGGGAAAGTATGTCTTTTGTCTTTACTGTAAATTCCGGCCGGTTCTGGGGGTTTTCCCTGAGAACCACGCCGAGGGTGCCTGCTCGTCGGCCGCATGTTAAAATCTAGGCCCCGGCTTCTGTTTGGGCCTAGTTTCGGTTTCATCTTCCCCTGCATGTCATTCATGCAGGGCAATAGAGTGGCACCGGCCATCCAGCAGAGGGGAGGACACTCCTCTCTGAGGAGATGTTTCCCTCCCCTGCATCTCTCCTTAGCCCTCCGGTTTCCCGCTCTTGGGCTAATCTCCGCCCCCCCTCCTCCCAGCGCCATTTTCTCAGCGTTTATCACACTGATCGGCGCTGGCTACTGAACCTGCTGCTTTCTAGGAAGGCTGACGCTTTACTGGGGGTCCGAGCTGTGGAATCCGGAGGGCAAACAGAGAGCGGTCTGGTAAGCCACAACCTCTGGTTGTGGGCTTTATTTTACACTCTCAGTACATTCTACAGGAGTGTATTCTTACTGCAGAGCTTCCACCTCAGCAGCATGTCTGCACTAGAGCAAGGCTGCAAAGCTGTATGCTATATGCACTGCTTGTAAGCTCATTCTGCAGAGCCAAGCACATACCCACATTGTGATGCCTGTGCTAACATGGTTGTGTCTCAGCCTGGAGCCTCCTCAGGGGTTCCTCCGGCCGCTCCAGCCCCAGTGGCTGATCCCCCGGCTTGGGTAGCATCCTTTTCCAAAGCTATTTCCCAGTCTTTTGCCGACTCCAGGGACAGCTGTCCCGGACTCTGCTGACCATGCATCAGCCCTCTTCTCAGGGCGCCTCTGCTGCTCCGAGCTCTGCGGAGCTCTCAGAGCATGTCCTAGGACCCCGTCTCCCTAAAAGGAGACGCAGGGACCCTTCTCCTTCCTCGTCCCACGGCTCTGATTCACGAGCCGAGGTGCAGGGCGAGGAGGATTCTTTTACTGTGGGCTCAGACGCTTCCTCTATGTACCCCATTGTCTTGTCTGAGGGTGAGGCGGATGTTAGTGACTTGATTGCGTCCATTAACTCCGTACTGAACTTCAATCCACCAGAGTCAGAGGAACAAGCCTCTCTGGTAGAGATACGCCCTCACCTAAGAGAGCTAGGAGTACGTTTTTTAACCACTCCACTTTTCAGGCCACTGTCACCAAGCCAGGGCCTGTCCTGACAAACGCTTTCCGAAGCGTAGTTCTGATGACCGTTTTCCTTTTCCACCAGAGGTGGTTAAGGAATGGGCCCAGTCTCCAAAGGTAGACCCTCCGGTGTCCAGAATCTCAGCCCGCACAGTCGTAGCTGTGGCTGATGGCACTTCTCTTAAGGATCCCACTGACCGCCAGGTTGACCTTCTGGCCAAGTCTGTATATGAGGCGGCAGGAGCCTTGTTCTCCCCGTCTTTTTTGCGGCAGTGTGGGCTCTTAAGGCAGTCTCTGTCTCTCTGGCGGAGATACATTCCCTCACCAGGGACTCTATACCTGAGATGGATGCCTTAACTTCTCAAGCTTCGGCTTTTTCATCCTACGCCATGTCTGCCATTCTGGAGGCTTCTCACCGCACGGCGGTGGCCTCCGCTAACTCCCTCGCGATCCGCAGAATCTTGTGGCTTCGGGAGTGGAAAGCAGACGCTTCCTCTAAGAAGTACCTTAAGATTCTCCCTTTTGCTGGATCCCGGCTGTTTGGTGAACAACTGGATGAAATAATTAAGGAAGCTACTGGCGGGAAGAGTACTTCCTTGCCACAAAGAAACCTGTCTAGGGCAGGAACCAATCGAGGTTTCGTTCCTTTCGTTCCTCTAACTGGTCACCCTCTAAGCCCTCAACCTCGTCCACTACCGCAGCCAAGGATCGTAAACCCAACTGGCGCGCGAAGCCGCGTCCTCAAAAGACCGGAGGAGCCGCTGCCACTAAGGCAGCCCCCTCTTGACTATCTGGCTGCGCCAGCAACGTCCTTGGTCGGTGGCAGGCTCTCCCACTTTGGCGACGTGTGGTTTCAACACGTCTCCGACTCAGTGGGTGCGGGATATCATCTCCCACGGCTACAGGATAGAATTTTCTTCCAGCCCGCCAAACAGATTTTTTTCTGTCCACCCCCCCCTGCTCCAAAGCCGCCGCCTTCTCTCAGGCCGTGGCATCCCTGCAGGCCAACGGGGTAATTGTTCCGGTTCCCGCCCGGGAACGGTTCAGCGGTTTCTACTCAAACCTCTTTCTAGTCCCCAAGAAGGACGGTTCCTTCCGGCCCATCCTGGATTTCAAGCTTCTCAACAAGCATGTTCAGGTGCGGCGCTTTCGCATGGAATCCCTGAGATCGGTCATTGCCTCAATGACCCAAGGAGATTTTCTGGCATCCATCGACCTCAGAGATGCCTATCTGCATGTGCCTATTGCGGTTTCACACCAGCGTTGGCTACGCTTTGCAATCGGAGAGGAACATTTCCAATTCGTGGCTCTCCCCTTCGGGTTAGCCACGGCCCCTCGAGTATTCACCAGGGTCATGGCAGCAGTGGTTGCGGTTCTGCACCTCCAGGGGTTTGCAGATTCCTTACCTGGACGACCTTCTAGTCAAGGCCTCATCCAGTGCAGACTGCCAGCGGAGTGTCTCGCTCACTCTCGCCACGCTCGTTCAGTTCGGGTGGCTTGTCAACCTGCCCAAGTCCACTCTGACCCCGACCCAGGTACTTATGTAGCTAGGGATGCAATTCGAGACTCTGCCGGCACTTGTCAAGTTGCCCTTAGTCAAACAGCAGTCCCTTCGTCTGGCGGTGCGCTCTCTGCTGAGGCACCGCCGTCATTCCATCAGGCACCTCATACAGGTGCTGGTTCAGATGGTGGCGTCAATGGAAGCGGTTCCCTTTGCCCAGTTCCATCTGCGTCCCCTGCAGCTGGACATTCTCCGCTGTTGGGACAAGCGGTTCTCTTCCTTGCACAGGCTGGTGGCTCTGTCGCCACAGACCAGGAGCTCCCTTCAGTGGTGGCTTCGGCCCCTCTCTCTGTCACAGGGACGCTCCTTCCTGACTCCGTCCTGGGTGATCCTCACCACGGATGCCAGCCTCTCCGGTTGGGGAGCAGTATTTCTCCATCACCGAGCACAGGGCACTTGGACTCCGTCCGAATCAGCCCTCTCGATCAATGTGCTGGAGATCAGAGCTGTGTTTCTATCTCTCCTAGCCTTTCACCACCTGTTGGCGGGCAGGCACATTCGAGTTCAGTCGGACAACGCGACAGCGGTTGCCTACATCAATCACCAGGGCGGGACTCGCAGCCGTCTGGCGATGTTGGAGGTTCAACGAATCCTCCAGTGGACGGAGGACTCCAAGTCCACCATATCAGCAGTCCACATCCCAGGCGTAGAAAACTGGGAGGCCGATTATCTCAGCCGTCAAACCGTGGACAGCGGCGCGTGGGCCCTGCATCCGGCAGTGTTCAGATCTATCTGCCGCAAGTGGGGCACTCCGGAAGTGGATCTAATGGCATCCCGGCACAACAACAAGGTTCCGGTTTACGTGGCTCGCTCCCACGATCCTCATGCCTTTGCAGCGGACGCGCTGGTTCAGAATTGGTCCCAGTTCCGTCTGGCCTACGTGTTTCCCCCTCTAGCTCTCTTGCCCAGGGTTCTGCGCAAGATCAGAATGGAGGGCCGTCGGGTCATAATCATTGCTCCGGACTGGCCCAGGCGCGCTTGGTACCCAGACCTGCTCCGTCTGTCCGTAGAGGTGCCGTGGCATCTCCCGGACCGCCCAGACCTTCTCTCTCAAGGTCCGTTTTTCCGCCAGAATTCTGCGGCTCTCAGATTGATGGCGTGGCTCTTGAGTCCTGGATCCTGACGGCTTCAGGCATTCCCTCTGAGGTCATCTCCACTATGACTCAGGCTCGGAAGTCTTCTTCGGCCAAGATTTACCACAGGACTTGGAGGGTTTTCCTGTCCTGGTGTCACTCTTCCGACCATGCTCCTTGGCCGTTCTCCTTGCCGACCATCCTGTCTTTTCTACAGTCCGGTCTACAGCTAGGACTGTCCCTCAATTCCTCAAGGGACAGGTGTCGACTCTGTCGGTATTGTTCCAGCGGCGTATCGCCCGACTGGCTCAGGTGCGCACCTTCATGCAGGGCGCATCTCACATCATTCCTCCTTACCGGCGGCCCTTGGATCCCTGGGACCTTAATCTGGTCCTCACGGCCTTACAGAAACCCCCCTTTGAGCCTCTCAGGGAGGTTCCTTTGTTTAGACTTTCACAGAAAGTTGTTTTTTCTAGTAGCCATAACTTCTCTCAGGAGAGTTTCTGATTTGGCTGCGCTCTCTTCAGAGTCCCCCTTTTTGGTGTTTCACCAAGACAAGGTGGTTCTTCGTCCGACTCCGGACTTTCTCCCTAAGGTGGTGTCTTCTTTCCACCTTAACCATGACATTTCATTACCTTCTCTTTGTCCGGCCCCTGTGCATCGCTTTGAGAAGTCGTTGCATTCCTTAGATTTGGTGCGGGCGCTCCGTATCTGTGTCACGCACCGCCGTTTTTAGGCGGTGCACCTCACTTTTTGTGCTAACCACTGGTCAGCGCAAGGGCCTCGCTGCTTCTAAACCGACCCTAGCTCGTTGGATTAGGTCGGCTATCACCGATGCCTACCAGTGTTCTCAGGTGCCCCCTCCGCCAGGGATTAAAGCGCACTCGACCAGAGCTGTCGGTGCCTCCTGGGCTTTCAGGCACCAGGCTACGGCTCAGCAGGTTTGTCAGGCTGCCACTTGGTCCAGTCTGCACACTTTTTCGAAGCACTACCAAGTGCATGCTCATGCTTCGGCAGATGCGAGCTTGGGCAGACGCATTCTTCAGGCGGCTGTCGCCCATTCGTGAAGTTAGGTTTTGTCTACTTCTCAGTTTGGTTTATTTCCCACCCATGGACTGCTTTGAAACGTCCCATGGTTTGGGTCTCCCATAAGGAACGATGAAGAAAAAGAGAATTTTGTTTACTTACCGTAAATTCTTTTTCTTATAGTTCCGACATGGGAGACCCAGCACCCTCCCTGTTGCCTGTTGGCAGTTTTTTGTTCCGTGTGTTTTCACCGGCTGTTGTTAGTAGACAGAGTTCCGGTTTTTCCGAGTTTTACTCTATCTCTACTTATGGGTGGATGTCCTCCTTCAGCTTTTGCACTGAACTGGTTAGATTGTCATCCAGGGGGTGTATATAGCCCGGAGGGAGGAGCTACACGTTTGAGTGTAGTACTTTGTGTGTCCTCCGGAGGCAGAAGCTATACACCCATGGTTTGGGTCTCCCATGTCGGAACTATAAGAAAAAGAATTTACGGTAAGTAAACAAAATTCTCTTTATTGCATCCATGGCCGAAGGGGAGTTCCTCGCCTCCATAGATATCAAGGACGCGTACCTGCACATACCCATCGCCCCACATCACCAAAAGTTCCTCCGCTTCGCAGTTCAGGACTCCCATTTTCAATTCGTAGCCCTAACCTTCGGCCTTGCCACCGCACCAAGGGTCTTCACCAAAGTCATGGCCGCGGAGTAGTCGTTCTCCCTTACTTGGACGACCTCCTCATCAAGGCCCCCTCCTTCCGAGACTGCTCAACCAGCGTACAGATCACCGTGGACACACTATCCCGCTTTTGGTGGCTACTGAATCTAGACAAATCATCCCCGGTCCCATCACGATCCATCACCTTCCTGGGCATGTCCCTGGACACCTGTCGGGGCTTGATCCTTCTCCCTCAGGACAAGGCGATCGCTCTTCGACAAGTGGTACGCTGCCTTCTACGTCCTCCGGCTCGCTCCATTCGATTCAGCATGAAGGTGCTTGGCAGGATGGTGGCGGCTATGGAGGCAGTACCCTTTGCTCAACTGCACCTCCGCCCACTGCAGCTAGCCCTTCTAGCTGCCTGGGACAAGAGCCCCTTCTCCCTGGACAAACATCTTCACCTGACGCCCTTCAGTCAGGTATGCACTCCGCTGGTGGCTCCGGTCCTCATCCCTATCGAAGGGGAGATCTTTTCTCCCAGTGAACTGGCTGGTCCTGACCACGGACGCCAGCCTCCTAGGCTGGGGAGCAGTGTACCGGCACCACACTGCTCAAGGACGTTGGACGCCCCAGGAGTCTTCCCTACCCATAAACATCCTGGAAATCCGCACGATCTTCCTCGCGCTCAGGGCATTCTGCCCTCTGCTAGCGGTTCGTCAGATTCGAGTCCAATCGGACAATGCGACAGCTGTAGCCTATATCAATCGGCAGGGGGGCACCCGCAGCAAAGCGGCTTATCTCTAGGCCCACAAGATCCTCAGCTGGGCTGAATCGACGGGGTCAGTGATATCAGCGGTATACATACCGGGAGTAGAGAACTGGGCAGCAGACTTCTAAGTCGCCAAGGCCTTGCCGCCGGAGAGTGGTCTCTCCACCCAGAAGTGTTTCTACACATCTGCACTCGCTGGGGTATACCAGACGTGGATCTAATGGCCTCAAGGTTGAACGCAAAGGTACCCGCGTTCATATCCAGGTCATGCGACCCGCAGTCCATCGGCGCGGATGCTCTAGTCTGCTCCTGGCACCACTTCCGCCTGCCTTACATATTTCCTCCTCTACCCCTGCTGCCGCGGGTAATCAGGAAGATCAAGGCAGAGGGAGTCCCGGTGATACTGATAGCACCGGACTGGCCCAGGCGCGCTTGGTACGCCAAATTAGTACAAATGCTCGCAGACGTACCGTGGCACCTTCCAGACATCCCAGACTTGCTGACCCAAGGGCCCATTTCCCATCAGAACTCCAGAGCCCTGAAGCTGACGGCATGGCCATTGAGACCTGGGTATTAACAAGAGCGGGATTCTCTCTTGCGGTTATCTCCACCTTGATCAGCGCCCGAAAGCCTGCGTCATCCCGCATTTACCACCGTACGTGGAAGATCTTCCTTTCATGGTGCAAAGAAACTAACGTCCAGCCTATGCCTCTGGCCATCCCTAGAATTCTTGACTTTCTGCAGTCTGGCTTGCAAGCGGGGTTGGCTCTCAGTTCCCTTAAAGGGCAGGTCTCAGCGCTCTCAATCTTCTACCAATGCCGCCTGGCTCAAAAACCGCAAGTCAAGATCTTCCTCCAGGGCGTTTCCCATCTAGTTCCCCCGTACAAACGGCCGCTGGACCCATGGGACATCAATCTTGTTCTGGACGGTCTCCAAATATCCCCCTTTGAACCCCCTCAAGGAATCCTCCCTTGCTCTTCTGTCCTGGAAGGTAACATTCCTGGTGGCAATTACGTCCATCAGACGGGTTTCGGAGCTGGCAGCACTCTCTTGCCCGCGAGCCTTTTCTGATCTTTCACCAAGACAAGGTGGTTCTGCGCCCCCTTCCGGATTTCCTTCCAAAGGTTCCTACCCCGTTTCATTTGAACGAGGACATTGTTCTGCCTGCCTTTTTGTCCACACCCAGTTCATAGGGTGGAAAGGTCTCTGCATTCGTTAGACCTCGTCAGAGCTCTCAAATATTACATATACAGGACAGCCCCCTTTAGGAAAACGGACTCTTTGTTCGTCATTCCTGAGGGGCCTAAGAAGGGACAGGCAGCTTCAAAGGCAACTCTGGCTCGCTGGATTCGTTCTGCGATCCAGGAAGTCTACCGCTTGCAACTCAAGTCCATTCCTAGTGGGCTGTGGGCTCATTCCACACGAGCAGTTGGCGCTTCGTGGGCCATTCGGTATCAGGCTTCAGTGGAACAGGTGTGTAAGGCTGCCAGCTGGTCTAGCCTACATACTTTTTCAAAGCATTACAGAGTCCATACCCAGGTTTCAGCTGAGGCAAATCTGGGTAGGAAAATTCTGCAAACGGCAGTAGAGCACCTCTCAGTAGGCGCTCCAGACTGTCTGGGACTGGTTCCTCATCCTTCGGTTGTGTTGTCTTTCTTTTATTTTTCCCACCCATTGACTGCTTTAGGACATCCCATGGTCCTGTGCCCCCCCCAATGAGGCGTCAGAGAAAAACGGATTTTTGTGTACTCACTGTAAAATCGTTTTCTCTTAGCCATCATTGGGGGGACACGGCACCCACCCTGTTGCCCTGTTGGGCCTTGGTTCTCTCAGTACCTTATTTGGTTATGACTTTTTTTTCTCATGTTCCTCTGTTGAGGTAAGTTTTTACTGTTTTTTTTCTCCTACTGCTTGTGCACTAAAACTGAGGTTGCCTGGCCCGGCCAGGGGGTGTATACTGCAGAGGAGGAGCTAAAGTCTTTTGCATCTACTTAGTGTCCTCCTATGGATAGGCAGCATAACACCCATGGTCCTGTGTCCCCCAATCATGGCTAAGAGAAAACGATTTTACGGTGAGTACACAAAAATCCGTTTATTTACGCTGCGTAAAAAAACGCAGCATGGGCACAGCACTCCCCAAATGCCATAGAAATGGCTGGGGACTCGCTGTACTGCGGATTTTTGAGAAATCTGCAGAATTTCCGTGAAACAGTCGCGGCAAATTCCGCTAATTTTCCGCAGCGTGGGCACATAGCCTTAAGGCCCTGTCACACACAGAGATAAATCTGCGGCAGATCTATGGTTGCAGTGAAATTGTGGACAATCAGTGCCAGGTTTGTGGCTGTGTACAAATGGAACAATATGTCCATGATTTCACTGCAACCACAGATCTGCCAAAGATTTATCTCTATGTGTGACGGGGCCTTTAGGGTACCTTCACACTTAGCGATGCAGCAGCGATCCGACCAGCGATCTGACCTGGTCAGGATCGCTGCTGCATCGCTACATGGTCGCTGGTGAGCTGTCAAACAGGCAGATCTCACCAGCGACCAGTGAACAGCCCCCAGCCAGCAGCGACGTGCAAGCGACGCTGCGCTTGCACGGAGCCGCCGTCTGGAAGCTGCGGAGGCTGGTAACTAAGGTAAACATCGGGTATGGTTACCCGATGTTTACATTAGTTACCAGCGCACACCGCTTAGCTGTGTGCAGGGAGTAGGGAGCCGCGCACACTGAGCGCTGGCTCCTTGCTCTCCTAGCTACAGCACACATCGGGTTAATTCACCCGATGTGTAATGCAGCTACATGTGCAGAGAGCAGGGAGCCGCGCACACTGCTTAGCGCTGGCTCCTTGCTCTCCTAGCTGCTGTACACATCGGGTTAATTAACCCGATGTGTACAGCAGCTACATGTGCAGAGAGCCGGAGCCGGCAGCACAGGCAGCGTGAGAGCTGCAGAGGCTGGTAACTAAGGTAAATATCGGGTAACCACCTTGGTTACCCGATGTTTATCTTGGTTACAAGCTCACCTCAGCTGTCAGATGCCGGCTCCTGTTCCCTGCTCGCTTCATTTGTCGCTCTCTCGCTGTCACACACAGCGATCTGTGTGTCACAGCGGGAGAGCGCCTTTGAAGAAAACGAACCAGGGCTGTGTGTAACGAGCAGCGATCTCGCAGCAGGGGCCAGATCGCTGCTCAGTGTCACACACAGCGAGATCGAGGTCACTGCTGCGTCACAAAAAGCGTGACTCAGCAGCGATCTCGGCAGTGAGCTCGCTGTGTGTGAAGCACCCCTTAGACTTGCACTGGTGATTGTGATCTGACAATTCAATCGAGATTGTATGAATAGACCCATAAACTACAATAGGTATGAGTTCTATACGTGAAATTCACAAATGGAACTCAAATGCAAAAAACTGATATCTAAATGTTCCCTTAGTCTGCAGTTAATTTTTTTTCTTTTTGAGGAAGCTGTTAGCACTTCAGAAGTGGTATTACTGTTGCAACATCTCCTCTCATTTTCTCCCTGAAACTAGAGTATGTTTGTTCCATAGTCATACACATCATTCATACTTTATTAATCTTGCCGGCTAGTATTGAAGCTTTATTTTTTTATCTGGATGGGGGTTGTTTTCTTGGTCATCAGTAAAATCAGTCATTGGCTGGAAAATTGCTATAAAATCTTTAAACACTATTGTGTTTCTCTATTCCAGCAATGCTGTAGCTGGTGAAAGTGCCTTGGACAGAATGGCGTGTGGTCTAGGTGGAAAAATTGTTCTGCCCATGATAAAGGAGCACATCATGCAGATGCTACAAAATCGTGAGTATTAAGATATTATTACTGTTAAGCTACATAACAATTCTATGAATATTTATTCATTATATTTGTTAGCACTGTTGTGGTGCTAGATATATTACTTGTCTGACATTAACATCCGCACAAAACTAGTGCATCAGGAGCTTCATGGCATAGGTTTCCATGTGGAATAGCTACATGCAATTCTAGCACAATGCCATGCTTTGGATGTAGTGGTATAAAATATGCAACCTCTGGACTATAAAGCAATGGAAACATTCTGTGAAGCCCCTCAGTTCTGCTTTAGCATTCCTGTACATTTTGGACAATTGTATTTCAACTTTGCTGGAACAGTTTGGGGCGGTCCTTTTGTTCAACATGATTGCCCCAGTGTACAAAGTAAGATCCATAAAGACATGGTTGGGTGTGTTTGGATTGGCATGACAGCCGGGGGTCTGTTGATGACCCCTGTTTCTGTGATAAGTCACCTGTGAAAGCCAGCTTTAAAGGGAACCAATAATCAGGATTTTCGTATATAAGATAGTGCCAGTACAGCACTGGCTTTATCAGGCTGCTTATCTACATACCTATGAAGAAAAACAAAAAGCCAGCACTAAATGTGCACTTCAGCACTAACAATTCCAAACTGTACTTATAAAATTTTTTGAGATTTTTGGCAAAAAATTGCAATTTCTTGAGCTGCCTCGCCACGTCACGGCAAATCTCATTTGAGGCAGTCCTACACTAAAATATTTTTATAAAATGTGCCATACGGCCTCACATATGAATAGTAGAACTGCTCTTAGCAGCACTCACCTGGTCTATTTCAATCCCGTACCCATGACTGAGTCATGGCTGTGGGCGGGACAGGTCCAAGCAAATGCTGCATGAAGTAAATAGCCTGTGGACAAGGCCTGATGACTTAATGTGAACAGTCACCAACCGCCAAAATCTAGACAGATGGAATACATCCCAAATTGGGGTGCATAGCAAGGTGGAGGTCAACCACCGACCAATTCAATGAAGAAAAACAAAAAGCCAGCACTTATCTACATACCTGTAGTCTGATTTTTAGGCTTTTAAATCCAAGCAAGTGAAGTTTATGAATTCAGCAGTTTCTTGAGTGACAGCTGCATCTGAGCAGATAATCTCTGTGTGGGTATTCATATGGATTCCCGCCCCCCCTGCCACCTGTTTCTCCCTCTATGGTAAGTATTATACAAACGATTCACTTTTCTTTGTCGCTCCTAATTGGGAGACCCAGACAATTGGGTGTATAGCTACTGCCTCCGGAGGCCACACAAAGCATTACACTTAAAAGTGTAAGGCCCCTCCCCTTCTGCCTATACACCCCCCGTGGGATCACGGGTTCCTCAGTTTTCAAGCTTTGTGCGAAGGAGGTCAGACATTCCACGCATAGCTCCACTGTTTTAGTCAGCAGCAGCTGACTATGTCGGATGGAAGAAAAGAGGACCCATACTAGGGTCCCCAGCATGCTCCCTTCTCACCCCACTTTGTGTCGGCGGTGTTTGTTAAGGTTGAGGTACCCATTGCGGGTATCTGGGGAATCTGCTGGATATGGAGCGGAGTTTCGTCAGGGACAGGGCCCTGCTACGCCAAGGTACTCTGTGTCCCCGTACAGACCGCGCACACACTGCAGCATTGCTGGGTGTGTTAGTGCGCCGGGGACAATAGCGCTGCTGCGCTTGTGCCACACTTCCACAGCTTGCTAAGGGAGTTAGTGTGTGGGGAACTGCCGCGCCGGCCCCTGCTGACAGTTTTTACTGTGACGCGGCTGGGACTTGTGGTGCGCCGGGGACTTCCGCGCTGGCCGTGCACGGCCGCGCTTTTTTTACTAGAGTCCCCGGCTTTTGCGGCCTAGTTCCGTTTCGTTCCCGCCCCCAGGCCTGCCAGTCAGGGGAAGGGCGGGACGCTATACAGAAAGTCAGCGCCGAGGGCTGGAATCTGCTTTACATACTCCAGCCCTCACATTGAGCACAGTGGGAAGCCAGTTTCCCGCACTTTGTCTGAGGCACGCCCACGGTCCGCCCCTCTTCACAGAACGCCGGCAGCCATTCCTGATGTGCAGGCTGAGCTGGAAAGGGGAGACAAGTTCTGGGACACCCAGGCACGGGATTCTGGCGATTACACACCCGCTCTTAGCGGGCGGTAAGCGGCACCCTCCGGTGCTGACCCCACTAGTGAAAGTGTTCATTTGTATTTTTATGCATGCATGCTATACATTGCACTAAGTCGCTGGTGATTCTTGGCTATATACCCTCCTGGAGGAGAATATAGCATGTCGTCCGCAAAAAAACAGGGGTGCCAAGGCACAGGCTTTCTATGCTGCTTGCACCGCTTGTGCGGCTGTTCTACAGGCAGGGTCCACTGACCCCCATTGTGTGCAGTGTTCGGTCCCTGTGCTCCCTGCTCGGCCAGGGCCTCTGCTGGAGGTGTCCCAGAGAGATCCACCTGTGAATACTGTCCAGGTGACGGGGACAGAGTTTGCAATTTTTGCGGATAGATTATCTGTGACTATGCCTCAGATTCTAGAAACCCCCCTGACGTGGTCAAGAGCTGGACCCAGTGTCCCAAGGTGGATCCCCCTATCTCCAGGCTTGCGGCTAGATCCATAGTTGCAATGGAGGATGGGGCTGCACTAAAAGATGCCACTGACAGACAGATGGAGCTCTGGTTGAAATCCATCTATGAGGCTATCGGCGCGTCGTTTGCTCCTGCATTCGCAGCCGTATGGGCACTCCAAGCTATTTCAGCTGGTCTTGCACAGATTGACACGGTCACACGTACATCTGTTCCGCAGGTGGCACCCTTAACCTCTCAAATGTCTGCATTTGCGTCTTACGCGATTAATGCTGTCCTGGACTCTACGAGCCGTACGGCAGTGGCATCTGCCTACTCCGTGGTTTTACGCAGAGCCTTGTGGTTAAGGGAATGGAAAGCAGATTCTGCTTCCTAAAAATGTTTAACCAGTTTGCCATTTTCGGGTGACCGGCTGTTTGGCGAGCGCTTGGATGAAATCATTAAACAGTCCAAGGGTCAGGATTCATCCTTACCTCAGCCCAGACAAAACAAACCCCAACAGAGGAGGGGACAGTCGGGGTTTCGGTCCTTTCGAGGTTCGGGCAGGTCCCAATTCTCCTCGTCCAAAAGGACTCAAAGGGATCAGAGGAGTTCAGATTCTTGGCGGGCTCAGTCACGCCCAAAAAAGACAGCCGGAAGTCCCGCTACCAAGGCGGCTTCCTCATGACTTCCGGCCTCCTCCCTCCGCATCCTCGGTCGGTGGCAGGCTCTCCCGCTTTGGCGACATTTGGCTGCCACAGGTCTGAGACCGTTGGGTGCGAGACATTCTGTCTCACGGGTACAGGATAGAGTTCAGTGCTCGTCCTCCAACTCGATTCTTCAGAACGTCTCCGCCTCCCGACCGAGCCGATGCGCTCCTACAGGCGGTATGCACTCTAAAGGCGGAAGGAGTGGTGATCCCTGTTCCCCTTCAAGAGCAAGGTCACGGTTTTTACTCCAATTTGTTTGTGGTACCAAAAAAGGACGGGTCTTTCCGTCCCGTTCTGGACCTAAAACTTCTCAACATCCACGTGAGAACCAGACGGTTCCGGATGGAATCTCTCCGATCCGTCATCGCCGCAATGTCTCAAGGAGATTTCCTAGCATCGATAGACATCAAGGATGCTTATCTCCACGTACCGATTGCTCCAGAGCATCAGCGTTTTCTACGATTCATTATAGGAGACTAACACCTTCAGTTCGTAGCCCTGCCTTTTCGTCTGGCGTCAGCCCCACGGGTCTTCACCAAAGTCATGGCAGCTGTAGTTGCAGTCCTACACTCTCAGGGACACTCCGTGATCCCTTACTTAGACGATCTGCTGGTCAAGGCGCCTTCTCAAGAGGCATGCCAACACAGCCTGAACGTGGCGCTGGAGACCCTCCAGGGTTTCGGGTGGATCATCAACTTTCCAAGTCGAATCTAACCCCGACCCAGTCGATAACATCTCTTGGCATGGAGTTTCATACTCTCTCAGCGGTAGTGAAGCTTCCGCTTGTCAAATAGCGTCCATTGCAGACAGGGGTGCAATCTCTCCTTCAAGGTCAGTCACACCCCTTGAGACGCCTCATGCACTTCCTAGGGAAGGTGGTGGCAGCAATAGAGGCAGTCCCTTTCGCGCAGTTTCTTCTGCGTCCACTACAATGGGACATTCTCTGCCAATGGGACGGGAGGTCGACGTCCCTCGACAGCAACGTCTCTCTCTCTCAGGCGGCCAAGGATTCTCTTCGATGGTGGCTGCTTCCCACCTCATTGTCGAAAGGGGAAATCCTTCCTACCTCCATCCTGAGCGGTAGTGACGACAGATGCGAGTCTGTCAGGGTGGGGAGCAGTCTTTCTCCACCACAGGGCTCAAGGTATGTGGACTCAGCAAGAGTCCACTCTTCAGATCAACGTTCTGGAGATCAGAGCAGTGTATCTTGCCCTACCAGCCTTCCAGCAGTGGCTGGAAGGCAAGCAGATCCGTATTCAGTCAGACAACTCCACAGCGGTGGCATACATCAACCACCAAGGAGGAAATCGCAGTCGGCAAGCCTTCCAGGAAGTCAGGCGGATTCTGACGTGGGTGGAAGCCACGGCCTCCACCATATCCGCAGTTCAGACTTCCTCAGTCGCCAGGGTATGGACGCAGGGGAATGGTCTCTTCACACGGACGTGTTTTAAGAGATCTGTCGCCGCTGGGAGATGCCGGACGTCGACCTAATGGCGTCCCGGCACAACAACAAGGTCCCAGTTTTCATGGCACGGTCTCACGATCACCGAGCTCTGGCGGCAGATGCCTTAGTTCAAGATTGGTCGCAGTTCCGGCTTCCTTATGTGTTTCCACCTCTGGCTCTGTTGCCCAGAGTGCTGCGCAAGATCAGGTCCGACTGCCGCCGCACCATCCTCGTCGCTCCAGACTGGCCAAGGAGGTCGTGGTACCCGGATCTGTGGCACCTCGCGGTAGGCCAACCGTGGGCACTACCAGACCGACCAGACTTGCTGTCTCAAGGGACGTTTTTTCCATCAGAATTCTGCGGCCCTGAACCTGACTGTATGGCCATTGAGTCCTGGATCCTAGCGGGTTCAGGATTGTCTCAAGAGGTCATGGCCACCATCAGGGCTGTGGAGTCGGAGTCGGAGTCGTGGAGTCGGAGTCGGAGCTCATTTTGGTGGAGTCGGAGTCGGAGTTGGAGTCGGTATAAAATGCTCCGACTCCTAAAATATATAATAAATTGGGGACAGGAGTGCAATGCAGAATGTGCTGAATATTTTACTAAATAATAACATTTAGTATAATGCTTATATTTAAGTGAAAAATTTATTGTAGTATAATGTGAACATCAGACATTTAATTGTTTTTATGATACAATAATCAAGATATTTGGATAGAACATAAAATATTTATTGGATACAACTTTAGAACACAAAAAACTAATAAATTGTAAATATGTAATATTATATATATATATATACACAGTGTATATACACACACAAGATATATATGTAATCTACTGTATATTACATAGTGTATTACATATTTACAATTTATTACAGTTTTTTGTGTTCTAAAGTTGTATCCAATAAATATATTTTATGTTCTATCCAAATATCTTGATTATTGTATCATAAAAATTATTAAATGTCTAATGTTCACATACACATATTCATGTACTACAATAAATTTTTCACCTAACTATAAGCAATATATGTAGGAGTCGGAGTCGGAGTCGGAGTCGGAGTCGGAGTCGGAGTCGGAGTCGGAGTCGGAGTCGGAGTCGGAGTCGGAGTCGGAGTCGGAGTCGGAGTCGGAGTCGGAGTCGGAGTCGGAGTCGGAGTCTGAGTCGGTGCAAGAGAATTTGAGGAGTCTGAGTCGGTGCAAGAGAATTTGAGGAGTCTGAGTCGGTGCAAGAGAATTTGAGGAGTCTGAGTCGGTGCAAGAGAATTTGAGGAGTCTGAGTCGGTGCAAGAGAATTTGAGGAGTCTGAGTCGGTGCAAGAGAATTTGAGGAGTCTGAGTCGGTGCAAGAGAATTTGAGGAGTCTGAGTCGGTGCAAGAGAATTTGAGGAGTCTGAGTCGGTGCAAGAGAATTTGAGGAGTCTGAGTCGGTGCAAGAGAATTTGAGGAGTCTGAGTCGGTGCAAGAGAATTTGAGGAGTCTGAGTCGGTGCAAGAGAATTTGAGGAGTCTGAGTCGGTGCAAGAGAATTTGAGGAGTCTGAGTCGGTGCAAGAGAATTTGAGGAGTCTGAGTCGGTGCAAGAGAATTTGAGGAGTCTGAGTCGGTGCAAGAGAATTTGAGGAGTCTGAGTCGGTGCAAGAGAATTTGAGGAGTCTGAGTCGGTGCAAGAGAATTTGAGGAGTCTGAGTCGGTGCAAGAGAATTTGAGGAGTCTGAGTCGGTGCAAGAGAATTTGAGGAGTCTGAGTCGGTGCAAGAGAATTTGAGGAGTCTGAGTCGGTGCAAGAGAATTTGAGGAGTCTGAGTCGGTGCAAGAGAATTTGAGGAGTCTGAGTCGGTGCAAGAGAATTTGAGGAGTCTGAGTCGGTGCAAGAGAATTTGAGGAGTCTGAGTCGGTGCAAGAGAATTTGAGGAGTCTGAGTCGGTGCAAGAGAATTTGAGGAGTCTGAGTCGGTGCAAGAGAATTTGAGGAGTCTGAGTCGGTGCAAGAGAATTTGAGGAGTCTGAGTCGGTGCAAGAGAATTTGAGGAGTCTGAGTCGGTGCAAGAGAATTTGAGGAGTCTGAGTCGGTGCAAGAGAATTTGAGGAGTCTGAGTCGGTGCAAGAGAATTTGAGGAGTCTGAGTCGGTGCAAGAGAATTTGAGGAGTCTGAGTCGGTGCAAGAGAATTTGAGGAGTCTGAGTCGGTGCAAGAGAATTTGAGGAGTCTGAGTCGGTGCAAGAGAATTTGAGGAGTCTGAGTCGGTGCAAGAGAATTTGAGGAGTCTGAGTCGGTGCAAGAGAATTTGAGGAGTCTGAGTCGGTGCAAGAGAATTTGAGGAGTCTGAGTCGGTGCAAGAGAATTTGAGGAGTCTGAGTCGGTGCAAGAGAATTTGAGGAGTCTGAGTCGGTGCAAGAGAATTTGAGGAGTCTGAGTCGGTGCAAGAGAATTTGAGGAGTCTGAGTCGGTGCAAGAGAATTTGAGGAGTCTGAGTCGGTGCAAGAGAATTTGAGGAGTCTGAGTCGGTGCAAGAGAATTTGAGGAGTCTGAGTCGGTGCAAGAGAATTTGAGGAGTCTGAGTCGGTGCAAGAGAATTTGAGGAGTCTGAGTCGGTGCAAGAGAATTTGAGGAGTCTGAGTCGGTGCAAGAGAATTTGAGGAGTCTGAGTCGGTGCAAGAGAATTTGAGGAGTCTGAGTCGGTGCAAGAGAATTTGAGGAGTCTGAGTCGGTGCAAGAGAATTTGAGGAGTCTGAGTCGGTGCAAGAGAATTTGAGGAGTCTGAGTCGGTGCAAGAGAATTTGAGGAGTCTGAGTCGGTGCAAGAGAATTTGAGGAGTCTGAGCCGGTGCAAGAGAATTTGAGGAGTCTGAGCCGGTGCAAGAGAATTTGAGGAGTCTGAGCAGGTGCAAGAGAATTTGAGGAGTCTGAGCAGGTGCAAGAGAATTTGAGGAGTCTGAGCAGGTGCAAGAGAATTTGAGGAGTCTGAGCAGGTGCAAGAGAATTTGAGGAGTCGGAGCCGGTGCAAGAGAATTTGAGGAGTCGGAGCCGGTGCAAGAGAATTTGAGGAGTCGGAGCCGGTGCAAGAGAATTTGAGGAGTCGGAGTCGGTGCAAGAGAATTTGAGGAGTCGGAGTCGGTGCAAGAGAATTTGAGGAGTCGGAGTCGAAGGTTTGGCTTACCGACTCCACAGCCCTGGCCACCATGAGACAGGCCTGAGAACCTACCTGCGCCAAGATATACCACAGGACGTGGAAAATATTCTTGTCTTGGTGCTCTGCTCAGGGAGTCTCTCCCTGGCTATTTAGTTTGCCTACTTTTCTTTCCTTCCTGCAATCCGGGTTGGAAAAAGGTTTGTCGCTCAGCTCCCTCAAGGGGCAAGTCTCAGCGCTATCTGTATTTTTTCAGAAGCGCCCAGCACGACTTCCTCAGGTACGCACGTTCCCGCATGGGGTCTGTCATATCGTCCCTCCTTACAAGCGGCCGTTAGAGCCCTGGGATCGGAACAGGGTTCTAATTGTTCTTCAGAAGCCGCCTTTCGAGCCTATGAGGGATGTTTCCCTTTCTCGCCTTTCACAGAAAGTGGCCTTTCTAGTAGCGGTCACGTCTCTCCGGAGAGTGTCCGAGCTAGCAGCGCTGTCATGCAAATCTCCCTTCCTGGTGATTCACCAGGACAAGGTGGTTTTGCGCCCTATTCCGGAGTTTCTCCCTATGGTGGTATCCCCGTTTCATCTTAATCAGGATATCTCCTTGCCTTCCTTGTGCCCTCATCCAGTTCATCAATTGAAAAGGATTTGCATTTGTTGGATCTCGTGAGAGCACTCAGGATCTACATTTCCCGCACGGCGCCGCTCGGATGCACTCTTTGTCCTTGTCGCTGGTCAGCGCAAAGGGTCGCAAGCTTCCAATCCACCCTAGCTCGGTGGATCAAGGAACCAATTCTTGAAGCCTACCGTTCTGCTGGGCTTCCGGTTCCCTCAGGGCTGAAGGCCCATTCTACCAGAGCCGTGGGTGCGTCCTGGGCATTACGACACCAGGCTACGGCTCAGCAGGTGTGCCAGGCGGCTACCTGGTCGAGTCTGCACACTTTTACCAAACACTGTCAAGTGCATACCTACGTTTCGGCGGACGCCAGCCTAGGTAGACAAGTCCTTCAGGCGGCGACGGCCCACCTGTAGGGTAGGGCTGTTTTTACGGTCCTATCACGAGGGGTTATTATACCCACCCAGGGACTGCTTTTGGACGTCCCAATTGTCTGGGTCTCCCAATTAGGAGCGACAAAGAAGAAGGGAATTTTGTTTACTTACCGTAAATTCCTTTTCTTCTAGCTCCAATTGGGAGACCCAGCACCCGCCCTGTTTGCTTAGGGATTTTTGTGTCTTCGGGTACACATGTTGTTCATGTTGAATGGTTTCGGTTCTCCGATGTTCCTTCGGATTGAATTTGTTCTTAAACCAGTTATTGGCTTTCCTCCTTCTTGCTTTGGCACTAAAACTGAGGAACCCGTGATCCCACGGGGGGTGTATAGGCAGAAGGGGAGGGGCCTTACACTTTTAAGTGTAATGCTTTGTGTGGCCTCCGGAGGCAGTAGCTATACACCCAATTGTCTGGGTCTCCCAATGGAGCGACAAGGAAAGGCATTTACCTACAAAACACTAGAAAGGGGATGGCTACGGATGAGAGAGATGGTTATCGAGCTGCCATGGTGAACAAAGGTGCAGAGCCTATACATATTGCTAATCAGACTTTGGCCTTTCCAGACTGTGGCTGTGTAACCAGTAGAATGAGTTTACTGAAACTCGTGGGTGTTATTTCTTCAGCGCTCTATTGGGAGACCCAGACGATTGGGGTATAGCTACTGCCCTCTGGAGGCCACACAAAGCACTACATTAAAAGTGCAAGGCCCCTCCCCCTCTGGCTATACCCCCCCCGTGGTATCACGGGTTCTCCAGTTTTAGCTTTGTGTGCGAAGGAGGTCAGACATTCCATGCATAGCTCCACAGATTTTAGTCAGCAGTAGCTGCTGACTATTTCGGATGGAAGAAAAGAGGACACATATAGTGTCCCCAGCATGCTCCCTTCTCACCCCTGGATGGTGTTGTAAGGTTGAGGTACCTATTGCTGGTACAGGGCTGGAGCCTGACATGCTGTTTTCCTTCCACATCCCCTGGTAGGGCTCTGTGGAAGTGGGATCCTGCCGGCCTCTCAGCTCTGACGCCGGGCTCCATCCACAGACCCATTAGAACCTGATGGAGACGGAGCAGGAGTACGATCAGGGACAGGCCCTGCATCATACAGGTACTCTGTGTCCCCGGCAGGCACAGACACACTCCGGGCTGGCTGGGTGTTGTAGTGCGCCGGGGACCGCAACGTTGGAGTTAGTGTCCCTACAGATTACTGGGGGATTTTTTGTGTATGGGAACGCAGCGCCGACCCCCTCTGGACCGGGCGGCGCTGCTGTGACTTGTGGTGCGCCGGGGATCCGCCGTCCGCGCTTTTACGGCGGCGGCGGTTATAAATTGAGTCCCCGGCTTTTTGGGCCTAGGACGCCGGCAGCTCCGATTCGTTCCCGCCCCCACCCTGTCATTCAGGGTAGGGGAGAGACGCTGTTCGCTAGCAGCGACGAGGGCTGGAGCCTGATTTACATGCTCCAGCCCTCACACTAGGCACAGAGGGAAGCAGGCTTCCCGCTCTTAGCCAGGAACGCCCAGGGCCCGCCCCCCTTCTCTCTCAGGACGCCGGCAGCCATTACATGCAGTCTGGCTGGAGGAAGGACGCAAGGCTCTGGGAGACCTGGACTAGGGGCTATCTGGCGACCACACACCCGCTTTTTAAGCGGGCGGTAAGCGATTTTTCTGTGCTGGTCCCTCTAGTGCCTCACGGTGTATCGGTGTACTGTGTAGGATATAGAGATATTGTATTTCTTGCACTGTGAGGTCGCTTCTGGCTGCATCTCCCAGATCCCTCTGTGGAAGCAACAACATGCCATCCTCAAAACGCAAGGCTGCCAAGGCTAGGGCTGTGTATACTGCGTGTGCTGCATGTGGGGCTAATCTACCAGCAGGCTCCGATGACCCCCATTGTGTGCAATGCTCCGACCCGGTGCTGCTTCGCCAGCCGGAGTCAGGAGAGGTAGTGACCCAGGCTGAGACGCTTGTAAGTTCTGCCCCGGTGACAGGGACAGACTTTGCAGTTTTTGCTGATAATATGTCTGTGTCTATGGCAAAAATCCTTGAAACCTTGCAATCTATGCATGGGGCTCAGTCTTTGGGCACGGCGAGGCCTCTGTCCTCAGGTCCCCCTCATTTGGAATTAATCCAGCCCACAGGGGGGTCCCCGGCTTCACAGGCCGAGGATTATGACTCAGATGATAGCCCCAGCCACCCTAAGCGAGCTCGCTGGGAAAGACCCTCGACGTCATCACACTGCTCAGGGTCTCAGCGCAATCAGTCTCCCTGTGATGTGTCTGATGAGAGTGATCAGGAATCCATTCCTGGAACCCCTCTCAACCTGGATACCCCTGATGGGGATGCCATGGTAAACGACCTTATCTCAGCCATCAATAGGCTGTTGGATATTTCTCCCCCAGCCCCTTCAGCAGAAGAGGCGGCTGCGGAGCAGGAGAAGTTTCGTTTCCTTTATCCCAAGCGTAAATTGAGTGCTTTGTTGGATCACGCTGACTTCAGAGAATCAATCCAGAAGCACGACGCTCACCCAGAAAGGCGTTTCTCTAAACGATCTAAAGATACGCGTTTCCCTTTCCCCCCTGAGGTGGTCAAGCGCTGGACACAGTGTCCAAAGGTAGACCCCCCGATTTCCAAACTCGCAGCTAGGTCCATAGTTGCAGTGGAGGATGGCGCTTCGCTTAAAGATGCCAATGACAGACAGATGGACCTTTGGTTAAAATCTGTCTATGAAGCTATCGGCGCGTCGTTTGCTCCGGCATTCGCAGCCGTATGGGCACTCCAGGCTATTTCAGCTGGCTTAGCAAAAGTGGATGCTATCATACATCCAGCAGTGCCGCAAGTGGCGCACCTTACCACGCAGATGTCGGCGTTTGCGTCTTACGCTATCAATGCGGTCCTAGAATCTACCAGTCGCACCTCAATGGCGTCCGCCAATTCGGTAGTTTTGCGCAGAGCCTTGTGGTTAAAGGACTGGAAAGCAGATGCTGGTTCCAAAAAATGTTTAACCAGTTTGCCTTTATCTAGAGAGAGACTGTTTGGCGAGCCATTGGCTGATATCATTAAGCAGTCCAAGGGTAAAGACTCCTCTTTACCACAACCCAGAACAACCAAACCTCAGCAGAAAAAGTGGCAGCAGAGGTTTCAGTCCTTTCGAGGTTCGGGCAAGACACCGTTTACCTCGTCCAAAGGGACTCAGAGGACGCAAAGAAACTCAGATTCGTGGCGGGCTCACACGCGCCCCAAGAAAGCAAATGGAGGTACCACTTCCAAAGCGGCTACCTCATGACTTTCAGCCCCCTCCCTCCGCATCGCCGGTCGGGGGCAGGCTCTCCCGCTTTTCCGGCATTTGGATGTCACAGGTCAAAGACCGGTGGGTGACGGACATTTTGTCTCGCGGGTACAGAATCGAGTTCAATTCTCGTCCTCCAGCTCGGTTCTTCAGAACCTCCCCACATCCAGACCGAGCAGATGCTCTGCTGCAGGCGGTGGACTCCCTAAGAGCGGAAGGAGTGGTGATCCCAGTCCCTCCTCAGGAACAAGGGCAAGGGTTTTACTCCAATCTCTTTGTGGTTCCAAAAAAGGACGGCTCGTTCCGTCCTGTTCTGGACCTAAAACGGCTCAACAAACATGTGCACGCCAGGAAGTTCCGGATGGAAACCCTGCGTTCTGTCATTGCCTCAATGTCCAGAGGAGACTTCCTTGCCTCAATAGACATCAAAGATGCTTATCTCCACGTGCCAATTGCTACAGAACATCAACGTTTTCTACGTTTTGTGATAGGAGACGACCATTTTCAGTTCGTAGCTCTGCCATTTGGTCTGGCGACAGCCCCACGGGTCTTCACCAAGGTCATGGCGGCGGTGGTAGCAGTCTTGCACTCTCAGGGACACTCGGTGATCCCTTACCTAGACGATTTATTGGTCAAAGCTCCCTCTCAAGAGGCATGTCAGCGCAGCCTGAATGCTACGCTGGAGACCCTACAGTCTTTCGGATGGATCATCAACTTTCCAAAGTCGATCCTATCACCGACTCAATCACTAACGTATCTTGGCATGGAGTTTCATACTCTAGCAGCGATAGTGAAGCTTCCGCTGAACAAGCAGCGGTCACTACAGACAGGGGTGCAATCTCTTCTGCAGGGCCAGTTGCATCCCTTGCGGCGCCTCATGCATTTCCTAGGGAAGATGGTGGCAGCCATGGAAGCAGTTCCCTTTGCGCAGTTTCATCTGCGCCCACTTCAATGGGACATTCTCCGCCAATGGGACGGGAAGTCAACGTCCCTGGACAGGAAAGTCTCGCTTTCCCAGACGGCCAAGGACTCCCTACAATGGTGGCTCCTTCCCACCTCATTGTCTCAGGGAAGATCCTTCCTGCCCCCATCCTGGGCAGTAGTCACGACAGATGCGAGTCTGTCAGGGTGGGGAGCAGTATTTCTCCACCACAGGGCTCAGGGGACGTGGACTCCGCAGGAGTCCACCTTTCAGATCAATGTTCTGGAGATCAGAGCAGTGTATCTTGCTCTACTGGCCTTCCAACAGTGGCTGGAAGGAAAGCAGATCCGAATCCAATCGGACAACTCCACAGCGGTGGCATACATCAACCACCAAGGAGGGACACGCAGTCGGCAAGCCTTCCAAGAAGTCCGGCGCATTCTAATGTGGGTGGAGGACAGAGCATCCACCATATCCGCGGTTCACATCCCAGGCGTAGAAAACTGGGAAGCAGACTTCCTCAGTCGCCAGGGCATGGACGCAGGGGAATGGTCCCTTCACCCGGACGTGTTTCAGGAAATCTGTCGCCGCTGGGGAGTGCCGGACGTCGACCTAATGGCATCTCGGCACAACAACAAGGTCCCGGCATTCATGGCGAGGTCGCGCGATCAAAGAGCTCTGGCGGCAGACGCCTTGGTTCAAGATTGGTCGCAGTTTCAGCTCCCATACGTGTTTCCGCCTCTGGCGCTCTTGCCCAGAGTGCTACGCAAGATCAGATCCGAGTGCAGCCGCATCATACTCGTCGCTCCAGACTGGCCGAGGAGGTCGTGGTATCCGGATCTGTGGCATCTCACGATCGGTCGACCGTGGTCACTGCCAGACCGACCAGACTTACTGTCCCAAGGGCCGTTTTTCCATCAGAATTCTGCGGCCCTGAACCTGACTGTGTGGCCATTGAGTCCTGGATCCTAGCATCTGCAGGATTATCTCAAGGAGTCGTTGCCACAATGAGACAAGCTAGAAAGTCGAATTCGGCTAAGATCTACCACAGAACGTGGAAGATTTTCTTATCCTGGTGCTCTGCTCAGGGAGTGTCTCCCTGGCCATTTGCATTGCCCAAGTTTCTTTCCTTCCTGCAATCGGGGTTAGAAAAGGGCTTGTCGCTCAGCTCCCTTAAAGGGCAAGTTTCGGCACTATCCGTGTTTTTTCAGAAGCGTCTAGCACGTCTTTCTAAGGTGCGCACGTTCCTGCAGGGGGTCTGTCATATTGTGCCCCCGTACAAGCGGCCGTTAGATCCATGGGATCTGAACAGGGTACTAGTTGCTCTCCAGAAGCCGCCCTTCGAGCCTCTGAAGGAAGTTTCCTTTTCTCGGCTGTCACAGAAAGTGGCGTTTCTTGTTGCGATCACATCGCTTCGGCGAGTGTCTGAGCTGGCAGCTCTGTCATCCAAGGCTCCCTTCCTGGTGTTCCACCAGGACAAGGTAGTGCTGCGCCCTATTCCGGAGTTTCTCCCTAAGGTCGTATCCTCTTTTCATCTTAATCAGGATATATCCTTGCCTTCTTTTTGTCCTCATCCGGTTCACCGGTATGAAAAGGACTTACGTTTGCTAGATCTGGTGAGAGCACTCAGAATCTACATTTCCCGCACGGCGCCCATGCGCCGTGCCGATGCACTTTTTGTCCTTGTCGCTGGTCCGCGCAAGGGGTTGCAGGCTTCTAAAGCCACCCTGGCTCGATGGATCAAAGAACCAATTCTAGAGGCCTACCGTTCTGCGGGGCTTCCGGTTCCTTCAGGGCTAAAAGCCCACTCAACCAGAGCCGTGGGTGCGTCCTGGGCATTACGTCACCAGGCTTCGGCTCAACAGGTGTGCCAGGCAGCTACCTGGTCCAGTCTGCACACTTTCACCAAGCATTATCAGGTGCATACCTATGCTTCGGCGGATGCCAGCTTAGGTAGAAGAGTCCTGCAGGCGGCAGTGACACCCCCGTAGGGGAGGGCTGTTTTGCAGCTCTAACATGAGGTATTTCTTTACCCACCCAGGGACAGCTTTTGGACGTCCCAATCGTCTGGGTCTCCCAATAGAGCGCTGAAGAAGAAGGGAATTTTGTTACTTACCGTAAATTCCTTTTCTTCTAGCTCTTATTGGGAGACCCAGCACCCGCCCTGTTGTCCTTCGGGATGTTTTTTTGTTGTTTGCGGGTACACATGTTGTTCATGTTGAACGGTTTTTCAGTTCTCCGATGTTATTCGGAGTTAATTTGTTTAAACCAGTTATTGGCTTCCTCCTTCTTGCTTTGGCACTAAAACTGGAGAACCCGTGATACCACGGGGGGGGTATAGCCAGAGGGGGAGGGGCCTTGCACTTTTAATGTAGTGCTTTGTGTGGCCTCCAGAGGGCAGTAGCTATACCCCAATCGTCTGGGTCTCCCAATAAGAGCTAGAAGAAAAGGAATTTACGGTAAGTAACAAAATTCCCTTCTTTCGCTTGACTTTTACTATTTTGTTGATATAATGTTCACTATTGAGCTGTACATTCTCACATTACAGTTTTGGAATCATTAAAGAGGTTTCCCCACAAATAAAGTTTATTTCAAAAATTGATTTTAATCAATAGATTCTGCTGAGTGAGTCTATGTATTGCGAACTGCCGCGCCGGCCGCTGCTGTTAGTTTGCTGCGGCGCGGCTGGGACTTGTAGTGCGCCGGGGACTTCCGCGCTGGCCGTGCATGTATGACGGCCGCGCTTATTAATCGAGTCCCCGGCTTTTGCGGCCTAGTTTCGTTTCGTTCCCGCCCACAGGCCTGCCAGTCAGGGGAAGGGCGGGACGCTGTACAGAATGTCAGCGCAGAGGGCTGGAGTCTATTTACATACTCCAGCCCTCACACTGGGCACAGTGGGACGCCAGTTTCCCGCACTTTGCGGCACGCCCACGGTCCGCCCCTCTTCACAGAACGCCGGCAGCCATTCCTGTGTGCAGTCTGAGCTGGAGAGGGGAGACAGGTTCTGGGAGACCCAGACACGGGATTCTGGCGACCACACACCCGCGTTTGAGCGGGCGGTAAGCGGCACCTCTGGTGCTGACCCCACTTAGTGCCGAAGTGTACATTTGTATTTTTATGCTTGCATGCTATACATTGCACTGTACGGTCGCTAGTGATTCTTGGCTATATACCCTCCTATATTGCTCAGAGGAGACAACAGCATGTCATCCGCAAAAAGCAAGGGTGCCAAGGCACAGGCTTTCTATGCTGCTTGCATCGCATGTGAGGCTACTCTACCTGCAGGTTCCACTGACCCCCATTGTGTGCAGTGCTCGGCCCCTGTGGCAACTGCTCGGCCGGGGCCTCTGCTAGAGGTGACCCAGGGAGAACCACCTGTGAATACTGTCCAGGTGACGGGGACAGAGTTTGCAGTTTTTGCTGATAGATTGTCTGTGACTATGACTAAAATTCTAGAAACTTTGCAGTCTAGACCAGTATCTCAGACCAGGGGCACTGTTGACTCATTGCTCCCTGGTCCCCCTCAGTTGGAACAGCTCCGGGCTCCGGGGGTGTCCCATGCATCCCAGGGTGAAGGCTCTGACACGGACGACAGTCCCAGACAGCCTAAGCGAGCTCGCTATGAGCGGCCCTCGACTTCATCACACTGGTCAGGGTCCCAGCAGGAGGACTCTCTGTGTGATGAGGCGGAGGTAGCTGATCAGGATTCTGATCCTGAGACCGCTCTCAATTTGGTTACGCCTGATGGTGACGCCATAGTGAATGATCTTATAGCGTCCATCAATAGAATGTTGGATATTTCTCCCCCAGCTCCTCCGGTGGAGGAGTCAGCTTCACAGCAGGAGAAATTCCATTTCAGGTATCCCAAGCGCAAATTAAGTACTTTTCTGGACCATTCTGACTTTAAAGAGGCAGTCCAGAAACACCACGCTTACCCAGATAAGCGTTTCTCCAAACGGATTAAGGATACACGTTATCCCTTTCCCCCTGACATGGTCAAAGGCTGGACCCAGTGTCCCAAGGTGGATCCCCCTATCTCCAGGCTTGCGGCTAGATCCATAGTTGCAGTGGAGGATGGGGCTGCACTTAAAGGTGCCACGGACAGACAGATGGAGCTCTGGTTGAAATCCATCTATTAAGCTATCGGCGCGTCGTTTGCTCCAGCATTCGCAGCCGTATGGGCACTCCAGGCTATTTCAGCTGGTCTTACACAGATTGACACGGTCACACGTACATCTGTTCCGCAGGTGGCATCCTTAACCTCTCAAATGTCTGCATTTGCGTCTTACGCGATTAATGCTGTCCTGGACTCTACGAGCCGTACGGCAGTGGCGTCAGCCAACTCCGTGGTTCTACGCAGAGCCTTATGGTTAAGGGAATGGAAGGCAGATTCTGCGTCCAAAAAGTGCTTAACCAGTCTGCCATTTTCTGGTGATCGACTGTTTGGTGAGCGTTTGGATGAAATCATTAAGCAGTCCAAGGGTAAGGATTCATCCTTACCTCAGCCCAGACAAACCAAATCCCAACAGAGGAGGGGACAGTCGGGGTTTCGGTCCTTTCGAGGCTCGGGCAGGTCCCAATTCTCCTCGTCCAAAAGGACTCAAAAGGATCAGAGGAGCTCAGATTCTTGGCGGGCTCAGTCACGCCCAAAAAAGACAGCCGGAAGACCCGCTACCAAGGCGGCTTCCTCATGACTTTCGGCCTCCTCTCTCCGCATCCTCGGTCGGTGGCAGGCTCTCCCGCTTTGGCGACGTTTGGCTGCCACAGGTCCAAGACCGTTGGGTGAGAGACATTCTGTCCCACGGGTACAGGATAGAGTTCAGTTCTCGTCCTCCAACTCGATTCTTCAGAACGTCTCCGCCTCCCGACCGAGCCGATGCTCTTCTGCAAGCGGTGTGCACTCTAAAGGCAGAAGGAGTGGTGATCCCGGTTCCTCTTCAGGAGCAAGGTCACGGTTTTTACTCCAATTTGTTTGTGGTACCAAAAAAGGACGGATCTTTCCGTCCCGTTCTGGACCTAAAACTTCTCAACAAGTACGTGAAAACCAGACGGTTCCGGATGGAATCCCTCCGCTCCGTCATCGCCGCAATGTCTCAAGGAGATTTCCTAGCATCAATAGACATCAAGGATGCTTATCTCCACGTGCCGATTGCTCCAGAGCATCAGCGTTTTCTACGCTTCGTGATAGGAGACGAACACCTTCAGTTCGTAGCTCTGCCTTTCGGTCTGGCGACAGCCCCACGGGCCTTCACCAAGGTCATGGCAGCAGTAGTAGCAGTCCTGCACTCTCAGGGACACTCCGTGATCCCTTACTTAGACGATCTGCTGGTCATGCCAACACAGCCTGAACGTTGCGCTGGAGACTCTCCAGAGTTTCGGGTGGATCATCAACTTTTCCAAGTCAAATCTGACCCCGACCCAATCGCTAACATATCTTGGCATGGAGTTTCATACTCTCTCAGCGATAGTGAAGCTTCCGCTGGACAAACAGCGTTCACTACAGACAGGGGTGCGATCTCTCCTTCAAGACCAGTCACACCCCTTGAGACGCCTCATGCACTTCCTAGGGAAGATGGTAGCAGCAATGGAGGCAGTCCCTTTCGCGCAGTTTCATCTGCGTCCACTACAATGGGACATTCTCCGCCAATGGGACGGGAAGTCGACGTCCCTCGACAGGAACGTCTCCCTTTCTCAGGCGGCCAAGGAATCTCTTCAGTGGTGGCTTCTTCCCACCTCTTTGTCAAAGGGAAAGTCCTTCCTACCCCCATCCTGGGCGGTGGTCACGACGGACGCGAGTCTGTCAGGGTGGGGAGCGGTTTTTCTCCACCACAGGGCTCAGGGTACGTGGACTCAGCAAGAGTCCACCCTTCAGATCAATGTTCTGGAAATCAGAGCAGTGTATCTTGCCCTACAAGCCTTCCAGCAGTGGCTGGAAGGCAAGCAGATCCGAATTCAGTCGGACAACTCCACAGCGGTGGCATACATCAACCACCAAGGAGGAACACGCAGTCGGCAAGCCTTCCAGGAAGTCCGGCGGATTCTGACGTGGGTGGAAGACACGGCATCCACCATATCCGCAGTTCACATCCCAGGCGTGGACAACTGGGAAGCAGATTTTCTCAGTCGCCAGGGTATGGACGCAGGGGAATGGTCTCTTCACCCGGACGTGTTTCAGGAGATCTGTCGCCGCTGGGGGATGCCGGACGTCGACCTAATGGCGTCCCGGCACAACAACAAGGTCCCAGCTTTCATGGCGCGGTCTCACGATCACAGAGCTCTGGCGGACGCCTTAGTTCAAGATTGGTCGCAGTTCCGGCTACCTTATGTGTTCCCTCCTCTGGCACTGTTGCCCAGAGTGCTGCGCAAGATCAGGTCCGACTGCCACCGCGCCATCCTCGTCGCTCCAGACTGGCCGAGGAGGTCGTGGTACCCGGATCTGTGGCACCTCACGGTAGGCCAACCGTGGGCGCTACCAGACCGACCAGACTTGCTATCTCAAGGGCCGTTTTTCCATCGGAATTCTGCGGCCCTGAACCTGACTGTGTGGCCATTGAGTCCTGGATCCTAGCGTACTCAGGGTTATCTCAAGAGGTCATTGCCACCATGAGACAGGCTAGAAAACCAACCTCCGCCAAGATCTACCACAGGACGTGGAAGATATTCTTATCTTGGTGTTCTGCTCAGGGATTTCCTCCCTGGCCATTTGCATTGCCTACTTTTCTTTCCTTCCTACAATCCGGTTTGGAAAAAGGTTTGTCGCTAGGCTCCCTTAAAGGACAGGTCTCAGCGCTATCTGTATTTTTTCAGAAGCGCCTAGCACGACTTCCTCAGGTACGCACGTTCCTGCAAGGGGTTTGTCATATCGTCCCTCCTTACAAGCGGCCGTTAGAGCCCTGGGATCTGAACAGGGTTCTAATTGCTCTCCAGAAGCCGCCTTTCGAGCCTATGAGAGATGTTTCCCTTTCTCGCCTTTCACAGAAAGTGACTTTTCTTGTAGCGGTCACCTCTCTTCGGAGAGTGTCCGAGCTAGCAGCGCTGTCATGCAAATCTCCCTTCCTGGTGATTCACCAGGACAAGGTGGTTCTGCGCCCGATTCCGGAGTTTCTCCCTAAGGTGGTATCCCCCTTTCATCTCAATCAGGATATCTCCTTACCTTCTTTGTGTCCTCATCCAGTTCATCAATGTGAAAAGGATTTGCATTTGTTGGATCTAGTGAGAGCACTCAGAATCTACATTTCCCGCACGGCGCCCCTGCGCCGATCGGATGCACTCTTTGTCCTTGTCGCTGGTCAGCGTAAAGGGTCGCAAGCTTCCAAATCCACCTTGGCTCGGTGGATCAAGGAACCAATTCTTGAAGCCTACCGTTCCGCTGGGCTTCCGGTTCCCTCAGGGCTGAAGGCCCATTCTACCAGAGCCGTGGGTGCGTCCTGGGCATTACGGCACCAGGCTTCGGCTCAGCAGGTGTGCCAGGCGGCTACCTGGTCGAGTCTGCACACTTTTACCAAGCATTATCAGGTGCATACCTACGCTTCGGCGGACGCCAGCCTAGGTAGACAAGTCCTTCAGGCGGCGGTTGCCCACCTGTAGGAAAGGGCTGTTTTACGGTCCTGTCACGAGGGTTATTTTACCCACCCAGGGACTGCTTTTGGACGTCCCAATTGTCTGGGTCTCCCAATGGAGCGACAAAGAAGGGAATTTTGTTTACTTACCGTAAATTCCTTTTCTTCTAGCTCCAATTGGGAGACCCAGCGCCCGCCCTGTTTTCTTAGGGATTTTTGTTTTTTTCGGGTACACATGTTGTTCATGTTGATTGGTTTCAGTTCTCCGATGTTTCTTCGGATTGAATTTGTTTTTAAACCAGTTATTGGCTTTCCTCCTTCTTGCTTTGGCACTAAAACTGAGGAGCCCGTGATCCCACGGGAGGGTGTATAGCCAGAAGGGGAGGGGCCTTACACTTTTAAGTGTAGTGCTTTGTGTGGCCTCCGGAGGCAGTAGCTATACACCCAATTGTCTGGGTCTCCCAATTGGAGCTAGAAGAAAAGGAATTTACGGTAAGTAAACAAAATTCCCTTCTTTGTAATGTTTTTTTTTTTTTTTTTTTTGCTGCAGCTGACTGGAAATACAGACATGCTGGACTAATGGCATTATCGGCCATTGGGGAAGGTTGTCACCAGCAGATGGAGGGCATCCTTAATGAGATGGTCAATTTTGTATTGCTCTTTCTTCAAGACCCGGTAAATTGTCAATGTTTTTAAACACATTTAACTTTCTGTATAAACTTCCCTTCAATTTTTGTTAAATGGAAAATATAGTTTTAGCAAAATTTATTATTAATTCGTAAACGTTTATTCCCCTTGGCTATTAAATGGGTTGTGCATGTTCTTAAAACTTGGCCCCAAACTATGTGAAATGCCTAAAACAACAAACTCAGCAGGTACTTGCCCTCCCTTGGTCAGTGCTGGCTCCCTGCCACTGCTTCGGCTCCAGTGTTTCGGCTGCAGCGGTGGTGTATCATGACTCTAGCTGAGGTCAGCAGCTGTGCCCAATTTGACCGCATACACCACTGCGCTCCGGTCCAGAGCATAGAGCTCGGTGACTGGCTAGAGCGATGGCACACACTGTTCATGTAACTTCACTGCTGCAGCCAAAACATCAGGACCAAAGCAGCTGTGGCATCTGACACTGGACACAGGGACAGGTGAGTAACTGTTCAGAATATTTTAGGCTAGTTTCACACTTGCGTTGAACGGCATCCGTTGCATTGCGTTGTGTGACGGATGCAACGGATGCGTTGCATATAATGGAACAACGGATGCAATGGATCGTACAAAACAAAGCTTTTTTTTTTTTTTCTCTTTACAGTTTTACCGGCAGCAGACTATTGTGAACAATCAGCTGATCACCCGGCTGCCGGGCGCTCAGCTGAGCGCTCTCGCATGCCGGCTGCCGGGCGCTCAGCTGAGCGCTCTCGCATGCCGGCTGCCGGGCGCTCAGCTGAGCGCTCTCGCATGCCGGCTGCCGGGCGCTCAGCTGAGCGCTCTCACATGCCGGCGGCCGGGCGCTCAGCTGAGCGCTCTCACATGCCGGAGGCCGGGCGCTCAGCTGAGCGCTCTCACATGCCGGCGGCCGGGCGCTCAGCTGAGCGCTCTCACATGCCGGCGGCCGGGCGCTCAGCTGAGCGCTCTCACATGCCGGCGGCCGGGCGCTCAGCTGAGCGCTCTCACATGCCGGCGGCCGGGCGCTCAGCTGAGCGCTCACATGCCGGCGGCCGGGCGCTCAGCTGAGCGCTCTCACATGCCGGCGGCCGGGCGCTCAGCTGAGCGCTCTCACATGCCGGCGGCCGGGCGCTCAGCTGAGCGCTCTCACATGCCGGCGGCCGGGCGCTCAGCTGAGCGCTCTCACATGCCGGCGGCCGGGCGCTCAGCTGAGCGCTCTCACATGCCGGCGGCCGGGCGCTCAGCTGAGCGCTCTCACATGCCGGCGGCCGGGCGCTCAGCTGAGCGCTCTCACATGCCGGCGGCCGGGCGCTCAGCTGAGCGCTCTCACATGCCGGCGGCCGGGCGCTCAGCTGAGCGCTCTCACATGCCGGCGGCCGGGCGCTCAGCTGAGCGCGCTCACATGCCGGCGGCCGGGCGCTCAGCTGAGCGCGCTCACATGCCGGCGGCCGGGCGCTCAGCTGAGCGCGCTCACATGCCGGCGGCCGGGCGCTCAGCTGAGCGCGCTCACATGCCGGCGGCCGGGCGCTCAGCTGAGCGCGCTCACATGCCGGCGGCCGGGCGCTCAGCTGAGCGCGCTCACATGCCGGCGGCCGGGCGCTCAGCTGAGCGCTCACATGCCGGCGGCCGGGCGCTCAGCTGAGCGCTCACATGCCGGCGGCCGGGCATTTGTGACGGAAGGGAAAAAACGCAAGTGTGTAAATACCCTTAGGTGTTTTACACAGTTTTTGGCCCATTTTTGTCCAACTGCAGAAACTCTTTAAAGTCTGCTTGTTTTCTCTCTACTTTTTTTTTTTCCATCCCCTTTGTTTTTCCTGCTGTAGTCACAATTTATGCCCTGTAAAGTATCAGAAACCTGACTGACCCGTAGCTTGTCTTCCTTCCAGCATCCCAGAGTGCGTTATGCTGCATGCAATGCTATTGGACAAATGGCAACAGACTTTGGCCCTGCGTTTCAGAAAAAGTTTCACGAAAAGGTAAAAAGCTTATAGAAAGTTATAAACTGTGGGTTTTCATAGTTTTGCAAACTACTATTTGGAGTGCGTGATTTAGCCACATTTTATAATCAAGTAGCTCAATTGTTTTGTTAACGGAGCTCTGGCTTTTAATTTTTTTTTTTTTTAAATTGATGCAGTTACAGTATTTTTAAGTTTGCCATTCAGCTTGTGACCTGACCTGTCACCATCATCATCCTCCTCCAATAGAGAAACGGATTCCCATCTGAGATGTTTCTTTATTTTCTTTTATTGGACAAGGTTGATTGACAAATCTGGTCACATGCTCCTCCTCCAGCCACTTTATTAAGTACTGAATAGCGGTGTAGTCTGTGACAGAGTGTACTGACAAGTGTGGAAGTTGCAAAAAAATAAAATTTAGCCACAGTTGGATGCATTTGAAGGCCAGAATCACACATCCGGCTTCTCGCGGGTTTGCCGGTTCCGACGAACGCCAGTACAGTGTATACAGTACAGTAGCAGCGTGACAAGCTCCAGTCACATGCTGTCATGTGACCCGGAAAGTACAGCGCTGCCACTGTACTGTATATATTGTACTGGCGTGCGCCAGAACCAGCGAAATGCCGGATGTGTGAAACCGGCCTAAAGAGAATCTTGTCAGCAGGTTTTTGCTACCTAATCTGACAGCAACAAAATGTAGGAGATTCTGAATGCAATGATGTATCACTTAGATTACTGGGTGCAGCCATTCTGTCACAATCAAAGAATTGAGTTTTAAGCATGAAGCTGAGCTCAGGGAGCTTCCCCCACCCATAAAGGGCTCTCAATAGAGATTGTGCATTGGCTGTGAGTTATCAATCACAGCAGGGTGCTTGTCGGACTGCTGTGCACAAGTTCTAGTCCTGTTATGTTAATCACAGGGTAATAATAAAGCCACGCCCTCTGCACTGACAGCCGGGTCTAATGCGGAGTGGCTTTGTCAGTGCAGAGGGCGTGGTTAAAGCCGCCGCTCTCCATACACAGGAGCCGCCCCCATGACTGACATCCAAATGCTGCTGGGAGGATAACAGTTAATTTCCTTTTGACTGCAGGGTTTAATATGCAGGTGCCGGGCAGGTTCAGAATGTTATTAACCTGCAGATTAACCCCATATTTGCAAGTTAATAGCATATTTCCACATTACAGATTCCCTTTAAATATTTTTACAACCTGTCATTGTGATGAGTGTAATAGTTACATTCACGTGAGATCTCCATTTTTTTCTGTGTAGAGCTTGTCAGAATAGATGGATAAAAGCCATGAATTTAAGAGTCAGAAATCCTACAGGAAACACTTGAAGATCTAAAGCACCACTCCTTATCCCACCATATAATTTTACCCTATATTTCTAATGTATAGTCACTATATTATCAGTATATGACTCTTGTTTGGCTACCGCTCCCTCAGTCTGTTTGATGCACCATCTTCAGCTGCCACTTCAAAAGTATGGGATGGGTAGTGCTGTGAAA